>NW_024080663.1:4377477-5107757 GCF_003009895.1 Hyaena hyaena | reverse complement strand
TGGGGGGAGGAGGGATGGGCATGGAGGAGGGCACTTGTGGGGATGAGCACTGGGTGTTATGTGGAAACTAATTTGACAATAAACTATTTGTAAAAAAAAAATAAAATAAAATCTAGTTTGTCTGATATAAGTATGGCTACTCTGGCTACATCTGATAGATGGTTCTCCATCCCCTCACTTTCCATCTGCAGGTGTCTTTAGCTTTAAAATGAGTCTCTTGTAGGCAGGATATAGATTGATCTTGTTTTATTATTCATTCTAATATCCTATATATATTTTGATTGGAGAAATTAGTCCATTTCCATTCAGAGTGCTTACTGAAAGATACGAATTTAGTGTCATCATGTTACCTGTAGCGTTGGTGTTTCTGGTGATGTTCTCTGGTCCTCTGTATTCTTTGTTGCTTTGGTTTTGTTTGTTTGTTTTTCTCCACTCAAGAGAGTCCCCCTTAATATTTCTTGCAGGGCTGGTTTAGTGGTCACAAACTCCTTTAGGTTTTGTTTATCTCTCCTATTCTGATTGACAGCCCTGCTGGATAAAGTATTGTCGGCTGCACAGTCTTCCCATTCAGCATGCTGAATATATCCTGTCATTTCCTTCTGGCCTGCCACGTTTTTGTGAACAAGTCCACTGTGAACCTGATTTGTCTTTCCTTGTAGGTTAAGGACTTTTTATTCCCCCCTTGCTGCTTTCAGGACTCTTTCCTTGTCTGTGTATTTTGTGAATTTGAGCATGATATGCCTTGGCAATAGCTGGCTTTTGTTGAATTTAATGAGAGTTCTCTCTTCATCTTGGATTTTGATGTCTGTGTCCTCCCCCAAATTAGGTAAGTTTTCAGTTATAATTTGCTCAAATATACCTTCTGCTCCTTTTTCTCTCTCTTCATCTTCTAAGACTTCTATTATATAAATGTTATTATGCTTTAATAAGTCATTAGGTTCCATAAGTCTACCTTCGTGATCCATTACCTATTTTCCCCTCTTCCATTCAACTTCATTATTTTCCATAATTTTATCTTTTTTATCACTGATTCTTTCCTCTGCTTTATCTATCCTCATTGTAATGGCATACATTTGGATTTACACCTCAGTTATAGCATTTTTAATTTTGGCCTGAGTAGATTTTAGATCTTTTATCTCTGCCTTAAGGACTCTCTAGTGTCTTTTATGCTTTTTTCAAGTTTATCTAGTATCCTTATAATTGTTGTTTTAAGTTCTAGTTCAGATATCTTATTATATCTGTATTAATTAAACCCCTGGCCATCATTTCTTCCTGTTCTTTCAGGTTGGATTCCTCTGTCTTATCATTTTGGAGGTGAAAAATAAATGAAGGAAGGAAGGAAGGAAAGAAGGAAGCAAGCAAGCAAGCTAGATCCTAGATATGTTTTGGTTTGCTTGTTAAGAGAAGTTTGATAGAAAAAATATATTAAAAATTAAAAATAATTTTAAAAATAAAGAAATTGCTCTTTCTGTATCCAAAAAACCAAACCAAAACAAACAAACCCAAAGGAAGCTAGAGCCTGTTTCCCCCAGAGGTGAAGCTTTGCAGCACTCTATGATCAGCAGGCTTGGTACATGCAAGGTACCAAGGGTTATGCTGGCCTGGGAGAGGGGTATACTGCTTTGATTCTCAGGTGGACTTGCTCTAGTGGAAATACACCCGCAGTGTGCAGTGGGGCATGGCTAGGTGTAAGTTGCTTGGGTCTTTGTTTGGTGGTACTCTTTTTCTCTCACTGACGGTCACTGCTGGTGGGCAAGGGGTTAAAATGGCTCAGCCCTGCTCTCGCCTCTCTGGAACAGGGAGCTCATGCCCACCACACCTCAGGAAGCCCTCACAAACACCTCTCTAGTGTCCCTGGTCCCTGTCTTTGAGCTGTCTGCCTGCCAGACAGCACAGAACCCCCGTGTTTTATCTCAGGCACAGCTAGGTTTCAAACCCCACACATCAGAGACCCCTATGGCAGAGACCCATGCTGATTCTCTGGGGGAGAACGATTTCTGATTTTGTTTTTTTCCAATAGAATTACTCTTTGTTGCATGTCTACCTATCATTTCTTTACTCTATTTTTCTTGAAGCTAACAAAATAAAAGCTTCTCAAGGACAAAGGCTCTACTGTAGTAATCCCTTTCAGTGCCTGCAATACAGTTGTTAAAAATAAAATACTAGTTTTGAATTGAGCAAGTTAGCTAATTCTGGCAGAATCCAATACATTAAGAGAAGTGGAGTTAAGTTACACAGACTAGCTTTGTGACCTTGGTTACTTACACCTCTCTGGACTCTGGGCTCCTCATCTATGGAATGAACATAGAGTATTATGTAAGAAGACTGTTATGAAAATTAAGTGAGTTAATGTATGTAAAGTACTTAGAAGAGTGCCAGACAAATCAGAACAGATCAATGTTCTTTTTCTGAAAGATTTAAAAAATATGACTTTTAGGTGGATCCATTCTCATGAATCAAAGTGATAATCAATAAAACAGTTTAGTGGTCATTTCCTTTAACTACTAGATTTCAATGAAAAAAGCCTGTGGTGATTTTAATTTTTTTTTAGTTTATTTATATTGAGAGCGAGAGAGCAAGTGAGCACAAATAGGAGAGAAGAAGAAAGAGGGGAAGAAAATCCCAAGCAGGCTTTGCACTGTCAGCACAGAGCCTGACATGTGGCTTGAACTCATGAACCATGAGATCATGACCTGAGCCAAAATCAAGAATTGGACACTTGGCTGACTGAGCCACCCAGGTGTCCCTGTTTGTGGGGATTTTAAAGAAAAAAGCCCAATATACCATCTTAAAAGTACCTATGATATTTAGCCTTGTAAAAATGACTATTTATTACCTGCATTAAGTTCCAGGTCCTATTAATTTCTAATAACAATAAAATATTATATGTACAATGTCAATTAATATAAGGTATAGTCTAATGATTTCAATTGTATGTACATTATGTGACTCTCTTACTCAGCTGACTTATTAATCTTTACTCTTTTTTTTTTCTTAATTTATTTTTGAGAGAGAGAGGGAGAGAGCAGGAGAGGTATATAGAGGGAGGAGACAGAGGATCCAAAGTGGGCTCTGTGCTGACAGCAGTGAGCCTGATACAGGGCTCGAACTCACAAACCATGAAATCATGACCTGAGCTGAAGTTGGACTGCTTAACTGACTGAGCCACTCAGGTGTCCCTAATCTTGATTCTTCTTAAAATGACATTTTTCTATTCTCTAACTCTTATCCACCTTTGCTTAAATGTCATCACTACTCGGAAGCCTTACCCCACTCCCCAGAGAGGACTTATCATATTACAACCATCTAGCTACAGCAAGACTGCTCTACTGTGCTTACTTTTGTATCTCTTGCACACAGTATAAATCCTGGCGCAGAGTAGGTCCTTCACAAATATTTGTGAATGAACCAACCACTGACATACTCCCATGGCAATTTTCACTTGCTACCATTAAGGAACTTGGTATAATGAATTATAATTACTTTCCCAATTGTCTCCTCCATTAGAGTGTAACCTTTTTGAGAGCGGGCCCATGTCTCACTCATGTTTGAACCCTGATTAACTAGCACACTGACTGGAACATTTATCAAACGTAGGTACTGAGAGGCTACTATGGGCCGGGTACTGTTTTCCAACAGTGGATAAGGCAGTCACAGTTTCTTATGGAATGACAATAAACTAATACATAGAAAGGATAATTTTTATTGGGATTAGTACTATGAAGAAAATAAAGCCTAAGAATGTGACAGAGGAATAAGGCCATTAGCTAGAGAAGTGCTAGTAGTCTGGCCTTTGTAAGGAGGTAATACTTGAGATTAGAACAAAAAGGAGCCAGTCACGTTTAGGTCAGGAGTAGAGTCCCAAGCGGAGGGAACAGCAAGTACAAAGGCTCTGAGATAGGAATCAGTTAGGTTTTTTTTTTTTTTTTTTTTTAAAGGCAGATATGGCTGGCACATAGAAAAATAAGGGAAGAGAGGAGAAGAGGTCAAAGAAGCAGGTCGGGGCTGGAGCATGCAGGGTATACTAAGTTTAGACTCTATTCTAAGAGCACCACTGGAGGATTTTAAGCGTGAAGTAACAGAATCTAATTTACATTTAAAAAAAATTATGTGGTTGTTAAGTGGTAAAGAAAAATTGTGGAGAATCATGAACTTCCTTCCACAGGCAGACAAGTTAGGAGACTATGCAATAGAGGGGCTGGACGGCATGGAGGCAGTGAAGATGGACTGAAATAGACAGACGGGTGATAAATTTCAAAGACATGGCTGGCAGGACATGCTACTGAACACGGGAAGTAGGGTGTGGGAAAGATGAATCAAAGATGTCTCCTGGGGATCTGACTCGAGCAAATTTACTAAAACGGGGAAAGAGGAGGAAATATCTACTATTCTGGACTAAGAAAGTTTCAGATGCCTATTAGATAACGAATTGGAAAAGTAGCACACAGCAGGCACTTGCTGCACACTTTTATAAATTACCACTTTGAGGGTAGACTCATCTCCAAATCAAACACATAATATAGCATTCCAAATATGGCTAACTCTATTTGCTGCTTCCCAGATCACAAAGGGAAACAGAAAAGAATAAGTGACTGAAATGACCAGACATCTCAGTTCATTTGATGAAATGTCATTTTTGCTACTACTGATACCCTTTGACCCAGATTTTTAACATAAAGGTGCCACATAACCTCCTGCCTCAGTTTCCTCAGCCATTAATGAGAATAACAGTACACCTATCTCATATGGCATGAATGCAAACACTTATTACCACATCTGGCATATATAAGTGCTCAATAAACACTACCTATTGTATTCCAGATGGAATTTCCATTTAAAACACATCAAAATGTTCTATTATTCAGCACTCATTCTGGAACAACAAGGAAAGTGTGTTTATATTTTATAGATGGCAAAGTGAGGTATGGAGACAGTTGAACGGAGCAATACACTCAGGTGCACACAATTAAAGTAGAGCAGAAAGGCACCTGGCCGTTCAGGCAACCCCAGTGATTTAAGGTATGAGGCTGCTATCCCTTCTAAGAGTGGCTTTTTCTTTCACCTTTTTTTTTTTTTTTAAGAAATAAAAAAGGAATAGTGCTTTGTGACAAAAGTCATAAGAAAGTCAAGGATGAATGCAAAGAGATCTCCATGTTGTAAAAAAAGCCTCTTGACCCTTAAACTTTTTTTCTGTAAAATGTATTGGAATACATTAAGTGCCAATTCATTTTGTGAAGCCAACTGTATAACAGCTGATCGGGTAATGCTCAGGTTTGAAATGATTTTCTCTAACTCAGCTAAGAATGGAAATAAGTACTTCACATCCCCTGACCCCTTTTCACTCTTATTCCTTTAGAAACATCATAATAGTTTTCTTCCTTCCACTTTTTACAAGCAAATTTATAGCACTCATAAAATTTTAGACTAAGTCAGAAGGAAACTGAGAGGATATCTAGTATATCCTTTCATTTTAAGGTAAAGAATGAGGCCCAGGAGGGAACTGACGAAAATGAAATGAAAGCCAAAGTGGCCTGGGACCAAGTGTCCTAATGCCCCACGGGTTACTCTTCCCACTACAAGGATATCAAATGCCAGGCCAGGCAGTCACCAGAGCTCCTCTGTGTCTATGACAGCCATCATCCATCACGTCACTACTTCCTTCTGAGTCTTAACCCTTTGGAGTCCTAAACCACACTCAAGCTAGCTGTTGCCAGTGATGGCAGCCACGCCTCTAGTGATTTCGTAAATATAAACACTAGATTTCCTGCTTAAAATGTCAAGACCTTTTCTCCCTTCCATTTTGCCTTTTGAATTTTAGAAATAAACACACCTTCTGGGCAGTAATGATTTTTTAGGGAAATATCTAAATTCTATACACTGAAAATGTGGCTGGAGAGCATGAAATAAACTCATTTTGTCTAAAACTTGAAAATAAATATAAGCAAAGGTAATCTATGGTGACAAATCAGAAGGTGGTTGCTGGGGGCCAGGGGCTGACTGGGAAGAGGCAGGAGAAAGTTTTCTGGGGGATAGAGATGTTCTGTATCTTGAGAGGGACACGCTCAGACTATACACTTAAGATCTGTGCATCTCACTGTTTGTAAACTGTATCTGTTAAAAAAAATCTAAACTACTCATGTACAAAATTCAGATTTTTAAAATTCTCTTCCAAAGAAGGGACTTGAACTGCAATCCAGCTGATGAAAGGCAATGACCAAACACAGAGATCAGTCAAAGTCAAGCTAGACACATTTCTGTTCCAACTACTCATGAGAATAACATCCACTGGACCAGAACTTGTGTCTGTGGAGGGCAAGTGAAGAGTTTCCTCTCAGGCTATGTTGATGAATAGATTCTATCTTAAAATGGGAATGAAAGTGTTATGTAAGAGCTGTGTATACTCCTATGATAACATATCCACCGCTCTACCATGGTCTAGTAAAATGCAGTTAAAATTTAATAACAGAACTTCCTCCTAAAGACCACAGAGAACTTAAGATATAAGTAAGCTTGAACACTGCATAGTAATTAAGTTTTAGATTTCTACTTTCTGTATTATTCTCCTATAAAAACTTGGTTATGTAACATTTTGCCTACTGCATTCCATATCTGGTAACACAGTCTTGACAAAAAACAAGAAGGGTACTGAAAAGGAATAAAAAATTGGCTCTCCTCTGGCTGATAAGCACATGACATTGGCTCGGGAACCACAGGTGAGTAGGAAGACAAATTAGTTGAAGATTCTGCTCTGTCAGGGCTTATCACAGAGGAGGGGGAGAAGAGGGCAAATTTAGAGTTCAAGTTACAGATAGAAAGGGAAGACAAATTTCTCACCTCTTTCGGCAAAGTGCATTGCATGATAAATGTTAGCATATGATCGTAAAAGGTCCAGTATAGAATCTGGCATACTGATAAAGGGTAGCTGTGTAAGAAAACACCATGTTCCATTACTAATGAAGGGCCCACAGGAGAATGACTTTCCCTCTTCTTAGTGATGGTCATACATACCAAATCTGGCTTGATTTGGTGAGTGAGGGGAAAGGAGAGCCACATGGAGTACAAAGTGGTGAACACCGTGGACAGCCAGGACTGCTGAACCTCACGGCTTCTGGGAATGCGGTGAATACAGTATTCGGGAGCCTAGAAGGAAACAGTAAAAATCCAAGTCAACTGGGCCATTGATAACCAAGGTAAACACAGTAACAGTTAACACTCATAGAAACAGGACATACTTTATTTAAAATTTTCATTCTAACTACTTTTAAATTAAGTTACAAAGCTCTTTCCATGCTTTATACGACGCACATCATTGGGTTATGACAGAAAAGTTCCTAAATATGATTAAAAATGTTAAAGTTAGTTTTGACACTAAGTTGGGATAAATTTTCTACAAAATATGTTTTAGGCAAAGAGGTTAACATGCTGATACACAAATTGTTCCTACAAACCAATATCTAGTATCTAATCTAATATCAAGATGGGCAAAGAGGATAGGCAGATAATCCCAAACAAAAGAAACTCAAACAGGCAATAAACACAAAAAGATAGTTAAAAATTAGGCATAAAAGAATGCAATAAATCATTTTTTACTTACGCAATTGTCAAAGACCATGGTTACCCAGTGTTTTTGAGGGTGCTGGGAAATAGGCATTTACATTCCCTGGTACAACTTTTGCTTACAGCTTTTTGGGAGGGCAATCTGCAAATATCTATCAGAATTTTAAGTGTGTCTACTTTTGATCCACATTTCTGTTTCCAGAAATATATCCCACAGATATTCATGCATTGAATTTGTAGAAATTGGAAACAGCCCAAATATCCTCCAATATGAAATGGAGAAATCCACACAACAAAATATATGAAGACAAATTAACAAATGACAGATTTATATGAGCTTACATGGAAGATGTGCAAAGGTAAATTGGTAAATTATTAAAAAGAATATGTAAGTGGCAGGACAGCATGTTTAATAGGATCCAGGGTGTATTAACAAATCACAACACATATGTGTTGGTATACACGGATGTACATATATTAGTATCTGCTTGGAAAAATCTCGAACTATTTACCACAAATTGCAAAGAGGGTGATACTATGGGATGTTGTTATTTTCCTGGTCACATATGTTTCCTGGTCATATATTGTTACCTTCATAGTAAAAGAAATGAGCATTTCTTCCTTGAATCAAAGTTTTTGGTATACTTGTTATCTTTTGCTATGAAACAGATTACCCCCAAACCCAGTAGCTTGAAACAACAAATATTTTTTGTTTCTCAACTTTCTGGGTCAGGAACCCAGAAGCAGCTTAGCAGGGTTATTATGGCTTGGAATCTCTCGTGAAATTGAAGTCAAGTTATTGGCTAGCGCTGCAATCACCTGAAGGCTTGACTGCGGCTGGAGGAGCCACTTCTAAGGTGGCTTACTATATGGCTGGCAATTTAGTGCTGGTTTTTGGCAGAAGATCATACTTCTTTGCTACATGGACTTTTCCACAGGGCTACTTGGGTATTCTCATTACATAGCAGCTAGCTTCCCAAAAGCAAGTGATCCAAGAGTAGGAAAGGCAGAAACCACAATGTCTTTTATGACCTAACCTCAGAAGTCACTCTGTCATTTGCACAAAGTCCTACTGGTTACAAAGGTCAACCCTATTTCATGTGAAAGAGACTGCACAAGGGGTCGAATCACTGGGAGCTTCTTGGAGCCTGGTTACCACACAGGTTAAGTCAGACAGTAAAGGACTAGGTATTTAATACACTCTTTCCCCCATTCTCTATTGGTTTTGAAGTACAATATACTCCTTGAGAAAAGAATAGAAAAGCCTTTTTCTAAACTAGTGGAAGACGCACAATTACCAGTCCTAAGACTGTATGTTTAGAAAAAGGTATGAAATTGTGTCTGGAGGCTTCTGCTATGCTCCAGGAAGGCACTAGTTCACAAAACGAAAATGTACTGCAAATGTGACTAGTTTGTTTCACATGTGACTGTAAAGACTATTTCCTCCTCCTTCCATGTTACACCAGTGGAGAAAGAGAAATCTGGGTTCGATATATTATTCACTATTTTTATTTATTCATCATTTATTAAATCAACATTGTTTTCCCTTCTAAAGGATTAAAGTACTAAATGTTGAACTAGAAAATAGTTCCCCAACTATAGACCAAACAAGGAGCAGTAAATAACCAAGTGGGGACAAACTTGTGAGGTATTTTCTTTGAGATCTGGGCTTGCCTAATTTGTGATTACTAATTGGAAAACAAATAACTGGCAAAATAGTACTATGAGCCAAAATCCCTTATCAGAAATCTTTTGAGTCAGAAGTATTTTTAACAGGTAATATGGGGTATCCTTGGAAGTTTGGGGAAGTAACCAAACATATTAATATTTCTGCAGCAAAACATGAATACTCACACTAAGTAGGAAAAAGACTATAAGCCTCACACCAATTCAAATCAGGTTTTGTTGCCAAAGGTGCAACAAACTTCAATTTTCCCCCCCTAGTTTTCAGAACTTTTTGGGAATTCAGATATGGGACTGTGGAACTTGTACTGCAAAATACATTTGAATCCAATAAGATGTCGTCGTTATTATTTTGGCAAAAATAACCCAGTGGGGTCTTATTCTAAAGGTTTTTTTTGGATGCTACTTTTGAGGCCTGATCTCATGATCTATAAAAATGTCTTTAAAAATGTATGGGTGTTTTACCATGTCCCTTGAATCTCTTAAAGCTGTGAGCATATCACTTTGTAAAGAAGACAGGCACAATATTTCTGCATATTTTTAGTGTCTTGAGGAGCTGGAAGCAGTGCGACTCTGGCTCTAGAAGCCCAACTTCTCAGATACCATCTGCTCTCCAGAGGGGCAAACACACAGGCCTGGTAGGGAGGGCTTTTGCGAGGGTGTCTGGGTCTGAAGACAGTGGTCTCAGACCAGGACACAGAAGAACAGTCTACATCTCGTCCCAGGCAGCAGCCTGAGCAGCAGAGAAGATGGGTTTAGGAAGTCTTGTCCAGTCTCAGAGGAGGAACAGACACTAGCAATGGGACATTCTAGGGTGGAAGACTGAGGGACTTCCAAGATGGAAACTAGAAAAACAGGCCTGAGCATGAAAAATAAGGCTAGTGACCAAAGAGCGATGGCCTCTGCTTCTAGACAAACATGCAAGAAGCTTGATCTCAGCCTCCAGATCAGACACTAGGCTGAGGAACAGAGTCCCAGTTCCAGTTCCACTTGTGGCTGGAGCTAATGGGGCCAGTGATCACACACCTACAGGGGCCAATCACCCAGTTTGCAGGGGACAGTCCCAGTACAATTATTAACAGTGCCCCTTTTGCTCTCATAAGTGTCCCAGGTGAGAGATACCACCTGATGCCAGAGTGGCTAAAATGAACAAATCAGGAGACTATAGATGCTGGCGAGGATGTGGAGAAACGGGCACCCTCCTACACTGTTGGTGGGAATGTAAGCTGGTTCAGTCCCTTTGGAAAACAGCGTGGAGGTTCCTCAAAAAATTAACAATAGAACTCCCCTAGGACCCAGCAATAGCACTGCTAGGAATTTACCCAAGGGATACAGGAGTGCTGATGCATAGGGGCACATGTACCCCAATGTTCACAGCAGCACTCTCAACAATAGCCAAAACATGGAAAGAGCCTAAGTGTCCATCAACTGATGAATGGATCAAGAAGATGTGGTTTAACTATACCATGGAATACTACATGGCAATGAGAAAGAATGAAATCTGGCCACGTGTAGCAACGTGGATGGAACTTGAGGGTGTTATTCTGAGTGAAATAAGTCAGGCAGAGAAGGACAAATATCATATGTTTGCACGTATAGGAGGATTAGGAGGAACTTAACGGGGGATCATGGGGAAGAAGAAGGGGGGAAAATAGTGGGGGAGAGGGAGGGAGGCAAACCATGAGAGACTCTTGAATGCTGAGAACAAACTGAGGGCTGATGGGGGTGGGGAGAGGGGAAGGGGGGTGATGGGCATGGAGGAGGGCACTTGTGGGGATGAGCACTGGGTGTTATATGGAAACCAACTTGACAATAAACTATAAAAGAAAAAAAAAGTGTCCCAGTTGAAATGATAAAACTATATAGTAACCCACAGGGCAGGACAATGAGTAGGTTCTTCCAAGTCACATGGGAGGAAATTTATTCATAACAGCGGGAGGCAATGTGATGGGAGACTGCATTACCATTAAGAATGAGAGTGCAAGTGGTAGCTGGGAAGAATGCCAAGCTGAAAGTTCTGTCAGTGAGATAAACAGGAAAACAGTCAGGTGATGACGAACTCAGGGAAGGGCAGCGATGAGGAGCTAGACAAGGGATCAGGACCATGACCCTGACTGGCAGGGACAGGAGAGTCCGCAGGGTGCTGCTGTCTGGCCCCCGGCTCTATTCTGAAGAGGCCCTCCAGCTCCAGATCCCATCCAAATCTTTCCTACATTATCATTTTTTGATAAAAAGTTCAGGTAATTGGAAATCCTACCAAAAAGATTTCTCTCTAAATCTAAGTCTCTCACCATGCATTCCCCCACTACAGCAGGTCAAGTTCTCCTTAGAGGCACCTTCCCCGACTAACCTTTCTAAGAGACCCCCACCCTCACATGTACACATACGCTTCCTTCCGTCATCAATAGGCTTGCCCTATGTTTTTGTTTTTGCTTCTTGGGGTTTTTTTGGTTGTTGTTTTGGGAAGGCAGAGAGGAGGAGAGGGAGAAAATCCTAAGCAAGCTCCACTATCAGCATGGAGCCTAACACAGGGCTCTATCTCATGAACCATGAGATCGTGACCCGAGCTGAAATCAAGAGTCGGGTGCTTAAAAAAATGAGTCACTCAGGCGCCCCTATGTTTTAATATTACTCCACTCACTCTACTGGCATATTATATACTTACGTATTTACTCCTGTCTTCCCAATTAGAATAATGTAATCACTGCAGTCTCAGTGCTTGTTAAGAGTACCTGCTTTACAGTTGATGCTCAGTATTTATTGAATGAGTGATTCAATATTAGTTATTGTACATTAATAGAAATTAATTCAATCTTCTTGTCACCTAGCTGAGGTGTATTTAGATGGAGGATATAAAAAGCACAAAGACGGTGATTTCAGAGTGCACCTTTATGGCTTTATTTGTAGAGGCCACTCAGTAAATGGATCGAACTGAATAGAATTTTTGAGACTAGAGAAAAAAACCTGAGCAAAGCAGGGCACTGGGAGTTTATTAAGAGCCAGAGCCAGGAGGCACCAAGTTCTAAGGGATTGGGGAAACAGAAGGGAGAATGAGAATGAACCAAAGACTAATGCCCTCTTCCCTAACAATGTGTCCTAGGTAGAGAGCCTAGACTGCTCTCTGTGAAACTGACCACTCACAAAGGCCTCAAGAAATGTCTTGAGGCAGACCATGAGATCTAGAAAGCAGATCCATGAGACATGAGTGTCCCCGAGGCTTTGAGGTCTCAGCATAAAAGGGAAGGGAGCCTGCTAGGCTAGACATGAACAGCATCCCATTCTGCACCTAAAACTGCTTAAAAAATTCTATGCCTATAGTTTCTGTATTATACCTTCTACAAGGTGTGGATTCAAGTGGATGGAAACCTGGGACCATCTTGATAAGAATGGGGCTCTCAGATTAACTATGCTTGACGCAGAGAAACTGGTGCTGGAGCATTTGATGTCCTGTATTGCCTAAAGGAAATACTAAGGGCTAGACTATGGCAAAATCTTGAGAGCTTCTTTTTTTTAAAATTACTTTACATATAAAATAATCAAATACATAATGAAGTCAAGAAAAATTATTAATAGAAGGCTTGTATGTTGGTTTTAATAAAAGTTCCTTTGAAGACAAAAGAATGGGACAGAGTTTCAGACAGCTACAATAAAGGCCTGGCTATGACCTTTGGCCAGACATTACCAAGGATTGGGGCATCTGGAGAAATCCAAATGAAGGCATCTTCACAGACGTACTGCTGTTGTTAGTCTGTACCTCTGCCTTGAGGGAAATGTCCCTGACCCTCTTTTAGGTCTTTTACTAATGGAATGCAGGACACAAAGGAAGCCTCATCCATCATTTTACCACCTCTACCCCTAACCCCTAGACCCAATATTTAGTTCAGGAGAGGCCACGCAACCCAAGCAGGATCAGTCTTTCCTGGACCCAAGAAAAGTTATTCCTTTGAAAGACACTGTTAGATGTTATATTGGCGCTGAACCTATTCCACAGGGGCCATGAAATGCATACTTCAGTGTTCCTCTACTCACCAGGCTTTTCTATAATGACCCAAAAGAACTATCATATTCACCACCAAAACATGCTATTCCACATTCCCAAGCCAGAAATCAAAAAAAGAACAGCAGGATCTATCATAAATAAATTTCCTGGTTATATATGAAGATCATGAAAATATGTATCGGTGTTGGCAGGGACAGAGGGTAGGGCACCTGCTCCCACGTTTCCTTCTTCCAAAACCTCTACACACAGTCCGTATCTAGTTACTTACTTCCAATGTCCCTGCTATTCCTGGTCCAAACTCTCACCATCTCTCACCATGACTACAATAGCCTCTCAACTCATCTCTAACTCTCCTCTGGCTCCTCTACACTTTATTCTCTACAGAATCACCAGAGATTACAATGTATAGCAGATCATTCCTTTCATTCTCCTGTTTAAAATCCTCCAAAGGCTTGTCAATGCACTTGGGATAAAATCCAAATTTCTGACAACTGTCTCCGAGGTCCTGTGTAACCTCGGCTGCCTTATCCGTCTAATGGTTCCTTGGTCACTCACCAACCACACCAGCCTTCTTCCCGTTGTGTGAATGCATCAAACACATTCCTTCCTGCGAGCCTTTTCGGTTCATTCTGAGTGGTCTACTGTGCCCCCCAGATTGGATCAATCCAGGTCTTTCTTGAACATTACTTCCTCACAGAGGAAGCAGGCTCCTCACTCGTCCCTCCCTTGATACACGGTCACCCTCCACCACACAGTCTTATTTTACCATCTTCACAGCAATTACTCATACTTCCAATGAACTTGCTTGTGTATTTGGTGTCTGCCTTTCTCCTCAGAACATAAGCTCCATGAGAAGAAAGGATTTCATGCTGCTCACTGCTGGAACCCTAGTGTGCAGAATGGGGTTTCACATGTCATGGGTGCTCAGTCAACACTTGCTAAACAGATAAATGACTGTCACTATAGTCTCTAGAAATCCAGTCTGTGGTCTATGCTTGAGAAGATGCTGAGTCTTTACCTTATAACATCTCAGGAATCCAACCTCTCCATTTCACAGATGAGAAATCTGAATTCTCCCAAGATGTCACTGCCAGCAAGTGGTAGCACAGGCCTTTCATGTGTCCTGAAATATGCTGCTGACTCACTCTTCTAAAGGCCCTTTTTTGATCTCTGCACCTACCTCAGTTCTGAGGAGCCTGCCTTCCCCAATACATAATGAGCTGAACCAACTTCCTATGGAGCTGTGTTCCCTGCCTTCTGGTGTTTCTATATATAGTCAGCTACCCAACTGACCCACTTTCTTTTACTTCTACCCTGTGTATCTATACCCTTCAACCCACAGAACTTGCCTCCTTCCCTGGCTCTGTGGGGACTGAACTCCCTGCCGCCTGTGGCCGCCTTCTCCTTCGTACCCTGTTCTGCCCTATAGGTTTGGCACACCAACCCCACCTACCGCTGTTACCAGTGTCTCCCTCCCCAGTCTCCAAGACTTTTTGGTAAAATACACACACACACACACACACACACAGAGAATAAAAATATAGGGCCTTAGAAATCCTCAGAGTTTTTGCTGAACCTTAGCAAGTCCTGTTGTTTTGCTATTGCTCCTGCCTGGTGGCCAACTGGGTTACACAGAAAGTATATTCTACTTGAGTCCTTTTTTTTTTTTTTTTTAATGTTTATTTATTTTGAGAGACACAGAGAGAGAATGTGAGCACGGGCGTGGCAGAGAGAGAGGGAGAGAGAGAGAGAGAGAGAAAATCCCAAGCAGTCTCCATGCACTGTCAAGCACAGAGCCCAAAGTAGGGCTCAGACTCACAAACTGCTAGATAATGACCTGAGCCAAAATCCAAAGTCAGACACTTAACTGACTGAGCCACCCAGGAGCCCCTTGAGTCCTTTCTTTCTGTGAAGTTCATGTGCATATCCTGCAGCATGTGCATATCTTGCAACATGATCCAGTCTCTTTCACACAACTGGCAGTAATATAAGAGACAAAGAAGTGAGACTCTCTCCCTTACTCTCTCTGCACCATATCTTAGAAGGAGACACATATTAGAGAAACATCCTTTCCATCCATATCTTTCTAAGTGTCCTAATTAAGAAGGGGCAGAGGCCATGTGGCTGGTACTGTGTATACCCACAGAGCCTCCCAGTGTTTCCCACACATGCCTGACTGACGCCTAACTAAACGCAGAATGGCAAGACAGACAAGAAAGGGAGACTGCTTACTAAAAAAAAAAATAATAATAATAATAGAGAAATGGATTTTTTTCTCAGTCTCTAGTTTGAAATTATATGAAACACTGAGTTAAATGCTAATAGTATATGACAACTTGTAACTTTCAAAGTATCTTCCAGAATTACATCACTGCTAAAACCCACAAACATATCTGGCTTTAGATCTGTGACAACCTAAATAGAAGTTTATAGTGATTTAGATGGAAATAATTCCACCAAGAAATCCAGATGGCATCATAAACCACAATAGAGCAGATTAAGTGGTCTATGAAGTCATTCTCTGCTGTTACCACACACTGAAATGTACAATATGTTTATTATTTAATGAATGCCATACTATTGCAGAATCTTAGAAACAAGACAAAACTAAAATGGTAAAATTTCATTCAACCAAAAATGGTTTCAGCTTTCTTTCATAACTGTTTGCTTAATAGTGCAAAGTATGATGTACATACTAAAAGAAAACTATGTTGGATGGTTCTGTCATTCTGAAATCAAGATGACTATAATTTACTGCACACACAAAAATGTTCTCATGTGCATGTCCTTTAAGTACTTGGTAGTTGCTCACTTCACGGTAGCTGATGAAGGGGCCCTGGGTCTTGCTGATAACCAGCTGTCACCTTGGGTGAGTCAACTTCTCTAGACCTCAGTCTCTCACAAGGAGGCCTGCAAGATCAGCCATCATGATTCTATAACTGGCTCTCAAGTCTAACTCGTCAAAGTCAAGCAAGGCTGCTGCTCCCTGCTTGCCCCATGGCCTTCAGCCACTCTTCACTTCACCTTGAGAAGCCTTCCTCGCCTGGGGATCAGGGCTGCAGGGAAATAAAAAAAGTCCTGTGTTCTTAAAACAATTATGGGACTCTGGACACCCAAACTTTTCATGTCCTTTGTAATGAATATTAGTTGTCATCTTCCCAGCCTCTTATTGCCCCCTTCTTTTGCCAACAATAACCAATTTTCTTTTGGGTAACTCACTCCTCTCACAGTCTCAGGCATAGGTTTGATGGGATTTCAGCCCCTGTCTCCTTCACTCTCCAAACCTCTAGTACCAAAAGGAGGCCTGGAATGGCTTAAGCAACATGGGAATCGCCTTCATCTCTGGCCACAACGACTGGTTGAAAGACGGGGCTATAACCCAGCTGACGACCATGAGACTAGAGAAATTAGGACATCTGCTGGGGTTTCTGGGAAAAAGAAGTTTCTCCTCTCTCTGTCTTCTACATGTTGTAAAAGACATTCTTCCCTGCACAGGCTGGTGCAAAAACATGAAGCCAGGAGGTACTACTGGGTTTTGCCACCCTGAGGGGAGGGCATAGCTGTTGGAGCCAGCACTGCATCGAGCCTGACGGAGGGGACGCTGCAGAAGACAGGGCAGAGACACTGACTACCGCTGGTGAAATCACTGGGCACCTGGACCAAGAGTCATCACAAATAAGACTGAATTTTTCCCCTTTGTAAGTAAACAAACTCCCTTTAGTGTTCAAGTCAGTTTCAAGTTCAGTTTTATGTCACCTGCAACTTAAACACCCTTCCTTTTAGCTTTAAAATAATATGAATTTTATTTTTTTAATTTTTTTAATGTTTTTTATTTCTGAGAGAGAGACAGCATGAGCAGGGGAGGGTCAGAGAGAGAGGGAGACACAGAATCTGTAACAGGCTCCAGGCTCCGAGCTAGCTGTCAGCACAAAGCCCGACACGGGGCTCGAACCCACGAACTGTGAGATCATGACCTGAGCCAAAGTCGGATGCTTACCAACTGAGCCACCCAGGCGCCCCTAAAACTATGAATTTTAAAAAATTAAAAATAAAAGGGGGATGGCAGCTGGGTGGCTCAGTTGGTTAAACATTCAACTTTGGCTCAGGTCACGATCTCATGGTTCATGAGTTCAAACCCCGCATGGAGCTCTCTGCTGACAGCTCAGAGCCGGGAACTTGCTTCAGATTCTGTGTCTCCCTCTTTTTCTGCCCCTCCCCCACTCATGCTCTGTCTCTCTGTCTCTCTAAAAAATAAACACTAAAATAAATAATAAATAAAATGACTGTAAGACTGTTTTCCTTTTTTAAAAAAGAAAATATATCAGTCTCATAGATGAACACTGAATTCCAGTGTTGTGATTTTCATTTCATTCATTACATACGCACCTACCCGGTGACAGGAAGGGGGCTGGAAACACAAGGGTGAGGAAGACATTCATAAGGAATTCAGTAGAGTGTGGCAGAGCAACAGAGAAAAACTAGCAACTGCAATCAAAGAGTGTAATACAACAGGGGATATAATTATTAAATGTAATGTTAGCACCAACTGAGAAATAATGCACTATACTTTGACAAGCTAAATCGGGCTTTATGGAAGAGATACTTGATCTGACTTCTTGGCAGGATATGAAATTTACAAGGCATAGCAGAGAGGGAAAAAGGGTCTTCCAAACACATTCAGAGCAGTGACACGTGAAATCATGGGGAATTTGGGGAAACTGTGGTATACAAGGAGCACAGCAGAGAGCAGGAGGAAATGGAGCTAGGGAGCCAGGGCCTTCAAAGCCACGCTGAGGAGCACGTACACAAAGGTAAAGGTAATGGAAAGCCCCTGGAGGATGAGGAGAGCAATGTGAGCACATCTGCTTTCAGGACCGACCACTCCAGCAGAAGGGGTAGAGGTCCCCCAGACAAGGAAAATCATTTAGCAGATCCCTGAAATGTATTGGGAGAATGATGTCCAAGGCCTAAAGGTTATTTGCAGCACTGAGGTGAAGGAATGGAGAGGGTCAATGTTGGGAGGGAGGGACTCAAGGAGGCTGGAGAGTTTGGGGTGACTCAGGTTTTTAGGTGGGGTGAATGGTGAAAGGGGAAGCAGGCTGAAAGCATATCATTATTTATTATGGTCTGATTTTGAGCATAACTTTTGAGTCAGTAAAACACTAAGAATAAAATATATCAATGTTAGGAGATACTACAGATAATTTTTAGGTTGAAATGGGCAGATGCATTTGCACCTAAAACTGGGACAATGGGTTGACCTAACAGGTACAGAGAGCAGGACAGCCTCGGAATCTAGGAAAAGGCAGTGCTCAGAACTGCAGGTCCTAGGCAGGCACCAGAGGGTCCGAGAGTGGCATGTCCTGGAGCAGCAGCCCCATCTGTCTTCTGTCTTTCGTAAGTTAGGCTTGAGAGCCAGTTGTGGGAATCACGGTGGCTTTCTGAGGATCCCCTGATCTCATTCAGGCCTCTACTTCACAGTGAGAGAAGGAGGTCTGGAGAAGCTACCTCACCCAAGAGGGCCAAGCTGGTGTCAGCAGGGCCCGGTCTGGAACTCCCGGGCTCCTCCACTCATAGGTCACTTCATGGCATCTCCTCACCAGCTGCCACGAACTGAGCATCTATCGTGTCCTTGACGGACAAGGAGACATGCCTCTGTGCTCATCACTTTCACTTCCTGCCCATGCTCTGCCCTTTGGTCAATCCTGAAACTGAAAGCACAATGGTCAGCCTCACTAGCTGCATGGCTGTAATTATGTTATACCTAGCATGATTCTAACCACCAGCTCCATAATTACTTCCTGGTGCCTAATGGCTAAAAGGCACAAAAGAAGGACAAAAGGAAAGAGGCCACGTCTTGATTTTATGACAACAAAGACAACAAATTATTGTATGCTCGGGATCATAATATAAGTATACATTAAAAAAATTAGGCTTTATGTAAATGTTTACATTCAAACATTGGTTATCAGAATGTCTCTAATTTGCTTCAAAACAGAGAAGCATCAGCACCATATTCTATGCCACTACTGGCTCTGCATGTTGTAAGAGTCCCTCACAAATTCAACAGGCACAGGCATTCTGGACACATTACCAGAAAGTCAAAACAACTGCAATATGTTATTCATAGTTTCTTCGATTCCAACAATTCAGAATCTGATGCAGAGAAAGTTTAACCTGACCCGCCCTTGTTGTAGAGATGGAGAATGGGATAATGAAGATTTAGAAAGGAATCTGAGAGACTAGGCTATTTAAAATACTTCAGGACCATGCATACATCTACCTGACTCAGTGTTTTGAAAATATCATCTATTCACTGAAATGGCCACAACAGGATCTCTGTTTGCAATAAAACTTCAAACATTTTATTTTGATATTTCACTCATTTAGAACGGCCTTCACCAAATTAGACATATTCTTTATCTATGCCTATAATTGAATGCAGTCAAGGTCCATTAAAAGTGCTTACATACATTCGTCACACTCTAAAAATGTGGACCACGAGTTTAACAGAATTTGCAAACTGAAATGAAATCTCACAATTGCAACTATATAATTTACAAACGTATTTCTCTCAGAATTGCTTGGGAATTGTGAAAGAGAGTTAGCAAATGCATTAGATTTAGAAGTTGCAGTAAGTTACAGCCAGCCTCAGCCCACTGTGTGAAGTTAGCACCCCACCTTGTGGAAAATAGTAGGTGCTGTTGAATGGAAGCACGCCATGTTAAATTTCAGAGGTCACGCTTGATAAATCTCTCGCAACTACCAAACTGCCACTGAGTTATACACATTTACGGAATAAGAGATACAAACCAAAAAAGGATCTCTATTTATTAAAGTAACAGAAAGCTACTGTTTCCAAAATACAAGTATACCAGTCCCAAAAGACTGGTCCTTAGGATATGTGTTTAGGTTATTTACAAAATAAATATTTCCTATGCATAGATGATTATTTCCACTGGTGCTTTTATCACTTCTTAGTTTGTTTCAAAACATAACTTTGTTTTCTAATTGTAACCTTAGAAAATACAGAAAACTGTTCAAAGACAAAAGCAAATATCAACCATTATTCACAACTGAGAGATGATCCCTCTACCCTCTGTACAACCTTAAAAAAATATTGGGTCACTTAAATCCTTTCTGTAACTGAAAGCATTCTAAGATGATCTCAGGTTTCTAAAACCAAAATAATTTTTTATCTTTTAATTTAACCAACTTCTTTCTCAATCTCCTGTCATGGTTCAAAAACATATCTGCCCTTTTGTCTGAATGTATCCTGTGTTTTCCAATTTTCTGATTTTATGACAGTAATTTCTGATTTTATGACTGATTTTATGAGATCTCTCCTTCCCCTGTATTCAAAGCACTTACTTTTTTTTAAAATCAAAGCCATATAAATATATATATGTGTATACACACACATACACACGTATATATGCACGTGTGCAGAAGCATGTGCGCTCGCGCGCGCGCGCGCGCACACACACACACACACACACACACGGTTTTGAAATTTCTGAGACTCAGTTTGGTCAGATACCTGAAGTAATGCATCTTTGCTGTTGCCTTCTCAGCAGCACCCTTTCTGGAATTCTGGTCCCCCGCACCACTAGCCAGCAGCTCTCTGGGCCTGCTGTATGTGGAGTTCCCATGGAACTCCCTTCACTGCCATCCTGAACATTTCCTTCACCTCTCCTCTGGGCTGGAACCCAGATTCCAGGACCACAGTCTTCTTCCTTCTTAGCCCCCCCTTGTTTTGGGGGAGCACATCCTCTGTGAAAGGTCATATGGGAATTGGTATGAGGACTGCTCTAATCATCATTCTGAATGCCACATGGACCCCCATGTGACTCCTTTTCCTTGCTTTTTCGAAGTTTTTGGTATCTTCTCTTTATCCTTAGTTCTGAAATTGCATGATGATATATCTTCTGTGACTATAGTTTTAATGGGCTAGGGATAGTCCTTTTAGTTTGAAGGTCACGTCCTTTTGGTTATAGGCATTTTCCTTAGGTGATCTTTTTTTTTTAAATGAAACTTCTGCCTGTGTTCTTGTTCTTTCTGGATAGTAGCCCTTCAACATCTGGTTTGATTGTCTAATTTTCTTATCTTTTCTCTGTTGGTTTTATATTTTTGTTCTGCTTTATACCAGAATTCTTCAATAAAACCTTCCAATATTTTTTTTATTCCTACAATCAAAATTTTCATAGCCAAAGGTCTTATTAGCACTGAGATGTTTTTAAAAATAGATATCATTCTTTATTTAAAAATACAATGTCCTTTCATTTCCCCGAAGATACTGTTTTCCTTTAAGTCCTTCCCCTACCCCTGGCTCATGTTTGCCCTTCCCTCTCATTCCTTTTCTCAAGGTTCCTCCCCCACTTAGTTTTATTTTTTCTTATGTTGAGGTTTCCCTCCAATGTCTGTAACTGTGGATGCTGGTTCAAGCCAGTGATTCTCAAGATGGGGGTGGATTTCTCGCCCAGAGACATTCAAGCAAGGTCTGATCACCCAGACTTGGGGGGGGGGGGGTGAGTGGCTAGGAAGGCAGGGTTTCTACTGGCATCTAGTGGTTGAGGCCAGGGATGCTGCTTACATCCCACAGTGCAAGAGGACAGCCTCCCCCACAGGATTTACCTGACCCCAAATGTCGACAGGGTCGAGGCTGAGAAACCCTGGTTCATACTAAAGAATGAGGCATTAAAAGGCAGACTGGAAGCTCTATGTCCTGGGTGGGGTTGACAAGGGAAGGATAAAAATAGTTAGGACTTGACCATTTCACTAAGGAAAATTCCAAGTATCAAAATCTATAGTTCTATTCTCCTGAGCAAATCAGATTTCTCAAAGCTAATCTTCAATCTTGTGCCTGGGGAAAATAAGTGCAGCACTCTGGGAGATAATTGGAAAGGAGACTCAGGGATGCATATTGGGGGGACAAGAAGTAGTTATTCACTCTCCTTATACTCTCTGTTCACAGGGCAGTGTCTCACCCCATCCCCAATTTGGCCGGGTATTCCCAGAGCCAAAGCTTTTTTAGACCAACCTCTCCAGGGGTAAACGTTGGGTTTTCTACCAAGATAGGGTAGAGGGTCTAACTGCTCTATAGGCAGGTTTCAACCAAGAGGCCTCTTTTCAGTCCCAATCTGTCCTCCATCCTCCAGAGGTAGCACAATGATACTTTGATTAATTAACTAGCACTATCCAGTGACAATTTGTTAATTAATTCTGCAGGTTTCCAGTGTCTGTGCTTATGCCTCTCCAACTGCACAAAACATTTCTTGTGGCAAAATGGCACTTCCTCTCCTTATCTGTGTTCCTTATAAAACTTGGTCCAAATTTTGCACATAGAAACTAATCAATCAATCCACTTTTGATTTTCAAGAAGGATTTTACTTTGGGGAAGGCACAGCTTCTGCCTGTCTCAAACAAAGAAGAGCCTATAACACAAAAGCCAGTAATGTAACCTCAGCAAGGCATTTGGTGAATCAAATCTTTAAATAAAAACACTCTCCAAGTGAAAAGACTGCTCTAAAGCCATACAAAGCCTTTTCAACTCAGGAGAGGAAAATCATCCTTAGCAAGGATATATGCTTCTAAAAAAGAAATGAGACCATCTCTCATCATTCTCCCCACGCAGATTAGTCTGTAACATATACTAGAAATCTAGAAATGTCCACTCTGGCGGCCATTCTGAAGATCGGCCCTCCGGCCTCCACAAGAAGTGATGCAGGGCGCCACAGCTCATGTTCAGCGGTGCACTGCCACCTGGTGGGAGCAGGAGGGGATGACAGCAGCACGGCTGAGGAGGCAGCACATCACAATGATGGAAGCCTTTCCCTACCTGGAAGGGCTCTCAGGGACCATTTCTAAAGCCTGAAGGACCTTTTTGGTTGGAAGAGGGGGAGAGGAAAGAGAAAAAAACGGAGAGAGAGTGCAAGGAGGCAGGACTCACGAAGAGGTTTTCAATCAGCGCAGGGAGGGCCTGGGCAGTACCTCTGACTCCCAGGGTGCAAGTAGGTTCCTTAAGACAGAAGCTGTTGACTCGTTTAGGGCGTACGAAATGTTACAAAAACACTGACACACAGGGACGCGCCACCTGCAAAGTTCCCCAGGTCAGTGAGTGCACTCCATTCTTAAAATTGCTCAGACCAAAAGCTCTGTAGTTCTGCTTGATTTCTCTCTTTTCTTCACATTTCTCTCTTTTCTTCATATCCAGTCTGCCAGGAAATTCTATTAGCTCTATTTTAAAAAAATACCCAGAGTCCAACCATGACCCTCACCCCTATCCCTGCCGGTGCAAGCCACACCACATCTTGTGTGTACCGCTTCAACCGCCTCCTCAGTGGTCTCCTTGCTTTCACCCTTTACCCTGGTCTATCAGTAGCACAGCAACCAGAGTGAGCCGTTTAAAACCACTCCCCATTTCCCTCAGTATGACAGGAAGTCCTTACAGTGGCGGATGAGACCCTATATTGTCTGGCCCCTGCCCCACCCCTCCCATCTCCTCTCCAAAGCCTCCCTCCTCTGACTCTCCTCCAGCCACTAGGACTCTCTGCTGTTTCCCCAAAGTCCAGGAATGCCCCACTCTATGCCTTTTCCAGAGACCCTCCCTTCCACCTGGAACAATTTTTGCCCAGGCATCCTCATCTTCTTTGAGGACCTATAAGCGACTGTGATTTTTTCCTCTCTGTCAGAATTCCCAATCCCCCCATCCCTGTGCAATCTTCCCAAAGCACTGACCACCTCCTAACAAGCTTTAAGATTTTCTTATTCATTATGGCCAGTGTCACTGTCTTTCTGATCCAGCTCACGTTCAGTAAGCTCCACGACGGGAGGAATTTTTTTGGTATGTTTTTGTTCACAGGTGTATCCCAACTGCCTATAATAATGCCTGGCCAATGGAAAGCAAATATATACTGCTGAATAAACAAAGTTTAAAAAAAAAAGAAGGAAAACATTAGAACTCTACTACTGCATTATAAATTTGGAAAACTGAAATTTTTTTTAAAAAAGTATTTACACCAAATGTGGGGCTCAAACCCACAGTCCTGAGATCATGAGTCACATGCTGTACCTACTGATCTAGGCAAGCGACCCGGAAAAGTGAAAATCTCTGTAAAAGATTAAGCATCACAACCCTGTTTCTGTATTCCTGTCACATTTAATACCTATGAATTAGGGTATTAAATTAGAGACTATTTGTCTCTACCCCACATATTTATACTCTTTAATACATTTATTATATTTACTCTAAAACAAGAGTTCAGGCAACAACCTAACAGAATGCTAAGTGGGAAAGGGATGATATGCGCTTTAATGTCAGCAAGTTACTTAATTTGGGCTCTTTTGTTAACTTTTTTCCTGATCAAGGTAAACCCCACATTTACATACTATAGAAAATCTGGAAAGTTAAAAGAATACTTGTGTGTGTGTATATGTACAAAAATGTTTACTGTGGTATTCAGTGAAAAACTGAAAAACTGCTGAAAACTGCAAGAGGGAAATGGTACATCAATACTACAAACCACTATGCAATCATCAGAGAGTATAAAGTGGACCTGTATGTGCCATCACGCAAAGCTATCAAGGCATAGAGTTAAATGCAAAAACACTGCAAACAATATATACAGTTTGATTTATAAACTAGCCATCCCCTGCCCCCAACCCATTTATGTAGTTATGTGTGTATGTGCACACATACTTCACAGTATGTTCTTGTAAAACAGGAGGGAAAAAAGTCATACCAGCAGGTATAACTTGAGCTTGTACAGTGTTAAACTTCTAGACAGTGGGACTGAGATAGGAACAGGGAGCTCCTACTTTTTATTTTATATAAAGTTAAGTAAAGAAGTTCTTTACCACCCAAAGTTTTCAAATTAAGAAATAAAAAATGGGCGGGCGGGGGGCACCTGGGTGGCGCAGCGAGTTAAGCATCCAACTTTGGCTGAAGGTCATGATCTTGCTGTCGCTGAATTCAAGCCCTGCTGACAGCTCAGAGCCTGGAGCCTGCTTCAGATTCTGTGTCTCCCTCTCTCTCTGGCCCTCCCCTGCTCACTCTGTCTCTCTCTCTCTCTCTCTCTCAAAAATAAATAAACATTTAAAAAAAGAAATTAAAAAATAGGAAAGAAAATTTGGAAGGAAAAGAGCAAAGAAACAGAAAATAACCACTTACAATCCTGCCTCAGTTGACTGTGGGGAAAATTTAATAAGGATTTGCTGAAATATGCACATAAGTATAGTGTCTTGTACAGAATGGGCACTCATTTAATATTTCTTGAATAAATGAATAATCTTTCTTGGTAAAACAGTATAAGCTTATTAATAGAGCAGTGGGAAATCTTGTTAAATGACCCCAAAGTAAAGCTGGCTTCAAATCAGTTTTCAGCAACTCCTGTTATTTTATGTAGGAAAAAAAGCCTACTCTGTAATTTTTTACACATGATTTTGAAACTGTTTTATTCAAGTGTTGCTGAGTTTTTCTTTAGTGATGTGATTTAAAAGGACTAACTCATGCTCTAATAGAAGTTGCACAGAGTAATGTTTGTCAAGAAAGGCAGATAACAGATAAGGGTCCGACAGGGAAGCAAACGGAAGGCTGAACCAAAATCCACAGTGTGATGCCCTGAGCCTTGGTTCCTTCCACGTCTTACAGGGGTGAGTGTCCCTGGTGAAACAAAGGCCAGTGTGGGGGGACTGCTGCTCTCCAGGAAGAAAGCTCTGGTTTGATTTTTCACTTCCCTTCATATAACACAGCTCTAGTAATTGGTTCTACTTGGGAAAGTTACCATCCAAACTTTCTGAAAGATATTACTTTAGCTACTCTTTAGAACTAATCCCAGTGGAAATTTTGTTTTCTTTAGAAGGCTTTTTGAGATATTTTTTTCATAGAAGTTGTTTCACAGCTAAACGTTTGTTTCATTGTTTTCGTTTTGCTGGTTTGTTTGTTTGTTTGTTTTTGCTTAGCTTTCCCTCATCTTTCTAATCTCAGTTGCTTTATTCTGGTAGGATTGAGATGTTTCTCCCAGGGAAAGCCCGTTTCTCTTTAAATGCCAAACATGCAGAGAAACATAAGCTACTAGGAGAGTTAAAAAGTACACCACAAATAATTATTTCTCTTTAGGCCTGTGTAATTATAAATAGAGTGAATTATATACCGTAAGATTTTAAACACCATTTAAAAAATAGTAATTAAAGGAATCAGAAGAAATTTGAATGAAGTTTTTACAACAAAAACAGGTCATCCCTGCCATTTCATTAGCAAAATTACATTAATTTAAAATTTAGCTTAAAAATCTGCTGTATGATTAACAACTGGTAATCTGTATCTCCTGATTTCTGGGAAGGTCCTTCTGTTTTTGGAAGAGTGGGCTTGTGTTGCAAATGTGGGCTCTGGCTTCTTACCAGAACCAAGTGTGAATCGATGTACTTTTATTCCAAAGAGCTCTGAGTGATGTGAATGAGACACCTTGCCCAGGCACAGAATGCAATTACTGTTAGTGCTTTCAAATGGTGCAGACTTTCTGCTTCACTTAGAAAGGCTGAAAATCAAACTATAAAGGGAGAGTCAAAGCCTTTAACCACAGGAATATTATCTATACTGAGGAAATTGCAGCTGGTACAGTTTTATCAGAAAAAAAGGGGGGGTAGGGAAGTAGGTGAGCGGGGGTTGCTATTTATACAAACAGTCCGGAGCAGACATTAACACAGAGAATGCAATAAAACTCCGACTTTGATTAGAAAATTAATGTGGCTTTGGTTCTGGCAAGATGGCAATATTAAACTAACCTGAAAGCCCTCCATCTGTAAGTAGGTTAAAATGCTATAAGAAATGTAACAAATTATGAATTTATCTGAAGTAGAAAGAAGGGAAATCCATACTTGCCATAAATAAGAAAAAAATGAGAAAGGAGAGGCAGTCGGTGACACAGAGGCCTGGGAGGAAGACATAACTACGCCAGGGACCCTGGGTTGGGCTCTGAGGACGCCTGTGTGTTTGAGGAGAGAGGCCACAAAGGAACAACAAACTGACAGCTGATACCTCCAAGAAAATAACAGCTTCCTCTATTTGAAAGTTAAGAGTGCCCTGGGGCTCAGCTCTTAGTCCTCCGTTCACTTCTACCTATCCTCAATCCCTTGGTGATCTCATCCCGTTTCTTAAGTACCATCATGTAAACACAAAAGACCCCAAAATTCATATTCAGTCAGAGCAGAGCTCCCTGCCGAACTGGACTCACAGATCAAACTGCAGTCAACATCTCTGCATGTATCTTTAAAGACATCGTACACTTGGTCCTCCTGCTCCCTCATGTAATCCTCTTTGTTTTCTGACAGCTTAGGCCAAAAATCTGGATGTCATCCTCTACTCATCTCTTTCCCACACCCACACACATTTTATCTGCCTATAGATAAAATTTATCTTTACCTTCAAAATTTATCCAGAATCTGACTACTTCCCATCACATCCATTTTTGCCAGTCTTGTCCAAACCATACTGCTCTATCATAGGATCACTGCTAAGGCCTCCAAACTCCTTTCCTTGCTTCTGCCCTTCTCCTCTTTAGTCTGGTCAGTGGCCAAAATGATCCTATTAAAATATAAATCAGGGGCACCAAAAAACATGCTACAAACCACCAGTGAGTCAATGAAGACATCAAAAAAAAAAAAAAAATCAATACATGTAGCCAAATAAAACTGGAAACGCAATGGTCCAAAAATCTTTGGGACACAGCAAAGAGAAGTTCTATGAGAAAAATTTATAACAATACAGGCCCACCACAAGAAACAAGAAAAATCTCAAACAAGCAAACCTTCATCTAAAGAAATTAGAAAAAAAACAAACAAAACCCGAAGTTAGTAAAAGGTAGTAAATAATAAAGGTCAGAGTGGAAATAAATGAAATAGAGACTTTAAAAAAGCAATAGAAAAGATCAATGAAACCAAGAGCTGGTTCTTCGTGAAGATAAGCAAAATTGACAAAACTAAAGCCAGACTCATCAAGAAAAAAAGAGAAAGGACCCAAGTAAATAAATCAGAAATGAAAGGGAAGTAATAACCAACACCACAGAAATATAAAGGATTATAAGAGACTTGTATGAAAAGTTATATGCAAATTCTTAGAAACAGATAATCTTCTAAAATTGAATCAGGAAGATATCTGAACAAACTGATTCTTAACAACAAAATTAAGTCAGTATTCCAAAAAAACTCCCCCAAAACAAAAGTCCAGGACCAGATGGATTCACAAAAATTCTCCTTCAACTATTCCAAAATATAGAAGAGGAAGGAAAGCTTTCACATACATTCTATAAGTCCAGCATTACCCAGATACCAAAATCAGACAAAGATACCACCAAAAAAGAAAAAAACCTATAGTCCAATATCCTTGATGAACATAGATGCAAAAGTTCTCAACAAAATATTAGCAAACCACACTCAACAATATGTTAAAAGGATTATTCACCACCATCAATGGGATTTATTTCAGGGGTACAGGGATGGTTCAATATTCACAAATCAGTCAATGTGATACACTATATCAAACAAAATGAAGAATAAAAAAATCATATGATCATTTCAGATGCAGAGAAAGCATTTGACAAAATTCAACATCCAATTACGATAAAAACTCTCAACAAAATGGGTTTAGAGAAAACATACCTCAATATAATAAATGCCATATATGAAAACACACAGCTGACACCATATTCAATGGTAAAAAAAAACTGAGAGCTTTTCCCCTAACATCAAGAACAAGACAAGCATATCCACTCTTACCACTTCTTGCAACACAGCACTAGAAGATCTAGTCACAGCAATCAGACAAGAAAGAGAAATAAAAGGCATCCAAATTGGTAAGAAAGAAGTTAAACGGTCATTATTTGAAGATGACATTATACTACCTGCATAGAAAACAGACTTCACCAAAAAACCCTATTAGAATAAATGGATTCGGTAAAGTTGCAGGGGACAGAATTAATCTACAGAGACTGGTTGTATTTCTATACACTTAACAAAGTAGTAGAAAGAGAAACTAAAAAAACAATTCATTTACAACTGTACCAAAAGAAATAAAATGCCTATGAATAAACTTAGCCAAACATGTGAAAGATCTGATCTCTGAAAATTATAAAACAATGATAAAAGAAACTGAAGGCAACGCAAACAAAAGGAAAGACATGCCATGATCTCAACTGGAATAATATTCAAAGCCATCTATAGAGTCACTGCAACCCCTATCAAAATACCAACAGCACTGTTCACAGAACTATAACAAATGAAACCACAGAGACCCTGAATAGTCAAAGCAATCTTGAGAAAGATGAACAAAGGTGTAAGTATCACAATTCCAGATTTCAAGATATACTACAAAGCTCTTGTATAAAAAAAGTATGGTACTGGCACAAAAACAGACTGAGAGATTAATGTTAACAGAATAGAGAACCTGGAAATAAACCCATGCCTTTTTTTTTTTTTAATATTGTTATTTATTTCTGAGAGAGAGAGAGAGAGAGAGAGAGATTGAGCGAGCAGGGGAGGGTCAGGGAGAGGGAGACACAGAATCTGAAACAGGTTCCAGGCTCTGAACTGGCTGTCAGCACAGAGCCTGATGCGGGGCTCGAACCCACGAACTGGGAGATCATGACCCGAGCTGAAGTCAGAAGCTCAACCGACTGAGCCACCCAGGTGCCCCAATAAACCTATGCTTATATGGTCGGTTAATCGATTGACAAGGGAGGCAAGAATATACAGTGAAGAAAAGATAGTCTTCAATAAATGGTGCTGTTAAAATCGAACAGCTATATGCAAAACAACAAAACTAGATAGACCACTTTCTAACACCATATATTAAAAAAAAAAACTCAAAATGAATTAATGTGAGACATGAAACCATAATACTCCTAGAATAAAACACCAGCAATAATTTCTTGGATACTTGCCATAGAAACATTTTTCTAGATATGCTTTCTAAGGCAAGGGAAACAAAAGCAAAAATAAAATATTGGGATTACATAAAAATAACAAGGTTTTGAACAGCAAAGGAAACCATCAACAAAAGGCAACCAAATGAACGGGAGAAGATATGTTCAAATGATATATCCAATGGAAGGTTAATATTCCCCAGATATAAAGAACTTATACAACTCAACACCAAAAAATCACCTGATTAAAAATGAACAGAGGACCTGAACAGACATTTTTCCAAATAAGACATGGAGACAGCCAATATACACATGAAAAGATGCTCAACATCACTAATTATCAGAGAAATGTAAATCAAAACCACAATGAAATACCTCCTTCCCCAATCAGAATGCCTGGAATCAAAAACGTAAGAAACAACGATTGGTGAAGATGTGGAGAAAAAGGAACTCTTGTGCACTGTTGGTGGAAATGTAAATTGGAGCAGCAACTGTGGAAGACAGAATGATGAGTCCTCAAAATATTTTAAATAGAAATACCATATGATCCAATGATTCTGCTAATGGGTTCTTACCCAAAGAAAACAAAAACATTAATTCTGAAAGATATATGCACACCTATTTTTATTGTAGCATTATTTACAATAATAAAGATAGGGAAGTAACCCAGTGTCCACTGACAGATCAATGGATAAAGAAAATGTAGTATATACACACAATGGATTATCAACCATAAAAAGGGAGATCTTGCTATTTGTAGCAAACATAGATGGACCTATAGAGTATTATGCTAAGTGAAATGAGTCAGACAGAGAAAGACAAATACCATATGATTTCTCTTATATGTGGAATCTAAAAAACAAAACAAATGAATAAACGAAAAACGGAAACAGACCCATAAAACAGAAAACTGATGGTTGCCAGAGGGAGAGAAGGCAGCAGGGAGGATAGACAAAATGGGTGAAAGCCAGTGGGAGATACAGGCTTTCAGTTATGGAATGAATAAGTCATGGCAATAAAAGGTACACTACAGGGAATATAGTCAATAGTATTGCAAAAAGGTTTTATGGTAACAGTAGCTACACTTGTGGTGAACACAGAATAACATATAAACTTGTCAAATCACTATATTATAAACTTGAAACTAATGTAACATTGTGCATCAACTATACTTCAATTAAGAAAAAGTAAAAAATAATAATAATTTAAAAAAAAATTTTTAAAAAGTCAAATCATATCGCTCCTCTACCTAAAATTTCCCAACGGTTCCCCATTTCACACACAGGGAAAAAAATTCTAAGACTAAAAATGGACCATGTGGTTTAAAAAAAAATCTGATCTCAACATGTCCACCTTGACATCTATGGGCTCATAATCTATTCAGCTCTTCCTTACTTACTTTGCTTTGGCCAATCTGACCTCTTTATTGTTTCAAAAACATCCTAGGCACAGCCCCACCTCAGGGTCTTCTTTGCAGTTATTGTTTTCTCCAAGAATTCTCTTTCCCCAGCTGGCGTTGTACTTCACCTCCCTCAGGTCTTTGTTCAAATGCCACCTTTCTAAAGGTGCCACTCTACCTAAAATTGCAACCTCCCTTGAACTCCCAATATTCCCTATTCCCTTCCCTTGCTTTATTTTTCTCCTTAGCACTTATCACTAACACATTACACATTTTACTTGATTATCCTGTTTATTGTTTCCCCTCTGGAGTGTAGGCACCATGAGGGCAGAGATTCTTGTATGTTTTATTTACTACTATAGCACTAGCATTCAGTAGGTATTCAATCAGAATCTGTTAAATAAATGAATGAAATGCTAAATATATATTTATGAAGGAAAAAAAATCAAACTTAGCATTCCAAATGCAGAATGCAATCAAAGGAAGGTCAAAACCAAAACACGTTCTCAGGAAAATAAAAAACATGGAAAGAATAAGTCACTTACAGACCTTCCATGAAAGAACTAATAAAAGATATTTTCTGGAAGAAAGACATTGGATCCAAAAGGAAGGAAAAGGAATAAGCAAAGAAAATCCTATATAAAACTAAATAAGCATTGACAGCAAAAAACAATAATAGTAATAAGTAACTTGGGTGGTATAAAAACAAGGTAGAACCAAAACACTAAACAATAATACGTAAGATGAGAAGAGGTACTTACACTTTAAACATTCTAAACCTTGTTTTTCAGGAGGAGGATGGAGATATTAAGTTTTTGACTTTGAGTTGGGTATTTATGTAGACAATTTAAGAATAATGTCTTGGAGAACAGAATAATTTCCATTCCAAAAGGAAAAAAGGGAATATAAAGAAAGCTCAATTAATCCAAACAGAAGGTAGGAAAGGAGGATGAAAAGAGTCAAAGAATCTTTTAGTAAGTAGAAAGAATCAAATAAAATAGAAATAAATCTAATACATTAATAATCACAATAAATGTACCTGTACCAAACGTGCTACTTAAAAGACAATGATTCTTGGTTCTGAATTTTTAAAAATGTGTGAGATGTCATTTATAAAAGACACACCTCAAACACAACGTATCACAAAGTAAAAATAAAGAGATGTCTAAAGATACACCATGTGAACACTATAGCACAGATCACAAAAATGGCAGGAGAATATTATGAAAGTACTTATGTTAACACATTTGTAAACTCATAAAAAATGGACATATTCCTAGAAAAATATTTTAGCAACATTGCCTTAAGAACAAACAGAAAGTCTGTAGAGTCTATAACCACAACAAAAAGAACAGGGCTAGGTATTTTTATAGACCAGTTCTACAAAATTTAAAAAGCAACTGCATATTTATACAAATTTCTCCATAGAACATACAGTTGTATACTCACATAATGAGATTAGTTTAACCTTGATACTTAGGAACAGCACAAGAAAGGAAAAGTACAGGGGAATCCCAGTCATGAACATTAATGAAAAAACCCTAAACAATATGTTTGTAAACAAAATCCAGCAATGTGTTAAAATATAACTCACTATGAACAAACTGGGTTCGTTTCAAGAATTCCACAACAGTTCATACCATTAACTCCCCATGAAAACATTTTAAATGAGAAAAACAATATGATTATCCGAGATGACAAAAAGACATTTGATAAAAATCAACAACCAAATAGGACTTAAACTCTTGGAAAATTTTTAAAATCAGAAAGAACACAAGGATGACCAAAACACTGCTTCTATTAGTTACTGTTCTGGCAGTTCTGACAACAAAATGAGAAAAAGAAATAAAAGGTATAAAGATTAGAAAGAATCACAATTGTTACTATTTGCAGAATGATATAATTTTACGTTATCTTGATAACATAAAAGTGTACAAATTATTGGAATTAATTAGAGTGTAGCAAGGTGGTTCTTATAAGATCACTATACTGCAATCAATTCTATTTCTATATACTGCAACACAGGGAAAGATCATTAAAAGGTATATCACTTACAATGATAATGAGACAATACAAGGTACATAGAAATAAAAATAACAAAAAGTATGCAAAACTCTTAAGAAGATAATTAAAAATGTTATTGAAAAGCATTAAAGGAAACCTAAATAATGGAGAGATGGATGATGTCCCTGGATAGGAAGATATCAACACATAGATTTAAGTTCTCCTCAAACGGATGCATGGATTCAATTCAATTCAAATAAAAATTTTAACATGTTTCTTTGTGAACTTGCCAAAGCTAACTCAAAAACCCATGTGAAAAAGAAAGAACCCTTAAAACACTCCTGAAGAATAAGACTATGGGAGGTTGATATTAGGAGCAAACAAACCAGTTAACAAAGAAGAAAGCCCACATACAGATCTATACATACACAGAAACTTGATATAACAGTGGTAGCACTGCAGATCAGTGAAAAAAGGAGTATTCAGTAAATGGTGCTGAGCCAGTACTGGTGACTAATGTACTAGACAGTACAGATCTAGACTGTTCAGTACTCTTGGCTGATAAGGGCTCTGCCAGCAAATGTATTGATCACTACTGATTTCACCAAGACCCCCTCTTCCCAGTCTTGGAGCTCCACAGAAGACACAACGGGGAGCTGTCTGTGGGGGAGGTGGGGGTTGCAGGTACCTCTCCCTTAAGCTGTAGTGAAAAAAGAGAAAAGTGGATTCCTCCCCTTAGCAAGGCTTGGTGGGAAGGTGAGTCTCCACCTGCCCTCCCCTCTAAGTGTGGCACATGCGGTGGCCAGCTGGGAGGAGTTTCTGCAAAGATGCAGAAGAGAGCCATTGAGGGTGACTGCATGAACATGCCTGTTCTCCTTTCTGCTGGCCACCACAGCTTAAGGTGACTAGATGACATTATATTAAGTAAGATAAGTCAGACAGAGAAAGACAAATGCCATAGGATTTCACTTATAATGGAATCTAAAAAGCAAAAGAAACAAACCTATAAAAACAGAGAACAAACTGGTGGCTGCCAGAGGTGAAAGCGTGAGGGAAGGGGCAAAATGGATGAAGGGGAGTAAGAGGTACAGGCTTCCAGTTACGGAATGAGTGAGTCGCAGGGGTGAACGGCACAGCACAGGGAATGTAGCCAGTGGTACTGTAATAGTTTTGTATGGTGACAGATGGTAGCTACACTTGCGGTGAGCATAACATAACACATAGAGTTATCAAATCACTATGTTTACACCTGAAACTAATGTAACACTGTGTGTCAACTAGACTTAAATTAAAAAATAAAAAATAGGGGCGCCTGGGTGGCTTAGTCGGTTAAGCGTCCGACTTTCGCTTAGGTCATGATCTCGCGGTTCGTGGGTTCGAGCCCCGCGTCGGGCCCTGTGCTGACTGCCAGCTCGGAGCCTGGAGCCTGTTTCAGTCTGTGACTCCCTCTCTCTCTGACCCTCCCCTGCTCACGCTGTCTCTCTCTCTCTCCTAGAAATAAATAAAACATTAAAAAAAATTTAAAAAAAATAAATAAATAAAATAAAATAAAATAAAAAATAAAATAAAGTGAATGACCCTCAACTTACTGGGTTTTAAAGTGTCTACAACAATATTCCAAATGTTTCATTAAACCATGATATTCAGCAAGTAAATGATCCATATGCTGATGGACCTGGAGGGAAACATTCAGTATGTATACTGAATTAAAACTGGAGCCTCCAATTGGATGCAACTTCAGAAACAAGAAAATGATATATACACTAATAATTGGGTAAAAAGCTACCTGTTCCTTATGCTGAAAACAATGTGTAATTATTTTTTATATTTTTAAGTAGACTTTATCGCTGCTAAAATATAATACTATATTCCTCTTATGCAAAAAATCACCATCATATTCTCCAAATTCTCTACCAATTCTAACATGAGATAAGAGATTCAATGACATTCTTAAGTCTCTGATGCATTCTTGAATCCTTGAAGCATTGTTTTCTACCTTAGTTTTTGGATTGGAAAAGAATGCATAAAAGAGGCCTATGAATAAAAAGTTTCAGAGAAGACACATTTAGGTAAGTGACACATATTAGGCAGGATCTTATTTATACTTCTGGGTCTCAATTTCCTCATTTGTGAAATAAGGATAGTGGGATATCTGTCTCACACATGGTTAAGAGGGTCAATTACTACCAGATAGGGCTGAGTAGTGTTTCCCCAAATTTCCTATCCAGACAGGATCTGTCAATGTGACCTTATTTGGTATCAGGTCATTTAGATGGATCAAGTTAAGATGAGGTCATAGAGAAGTAGGGTGGGCCATACATCCAATGACTGGTGTCTTTATGAGAAGGGAATGTGAAGAGAGAGACAAAGAAATGGTCCTATGACAATGAAGGCAGAGATTAAAATGATGCTGCTACAAGCCAAGGAAGGCCAAGGACTGCTGGCAACCATGAGAAGCAAGGAAGATTCTCTCCCCTTCCAAGAGAACACGCCCCAGCGGACTCCTTGACTGCAGACTTCTAGCCTGAACACCCAGTCTGTGGTACTGTAGCAGAAGACCACAAGAAACAAATACAGCATCGATGCCTAAAACAGAAATGAAGCATTTGCCTCATCTCCCACATAGAAAAAACATGCCATACATTTTGTTAGGGCTGAACAGCAGGCAGGTTCTAATCTTGTTTGACATGGACTCTCCAAGAACACATTTCCACAGTGTTTTAGTCACGGACCATGTTTACTCAACTGGAGTGGAATACATTCCACTCAACGGGACTTTAAGAGGCCTGGAAGTGGAGTGGGGTGGGGAGGTGAGAGAGGGGTGACATTAGTGGATCCTGGTTTTCCCATACAGATGCAGCTGGGTCTCTAGAGTTACTAAAGGCAGGACTCACCATCTGGTTTATTTTATTCTTCCTGTGTATTAACTTCATTCTTTCCCCCAACTGGAGTCTGTCTTTACCTACCAGGTGAAAACATGACTGCCAGCAGCTCCTGAATCTTATCTTTTTACAGAGTTTGTCCCCAAAGAAAGACTGTCTCTGTTTCCTGGGTCCCCAAGTCCAAAAAGCCCAGGGAAACACGTTGAGTGGCCTCAGCTGGGCCAGCTTCCACTCTTGAACTACCCACTGCGTCCACATGGTGAGGAAGGTACCACAGGGAGGGACGGATGGAGACAATCTACACAAGAACCAGCCCTACTTTCCTTTTGTGATAAAGCATGGTTTGACTTTGGTTCTTTTACCCCAAATTCTTACTAAAATGCTAAAGTGAGCAGCTAGAGGTATGGAAGTCATTGTAAAGGCAGATTCAAATACAATTTGAAGACTAAGAAGTTGTCATATATAAATCAAGAAATGCAGGACCTTGATAAGGAACTGCTAGTGAAGAGCCAATAAGCACACCAACTGGATGCTTTCTGTAAGTTTAGATAAAACAATTTTCACAGTTGGAATTAACTGAAAAAGTTTCCTACACTTAAAAGAATAAAAAAGAATATAATAAATTAAGCTACCACTCAAAGATACACTTTAAAGAAAGTCTTATCTTTTGGTAGTAGAGGAAATACATGTCATCAGCAATAAACATTTGACTGCCCTGTGAGGGCAGGGCACTGAGACACCACGAGATTGTTTCCAGAGATAATTAAACTCAATCTATGATTTTTAACTTTCTTAGAAATAGAAATGATCACTTACCATGGTACTGGGGTCTCTATCAGCTCGACTTCGTTCAAAAGAATGTATTCTATGGGCACTCATTTCATCAGTATCAGCAATGATATAATGTCTAGGAGAGTAAGCATTGGACAGGTTCTCAAGCAGCCTCAAGATCTCGGTGGTGTGCCCACCTGGAAAAAAATATTGGAAGGCCTAAGATTAACAATCCCACAATGTGGGGGCACCTGGTGGCTCGGTTGGTTAAGCGTCTGACTTTGGGTCAGGTCATGATCTCACGGTTTGGGCGTTCACTTCAGGTTCTGACACAGAGTCCGGAGCTTGCTTCGGATTCTGTGTCTCCCACTCTGTCTGCCCCTCTCCTGCTTGTGTGCCCGCTCTCTCTTTCAAAAATTAAAAAAAAAAAAACATTAAAAATTTTTTTAAAAATCCCACAATGTGGTTTTTAGAGGGGAGTTAGGTGGGGGAATGAGTTAAATAGGTAACGGGGATTAAGGTGTGCTTGTTGTGATGAGCACTGCATGATATATAGAAGTGTTGAATGTATGTTGTACTTTTCACCTGAAAGTGTTAACTAGCTGGAATTGAAATAAACACTTAAAAAAAAAAAAAAAAAAGAAAAGAAATACCCAATGGACATATCCATTTGGCTATGTTATACTAATGTTTCATGTATTTCTCAAAAGACAAAAGGAACATCTGGAAACAATAATCGATGTCCTTGTATAAATACTACTTTTTAAAAAAAATTTTTTTTAATGTTTTTTATTTATTTCTGAGAAAGAGAGACACAGTGTGAGCAGGGGAGGGTCAGAGAGAGAGTGGGAGACACAGAATCTGAAGCAGCCTCCAGGCTCTGAGCTGGCTGTCAGCACAGAGCCCGACGCGGGGTTCGAACCCACGAACTGTGAGATCATGACCTGAGCCGAAGTCAGACGCTTAACCGACTGAGCCACCCAGGTGCCCCTACATAAATGCTACTTTTAAATGGGAGAAGATGATAAATAAAAGTAAAACAATAAAACTGGCACTAGCAGTAGGTGCTAAGGAGGCACAAAGAAGCAGAAGACACAACTCCTGTTATCAAGCCTGGTAGGTGGGGAAAGAATGCACACAGACAGATAAAGAGTGATGCAATACAGCATGAAAAATTTAAATGGGGGCAAGGGGAGGAAAGCAAATGGTTAAGAAAACCAACCTTTTAAGAGTAGGGGAGATCCCTGATAAAGGCTGAGATGACTAGAAAGCTGAAGCTAAAGGACACAGAGGAGTAGGAAGGCCACTGGGCAGGATTATTAGGACATGAGATGGTAAGATCTGAGACGTGTGTTCTAGGAATGGGGGGAATACTGGGAAGAAGTATGAGGGTGAAAGCAGTTCAGGAAAGTAGGTTGAAAAATGGAAGGTCACTGAAGGTTTCTGGGCTGAGAAGTAACGTCAGTGTGGCATGAGCACTGACCCGCAGGGCTTGGGGCTTCGTAAGGAAGACTTCTGCTCATCACTGTAACCCCAGCTCCTAATAGAAGCCTCCGCACACTGCAGGTCGTCAAACACATACCAGTTTTGCCAAACAACTGTTCAATGTTTCAAACTGTACAACCTCCAACATTTTAGTACTTTGATTTCAAAACCATGAATTCAAAAATCAACTGTGTACATTGAGGTTACTTCATGAAAAAAACCCACAAAAGAACATCAATCTATCACATTAACAATACAGCATTTAAAAAAATATTTTTTAATGTTTTATTTCTGAGAGAGAGAGAGAGAGAGGCAGCATGAGCAGGGGAGGATCAGAGACAGAGGGAGATACAGAATCTGAAGCAGACTCCAGGCTCTGAGCCAGCTGTCAGCACAGAACCTGATGTGGGACTTGAACCCACGAACTGTGAGATCATGACCCGAGCCAAAGCTGGATGCTGAACCAACTGAGCCACCGAGGTGCCCCAACAATACAGCATTTTTAAGCAAAGCAATCAAACTCCTTCTCAATGAGCCCTATCATACCCATTTCGTTTCATTTCATAGTCTCTCAGCCTCAGCCACGTTGATGTCCTTAACATTCTCTCTATTCATCTTACTTGTTACCTCTGGTCGCCTCTGGTCACACTGTCCCCCCACCTACTAAACTCTCCTCCACTGCTATTGTTGCAAGACAGCGCTTTCAATAGTGACAGTGAACCTATAGAAGGAGAGAACAAATTAAGCATGTGGTTTCTCCTAACACACGTTATTTTCTTATTGTAGAAAGGGAAGGATTACTCTCTATATTCCAAAAGGGACTAGATGTAGAAATGAAATTGGCATAGCTTATGTGTGAGTTTCAGAAATTAGAATTATACTTCAACTTTATAACTTGTCACCTATCTTTGTGCCTGGGGCATGTAATTTACACATCTGATTTACACTCATTTTTCTATTTTTGTTTTTAGCCTTGAGAAAGTGTGGTGGCTTGCAAAGTAGGTACTTGTTTTCACAGCTGGACCAATTAAGGATAAAAAGGATAATATCCACATTTTCAACTGCAATTAAAACTTCATTATACCTGCTTTAACAGTCTCTTCTTTTTTTTAAAAGGAAACATTTACTGAATATATTCTTTGAAGATTTAACCTTGCCACTAAATAAAGTTGTTAAAATGATGAGTTTTTTCTTCCATTTTACTCTTTTATGAAGATATACTCTTCAGCGGGCGCCTGGGTGGCTCAGTCGGTTAAGCGTCCAACTTCAGCTCAACTCATGATCTTATGGTTCATGAGTTTGAGCCCTGCGTCAGGCTCTGTGCTGACAGCCAGCTCAGAGCCTGGAGGCTGCTTCAGATTCTGTGGTCTTCCTCTCTCTGACCCTCCCCTGCTCACGCTGTCTCTCTCTCTTGGAAATAAATAAAAAAAATTTAAAAAAATTTTTTAAAGATATATTCTTTGGGAACAAAATATTCTCAGTTCTACCTTAGATGATGCTCACATCACTCATTATCAGGGAAACACAAATCAAAGCCACACTGAAATACCACCTCACTCCAGAGTGTTTAAAATGAACAAATCAGGAAACTACAGTTGCTGGCGAGGATGTGGAGAAACAGGCACCCTCTTGCACTGTTGGTGGGAATGCAAACTGGTGCAGCCCCTCTGGAAAACAGTGTGGAGGTTCCTCAACAAATTAACAATAGAACTCCCCTAGGACCCAGCAATAGCACTGCTAAGAATTTACCCAAGGGATACAGGAGTGCTGATGCATAGGGGCACATGTACCCCAATGTTCATAGCAGCACTTTCAACGATAGCCAAATCATGGAAAGAGCCTAAATATCCATCAACCGATGAATGGATAAAGAAGAAGTGGTTTATATATACAATGGAATATTACTTGGCAATGAGAAAGAATGAAATCTTGCCATGTGTAGCAACGTGGATGGAACTGGAGGGTATTTATGCTAAGTGAAATACGTCAGTCAGAAAAGGACAAATATCATGTGTTTTCACTCATATGTGGGGAAAAAATAGTTACAGAGAGGGAGGGAGGCAAACCATAAGAGACTCAAATACAGAGAACAATGGATGGGTGGATGGGGGGTGAGGCAGAGAGGAAAATGGGTGATGGGCCTTGAGGAAGGCACTTGTTGGGATGAGCACTGGCTGTTGTGTAAGCCAATCTGACAAATTATATTTAAAAAAATACACCCAGAATCCAATCCCTTCTCACTATCACGTTTGTTACTACCCGGCTCCAAGCCACATTACTCTCACATCGATTATGACCATAGATTCTTGGTCTGTTCCCCCAGCTCCACTTGTCTATTTAAGTGGTCTATCCATTTATTCTCAACATACCATCCACTGTGATCCTATTAGAAAGTGTTGATCAAATGATTTACCTCTGCTCAAAAGCCTCCAGTGGCTTCCCCTCTCACATGGAATAAAAGGCATCTTGTAACCTAACCCCTTAATTTGCTACCTTATGCACCTCATTTGCTTCTAACCCAGTTAGGTCTCCTCCAGCCACTCTAGCCCCCTTGCTATTGGACATCTTGTCTCTCTCTCTCTCTCTCTCTCTCTCTCTCTCTCTCTCACACACACACACACACACACACACACACACACTGGCGGGGAGGCTTTCTCTTACAATTCTAAAATGCAATCCCCTTCCCTACACCCCAGTACTTATCACCATATAATTTAATATGCAGCCTATTTATTTCCTTTGGTTTTGTCTCCCCCTACCCTTCCTCAACCATGACATGAAGACAGGGACTTCTGTTCATCTAATTACTACTGTATCTCCAGTGCTTAGAAAATAGTAGGACTCCTACTACTATTGAATGGGTAGATGAGCATTTGATATTACATCGAAAATTTGGAGATCTTTTGGCGTTTCAAAGAAAAGCAGTAATTTCGATAGATGTTCTTTGAATGTAAGTGGTTGATTAATAATATTTTATGGTATCTAAAGATTAGACTTTTTTGGCATTCAAGGTAAACACTGAAAATGCCTTCCTCCTCCTCCAACATTTTGGGCATGAACTATTAAACTGTTAATCTGAACATAGTTCAGTCTTTCTTTGACCTGGATGATTCTTTGAGGTCCTTGACCTTTCCCTAACCTGAATGATTTGAATGACAAGGGCACCATCTGGCAGAGTAATTCTCAGTCTTAATTTTGGTTCACAGTCCACCAAATCTAATACTGTCAAATGAATGGTTCTAACATCCATTCATCCATTTGTTCAAGACAGGCACCTGGACGTCATTCCTGAGCCTTTCTTTCCCTTACTTCCCATTTTCAAACCACAGGTTCTGTGATTTTTTATCTCCTAAATCTTATTTAAATGCATATACTTCTCCCCATCCCTGCACCCATCACCCTAGTCAGGCTGTCATCATTTGTCATCTGAATTATTCAAAATGCTCCTACTTGTCTCCCTACTTCAGTATTTGTCAAAACATTCCCTTGACAATTCAGGGTAAATGATCTTTGTAAAAGCTTAGGTTTAATTGGGTCACTCTCCACTCAAAAGTGTTTTAAAAGATCCTTTGCTACCAAGATTAACAGTCGCCATTTTCTTTTTCATTTTTTTTTTAATGTTTTATTTATTTCTAGGATAGAGAGAGAGAGACAGCGTGAGCAGGGGAGGGCCAGAGAGAGGGAGTCACAGACTGAAACAGGCTCCAGGCTCTGAGCTGGCAGTCAGCACAGAGCCCGACGCGGGGCTCGAAACTATGAACCGCGAGATCATGACGTAAGCGAAAGTCGGACGCTTAACCAACTAAGCCACCCAGGCGCCCCAACAGTCGCCATTTACTAAATGCTTATCAGGGGCACCTGGGTGGCTCCGTTGGTTAAGTATCTGACTCTTGATTTTGGCTCAGGTCATGACCTCACAGTCCTGAGATGGGGCTCTGACTCAGGCCCTGTGCTGAGCATGGAGCCTGCTTGGGGTTCTCTCTCTCCCTCTCCCCAACATGCACACTTGCTCTCTCTAAAAATTTGTTTAAAAATGCTTACTATATGCCAAGCACTTTACTAAACCCTTTTAACACTACCATGTTGACTCTCTTCTCACCTCATCCCATATTTTTCAAGGTGGAAACAGAAAGCTGTGAGGTTAACTAACTTGTCCAAGATCACCGAGTTAATAAGTGGCAGAGATGTGACTCCACTCCAGGATTATGACAATCTAGAGCCTGTGCTCCTAACCCCTACATGGAATGAAGCAGTGGAATAGTGCCAACAGTTTTATAGAGCACGGTTTATAATGCCCTTTAGGATCTGGGCTGTGCTTACCTTTCCACCTTGAACTCAAGGCAACAGTGCCCTCCCACCTCTGGCCATTCCAAGTGCTTCTTTTCACACCCTCCCAGTCCTCAAACTCCCAGCTCCCCTTTCTTTGGTTGAATCCTGGTCATCTTTCAAGTTGCAGTTTAGACATCATTTCTTTCAAGAATTTTCCAGTCTCAAGTTCAGATAAAGGGTGCCCTTCCTGAAGACTTCCATAGCAGTCTGAATCTCCCCGATTACAGCAATGGCCTGTTTTGGGTTTTTGGTTTTGTTTTGTTTTTTTTTAGTTTTAGTTTTTCTTTAATCTCCATCCCATTCACTGCTGTACCCTCGCGTACCCTCGCATCTTTCACACTGCTTGGGCCACAGTCACTGCTCCATGATAAGTAGTATTAGTCAGTTTTGTTATTTCCAGAGCTTAGCATAGTGCCTGGTCTCTCCTAAGTCTCAATAGACGTTAAGCGAATAACGTAATCAATCATACTTGAACATAAGTTTATAACATTTGCTCGTACTATAATTATTATTGTATCTGGAGGCAATCTCCTAGCATTTCTAAATGTATACAATATATGTATCTCTGTCAGAACTAGTCCATTTAAAATTGTAAGCACCTACAGAACTGATCATCTCATTACCTGATTGGACAGCTTGTTGTTCATGCTCTTGACACAATATTCTGAAATGTGTATTGTTCTACGTATGGTCAGAAGATGGTTGTTTCTACCCTCCTAGATTTTGTGTACTTATAAATGGCAATTCACTTTGCCTCATTTATCAAGGAGTGTTTGTGATTTCTAAACGAAACACAACATGCCTAGATTAACAAGGCAAAACGACTATTATTACTCAGGAAAATTACAAGTTAGCATCATAAAGCTGCTGCGTCCCCTCCGTTCAATATACATAATATAGTAATATAATAATTTGTTGGAAAAATGTACGCTACAGGGAAGCTTAATTACAGACAAGTTTAAGTTACTCATTTGTCATTAAAAGATGCTTGGGCCGCGTCAGCAAACCAGCATTTTGCCCTGGCTGGGCTGGCCGCTTCCGGTAACACAAGGAAACTACAAAGCTCAGCATGCAATGCTCCAAAAGTGCTAAGGAGACCAGAGAAGAGCGTCGCGGTGCACTCTGGGGTTTGTAGTGACCGACCCACGCCCCTATACTTACCGGACCCAGCCACCACCAAGAGACTGAGAGACTGACGGGGCACAAGAACCCGAGAATGCAGCACTACCCACAGCCGCAGTGCCAGCAGCACGGCCACCACAGCTCCCGCCGCGGCTAGGGACGCTAACCATGCGAAGAAACGACACATGCGTACTGCCCCCGCCCGCGCTGCCGCTGAGAAGAGGTCAAAGTTCAACATGTACGGGCGCTGTGGAGACTCAAACGGGGCGTGGCGAGCCCCTCGATGGGCGGGGCTTGTCCACGCTGGGAGGAGTTCGGAGCGAGAGGCCGCAGCTGCAGTTCTCAGGACTTTGGTGGCTTGCCTACCGAATCCTGCGCTGCTGCCGCCCAAGCATAAACTGAAATTCGGCAAGTAAAGCGCAGAAGTGTGATTTCCACCCGTGACGAGGTCAGGCCACCTGTGCGCCCTAAAGGCTCCGGAGCTCCAAAGTTAGGAGGTGTTCGGCGCCACTAACTTTGTGAATTCCACTTGAGGCCAATAGCATACACAGCCTCTTCTCTTCTCTTCTCTTCTCTTCTCTTCTCTTCTCTTCTCTTCTCTTCTCTTCTCTTCTCTTCTCTTCTCTTCTCTTCTCTTCTCTTCTCTTCGTCTCTTTCTCTCCCTCTTCCTCTCTTTTCTTGCCTTCCTTCCTGTCTCTCTCTATATATCTAAATGCCAAGGAAAATGTTTCTGTTACACGTGCAGACATTACTGCGCTTGCCTGTAAAAGGCACCTTGGTACAAAAAGTTGAATTGAGGGATCAGAATCTCTTTCCCAATACTCGTGTTTTTAACTTTTCTAGGCCTTTTCTCAGGTCTCGGTGTGATCAGAATGGCAGAGGAGGATCACCCCCAGTTATGCCATGGCCCTAGAAGGAGTGGAAGCTCAGTGGCTCGAGGTAGCAGGAAGAGAAGGCAGCGTCCTACAATTAATATTCAGTTACCCCAAAGGCAGCACATCTCCCAATTATAATTTTGCTCATTTTTGTTGTCTATGTAACCCACATTGCAGCAAAATAAAAGTATTCAGATTACAGAAGTCCCTTCACCCCAAGTGTAATTTGCCTTCAGTCCTGTGCAGACCTGTAGGTAAGGATTGGGCAAGTATACTGATGAATAAACAAGTCCTGAAAGATGAAACAGTCAGCCCAAGTGAAATAGTGGCAGATCTAGATTTAGAAACCAGAAATCCTAACTCCTGCTTCATAGAGGTATTACATTGTGTATTCCTTTGCTGAGTTCAGACTTGCTTGATTATCACACTTGCCTAGAGCCAAGAAGGTGTCTTCTCTTTTTTAAAATTAAAAAAAAAATGTTTTAAATGTTTTTTTCTTTATTTCTGAGAAAGAGAGACAGAATGAGCAGGGTCGGGTCAGAGAGAGAGGGAGACACAGAATCTGAAACAGGCTCCAGGCTCTGAGTTAGCTGTCAGCACAGAGCCTAATGCGGGACTTGAACCCACAAACTGTGAGATCATGACCTCATGATCATGGCTTAACCGACTGAGCCACCCACGTGCCCCCCTTTTTAAAATTTTTAAAAAATGTTTATTTATTTTAAGAGAGAGAGAGCAAATGGGGGACGGGCAGAGAGAGAGAGAATCCCTAGCAGGCTCTGTGCCAATAGCACAATGCGGGGCTAGATCACAGGAGCCATGAGTTCGTAACCTGAGTCAAAATCAGGAGTCGGACACTTAATCAACTGAGCCACCCAGGCACCCCTAGAATGTGTCTTTTAAAATGCAGTCTCTTGGGAGAGGCCTGGGATCAGGTTATTTAACCAGTGTGTCAATTTCTCTCAGCAGGCAAGTTTGGAAAACATTTGGAAAATGATAGCATCATTTTCTGGCTAATGGACTTCACAGCACAGAATATGCAGCCTTCCATCAAATTGTCTTAACCCTGCATCCTTACAATAAGACCAAAAGGTGAATATTATTTCTCTCTTTACAGATAAAGACGTGGATTCTATTAACAGTTCAGTAATTTGGGGTACCTGGCTGGCTCTGCAGGCTAAACGTCTTGCTTTTGATTTTGGCTCAGGTCACAATCTTATGAGTCCTGAGATTGAGACCTGCGTCAGGCTCTGTGCTGAAGCACAGATTGCTTGGGATTCTCTTTCTCCCTCTCTCTCTCTTCCCCTCCCCAACTCGTACTCTCTGTCTTTCTCAAAATAAGTAAACATTTTTTAAAAAGTTAAATAGTTGGCCTAAGATTTCTCAGCTAGTAATAGTTGTGGGCTTAGAAGTCAGTGCATCATATTTTGATAAATTCAGAATCCCCTGGGCTTATAAATAGTTCAAAGTCCAGAGACCAGGGCCTCTGGCATAGTGTAAAAAACAACTTAAGTATATTACAAAGGATATAGTTTTCTTTCATCTGCCCACTTTACCATCCCCAGCAAGCACTTCAACCTAAGACTCTCCCCTCATGCTTAAAAGATGTTAGGGTCTCAGAAATTACATCCAGATGGGGAAATCTCTGGAGCTAAAAAAAAAAAAAAAAAAAAAAAAAGGTTATCTTGTCATTGGGTCTTTTTTTTTTTTTAAGGGTGAGGAAATGTTTTCCAGAACCCCTCACATCAGACTTCCTTTCACTCTCTCTGGCTATGTTTATATCACCTGATTATTCATAAAAGAAATGACACCTCAAAGTTGGCTGGGGTAGGGTGGAGGATGGCATACAGTTACCTGTTGTATCTGGCTATTTGATGGAGGGTGGGTCCTGAACACAATGGTCATTCTCTTGGAGAGAAGGAAGTTGGAGGAGGGCAGAGGAGAGATGATTGTTGTTTAGGCAAATAATAGTGTTTGGATTGCTGTGAGGATGTTGTGTCCCAGATGGCTTTGTAACCTGACACAGGCCATGTAGATGTCAAGCATATTAATAATTACTAGACTGCCGATGTCAGAAGATACCCATGCATTCTCCTTTTCCCCATCTCCTCATTTCTGTAATTACCTGTATCTGTAGGAAATATCCGCTTGACCACATTGGCATGCAGCTGGAATGAACAAAGATGATCAAGCATTTAGGGGCTGCCAGTAAATGGAGTGAATCAAAGCGGGTAGATAGAGTAGCAGACATTGTTTAGGGTCATTGGTTGAGTTATTTTGAATTAAGGCTAGGGTCAAACTGTTCAGTGTTCCTGACAAGGAAATTGAAGAGTGCAGAGAGGAGCTAGGTGGCAGGCAGGGACAGGAACAAAGTTGGGAAATTCTGAACAAAATCAATGTCTACTGGGCTCTGACAGGCACAAAATGTATAGACACGCAAAAGGTCAAGGAGTGCACTGGATTAATCAGGAAAGGCAAGGCTTAGTGGCAAGAAGCAATAACTAAAATTTCTGTTGGGCAGGTAAGTTGCACTGACAATGCAAATTACAGATAGATGAAAGTAAATTGTAGTGCTGTGAAAGCATGAAAAATGTATTAATAATTGACAAAATGAATAATGATATTGAGCCATAACTAATTTTAAGTAAAGTCTGTCTGGGAAGTGATTTTTATTACCTTCTTAAATCTATTTTCTTAAGTTTCTATGGCAAATATCTATTATTCATGAATATTTAAAAAGTTAAGATTATTTGCACTCTTCTGTAGGATTAATATACTTGTTAATTTATTCATCATATTTACTCACCACCTGCTATATGCTCAAATTAGGTACAGGGGATCTCATATGAATAGGATAGGACAGTAGCCTAGAGAAGAAACTAAGACTAGAGAGATGACAGTGGAGAGAGCAGAGGGTAGATTTGAGATATTTTTTATGGATAGAGTTGATAATGGATTAGATATTGGGAATCAAGATGGCTCTTAGAGTCTTCACTTCAAAACTGGTTGGATGGTGTCATTTGTTAAGAATAGACAGACGGGAAGGAAACAAGCTTTATGGGTAGAGAAAGAGGGAGGAGAGGATGACAATGAAGTGTTCTGGTTTGCCTGTTAGACATTTAAGTGGTTATGTCAAATAGGTAGTTTCATGTACAAATCTGAAGCTTGGGTCAGAGTTAGAGGTATAAATTTAGAACTCAGCATAAACATGGTGCTGAGAGCCACGAGACTAGATGAGATCACCTAAGGAGGGAGTTTAATGTGTGTTTTTTTTTTTTTATTTCTAGGAGAGAGAGAGAGAGAGAGAGAGACAGCGTGAGCAGGGGAGGGTCAGGGTCAGAGAGAGAGGGAGTCACAGACTGAAACAGGCTCTAGGCTCTGAGCTGGCAGTCAGCACAGAGCCCGACGCGGGGCTCGAACCCACGAACCGCGAGATCATGACCTAAGCGAAAGTCAGACGCTCAACCAACTAAGCCACCCAGGCGCCCCTTTTACAATTTTTTTTTAATTTTTTTTTTTTTTTCCTAAGGAGGGAGTTTAAGTCAGAACCTGTGCCATAGAACTTTCTGCAGTGATGGAAAGGTTTTACGTCCATGTTGTCCACTATCTACATGCACCTATGGAGCACTTGAAATGTAGCTAGTGCAATTGAGAAACTGGATTTTAATTTTATTTCATTTAAATTATTTTAACTTTCAATAGACAGACTATATATTGGACTACTATATTGGACAGTTCAGGATTGAGAAAGAGTATGGGGTCATCAACATTTAGAGGTCTAATAAAAGGAGACTGAGCCAGCAAGGAAAATAGAGAAGGGAAAGCGAGGGAGATAGAGGGAAAATCAGGAAAGAGTGGTATCCACAGAAGCCAAGAGAAGAAAATGATTCAAGAATGGGAATGCGGTCAGCTATGTCACATGTTGTTCATAGGGGGGACCCCATGACTTGAAAACAAATTAGTCACTGAGGCTCTAAACAAGCGCAGCATCCATGAAATGCTGGTTACAGAAGGCAGTTGGAAATGGGCAGAAGAGAGAATGGAAGATGAAGAAAATATCTGTAGACAACTATTTCAAGTTTTTCTTTGAAAGGGAATGGATAAATTGGTTGGAGAATGAAAGAGAATTTGGAATTGAGGAAACTTATTTTTTAAGATAGGAGTTACTGGACATACTCATTTGCTTTTTAAAATGATCCAGTGGAGGCAAGTTGATGCAGGAAAGAAAGGGAATGAGAATAAGAACAAAATTCTTCAAAAGATGAAAAGGGTTGGAATATACAGCACAAATGGTGGAGGTTGGGCTTTGATAGAAGGACGGACCCTTGTTATATCCTGCAGGGATATAACGCAGGTACTGGGAGGTTTTTAGAATTGGTGGTGAATAGATGAGGGTGTGGAGATGGAGGACAGAGTGTGAGAGGCTTGAAGAGAAAGAAGATGGGAAATAATCATCTTGAAAAGTAATCGGCATATTCATCATGATTAGCATAGGATTTCTGGGCAGATTGGAATATCTACTTGAACCCTGTGATAACAAATTTAGAGAGAAACCAGTCAGCATAATTTTATGTCTTTTCTCCCCACTGGAAAAGGCAGGTTGTTGGCTTTAACCAAAGTTAGATTTTTGACAGGTGAATACTTTAGCAAGGTAAGGTTCTTCTCAAAGGGGTGAGGTCCATGAAACGTTCTCTGGACATAGTGGGAAGTGAAGACAGGAGAAGAGAGGTAGGAGAGTGGATAGAATGTAATAGTGGCAGAATGTAAGGTCAGGGGTTGGAGGCCTAAAGAAGGTTGGAAATACAATGAAAGAACTAGAGCCAGTGAACTGTAAAGACAAGCGGTTGTAGTCAGAGAGTGGGATTCTTGAAGTCACTGTCATGTTCTTACTGGTAGTAGTTTTTAGGGTGTGACTATAAGAATGGATGAAAAAGATATGGGGGCCACACATGGATGCTGAAGTCACTAAGGGGTGGAGAGGACAAAAATAAGCTCAAGTCTTCAAAAAGTAAGAGTTTGAAAGATGAGACCAACCAAAAAGAACTCTGGGTACAAGCTGGATTATCTTCTATTTGTCCCTCAAGATTCACGCTTCTCCACCCCACTCAGAGCCATGGGAGGTGAAACTTACGGATTCAGTCAACAGTTTTCCTTGCTCTCTGGTTCTAGTTGGGTTCTAGTTGAAAGAGCCTCAGCAGATCTGCTGCAGGGAGGCTGTGTCCCTGAATGGGAGATTTCTGCTCTTCAACAAGGCTTCTGCACACTTCTCTCCTTCTGGGCCCCAGGTCTTCCTTTCCTTGTTCCTTCAGGCCAAGGGGTGGTAAGAGTTCCACTGTTACCAGCCCTGAATTACTGCACTCTTCCCTGTGCCTCCTTTACCTCATTCACACCTCTATAAATAGCCCCTTTGTTAAATCATCCTCAAGTTAATACAAGTGTACCACCTCTGCCATGTTGGGGCAGTACAGCTGCATGACGAGCTCCCGAGGAGCGAGGGTTTTTGAAAGAAGGAGGAATGGTTTGGAAGCAGCGACACAAATTGAGTTTCCCCACCTTCTGTGGGGGTGTGAGAAGCAAATGGCCTCTAGTTGAGAGACCTGTTGAGGAAATGAGGGAGAGCAAGTCTTCAGCTTCTGCAGGGACATGGAGAAGTCATTCAAAAAAGAAGTTGAAGGCGTCGGAGGGGTTTGCAGGTCACAGATTAGGAGGTTTCAAAGAATGCCGTGAGAGGGGTTGGAGGCTGGTGAGGAATGGGAGTTGGTGCAGATTGGGGGAGTTTACAAGTAACCATGGATATAAGAATCAGGATGATAATGGCTAATCTGGGAGGCTTCTGGGGATTGAAGTAAACAGGGGTGAGGGCAGCCTCTCAATTCATTTCAGTTCAGTTCTACTAGTACCTAATATGTACAACTCACCAGGCTAGGTCCTGGGGGTACAGTTGTAAGGGAGTAACAGTTAATACCCAAGCAGTGACTTAACAATGAGCCTGACTGTGTGAGCTGCAGACCTCTTGACAGGATCTCCTAGAGAAAAGCCACCCAACCCATGCTTTCATGGGCTGCTTGGAGTCTGGGCCACTAGGGACCCTGCCAGGTGGGCCCCTTCCCACCAGAGTTCAGCCTTCCATTCTAATGAGAGTATTAAAGTACAGATAAAGAAGATTGAAGCTCTTCTGCAAGAACCAGAAAGACCACGTTGGTCAGCATTATGTTTGCCCATGACAAGGTAGGGTAAAGCTAGAAGGGAGTTTTAGTCTGGGCCATAGACAGAGCTGTGGAGACCAGGACTGATGGGTGCATGCCTTACCATTAAAGATGTTCTGCAAGATTGGGTAGGCTAGGTGATAGAAATTGTCCCAGTACAACCCAAACAGCCTGCGTTATAGCCAAGACTTTTATTCCTTGTGAGATATACTGATATATGTTTACACTGCAGTCTTTTCCTGGATGAAGCCACTTGCTAGGATTCCTTGAATGCAACCCTTGAAGGCTAAGGCAATTGTTAATACGTAATTGGCATTTACTGTGTGCTTCCTGTATGCAGGCACTGGGAGCATGAATTAACTAATTCTCACAGTAACCCTACAAGGTAGGCATTATATTGGTACCATTTTACAAATGAAGACATTAAGGTATAGAGAGATTATTTGCTCTGGGTCTCAAAGCCAGGAATTGGCAGTCAAAATTCCAAAAGGCTCACACTCTGCCCTGCTATAGTATCATTAAAAGTATTTATCATATATTTACACCAGCTGTTGTGCTATATATACCAAAGGAAGGAAGATATAAATATAATGCTATTTACTATGACTAATTTTTCCTTTATAAAATTAGAACTAAATAGCAGCCAAAGGATTTTTTAAAAGTGGCCTTTTCAGGAGTGCTTGGTGGACTCAGTTGGTAGAGCATGCAACTCTTGATCTTGTGAGTTCAAGACCCATGTTGGGCATAGAGCCTACCAAAAAAAAATTTTTTTAAGTGGCTCTTTCATATTTCAGTTAAGAATTGCTTCTCTGTTTTCTAGATTTTTGTCCAACTGCATTCCAAAAGGATAGTAGATTAAATAGACATAGGTCTGTCTCTCAGTGTGTAATCACTCTTGATTCATGCCTATTTAAGATAAATTTGCAGTGAAATTACTCAACACACTAATTTTATTGCCTTACTTTATGTTCACTTATCTCAGATATATCTTTCCAGGTATCTTTATAAATTCCTTGCCCTAGCCCTGTGCACACAAAATGCCTTATCAGTTCCAAATTTAACTAGACATTAAAGTCTTATTTAAAAATACATTCCCAGACCATCATGGTATCGCACCACGTCACACTGTTTACTAATGACAACCACAGCAGTAATGGCTCCTTTCATTTTCAGTCACCATATTTCCAGTTTTAGACCTATAAATAAAGTCAGAAATAATTCTATTTCTGCACTAAACACTGCTTGTCTTTGGAATCTTTCGAATTAATTTTCTTCTCATCCAGACCCTCCCCCTACCCCCCACCCCCTGCAAAGCCTCTGCCTGGCATGTCTATCAAGTCTGTCTTTTCTTCTTCATTGTACATCTGCCCTTTTTATGATACCTTTCCCAAATTCTTTTTTTAACTTTATTTACAGACCCTGAAACTTGATTGTCATTTTAAAAATGTCTATTTATTTTATTTTTGAGAGAGGGAAGAGAAGGAGAATGCACGTGTGAGCATGAGTAGGGGAGGGGCAGAGAGAGGGAGACTGAAAATTTCAGGGCCAGGCTTAAACTCATGAACCATGAGATCATGACCTGAGCCAAAATCAAGAGTCAGATGCTTAACTGACTGAGCCACCCAGGGTACGCCCCCTCCCCAAATTCTTTTTTGCTGTCGCAGAGCTTTTTGCCCTTGTTAGAAACACACAATTGTATCTTCTCTCTTACCTGACTATACATTATTCCTTAACTTTCTATGAAGAGAAAACATGGTCAACCTGTGAAATTCACATGCATGATAAAACATGCAGGCTACCATTTTGTAGGCTTTTATGTACTTTCTCAACTACCCTTCATTGCCTCCTATGAACTTAAGCTCTGTTATTATCCCTGTTTTGTAGGTGAGGAAGTTGAGTCTTTACCATGCTCAATCATCACTGCTGCTGCTTTGATTTGATTTCCTGTGGATGAACTGTGGCCATCTAGTGGCTTCAGGAATATGGTGATGTTACCTAGGGAAGGTACTTAATGCAGAAAACATGTTACATTAAGAAGAAAGGGATAAGAAGAATGAAATATACAGATGTGTTACTTAAAGGTTAGTGATTTTTCTCTTGGAAGTGTTGTGTCAATAATATGTGAATACACTTTACAACAGCAGGTAAATAGCTCTTGCTATGACCTTTAACCTTGTTTGTTCCCAGCGTCCCCATGATTTATTTAATATCCTATTCACATTTCCTCAGCATTAGGTGCCCTATTCCTTGTGAATCCCTTCTCCCTTTGTTACAAACAGGCTTGTTAATTTACCAACAATAGCTTTTGATAGAAATCTCAGATGACTTAGCTGTTTCCTAAACTTAAGATTCCCTTCTCCACACTACTACTCCTGTGGGACTTTGCTGGTTGTATTTGTTTTGGAGTAAGTTAAAACACAACTTAAATGAAAAAAAAAACCAAAAAAAAAAACAAAAAACAAACAAACAAACAAAAAAACACAACTTAAATTAACCTGAGAAAGTCTTAACACTTTGTAATAATAAATATTTACCTAGGGAAATGTGGAATAACTGTGTCTTAACTTGGAAATTTAAAAGAATCTTTAAATTTCCCTTTCTGAACAAATGCTATAAACTAAATAAAACCTTTTATGGTCAGTGTCCTCCATCAATTATGCCCTGTCTTTCCTGAATATCTAACCACTGACTCTCGCTGTGTCTTTATCCTTAGCCCATAAAGCTCAAGTCTCTCCCATTAAAAAAATAAAAGCAAAATCAATAAAACCCTCCTTCCATCCGTCTGGCTCATCGTAACTCCTTGAAACTACCAGCCAGGCACAGCCCAACCACGTGAAAATGGCACTCCAGTCTTTAACCACACCTTTTACACTTCCGCCAGAGTGTTTTTCTACTCCCAGGCTATTTCTGTGCAGTTGGGTTATTTCATGGAACTGAAGCCTCTGGTGAGCACAGAGCAAACTTCTGCTTCAGTTGCTGAAGTATATCCTGAGCATATAGCCAGGCAGCCCATTCTTGGTGGACTCCTGGCTTGTGGAGGTTCCTCTCAGCGTATGGAGGAAGCATGGCGCTCTCAGCACTGCAGCAATAAGTATTGGTTGACACAGGCCTTGCCCTAGAATGACTCTGACCTGTGCACAGTGGATCCCTCTATGGTATACTGACCCGAAGAGTGTTTGAGTGTCTAAGAGCTTGGTTGAATTAGTGCAGACCTGACTTGCTCCTGCAAAAAGAAACAGAGCCTTTCCCTGATAAAACTTTTAAATAAATGGCATATATCAGAAGTGACCTATCTTAGCCTGTATTCCCTCTCAGCCACCACCATGTGGCTATGCAATAACTTTCTGAAAAGACCTGACAAACCACCCAAGAAAGGGATTTTCAGATGCTTCCTCTTCATTTTATTATATTTCTTTCTTCTAAGTCTCTCAGTCTGGCAGTCTCTCATCCTTCAGAAATAGTCAACCACTTCCCATCAAAGGAGGCTTTATTCCTTGGTTTCTTTTTCCATGTCCCAATACCTCAGGCTTCATCTGAAGGAGCATTGTTTTTTTTAACTCAGTCATTTGGGGCTCCAGAGGATAGCTTAAGTTTCATGACTGAGGGTTAAGGTGAATCTTCCAATAGTTATTTAGTCTCCCACCAGAGTGATCTCTGGGTCATCTGAAATGTAAGCACACATTGCAACAAGAAGCATTTATTTTCCTCTGAGACAATACAATCTTATCCTTTATCCATGAAAACTCTTTTTTTTTAAAAAAAGAATGTTGGCCTTATAGTGTAAGAATAAGAGATTGCTACTTTCTCTTCCACTTTGAAGAAATAGCAGCAACTTTAATTAGCATTTGTTGATTCTGGGTCTTTTTTTACGGGAGTTTGGGGTAGAAGTGAGTTATTTTCAGTTTAGTGTGCCAAACAAAAGTACCTTATGTTTATGTTTTTCTATTGCTGATTCATCTCTCTCTTGACCATTCATATTTATTGATTTATCGCCCCCCCCCCCCCCCCCCCCGCCCCCTGCCATTGGTATTCTGAAGAGGAAGGGTTTTGCCCAAAGTCCACCTGTGGCTGAGGTGTTTTGGGTCCTTCATTTCCACACCAGCTTGGATCCCTGATTGTCCAGGGAACAAGCCATCTATCTTACGCAGACATGGCAATTACTGACTTTGAAAGTGGAGGTAGATGGAGGCCCCAGGACCGCATTACTGTAGGATTCAACCACTGTATCCAAGAGTAGTTCTGAACTTGGGGAAAACCTTACCAGCCTAAGGTGCAGAGCACTTTGCTTTCCAGATGTTCAAGGTGCATGTTATGTATATTCCGGGCAGCCAGAACTGGAGGCCACCCTCATCTCCAGAACCCGATACACCCAACTTGGTCCCTGGGGGCTGGTTCTGATCTTAGTAAATACGCAAGTGGAACTAATCATAACTAGTTACTATTTTCTCTCTTTTTTTTTTTTGCCCAAAACTCAATGTTTTTAAAAGAGACAAGTCCACGTTTGCTGCCTTATTTTTCTTTGTTTGTTTCATTCTGTAATTTGCTGCAATCTCTCTTCTGCCATAGTCACTCATCAGTAACCTCTAGATTTTTGAGTCCAAAGAGCATTTCCTTTTCCAGCCTTTCTTCTCTTCCCTCAGGCAATTGAATTTTTTTCTCCCATTGACTTTCTTTACTCCATTCTCTTCTGATTCTCTTCACATCACACTTGATATTCTTTTTTAGTTTTTCTTTTACCTACTTACCTTCAAATAAAAAAACAACTGGAAAATATATTTAGATACTAGAAATAATAAAATGGAAACTTGGGTAGCCACCAGCTGGATTTTTTCCTTTCTTTTATTCTTTTTCACACTGCCATTCTCTTTCCCTCTGAAAAACAAAATCCTATTTACCATATTTTGGCCTTTGACATTTCTGAGGACTCTTAACCTTGGGAATCCTTTCTTCATGTGGCAGATGAATGGCTGCCGCCACAACATCTGTTGTCTTCTTTCTGGTGCATGTTCGCTCAGCTGGAGACTCCTTGTTGTCCTTTTTACAGCTAGCTATGGTTTTGTGGGGATGTTCTTGCCAATGGACTATAACTAGAAGCACAGAGTACAACTTTGTCCTTACCTTTTTGAAAGAAGATGGCTTGCCTCACATTGCTTGCTGTCTCCTCCCTGGATATGTCTATGACCGGTTGCACCCGTCAAGATGAGGAAAACATCCTAGGAGGGGCTGGGACAACAAGATACAAGGAATCTGGGTCCTGAATGACCTCACAGAACAGAGCACCCTTTCAGTCTAGGCCCAACTGTTCTATGAAAAGGGAAGAAATTGTTTTCATCTTTCATTTCTTTACTTTCATTTTTCACTGCTTTCTGGGGTCTCTGTGACAGCAGTTTAGCCTTTTCTACAAAAATTGATACCTGGAAATGGAGGACTTCTAACAGAGTCTTAAAACCTATAGCATTACCTAAATGGTCAGAGAATTGACAGAGAGGAAAGAGATCTCACAGGCTGGAAAACTAGCTATTCTTATAGTGCCATTGCAAAATATTTGGTAAAAATCTCACTCAGTTTGGAAGACTGACCATGTTTCTCTTATGGCTACATTTTAGAGGAAACGTTTGAAAAGAACCAGAATATAAATGTGTGACTATGGCTCCTTGGTTAGTTTAGAAAGGCTTTTCAAGAAAGAAATGAACTCACATCGGAAAGGATGGGTTTTCAAGGAGAGATGGAAGGAAATAGAGCATATAGAAAATTTGGACCTCACAAGGTTGGAAAAATCCAATTATTTGTATAGTCCAAACAGGAGAGTAGTGTTTTTCAGAGGCTTTCTTTTTTTTTTTTTTTTTTTTAACTTTTTTTAATGTTTATTTTTATTTTTTGAGAGAGAGAGACACAGCATGAGTGGGGGAAGGTCAGAGAGAGAGGGAGACACAGAATCTGAAACAGGCTCCAGGCTCTGAGCTGTTAGCCTGATGCAGGGCTCGAACTCACGAACCATGTGATCACAACCTGAGCCAAAGTCGGACGCTTAACTGACTGAGCCACCCAGGCGCCCCTCAGAGGCTTTCTTGAAGCCTACGCATTAAGATTCCTTAGCCAAAGAAATCTAGCTTTGCAGCAAAGGTCAGATTGGGGGTGTTACCTTCATTTACTTTTTAAAGAATACCTCACAGTAGCCACCATTAAAACAATGAAAAGACGAATGAGTAAAGCATAGATACTAGGGAATAAGCAAGTTTGAGAGCTCGGTCCCAAAAAGAACTTTGGGTCTAGCTTCTGGCACACGTAACAGATTGGAGATGAATAGCATAGAAGCCTTACTAAGATCTTGAGGAACTGTATTGCCAAAGACACCCAAAATCTGACCTGCAAAAGCCAGACATTGTGTCCACAAGCCTTCTCCAGGAAAGCATGCTCTCCAGTAGTCACTGAAATTTTGAACCTGGAGGACTATGGGCAAGGGAGAACCTCCCAGAGTGTGAGCCCAGGGACACTGTGGGCATAACCAAATGCATCCAGGTGGGTTAATCAGGGAGCTTTTCCACGGCCAGGGCGGGAAGTTCTGTCTGCAGAGAAAACTATGAAGGACTACTTATTGTTGTAATTTCCCATTCTGCCCTTTGTGAAATGGAAGTTTTGTTATAATTAATTCTATTCCTGCTTCACCATTGCATATGGGGTTAAGAGTGGGAATCAAGTGGGGTGCCTGGGTGGCTCCATCAGTTAAGCATCCAACTTCAGCGCAGGTCATGATCTCATGGTCAGTGAGTTCAAGCCCCGCATCAGGCTGTCCTGACAGCTCAGAGCCTGGAGCCTGCTTCAGATTCTGTGTCTTCCTCTCTCTCCCTGCCCCTGCCCTGCCCATACTCTGTCTCTCTCTCTGTCTCTGTCTCTCTCAAAAATAAATAAACATTAAAAAATTTTTCCAAAATAAAGAGTGGGCACCAAGAAACTTCTTTTTAGTTTATAGGTTATTGGACTATATGTAGCCACATCTACACATAATAGAGAAGTCCTTTTCTCAGAGATACCGAACTTTGGGCTGGCTACAGAAACTACATAGGCCCACAGATGGTCTCTGTCAGAGAGAGGGGTTGAGAGGTTTGGGAAGAAGAGTGCACTCAGATATTTGAGTGTCTGCAGGATCAAGTGTATCTCTTTGTTTACCTTTGCCTTAATTAATGCAATCTGGGGGTTCTGATTTGCTTATTCAGAAACTTAACACCTGCATGTTGACAACTCTCAAATCTGTATGTCAAACCAGGATTCCCTTTTATGGTCTAGACCTGTATTATCCAACCACAGTTAACCCTTAACAACATGTACAGATCCACTTATATGTGGATTTTTTTTTATAGTACATTACCCTAAATACATTTTCTCTTCCTTATGATTTTCTTAGCATTTTCTTTTCTCTAGCTTACTTTATTGTAAGAATACAGTATACAATGTGTATAACATATAAAATATATGTTAATCAACTGCTTATGTTATCAGTAAGGTTTCTAGTCAACAATAGGCTATTAATAGTTCAGTTTTTGTAGAATCAAAATTGATATGCAGATTGTTGACTGCATGGGCGCCAGTGCCCCTAACCACCATGTTGTTCAAGGGTCAGCTGGACCAACAGTGTCCAGGATACCTTTGCCTGGATTGACCACAGGAGGAATCATAATCACATTATGTCCAAGACTAAAATGATTTTTGCTTAAACAGGTACCTACTCTGTGATAGATTGCAATTAATGGTCACAGATTCATTCCCTGACCATACATGCCCTCTTTCACTGTAACTTTTCTGTTCTTCCAATCAAGAAGTAGATTCTGGATCTCCACCTCCTAGTATTCGGGGTTGCTTTGTGACTTGCTTTGATCAGTAAAATGCAGCAGAAGTGATGATGTGGGAATTGTGAGCCTAGAACTCAAGAAGCCTTACAGGCTTTGCTGTCACTCTCTTGACAAGCTTCTGTCATCATGTGAAAAAATGTGGGCTGGCTTCTTTGAGAAAGAGAAGCTGTGTGGCAAAAGATGCCCAGCTGGCAACCAGCATGAACCACCAGCATGACCGGCAACATAATGTGCAAGGCCCAGGAGCCCCTTTGTTCTATTATTATTAAGAATCTCAAGACAGGAATAACAGAACGATAAACTCAGCACAAGGTGCATGCCCATGAAGCTAGCCTTGACTCTAGAGACCCCATCTTGAGCCATCAAGCTCTTGCTAAGCTGCCACAACTGACTGTCACCATGAGTGAGCCCAGTCAAAACCAGCAGAATTTCTCAGTCAAGGCCAGCCCAGAGTGTTGACCCACAGAAGTTTAGCTAATAAGTGATTATTGCTTTAAGCCGTGAAGTTTTGTGATTGTTTAGGCAGCAATAACTAACTTAAGAAATCCTTGGTTATAATCTCTCTGGGATGAATAAAGCCTGAATCATTCACCCTCACCCATATATTTACATGCCATCTTATGAGACCTGAGGAATCCTTTGTGCTTTTTACCTCCCTACATAGTCTCTCCTTGCCTGGGAATGTGGGTTGGGAATGTGGAGTCAGAGTGTCTAGGTGTAAATCCTAGGTCCTCCCATTACTAATTGTGTGAGCTTGGACACCCTGTTTTACCTCTTTGTGCCTCTATTTTCTTAGCCATAAAATAGGGCTAACTTTATCTTTTATTTTAGGGTCTGAGCAGGTTAAATGAGGGAACACGTATATAAACAGCACTTAGCACAGTGACTGTGGTAAGTGTTAGTTATTAAGATTGCCTTGTTCCCACACTCTCCATGAGATTCAGGATGAACCATGTGGGAGCCCTGCCAAAGACCTCTGGGGCACATAGACAGGTAAGCAGACACAGTCCTAGAAGAACTGTAAAGTAGAATGAGGTTAACTCGAGCTCTGGAGTCAGATTTTCCTCCCTTCCATCTCAGCTGTGCCTTTTGTTCTGTTTCTCTCGCAAGTTACTCCCTCTCTTTAGGTCTTACTTTTTGTGAACTGTAAAGTGGGAATAATAAGAGCAGATTTCTCATAACGTTGTGAGGCTAGAAGGAGGACTCAGTGATTAAGTGAGGCCTGGGTTGCAGAGGAAGCCCCGAGAGCCTGGCCTGTAGAATATGTCCACCACATGGTATCTGATATTTAGCACTGGTCAAAAAGGCAGGCCAAGATCTCTCTGCAAGAGTAGTTACCAAATATAAAGTACACTGTGTACAAGGCTGTAAACAGGATGTAAGGTGAGAGATCAGGTGCCAAAGAGAGATGGGACAGATTACATCTGGAGACTGAGGCAGAAGCGAAACCATTCAGGACTGTGGTTTCTACATCAGAAAGTCTGGGTGACATAGTCCGTGTTTCCCAAAGCTCTCTGCAAGCTGCAACAGAAAGCACAGGGCCCCAGGAGCTGATTTCGGATTAGAGGGAGCAATTCAAACAAATTTCAGCTTGTGTTCCACCAAAAAGCCTTTGTCTTTTCTTTCCTCCTCAGTCAAGAATCCATTTATTCACCATTATTTATTGAGTACCTTGGAATACAATGGTGAGTGGCAAACCAGTTTCCTGTCCTCATAGAGCGTCAAACCAGCAAGAGACTCAGACAATGAAACCAGCAATCTCAGCACTTTGTGAGAATTTAGGCATCATGGAAATCTTCCTGGAGGAAGTTAGACTTAATGTGAAACTTGAAATTTAGATGCGAAAGGATTAACTAGTCAGGGGATTGGGGGAAGGGAAGAAGATTCCAGGCCAAAGAACAGCATATGCAAACGCACGGAAGGAAGAGAGAACCAGGAACTTGGGGGATTTAAAGCAGTTCAATAGGGCTGAAAAATGGAGTTCAGAGCCAGAAATGGCTAGAGAGGAGATAATGGGGTGAAATTTATTTATCCTGTCAAGGAATTTGGACCGTATCCTAAGATCAATGGGAAGCCAATCAAGTGTTTAAGCAGAGGAGTCACATTTTGAAAGAGTACTCTGATTATAATGTGGAGAACAGAAGAAGCAGGATAGAAAGTCCACCACCTGATTTTGTAAATAAAGCTTTATTGGAACACAACCATATCCATTCATTGACATATTGCCTATAGCTGCTTCTATTAAGTGCAGAGTTGAGTATATGACTATCCGACCCTTTGAAGAAAATGTCTGCTGATCCCAGGGAGACTGTTACAGTAACATAGGGAGGACAGTGGTGGTCAGCTGTGGGGAAGGCAGTAGAAATGTTGGAAAAGTAGACCTGGAGTTTGTGCCAAATCATGAAGGACTCTCAAGAAGTCATGACCCAGATATCAGCTAAGATTATCTCTTTTGTTTTTTAATGAGTTAAGATTGGTTCAAGCCCCTATTACACAACTCTTGAATGAAGCACAGTACATGCTGATATGTTTTGCCAATTTCCCAGACATCTATGATTCCAGCATTACGTTGGGCTCTACTCCTACTTTTGGGTTCCGTTAGGGTTCTGTCTTTGTTCTGGATGTGCTGTCTCCATGTTGCTCCTCTCTTCTTTTAGCGGTGGATCTTGGCCCAATGATTTCTTCACTTACCCCACTACCCCTTCCACTCACACAGTGTATGTGTTTGTGGGGAGAGGTGGGGGCTTGGGGATTGTGGAAGATTTACTGAAGATTTGGAAGACATGAAAGGAGTCAAAGAAATGGAAATAAGATAGAGTATTATACATTTATAAAAATATTTCACGTGTGCTATGAAGTTACTCTGTCTTCCATCTCTTTTCTCTCTTTCTCTTCTCTTTTCTAACCATTTCTTTCATAACCCCATGTGGGTTTCTGATGGTAAACAGTTTAGTCTTTTATGATCCTGTCTCTTGCTAACCCCAGTTCTCAGTCATACCATCTACTCACAATAACTCATCTAGGTGCTTTCCTCTGAGAAGACTTCTAGGACCAGCTGTTGAGAAAATTGATTTAACTTGACTGTAGTAGCAAAATGTCTCAGCACTGGGCTACTAAGGATAGAGTTGGATCAAATAGGTGTAATCTGACATGTCCAGGTAGAGTAGCCAAGAAAGAAAGTAGTCCAAGGTGGGGGAGGAGGGCAGGTAACCAAGTAGAGAAACCAAGGTCATTTCTACAAGAGTAGTGTAAGTATCAGACCTTAGGAGAAGGTGAAGTTGTAAATAAGAGAGGAGCCCAAGATTCTCAGATAGGGTGACCAACCAAAATAACTATACTGTAACCTGTTGACTCCTTGTGAAAAGAGATTGTGTCTTAATTATTTTTAGATATGTACCACTTAATACAATGTGAGACACACACAATAGGGACACAAGAAATGTTTGCTAATCTGGACCGTTAACCTCATGCCATTCCTGAAATTTGGTTGTTCTTGTGTTCCTGGGCTTTTCTGTTTTGCTATAAATTAATCTACTATGTCTGAACAAATCAAACAACCCAGGAGAAAGAGTGTTTAACATGTTCTTCCTTCAAAAAGACCTAAACTAGGTCTCTATGTATTGTATCACAACAAAAGTAGCAATAAACAACTGTTAGTACCACCACCGTCATTTACTGAATGCCTGCTGGATCTGAGCAGGTGCTTACCTACCTTCTTTCATTTAATCCTCATGATGACACTATTATTATATTCATTGTACAGATGACGAGAGGTTCTCCTCAAAAAGGTTCTCCTTCCTTAGGTCATGATAAGTGGCAGGTTGTTTGACTTCAAAACTCTTCATCTCAGTAATACTAGACTTTGCTGTCCCACAACTATTTGCCTTGCCCCCAATTTCTAAACCTTTGGTCCCATTCCCTTGCTTAAAAATATGTCATTGTTTTCATACCTTCCTGAGCAGAGTCTGCAATAGTTAGTGTGGCACAATTTGTTTGTTCACAGTCCCTGCCTACTTTAATGGTCTTATCTTTTGTTGCTGTTTCCATAAATGCATATCGAGTTCCAAGCATTTCTGGTTCCCAGAACCATGCTAGGCTCCTCCATGCTTCTAGGGTTTTGCGTGTTCTCCTTCTTTCTGGAGTATGTTTCCTTCCTATCTCCTGGCCTTTAAAACCAAGGACACAATTTGTAATCAGTCTCTGTGGGAGATCTCATAGTCTCTCAGTATTGATTCTTCTGTTAGTGAATTGAGATGATATTTTCCACACTTTGGAAAGAAGTTATCTGGGATGCGTTGTGGCTTTGCCACTCACTGGCTGTATCATCTTGGGAAAGTTACTTGATTTCTCTAAGCCTCAGGATTATTTCTTCATAAAATAGGACAGTGATGGTTATTTAATACAGCACCTGACACATAGTAAGTACTCAGTTAGGGTGAGCTGTGATTATATGGCTCTTCTGTGAATTAAATAAGATTAACAGGCATAATGATCTAGCACAGTAATTGTTAGTACACTGTGCTTTCTTAGTGATTTCCTGTTCACCCTTCAAGATTCAGCTCAAATTCCCCTTTATCATGCTTTTCTGTCTGCATTCTTCCCATCGCACAATTGGTTGGCCGCTTTGTCAATTGTGCTCACATATCTTTATTTTCACTTATTATATCCGCATCTAATTATTTGCCTAGGTTCTCATCTCCTTTGCTAGCCCAGACTTCTTGATGACAAGGACTATTTTATTATCCACCTGAACGAAGCATGAATAGGTATTTTGCACACACTAACCAGTGTCAGTCAACTGATTGACTGAATACGTTCATTAATAAACGAGGCTGAGGCTCAAGGGACTTACAGTCAGTGGTGAGACTACCACTAGTACTAGCACCACTGTGTAATGTTTCTTGAGTCACGTGCTCGACATCGTCCTGGGCGCTTGGTGCTCATTAACTCATTTAATTCTCACAAGAGCAATATTAGGTAAGTAGTATCGCCATTAAAATGTTTTTTTTTTAAATTATGAAATTTTATCATTTTACAGATAAAGTAACTGAGGCGTAGAGAAGTTAAGCAACATACTCAAAGTCACACAGCTAGCAAGACATGTAGAAAAATTTTATGTTCAGTGGAGAACTGCATTGCCCAGAGGACATTTTCTAGGCCGCCTGTCCCACTGCTGTCTTTGAGCTATTGCACATCCTCCTGGACTATCTGACGGTAGACTTTGGTCACGTTTGAGTCATCTTACAGCCTCGTGTAAATGTGTTTCTTTCAGATTCTCTTTCAAACAGGTTATAACATCTGCCTGGTTCCCTCATTGAATGAATTAAGTAAAATCTTTAATGTTTTTTTTTCTTCTTTTCTATCTATACCAGAGTCAGTTTTAAGTATTTCTGAAAATTGTCTTTTAACAGAGACATAACTGGAATACAACTCCCAGTCTGACTGACTTCAAGGCCCAGTTCTGCAACTCCGAGGGCTCTGGGATCACCGTGGGCTGTACTGGGGCACTTTGCTTTTAGCCTGCAGAGCTCTTAGCTCGACCTCCCAAGACTCTGCTGCAGTAGGGTTTCTGTTATGGTTTTGTTTCTTTAACGGGGCTCCAGTTACTCTGTTTCAGGTGGTCTGAAAAATACGCTTTGAGGGACTTTTTTAGTAGAAGACATAAAATACCTGTCCAAAGCAAGTGGTAAACTAAGTTTCAAAGAAGGAGAGAAGAGGAAGAACGAAATTCTGTCTGCAGGAATCTGTAAGTTTTTATGAAGAAAGTGGCATTCTGTCCAGGTCTTAAAACTAGGGATGCTTTTGACAGGGCAAGGGGCGAGGGGGAGAAAAGACAGTCTGTGTTTTGGAAGCAGCATGAGCTAAAGCAAGGAGTCAGGAAAATGCACTTTTTTGGGGAATGGCTCGTGGCTGGATTTGGCTAGTCTGAGTCTAGAATGTGAGAGGGAGGGGCGACAGGGTGGCTCAGTCGGTTAATCATCCAACTTCTGCTCAGGTCATGATCTCATGGTTCATGGGTTTGAACCCCGCATCGGGCTCTGTGCTGACAGCCAGCTCAGAGCCTGGAGCCTGTTTCAGATTCTGTGTCTCCCTCTCTCTCTGACCCTTCTGTGCTCACACTGTCTCTCTCTCTCTCTCTCTCTCTGTCAGAACTAAATAAAACATTAAAAAAAAAAAAAAAGAATGTGAGGGGGAGAATATGAACCATAAGCCTGAAACGGTAGTTTCCAGCTGGAATGGAGGACTTTCATGCCATTCACATATTTGATAGGCAGTAAAGAATAATAGAAAGCTGACTGAGAGGGAAAGAATTAGAAGATAATCAACAGCAAGTTAGGAGAATCCTGAAGAAGCATGAGGTTGGAGAGGCAGAGGCAATCTCTGAATGCCAAGGAATGGAAAAATGTGATATCACAAGGATTTGAAGTATTTTCCCGAACTAATGAATATTTACTAAGGGTTTTCTGTGTGTTTAATGCATGGTACTAAGCACTGTGAAAACATGGGAGGGGAAATTATTATTTTGCTATACAAAGGCTCAAAGAAAGAAGATGCCAGAGAGCCATCAGAGGTTGTCTGAGAAGGTACATAGGCCTAAATTGAGTCAAAGAGGAAGGGTGGAGGAGGTAAATATATGGAAGATGGTTAGCAAGTAGCATTGACAGAATGTGGTGTCTACTTAGATGCAGAGGGCTCAGTGCATGGGGAGAGTCTAGGAAAGTTGAGGTTTCTTAGGTTTAATGATTAGAGGCATGATGACCCCATAAACTGAGAGCGATGAGAAAAAAGAGTATGGAGTGGGGGTGGGGGTGTAAATGAGTTCTATTTTATTGCATTTGAAGAACCAGGAACACATAGTAGGATGTTGGGAATAAAGATCTGGAGTTCAGGAAAGAGAGTCTTAGGCAGGTTGTTGTGTAAGTTGAGTTGATATCAGTGTTAGGGACAACAGAGACGACAAAGAAATAAAAGCTGAGATCGGGTCCAAATTGGATGAGGTCATTTCCTGTAGTGGGTGAAAGTGAACTGAGCAAAAGGTTAATTGCAGACTTTGGAGCTCAGAATTAAGCAGGAAGGTCCATGTGTTACTAGGTGCAAGGAATCATCAAAACTTGGAGACGAAAAGGTCAAGGGCTAGGAGAACGCAAGGGCTTATTAAAAAATGAGAGCAAAGGAAGGGGTATCAGTTTGGAGAGTGTGTTCCTCAGGCCTGACTTTAGGGGTGCTGCTACATTGGTTTGGAAGAGCTAATTTAGGCAAGCATAGAAGCTCCCAAGAAGTTTGAGCAACAAAAAATACTCCTTTAATTCCCATGTAGGGAAGAAAAGACAGAAGAACACAGAGCTGGTCGGAGGCCATTCAACTCCCCAGGAACTCCTTAATTTTAGGTAAAGTTGGGGGAAAATCTTGAAATTCTTGGAGGTCATTTTCTATAGAAACTAGTGGAAGGCCTGAATTCTGGGCTTAGGATGAGGAGGTGGTAAGGGGGATGTCAGTGAGTTAGCTTTGTATTTTTATATTGTCTTCCAAATTCAAAGAATGATTAGTTTTTATTGTTGTAATGGTCATTACAAACCAAAGAAGGGCAGATCTGCAAAAACAAAACAAAACAAAAAACAACCAAAAAAAAAAACCAACCAAACAAACACAACACCACATCTCCGGCTCCATTGTTTAGGAGACATGTGGTTTTGAACTTTAGCTCAATGTGTGCCATCTACCTTCCAAATTAGTATAACAAATGTTCAAGGTAAATAGTTGTTTTTGACTGTTTGTTATAGTTATTTCTCCAGAATTTCTCATATGGCTAGCATCAGAATTTATACCATTGTTTTAAATGTCTCCCAGGATGCTCTTAAAATGTGCATTCTTTGTTGAAAGAATTAACAATTTGGATTAAGACAGGGTGAATTGAAATGGAATTCCTTTCACCTCTACAGTGATACACTGGGGGCTATGTTCCCTTTCTCTCCTAGTAGACTACTGTATGCATAAAACTGTGTTAAAAGCCACATCCTGATAGTTTTTAAAATGTCATCTGGTACAGGCCTTCCAGTGCAAACCAGGGGTCAGTTCCTCTGTAAGAGAAAGATAAAGTGGTTCTTTAAATTATGCAATTGCCTTTTTATCTTATAACCTTTTTAATTTTTAAAATTTTTCGAGAGAGAGTTAGAGAGCGAGAAGGGGAAAGACAGAAAGAGAGGGGGACAGGGCCTCAAGCAGGCTACGTGCTGTCAGCACAGAGCCCCGTGCCAGGCTCAAACTCACAAACTGTGAGATCATGACTTGAGCCAAAACCAAGAGTTGGACCCTTAACTGACTGAGCCAGCCAGGTGCCCCTTGATCACCTTTTACCAACTTTAATTGCTTTAATTTCCTCTGTAGGGTGTAGATTATCGGTTAAGACTCTTCCTGAGCTATAGAACTTTGGATTCCTAAAAGAATTCCTTGACAAGCTGGGAGAAGTGGGGAAAAGATGTGAGGGGAGAATCCATGCAGAGCACTCCCCTTGCAGCTGCCGTATAAGGTGAAAAGATGTAGAAGACAGAAACTCTGTCTTCAGGTAACTTAAAAGCTTAAAAGTGTCTTTAGTGCCTGAACTCACAGAACACAGTTGTGAAACTCTCAGTTGTGCTTTGGACCCTGATGGACGGTGATGTTGCCTCTTCCTTCAGCGATGGGCCTTGATAATGAGGCACTTGTCCAGACTCAGCTGGACTTGGGATAAACGTATTGATCTAATTTATTTCTAAATTCAGACAACATTTCTTATGTTCTTACTGATGATAGCAGAGGTAAATTAGAAGTTGTAGGAACAAGGCTGGAGCAAAGGAGAGAGAGTAGCTTGCTGATGGAGGCTCTGACGCGCATGGGGAATGCTTCTGTGGGCCCAAAAGGGAGTCAGAGGTGACTCCATGGTTGGTGGATCTTGTAGCCTGGTAGAGAGATCGAGAACCACTGCAGAGTGTTCCAAAGGTCCAAATACTGGAGACTTCAACTTGTATCCATAACTATCTGGGGGAAAAATGAATTTCAGATTTACATCAAAAGAAATAATTTCTATGCTTCAACAAATTTGGACATTTTATTTCAATTTGGTGTACATATTATCTTTGTGAAATGCCTGATTTATATTTTAGGCGAAGAATTTAATGATTAAGTTAAATATCCTGAAGGTCTTTTCATTATTGATATTATAGTTTCTAATATGTTATGCATAATTAGTACTAATAATTAACATTTTCCTTACCCCACAATCCATTTCTTCCTACTTTTTGGTTATCAAACATTATGTTAGCATTTTGGGATATTCCACGTGTTGTTATAAAACATATTTGACAAAGATTGAAGATATTTAATTGTAACCGTCTTTCAAAAACTGTTTTTTACCTCATATTTTGTAGCAGTGTGAATTTTAAAATCTGCGACTAGAATCATACCTTTCCTTGTGGTAAATAAATTCTCACCAGATGATTTCTTTTTAATTAAAACTAGATTGGCTTCTTCCTGAAATAAGGAAAATTTCGTAGCATATTGCAAAGTATAACAAAAGGGTTTTGAAAAGAGATGGCAGTGGGTAATTTTTCAAAATTTATTTGCTGGAGGGCAAAAAAAGTTTTTTTTTTTTACCAAAATATAAAGAATGCAGACCTCAAGATTAAGTGGGAGATCTGAATGCAGCGTATATATTTTCTACATAAATAATAATTATATAACCATCATTCTTGATGCTCTTAACTCTTCATAAAGAGTGTCTAAAACAGGAACACCTGTTAGCAATGAACATGATTTAGATGCATGGGGGGGTTGATTACAGTAAGAGTATATTGCATGAGCATTTGTCATAATGACATTGGGAGATCAATTTGATTGAGACATGTAAGGGAGATAATATGTATATTAAACAAATACTGTTTTCCTCTTTTTAGTTATTTTTAGGATAGTTCATATAAATAGTTCATGTGAGAAACGACCGGCCAAGTAGTAGATTTACATGACTACAGAAATTTGATTTGGGATTGAATACGCTTATGAGTAGATGTGGTGGGGCAGATGTTTATACTACGGAATATTTCTAAATTCTAAAATAATAAAATAATATTTAGCTATAAGGTCTATGAAAACTACTTATGAATAATTCAACTATCAACTTTATTTTTAATTTCTTTTAATGTTTTATTTATTTCTGAGAGAGAGAGACAGAGACAACATGAGCAGGGGAGGGTCAGAGAGAGAGGGAGACACAGAATCTGAAACAGGCTCCAGGCTCTGAACTATTGTCAGCACAGAGCCTGACTCGGGGCTCCAACCCACGAACTGTGAGATCATGACCTGAGCGCAAGTCAGACGCTTAACCGACTGAGACACTCACGTGCCCCTCAACTTTATTTTTAAAAAACATCTTTATTCATAGGAATAGGATAGGGAATAGACTCTTGATTTTTATGATATGGTATATGAGTTTGTCATGTTGCAAAACATTAAGCATGAATTTTCATATGTTGATAAACAATAATACTCTTACTGTTACCCAGTTAAGTCCTACCTTCTTTCTTAATGAGGTGTTCGGGATCTGCAACTTAAAAAAAATTTTAAATGAAGGGTATCTGGATGGCTCAGTCGGTTAAGTCTCTAACTTCAGCTAAGGTCATGATCTTGTGGTTCATAGGTTCCACCCCTGCATTGGGCTCTGTGCTGACAGCTCAAAGCCTGGAGTCTGCTTCAGATTCTGTGTCTCCCTCTCTCTCTCTGCCCCTCCCCCACTCATGCACTGTCTCTGTCTCTCAAAAATGAATAAACATTTAAAAAAATCTTTTAAAGATATAGCTTCATTAATTTCCCACTTTTCCCCAAAATGATGATAGGTAGAGCCAATCTGAAGAAGACGTAGTGAGAAGTAAATGCTCCAAAGTCAGAGTAGTGGGAAAGTAGAACAATCTATTTCTGGGATGAAATCGGTTAATTTTAATTTGCATATCTTTTATGAATGAAGGCTATTTATAATGTATACAGGTCATTTTTGTATTTCTTTTTCTGTCACCTGTCTGTTAATGCCCTTTATTTTTCTGTGGAGTGACTGGTCTTTTTCTTCTTGATTTCTAGAAGCTTGTTATATATTAAGTTGGTAAGCACTTCTTTATCTGTGATTTGAGCATCACATTTTTTTTCCTGGTTTGTAATTTGTGTTTGACTTTGCATATGTTGTTATTGGTATTTTTTTAGCCTCATAGTGGTTTTTGGTTTTTTTTAATGTTTATTTATTTTTGAGAGAGAGAGAGCCCAGGCAGGGGAGAGGCAGACAGAGAGGTAGAAACATAATCTGAAGCAGGCTCCAGGCTCTGAGCTGTGAGCACACACCCCGACACAGAGCCCGACACAGGGCTCCAACCCACAAACTGCAAGATCGTGATCGGAGCTAAAGTCAGACACTTAACCAAGTGAGCCACCCAGGCACCCCTGGGTTTTGATTCTTAATTAGTCAGATTTGTTAATATTTATGACTTGTAGATTTTAAGTCATAATTAGAAAGACCTCCCCATTCCAAGGTAAGAAGAGAATTCACTCGTATTTTCTTTCCTTTTTTTTTTTTTTTTGATTAAAGACAGTGGGTTTTCTTTATAGTTTACTGTCGTATTTTCTTATAGTACATTTGAGTGTTCGTACTTTACATATTTGACCCATTTGGGATTTATCTCATACAATGTGAGATACAGTTTTAACTTAATTTTTCCACATAATACACATTTATTAAAAAGTCCTTCTTATCTCTCTGATTTGAGATGCTACTTATTTGGGTCTATTTCTAGGTTTTCTATTCAATTCCATTAGTCTATTCCTATGATAATCCCTAAATGTTTCATTATTGAGGTTTTGTAGTTTGTTTTTTTTAAATATGTATAGACAACTATTCCTTTTCAAAAGTGTTTTTGCTGGTTATTCTTGCTTGTTTACTTTTTCATATGAACTTCAGAATCAGCTTGTCCTATTCCAAAAAAAATAACCTCTTGGTATTTTCATTGAGATTGCAATAAATTTAAAAATTAAAATTTGGGGGACCCCTGGATGGCTCAGTCGGTTGAGCATCCAACTTCGGCTCAGGTCATGGTCTTACAGTTGTGAGTTCGAGCCCCGCGTCGGGCTCTGTGCTGACAGCTTAGAGCCTGGAGCCTGTTTTGGAGTCTGTGTCTCCCTCTCTCTCCGACCCTCCCTTGCTCATGCTGTCTCTCTCTCTCTCTTAAATAACTAAAACATTTAAAAAAATTAAAATTTAGGGAGACTTGACACACATCAACTTTTCCTGTCTAAGAACATGGTCTGTCTTTTCATTTATTCAAGTCTACTTTTGCTTCTTGCAGGAGTGTTTTAAAGTTTTCCTCATACACGCTTTGCATATTCCTTGTTAAATTTATTCCTAGGCACTTTTCATTTTTTCTATAATTGTAAGTGGAGTCTTTTATTTTGTAAGGGGTATTGTGTATGTGTATGTGTACAAATATACACGTGCACATTATACATATTTATATGGACACACACATATACACATATGCATATATATCACAGACTTTCATAATTAATATTATATCCTACTTCCATACTTAATTTTCTGTTGTTGATATATTTTCTCAGTTGATTTTCTTGGGTCTCTGAGGTATACAATCATATAATCCAGAAATAATGACGACTTTGTAATTTTTTCCTGAGAGTTGTGTTTTTACTTTCTCTCTTTCACTAGTTCCCCTGACTGATACTTCAAATATCACTGTATTATCAGTGGGAGAGTAGGTAACCCCTTGTCCTCCTCTTGACCTAAGCAGGAACCCTCCAGTGTTTCTCCATCTAGTCTAAACTGACTTTGACTCTTAGAATTAGTTTCTAGTCAGACATTATTGTTTTGCTCTTCCTGGAAAACTGACAGTTTGGTCCAACAGTTAGGTCCATAAATGTCTTATCAGTAAGGGAGTGGTAAAACACATTATGGTGTCTGTTGAATGGGGTAGTCTGAGCAATTACAAAATAATATGTATGTTTTAGTCCTTTTTGTTGTTTTAAAAAAATCAACATATATACAAATAAAATATGCATGGAAAAGTATCTGGGAGGATACTCAATAAACTAATCTAAAAGTTATAAATATATTATCGCAGCACTATTTATAGTAGTCAAAATATGGATGCAACCTAAGTGTCCATTGATAGATGAATGGATAAAGAAGATGTGCAATATTACTTAACCATAAAAAAGAATGAGATTTTGCCATTTGTGACAACATGAATGGAGCTAGAGTGTGTTCTGCAGAGTTAAATAAGTCAGACATAGAAAGACAAAAACCATGTGATTTTACTTATATGTGAAATCTAAAAATCATAACAAACAAGCAAACAAAGCAATAACAGAGCCATAAACACAGAGAACAAACTGATGGTTGCCAGAGGGGAGCGGATGGGTGATGGGCAAAATGAGTGAAATGGAATAGAAGGTACAGGCTTCCAGTAATGTAATGGATAAGTCATGGCAATGAAAGGTATAGCTTAGAGAATATAATCAATGGTACTATAATAGTATTGTGTGGTGACAGATGGTAAAACACTCATGATGAGCCTAGCATAATGTATAAAGCTGTTGAATCACTATGTTGTATGTCTAAAACTAATGTACCATCATGTGTCAACTATGCTTCAATAAAAAAGAAAAGAACAGAAAATAAATAAGGTTATAAAATGGAAAAAAGTTATGAATATAAACTGATGATTGGTAACATTAATATCAATTAATTTGAAAAATTTGTAAAAATTTTGTCATGATTAAAAACAAGTTAGACATTTACAAAAAATAGGTTTCTGTTTTCCCCTTTCTCTGTTCTGGATCCCTTCCTGTGATTTAAAAAAAAATTATGTTTATCCTTATTCTTTGCAAAGTGGCACTCAAATGATAGTGTAGAAAAGGGTTTACAAGATATAATCCACAAGGAAAAAGAAAAGGGGAGAAAAGTCTATAATAGATCGAAGATTTCAACAAATTTTAGAAGACAGAAGTTGGATGAAGTAGAGATAATTGACTTGGCAAAGTGGAAGAGGGGTTTAACCAAAGTGTTTTGAAGAGCCTTAGCACTTGGTGATGATCAGTGTCCCACGGAAGGCAGAGATGAGGCATAGAAGGCAGGGGTGAGGCGCAAACCTGAAGAAGGAGAATTGTCTTCAAGTTGTTTTCAAAGCTCTTGGCCACCACTGGCTCCCTTCTCCCCCTGCTTCTGCCATCCTGCATTCCTGCACTTCACACTGACCATAGTACCACCAACACAATCCCTCCATGACGTATGAAGTTCCTTTTCTGGGAGAAAGGAGTTTATCTTTTGATGGAGAGTTCCCATAACAAAAGGCCTGATTGGTGAATGGGGAAGAAAAAGATGTTTGAAATAGAAACTTCAGTAGAAGGTTGGAAGTAATGCTCCTGGTCCAGGATTTCTCAATCTTGGCATGACAGATGTTTGTGATTGGAAAGTTTTTGTTGTGGGAGGCTGTCCTGTGCATTGTGAAGTGGTTAGGAGCCTTCCTGGCCTCTCCCTACTAGATGCCCACAGATGCTCCCTTTCTCTGTGATGACAACCAAAAGTATCACCAGACATTGCCAAATGGCAATGAATCAACACCCCCAGACCTTGCCCCAGTTGAGAACCTCTGACTTAGGCAATAAGTAGTAGAAAAGAAAGATGCAGAGATAGTCAGTGGGATAAAAGGACAAGGAGTCTAGAGAATAATAAAGAAGTCCCATCATCCTGCTCGCAAGAGTTTCCAGAGAGAAAATAGAAAATGAGGAGGAAATTAGTGGAGAAATAATAAAAGGAAAAATTTGCAGATAAGATTAAAAGCACCCCTGAGGGTCTAGCACAATCAAAGTAAAAAGACCCATTCTAAGGCAGATTGTTGTGAAATTTGAGACTATAAAGAAGATTCTGCAAAGAAAAACAGGCCAGATACAGAGGAAGGGGAACTAGAAAGGCATTAGGCATTTATTACACTGTCAACCACAGGAAGTAAAAGACAGTGGGACAGTGCTTTTAAAAAGCTGAGGGAACATGACTTTCAACCTATCCAAATTATCAATCGAGGATGAGACTAGAATACAGACATTTTCAGATATGCAAGCACTCTATAAAAAACTTACCGTCGAGCACACCCTCAGTAAACTACTAAAATCTGTGCTTTAGCTTACATCAGAGAGTGAATTCCAATATTTGCGCATTGGAAGATATTATTGGTGGGCATTTGATAAATATGTTGAAGCATCTGAGTAAAATTTGAGTTAGATGCATTTAAAAAAGTGAAAACGCCAGGTAGTTATTAGATCCAGGGATAACAGGGGATAGTCAAGTGAAGCATTATCATAGCACCTTACTTGATTCAACAATGAGCTGTATTTACACTGACAGGATTAAACACAAATTACTGATTTGAATGAAAGTGGTGATGTAGTTGTGTGAGAAGGAACCGTGAAGGCAAAGTGGTGGTGGCGGTATGTATAAAAGAGCTAAATCCTTAAGTACCATGGCAAGAAGTCAGTGAATAATGTCTAACACAGAGTCAGGAAGCATTGGTATAAGCACATCATTTAGGAAAGGAACACCTAGCAGGGTTATTTGGAACGTGGGGTGATGCTGTGTGGGGGGAAGTAGGTCAGGGGATTGATAGGACTTGGGTGTTTTTGCTATGAGCTTTTCTGAACTATTTGAATTTTCACTTAAATATATATTACTTTCATTAAAAACAAAAATACACACAAAAGCAGTACATACATATTATAGGAAAAAAATCACATAAGCAAAAAGGACACAAAATACTTAAGGATCTCACCCACCCAGAGATAACCATTGCTAATATCCAGAAATAATTTTTTCTTCAAAAACTCTGAAAAAGAAATGAAAGGACTTTTAAATACTGAAAAAAAAAAAAACCTAACAAATTCTTGATACATTAAAACTACCAATAACAATTATAAAAAGTAGTACCTGGGGTTATTAATTTTTGACTAAATCTTTCTGATCAAATGCTTGGTGTTATTTTGGTTATATCCTCACTAACAGAGCAGAGTGGATAATGGAGGCAGTCTTCCAAAATATTTTTGCTTTAATTATCTTGTTATTTTAGACAGATGCAGCTTTTGGTCTCAGTTTTCTAAGTAATTGTTTCTATTTAGTAGGTTGGGAATTTTTGGAAACAACTTTGTCAGGAAAATTTGTCTTCAACAAGTGGTTCTGGGAAAACTGGACAGCAACATGCAAAGAATGAAATTGGACCACTTTCTTATACCATACACCAAAATAAACTCAAAATGGATTAAAGAGCTGAATATGAGACCTGAAACTATAAAAATCCTAGAAGAGAGCATAGACAGTAATTTCTTTGACATCAGCCACAACATTTTTCTAGATATGTCCTTTTTTTTTTTTTTTTGAGTGAGAGATCGAGATGGGGCAGGTTCCACACCCATCACGGAGCCTGACACAAGGGTCAATCCCACAAATGTGATACCTTGACCTGAGCGGAAATCAAGAGTTGGACTCTTAACCAACTGAGCCACCCAGGTGCCCCTCTAGATAGGTCTTCTAAGGCAAGGGAAACAAAAGTAAAAACGAAAGAAAAACAAAACAAAACAAAACAAAAAAAACGAACTATTGGGACTACGTCAAAACAAACAAAAAAACCTCTGCACAGCAAAGAAAGTAGTCAACAAAACTAAAGTCAACCCACTGAATGGGAGAAAATATTTGCAAATGACATACCTGATAAAGGGTTAGTATCCAAAATATATAAAGAACATATACAACTCAACACCAAAAACCCAAATAACCCATTTTGAAAATGAGCTGAAGACATGAACAGACATTTCTCCAAAGAAGACATACAGATGGATGGCCAACAGACATGTGCAAAGATGCACAATATCACTCATCAGGAAATGCAAATCAAAACTACAGGATATTACCTCACACCTGTCAGAATGGCTAAAATCAAAACCACAAGAAACAATAAGTTTTGGCAAGAACATGGAGAAAAAGTACCCTTCATGCTCTGTTGGTGGGAACGCAAACTGGTGTAGTCACTGTGGAAAACTATGGATTTTTCTCTGAAAATTAAAAAATAGAATTACTATATAATCCAATAATTCCACTAGTGAGTATTTCCCCAAAGAATCCAGAAAACACCAATTTGAAAAGATACATGCACCCGTATGCTTATTTCAGCATTAATTACAACAGTCAAATTATGGAAGCAGCCCAAGTGACCGATAGATGAATGGATAAAGTAGATATTGTGTGTGTATATAAATGTGTGTGAGGATGGGTGAAATAGGTGAGGGAGGTTAAGCGTACACTTATGATGAGGGCTGAGTAATGTATAGAGTTGTCAAACACTGTATTGCTCACCTGAAACTAATACAACACTTTACATTAATCATGCTAGAATTAAAAAAAGAAATTAAAAGAAACCCAAATATACACAAAGAAAAGAGATACCTTACATAGAGAGGAACAAATATAATAAACCATATCTCTTGTCTACAGACTATGAAAAAAAATTTTTATCAGAAAAAATTGCCTCAAAAGAACGTTTGTATTTTTCTCTATTTTAAGCAAAGATAAATAATTTCATTTCTCCGAACTGTTTCAATGAACAAAGGTACAAAAAGTGCAGCCCAGCTTTGATACTTCACAGTTAACAAGCAGAAAAGCTTCAGATAGTAAACATAGAATTTGGAGGAGCTTTCCTGGGAAATATTGGAAAAACAAAGTTAAGGATGATTAAAGATTTAAATGGGAATAATGAAATGACGATTTATAAAGAAATTAAGCTGCATTATAGTTTTCTTGAAAATATGCAGTTGATACATTTTTCTACCTCCTAAGGTCATTTTGAGTTTTGATTAGTTAAAAATTTCAAAACACCTAATATTTACCAAATTCCTTTCCTTATCTCAGGACTTGTCCTTGATGGATTCACTTCCATGCTCTGTATAATCTCACAATAATCCTGCAGATTTGATGGTGCATTTGCAGAGGCCTAACATGAAGGAATACAGTGGGACCTAGAGTAGAGTGGATTTCTGGGAGTTTACTTGTCTTTGGCTGCCGCTCTGGGTGTTAGAAAATATGCATATCAAAGATAATGATGGTGCATTTATCAGGAAAACCCAACAACTATCAGCCACTGGAGACAGACCCAGGGGAGGGTCTGGAGGAGGTATCTTGAGACAGAGTCCTGAGATGACATGTGCGGTCTGTACAAGTAGGACTGATCCCACAGAAGTGTACACATAACCAACCTGTACATGCAGATATGGGGCAAACCAAAGTTGTCAAGGGCTGTGTGAAGCAGATGTGATGGGGCAGGTTGTGGTCAAAGGTAACTGATGCCCTGGTATGTCCCGAGAGTCTCGGGGAGAGAATGGAGAAATGCACTTGAAGGCCTACAGGCTCTCCCTCCTTGCTTGACTGCAGGCAGCCTCCTGTCCCTATAGGGTAGAATAAGGTTTTATCTTTCTAGGTTAGTCTGAGGTACAGTAGCCAAGACTGGGTCTCCATGAATTATTATCCCCATTTTATAGATGAAGAAATTGAGCCTCATTGAGGTTCAGCTAGCTAATGTGTATTTGTGTGCATGTAAATATTAGGCAAAACAGATCAGCTTTATTGATAGCCATTTCTTACAAATAACTGCCCTACATTATTAATAGAGGTGCTTACTAATTAACATTAGAACTCATCTCTTTCTGAGTATTTGTGATTACTTTTCAGAAATTATAACAGCCTAAATGTACTTCTTCCTTATTTTGTTTTATTCAAAACCCCATCCTGTTGATCTAGAACATTTGAAGGTTTCTGAGGCTCTATTTGCTAGGTCAGAAGCGCTACTCTTGAATGGCAAACTTTATGCACTGGGCAACTAGGAATTTTCTGGCAGCACCAAAGATTCAAATCCTACTTCCCCACCCTGACAGCAGAAGGACTCCAGGTGTTGGGTGTAGGTGCAGTGCTGGCGCACTATCTAGGGTGTTTTTTAGGGATTCCGGAGGAGGCCGCTCCGAGAGAACGTGCCTCTTCCACACACGCCCCCTACCCAGTTTGGAGTGCACCTGCAGCCCCAATCAAGAATAGGGCTGTGGCCAAGTCAGACGTGGCATGAAAAATCAGCGGTTACTCTTTCATCTCCTTTCTGTTAGAAATAGAATATAAACTGATAATCTGAAAAGAATTTGGGTAACGTGGCGAGCCCAGGTACTGACCGCTGTGGATGCAGACTGAGACCGTTCTGGTCACTTGTTTGTTTGGCTACTTGTTTTGGGAAGCCGAGGCACCGCACAGCCCTGTCTCTGGCCAGGTGGGTCCTTGCACGATCTCACCGCAGCCCGCCTTGGGTGTTCCCGTTTCCGAGCCCTTTCGCGGACTCAAGTCCCGGCTCCCGAAGGTCGGCCGCACAGCTGGTCTCAGGGCCCCGCCCACTTTGGCCGCGGGTCGGAGCCCCTACGAGCAGCAGCGGGAGCCGGAGCCGGAGCCGGAGCCGGAGCGGCCGCGGCCCCTTTAAGGAGCCGCTCTGCGGTAACCCGAGCCCGCAGTCCGGGCGGGCGCGGCGGGCGCGGCGGTAGCTGTAGCCTCCGTGACCGCTCTTCCAAGCGGCCCGGGGCCCGCGGCTCCCCTGGCTCCCGCAGAGCATCTCGCGGGGCGGCTCTGGCCGGCGCCAGCCCTCGGGCCGGGCCGGCTGACCAGTCGCCCGTAGCCACCCTCCGCCCTCCCCGGCCCCGCGCAGCTGCCGCCCGCGCGCGAGTCGCCCCGGGACCCTGCACAGGTGACGCTATTTGGAGGGGGTTCGGGGGAAAAGGGCGGGCTCGCTTTGCCCCGCGGCTCCCCCGCGCCGCCGAGCGCAGTCCCCGGGCAGGGGCGCCGCGGCTTCCCGCCCCCGGCCTAGCGCGGCCGCGGGCTCCGGCGCCCGGAGCTGGGTGGGCGTCCCGAGCGCGGGAGGCGGCCGGGGGCGCCCGGGCGGACTGCAGCAGGTGTGTGCGGCCGCGCAGCATCCTCCCGGCCCCGCGGGCTCGGGCGCCGCTCGGGGCGCTGGCGGTGTGCCGGGGCCCGCGGGCCCGCGCCGCCCGCACGCCCCGCGTCCCACTCCCGCCCCCGGGTGTGCGCGATTCGTGCTGCTAGGTCGGCCCGGCGGTGCCGCTCGGGTCGCAGCTCGAAGGGGTGGGTGCGTGGGGCAGCTAGGGAAAGCTTTCTTGTTAGAGGCCGGTACACAGTCAGGAGCATCAAGTGGGTAAGTTTCCCCCTCTCCTCCCTCCCCCCCTACTAAATAAAACAAGCTTTTATTCGCCCTGGTAGTTCTCAAGTGGGTCTCATGTTTAGCCACCTCATGCAGTAGGGTCTAGTGGGAAAGGGACTGGGTTCTATTCACAGCTCTACCATTGTAACCCCGGCAAGTTTATTGAACTGAGAACCTCGATTTACCCAGCCTTGAAATGGGATCCGTAATGCTAGCATTTTCCTACAGCCCAAGAGGGTGGGAAACCCCCTGTGAAAGTACTTTGAGTTGTCGAAGTTCATTAAAGGCTCACTGTTGCTGGCCAATATTTTTTTTTCTTAACACATCTGAGTGTTAATTTAGCTCACATGTTTATGTGAAGTTATAAAATTGTTTTTAAAGAGTGATCTTTGACAGTTGTTTAAATGAATCCGATACCAGTTTAGGGACAGGATGGGAGGGTTTGTGTGGATGTTAGGAGTTGAGGTGTGAAGCGGGAAAGCCGTCATTTTAGTGAAATCTTCACTCAGTCATCAGTGGAGTTGAGAAAGATGGATCTTGGACTGTGTGTGTGTTAAGAGAGATACTGCTGTCTGGGCACATGGTATATAGGCTGGAATGCAGCTTCATCTTTGCGGAGCCAGTGAAGGTAATATGACAGAATGCCAGTTTCCTTTTAAGTGTGAAGAAGAGATTTTTTTCCTCCGTGTTAATCTTTTCTTTAAATTAGGGATGAAACTAAATTAGATAAGTGGACTCCTGCCATGCTAGAAAATTGGAAAGAATGGCTTGAGGAGCGGTGGACTTTGGATGACTTGCCACCTACCCCCCCCTCACCCCCCCATCAGATGATCTGGAGAATATATTTTGAGAGTGCTTCTTTTCTTCCTGCCCCTGCAATTCCTGGTGGAATGAGTTTTAACCTGGTGGAGCTGGGCACCTGGCATCCAGCTGTTTAGTGGTTATGATTGTTTACGCTGTGAGCTTTCTTTTCCTATGCATTTCACTCTAAGCCTTCTTGACCTCGTTGGAAAGAATAATAAATGGCTCTTTGCAACTACAGCTGTGTACACTTGGAGGTGCCTGGGAACGGTAGTGGTTGAGAAGCTGAAGGGTAACCCAAAGGAACTGGGTCTTCTCAAAGGCCCTGGGGGTATGGATGCAAGCGTGGGCTTATCTTTTCCTTCCTTTTTCGAAATCTCCATTGGAGAGAGACTGGTTTGATTACCAAAGGAGGCCAGGCCTTGGGGGCAGGGAACAATCTGAAACCTAACTCAGCGCAGTGCTAGACTGGTTAAGAGCATTCCCAGCCATGGGAGTGGGGAGGAAGAAGTGGCGACTCGAGGGGATGAGGGCCATCCCAGCTTCCAGAGAGGTAGTAAAGGAGCCCTTGAATCCCAACTGGGAAGTGGGAAAGGGGTTGGGCTACAGCAAGGGAGTAGTGGAGCTTCAAGGCAAATTCTGGAATGTGCCCTAGGTGTGACCTCCCTTCTCCCCTTTCCCTCAGAGTGTTCCTAGCCCTTTTGAGTCTAGTGCAGCTCTCTCCTCCCCTGGTGCTCTAAAAGAGGCCCACCCAGTGTTTATGTGTCTCCCTCCAAGCTGGCCTTCCAAGTAGGAGAGGAAACTGAACAGGTTTCATAAGAAACCTCCGGACCTCCATGTCTCCCCGCCCCCTTCTTCTCAGATCAGTGTCCCATATCCTACACATTAAGGCTCCATTTAGCTTTGATATCTCTTGGATGGTTAAAAAGTAGGGTAGTCATTTTGGCAGAAAGAAGTAAACTGAACAGTGTATGGGAAGATACAGAAAACTCGTTGGTTTTTTTTTCTTTTTTTTTTTCTGCGGAGGAAGATAATGAATTAATTGGGTGAGAATTGTGGGCAGTTGGACAAGGCAGGGCAGGAGAGGGTGGCGGAACTGTGCCGGACAGCTTGTGCCCTCGTCCTTGAGAGAGAAAAGGATGCCGCCACACACGTGGAGCCACCTTGCTGTGCTCTCCCTCCTTCCATTTGCCTTGTGAGGGGAAGAAGATAGCAGTATGGAGGTGGAGAAACCATCTGCTCTCAAGGATGAGAACGAGACTCTAACTCACCATTTGAGATGAGCTGTATTCACCTGGCATTGCTATCAGGCGCTGAACGTGTGACACCCGAGGACGCGTTACATCAGGAAAGCAGGGTCATTTTGTAGGAAAATCTAAGGTATCGAGAGTGACTTTGGTGGTGTTTTTTTCTTGCTGGAGATGAAAGGTAGCACGCAAAGAAATGGAGTCCTGCTGCTCTGAGGTTTGTTATTCATAGGGAGGCAGTTGGATGTTCTGCAAGCAGATCCCAGACCTGAAAAGAAGGCAGGAATAGCAAAGGAATTTTTTTTTTTTTGCTCAGAACATCAGAACATTGGTTGGTTCAAGGAGAAGGCAATCCTGTGGCTACATGAGAAGGAGCTTGTGAATCACTGTAAAAGGCCAAGGTTTGTGAAAACAGCGGGCAAAGAAGACAGCTGGAAGTGAGTCCAGTCTTTAGCGTGAGGAAGAGAGTTGTGGAGCAGGGGCACGGATAGCAAGGGGGAGTCTGACTAGAGGGCCAAAGGCTTGTCACCAGCAGTGTTTCAAACATTTTTGGATTACGACATGGTACAGAACAAGTTTTGCACTGCGGCCCAGGACAGAAGTCAGTATGTGTGAGTCTGCGGCCGGTTTCATGAAACAATAGGCACGCTTTTGTGCGCCGCATTCTGGTTTCTGTTCCTCCTCAGTGTTCTGAATAACTCACCTGCGAGTGGATCAGAGTCCACTGTTAGGAAACCATTTGCCTAACGGATGCATAAGCAGGTTGCATTTGGGTTGGAGATGCTGGAGGAGGTGGAGGGGAGCGTGGAGTTGACTGGGAAATCTGGACAGCTGTCGGTGGGGACAGGTGGGGGTGTGGGAGCTCATATGGTGTGCTCGTGCATGCAGGACTCACAGTAGGGAAGGCAGCTGGATGGACAGGTGCAAAAGGGGCCTTCCTACCAATTGTGTCCACTTCAGAGTAAAATGGTTTTGAGGGAGAAGGAAGCGTGGAAGGAGTAAACTTGGATTTGAAAACCGTGTCGTTAGAGCAGATTTTTCTCTGTAGGTGAAGAGGACAAATGGATCCCGAATAAATTGGCTGGTGGGTTTAGGTCACGTCCACTTTCATCAGCTGGGTAGGGAGCAGAGGGGTTCATAGTGCAGAGTATAGGCTCATAACGTCCCTTGCCGTTTTGAGAAGTTCTTATAGAAGACGTGGTTGGACTGTGTTGTTTCAAAAACCCCATGTGCTGACCAAACTCATTAGGTTATTAGCTGCTTGCCTCAGTGAGAAAGGGAAAAATATCCTCATCACCTTGTGTAAAAGGGTTAGATTATCAAAGGTTTCTTAGACCTCTAGTTCGAGATCTACAATCAAACTGGAACCATCAATCATAGGCTTTGGGATTGCGGAAAAACCTTCCTGGAGAAATAGGTGAGGCAGCATGCATCGTCCTTGAGCGGTTTTCCAATATCTGTGGCCTGGAGTTAATGAAGGGCAAAGTTTATCTGCATGCCTTTGATTGCCTTTCCTAACAATTAACACCTGACTCCTACCCCTGACACCATCGCCAGTGGGCAAGTACAACCGAGCACAGAAGAACGTACATGGGGGTCAGGGTTCACTCTGGTTGCCTCCTTCGTTGCTTGTTTTAATCATCCGTAGTCTGACCTAGATGGAGCCTCCCTTTGACTCATCTTTGCTTTGTTTGATTTTCTTAACCTCAGTTGATGTGTTTTCTTTCAGCATGTGGCTTTACTTCTCAGCTGTCTGCTATGTATGTCTAATGCTCTCTGACGTTACCTCTGAGCTCTGGCCTTAACAGGTGTCCACCTGACTATTCCCATAGAGTCCCGTGTTTGGATCCCGGCCTGTGCTATGTTGGTCACCACCGTATCCTGCCATGGCCACCCTAGAGATAACTGTACATCGATGGGTTTATACATTGGTTTTGATTTATTTAATTTTTAAGTTTTGGGGGCATGGAGAATCTATCTTGGTCAAGGTAATTTAAGTACCTTCTCCAAATAGGCTTAGAAATACCTTTCAAAATTATATTTTGAAGACCTAGAAAACTTCTATTTGGTATATATTTACTTGGTGCAATGGGGAAGAAGGAATTTTCATTCGGGGAAAATTTTAGAACAATTAACCCCCCCTACCTCTTTTACAGAGTGTTAACATTTTAGGGACCTAATTTCCCAACCTAGTCCTGCTCAGTTAACACATTTTGCTCTAATATGTACAAAAAACATTGGGACAATTAAGAATTTAAATGTTTTCTGATTTGTTGCCTGCTATTTTAACAACTTGTAAAGACTGCAGCTGTATTCTGATTGAGAAAGATTCATTACCTTTTCATATTTTGAAAACCTGTATGAATGTCACTAAACAGACCAATTTCCTACCCACTTAGTGGAGGAGTCCAGGGCGGGATAAAGGCTGTAAGGGTGGGAGACCAAGTCGCCCACCTTGAGGGCCTGGCTGCCTGGACCAAAGGCAGCCTGTTGGGAGCACCCAGCTTAGCATCCCCAACCAAACCTTTGAGGCATTTGGGATCTTGAGGATTGGAGGCTGCTTTGTAACCTCAAGTCACTAAATGTTTTCTGCACTGTTCTTTATTTTTAAAAGACAAAAGTGGAACTTGCTCGTTTTAAAAAAACATAAAAACCATTAAAACAACCAATACTGAAGAGAATGACAGTTCACATTTTCCACTTTCTCCAGCTGCTGTCTCCCCTGGTTTCACTCCCAAACACAGCCAGGTAGCAGTTGGAAGGCATAGCCCTTCTTCTCTACAAATGCCAAAATAACCCAGTTAGGTATTTGTGAAAAATGTATTATTTCATAGCCTGCTTCCCCCCGCCCCACTCCATAGTGTGTGATGGGTAGATGCCCTTCTGTATCGTCTTGCTCATTTGAATGTCTGTATAACCTGTGATAGTGTGGCTGCACCAATATAATCATTTCCCTATCACTGCACCTGAGGGTTGCTTCTAATGCTGTAGTAAACACCCTTGTACGTGCATCCTTTGACACATACGTGCTTTGGCTTTGAAGATAAAAGATAAAATCATGAGTATACTGCTTGCTTTATAATCTAGTTAACACAGATTTAATCTCAGAAGTTACCTATTCTACCATTTAGTTCCCTGAGCATTCAGCAGTAAAGGTACAGTGCTAGACCTGTAGTGGGGCAGTGACAGCCCTTGCTTCCAAGAGCTCCCCATCTGGAGTAGGGGGGCTAGGCATACACACCGATTATAATACCTTTAGTTTGATTTATACCCTACCTTGTTCCAAAAGTGACCTGGGATGACTTACAAAGATCCGTATAACGTGACAGGATACAGTGAGTTTAGGATGAGAAAGAAAAATAAGCCAAAAGAAAGTAAGATGGAGTTAAGAGCGAGGTTGGTAAGCATACCTTCAGGTTCTGGCTTTCCAGCAGCCTAAGAGAAGAGGCAGACGGCCTACAATAAGATTTAAGGTGTCAAGAACCGAAACCAAATAGGAGAAATCCATCTCTTCCCGATCCTAGTGGGTGAGAGAAACTTCCCCTTTGGATTTTCAGCAAGAAAACACTGCATTTGCGGAGGCCAGCATTCTCATCAACATCCCCAGTAAAACCTACTGACCTTGCTTCAAGATGCCATTTCACGCCGTGTTCCTCTGTGCCGGCCAAGAGCAACATGCCTGGGGACTCCTCCGTAAAAGTATTAGGGTGAGGGGTAAGTTCATGGGTTTAATCCAGAGAGCTTTAAGAGTACGAATGAAAACGGCCATCTGGGATTATTCTTAGACAATGTTTTCTACAAGGTAGTACGGGATATATAATTTCAGTGGAATTTCTGTGAGTAGAACCCACTTGCCTAAGATTACTAGGCTTGCAACTCACACAGCAAGAAGTGAGGATGTTTGTTTATTTATTGTTAAAGGTTTTGTTTCAAGTCCATTTGATGTACAGTATAATATTCATTTCAGGTATACAGTTCAGTGACTCAGCACTTCCGTACCTCCCCGGGTACTCATCACAAGTGCGCTCCTCTGTCCCTATCACCTGGTTAACTCCTGCCCCTCACCCACCTCCAAGAAGTGAGGATCATGTTTAAATGGCATTGATGTATTGGAACTGTAACAATGAGCATAATATTTTCCTCTTAAAAACACACCCGCACAAGCCTGCAGTTGGTCCATGCAGGAAGGATGGCACGAGGAGCTCCACGAGTGAGAAAGGCTCAGAGCCACCATTCCAAGAAATCTTGGGAGCTTGCAGTTATTACTGGGAGGCAGCACGGGAGAGTGTCAGCAAGACTCCGAGGTCTACAGGTCAGGGCAGTGTGACGCTGTCTTTGTGAGGCTCTCCTGACCCTGCTGGGTCTGTGTTTCCATGACCACACTCACTTACGTCTTGCTTCAGAGCATTGTCCCAGGATAGTTCTTTCTTACCAAGTCTATTGATCAAGCTGAGGTACTTTAATAGGACTTACCCTGAGTTTAAACGTGAGGTTTGTATGTTTGTCAGTGTTAACCTTGAGGTCACCCGGAGCTACACGTGATTGATTTGTGCAGCACCTCTTAGCCTGTGAAGTAGTTCAGGGAACTGTGTCCCTGTGTTCAGATTTTTCTTTGGCTGCCTGATTGTCAAAGTGGATATTGAATCAGGCTGTTAAGTACCACGTATGTTGGGAAACCGTGCACTTAGCAAAAGCAATCTTTGGGAAGAGGTCAGAAGAGAAACCGCTCTCAAAGTACATTGGTTGGCCCGTAAAGACCAGCATGAAAGTTCACCTAGAGAATTTAGAAACTCCTTGGCTGTTCTCACTTAAGCGGCTATATCCCCCAATCAGATTAGAGGTGAATACAAGCTGCCAGGGCTCTAGGCCAAGGGGAAAGAAGGAGAGGGAAATGATCCCATTGCTTCAGATCCCAAATATCTGTCGCTCTGTGACTTGGTAACATTTGACAGATGGGTGTAACATTCCTTGGTTAGGAAAAGGTGGTGATAATAAGTGCTATCCTTTATTGAGTGGTGGTTAGGTGTATTCGTGAATAAGCACCCCAAACCTAGCAGCGTACAACAATGATTTCTTATCTGTCCCGATTCTGTGGGGGGCCTGGCAGTTACCCAGCTGCTTACAGACTCATTCATAGGGCTGGGTGCAGCCGGAGGGTCCGCTGGGCTGGAAGATGGAAGCGAGCTTTCTAGCGTGGCTGGGAGTTGGTATGGAGGGTTGTCCGTCAGCTGGGTGTCTCAGTTCTCCAGGTGGCCTCACGCTCCAGTAGACTAGATCCGTGTCTTTTTTTAGTTATTAAATTGATTTTTATTTATTTTTGAGATAGAGATGGAGCACGAGTCGGGGAGGGGCAGAGAGTGAGGGAGACACAGAATCTGAAACAGTCTCCAGGCTCTGAACCTACAAACTGTGAGATCATGACCTGAGCTGAAGCCAGACGCTTAACCAACTGAGCCACCCAGGGACCCCTAGACCGGCGTCTTTACATGGCAGGTTTAGGGCAATGCCCAAGAGAGCAAAAGGCAGATGCTGCAAGGTTTTTTGAGGTCTGCCTTGGCTCCAGAGCCCTCACAGCCTCTCTTCTACCAACTGTTTGTCAGCAGGTGACAAGGCCAGCCCAGATTCATGGGGGCAGAGACCTAGCCTCCACCTCTCGGTGACAGGAATGGCCATGTCACACTCCCTAGGAATTATCACAAGTGGCTACGTGTGCTAAGCACTGTGCCAGGTGCATTTGATCTTGCAATGTAGGCGTCTTAGTCCCTTTCATCAGACGTACAAGTCTGATGAACCAAGAGGATTCGATTCTAGGTCCCTCTCTAGTTGAATGAAATGCATTTTAGACTCAACAGTTGGGAGAGATTTGCTCAGTTGTTCTTCAGCTCCCCTAACCCAGTTAATATTGTCTCTGGTTCCTGTGTAGAGCAGGCAAACAGAGAGACCTAGAAGGCAGGCAGGCTTTGTCCCACCTCAGCCACTTCCCCGCTTCCCAGGGACTCTCTCAGAGGTAATTGGATCAACAACCTGAAGGTGAGATAGTCCCTCTCTCCTTAGGTTCGGACTTCCCAGCTTCCTTTAGAAAAAGAACAGAACGTATTTGAAAATCCTTGCCCTGTCCAGCTTTTTCCTTGATTTCACAGTGTGGGCAGAAAGCCAAGACATATCCCAAGCCAAGAGGCTCCCTTCCAGGAAGGAAGTTCCGGAACACCGGGAGTTGGGTAGAAGTTCGCTGCATTGCTCTTCCTAAGTCCTCAGGAGACACGACGCCACCTGCTGAGAACACGCTAACCTCTTCTAAGGCTTGGAGGGTGTGTTGTATTTTCAATGTTGATTTCCTTAAAGACGAGCCCTCAAATTGTACACAGTCAACCCCTTATTGTTTGTATGATCTTCCAATTACTGTTGTCTCCAGGTTTAAGTCATCCTGGCTTAACCAAAATCTAATGGCTGCCGTTGGAGCTCTTAGGTTTGAAAAACAAAAACTTCACATTTACCAAGTAAATAAAATGTGCCATCTGTACTTTCAGGCGTAAGGCCCTAGAAAATGAACTGAATTTCTAAGGGGAGAATTCTACAGTGGATTGGGGGCTGGGAACCAGCTTAGGAGAAGAGAAAGCTGAAGAAGGTGGCCTTTTCCCCCACTGTCACTCCCTTACACTTCTTGTTAGGCATTATAAAAACAAATCCCATATCAGAGACTTGGTGTAAAATGAAATTTAAAAAATGTAAATAATACAAAAACTTTAGAAGTTGACACAACATAGATTAACTGTATTAGATTTCATTTTGTTTTTAAGTTAGTAGCCAGAACATGTAAAAAGTGTAAATGAACATAAATTAGGAAAATAAGAATAAATGTTCCATTAAAATCCTAATTGAAAATACCCATAATAGGGGCACCTGGATGGCTCAGTCGGTTAAGCTTCTGACTCTCTTTTTTTTTTTTTTTTAATGTTTTATTTATTTTTGAGAGAGCGATAGAGACAGCATGAGCAGAGGAGGGCCAGAGAGAGAGAGGGAGATACAGAATCTGAAGACCAGCTCCAGGCTCTGAGCTAGCTGTCAGCACAAGCTTCTGACTCTTGATCTTAGCTTAGGTCTTGATCTCAAGGCTGTGAGTTCAAGCCCTGAATTGGGCTCTGCACTGGGCATTAAGCTTCCTTAAAAAAACAAAACAAAACAAAACAAAACTGTAAGAGAAGGGAGACCTGATCAAGTACTGTGGGAAACAGGAGGGAAATTATTTCTTGAAAAAGCAGGAATTCTCAGGGAGGGGTTAAGGAGATGAGATAACCGCCCATCCTAGCTGTGGCAAAATGTCTTGGTGGGGACTCTGGGCTGAGTGAAAAACTTTAAAAGTTTAACAATAACCAAACTTTAAAAAGAAGACTACAGAATCTTCTTGACTGGTTTGAATAAGAACACCTACAGAGAATGTACTGTATGAGCACATGTGAGAGGGGCAGGGAGAAGCTCTGGGATATGAAAATTTGAAAACCACAAGAAGGATCAGAGAAAGATCTAGAAGGTATTTAGCAGAAGGAGACAGATAAAAGGGAAATCTTGTACAAAAGAGATTTGTAGCAATAGGAATTAGCTATTTATTACAACAATTCTCCGAGTTGTAACAAGATGGGGCCACCCCACAGCCCCTGAGTGTGGGGGTCTCTTATGGAGCCAGTTTGGGGAACAGAATTTTAGCCTCCCTCCTGCTCGTAATCCTGTTATTGAATAGGATGGTAGGGAAAATAAAGGCCAGTTAGAAAAATATGAATATTTAACTTTAAATATTTAAATTTTTGTTATCATTAAAACAATCTATAATCCAAAAATTATTTCAGGGAGGTATCCATTGTCAGGGTGTATAGCAGGGAGAACTGAACAATTTCTCTTTAATTTGAATTCTGTTATATGCTCTTGGAAGAAAACGGATTGAAAGAATGGGGAAAATATACAGGATACTCTTATTCAATGTTTAGTATTGTAAGTGATGGCGGGGAACCATAGAGAGTTCTTTTCTTATCCTCATGAACAGTTCCCTGGTTCCCTGGTTAAGCAACATCATATATCTGAGAAAGGGAGTGTAATTTAATCATATTAATATAGGGTTCCTTAAGTCCTTTCTGGTTTAGTCTTCACTTTCTTCCCATTGCTGTTCTGTTTAAAAGGCAGTACCACGAATATTGGAGGATTTATGGAAGTTAGGTTGTTTTTGTTTTTGTTTTTGTTTTAATGTAGCTGACTTTTGGCAGACTTTCACACTAATGCTAATGGTACTTAAACTTGATGCTCAGAAAATGAGAGGAGGTGGAATGTTCCGCACATAGTTTTCCTAACTTTGTTTCATACAGCTTTCAATGCAGAGTTAAAACAACAGTAATGACATTAAAAAACAAAAAGCGAAACTGTAGTTAGTTGAGAGCTTTGTACATATTTGATTAGATGTTAATTTTTACAAGAATAAAAAGACAAAAGTGGGTAGTGTGACAGTTATTCTTTACCAAGTGTGGGATGTTATTGTCTCTGTTAATTACCAACATTTCATGAGCATTTAGACAGATAATCATTTACCCATGTGTAAATGCAAACAGAAACCAGAATGGATGGGTGAGGTGCAGGTATGGCTTTTGCAAAAGGGTTTTTGTTTAGTTTGGTAAACGTCTCATCTTCTGTAGTCATGTGTTCATTTATAAATGGTTTATAGTTTGCAAGTAGAGACTTTTAAAACCCTTTCACATGTTAGGCTTACTTACCTGGTAGATCAATCAGTAAGTACCTCTGTAGTTGATAAAAGTATGAAAATACAGTGCAGATTATAATTATTATGAAACCTTTGGACACAGTATTTGTTATAAGGAATTTGGGATAGACAAACCATATGTGCTACTGCCATGATCTAAATGTTTGTGTCCCCCTCCCCACCCTGCAAATTCATATGTCGAAATCGTACCCCCCAAGAGGTGGTAGTATTAGCACAAGGGGCCTTTGGGGAGTGATTAGGTCATGAGGGTGGAGCCCTCATGAATGGCATTAGTGCTCTTGTAAGACACCCCCCTGAGCCACCTTACCCCTTCTGCCAGGTGAAGTCTGTGACCTGGAAGAGGGCCCTCACCAAACCATGCTGGTATCCTGATCTCAAACTTCCAGCCTCCAGAACGGCAGGCAATAAACTTCTGATATCTATAAGCCACCCAGTGTGTGGTATTTTGTTACCTAAAACGCTTACGCAGTATTAGGTCACTTTATAATATTGATCGGTACTTTTTGCTCTTGGACATTTGAAGTGAGAATCCTTTTGAAGGAAATATGTTTTCATGTTATAATACAGGGTTTTCCCAGTATTCTGACTACACTGTAAAATGAGGGACCTGTTGCTGATGAGATACCAGCAGAATGGAAAGCACATATAAGAATATGAATGTTGTTGTCATTTTATTTAATAGATGTTTATTGAGCACATGCTGTATGGCAGGCCTGTGTTAGGGATAGGGATGCAGCAGTGAGGGGAAAATGTTCATGTTTCCCACCTTTATGGGGCTCACATTTCCCTCGGGGAAGGAGACATTCGTTGAAATTGCAGCTCTGTCCAACAAAGACAAGTACCATATGATCCCACTCGTGGAATCTAAAAGAACAGATTAATATACAAGCAAACAAATAGAATCACACCTATAAATACAGAGAATAATCTGATGGTTGCCAGAGGGGAGGGTGGTGGGGGTTACGCAAAGTGGGTAAAGGGAAGAGGGAGACACAGGCTTCCAGTCATGGAATGAATGTCACGGGGATGGAAGGCACAGCGTAGGGAACACAGTCAGTGGTATTGCAATAGTGTTGTATGGTGACAGATGGCAGCTATGCTTGTGGTCAGCGTGCTGTAATGTACAGACTTGTTGAAGTGCTATGTTGTGCACCTGAAACTAATATAACATCGTGTGTCAACTATAGTCAAATTAAAAAAAAATTTTTTAAATAAATTCCAGCTGGAAAGGGGAGGGGCTTGGCACTATGAGAGCAGATAAGGGGAGGGGGGCTGAGCTGGTGTTGGAACTTGCAGAAGGCTTCTCTGAGGAAGTGAGGGTTGACCTGAGAGCTGAAGAAGTTTGAGAATTAACCTGGGAGTAGGGGAAGGGTAGGGGGTGGGGGATAGGTTCTCCAAAGGACTCGTAGAGGCAGGGAATGTGACATCTTTAAGGAATAGAAAGGTGACATTAGCTGGTTTGCAGCAAGCGAGGGCAAGTGCCAGTCAAGGCTGGAGGAAGTAGGGTCCTCATAAGAGCACCAGGAAACCATTGAAGGTGTAGGTGAGGAGGTGACATAATCAGAGGCAGCTTTTCAGTGAAGATTCCCTTGGAGTCCTCTGGTCTGTTTGGAGGCAGTCTTTCAGTTTAGAGACAGTCCAGAAATGTGATGGTCAATAGCTACAGAGAAACAGGTGTTTTGGAAAACAGTCTCAGAAGTGAAATCCACAGGACTTGGTGTGTTGACTGGGGCATATAGTAGGAAGGTGCAAAAAGTTATTAAGGATGGCTCCTAGGTTCTGGATGTGCAGCGATACCATTCACCAGGATGGAGAACCTGGAAGAGGACCAAGTTTAGGAGTCAGATCATGAGCTTGGTTTGAGATGCCTTTGACACGCCATGTGGTACTGGCTAGTAGGCAGTTGGCTGTATGCATTAGAAGCTCAGAGGAGAGATCTGGGGTGGATATTTAAGCTTGAGATTTTTCTGTATGTAAGTGGTTACTGATGTCATGGGTATAGGTGAAATCACATAGGAAGTAAGTAGAAGAAGGTCTGGGATTGAGCCTTAGGGAATTCTGTTATTTAGTGGCTGGACGGAGGAAGGAGGAAGGTTTTATGGAAGCATGGGAAAGAAAGCATTACAAGGAGAAAGTCGTCAGTAGCGTCTGAAGTTTCTTGAGACTTCAGGTAACAGGAAGGCCGCATGTGGGAGTTACTGTTGACCTTAGCAATCGCTATTTCAGGGGAGCGATGAAGATGAGGACAAGAATGGAGTGTGCTGAGGAGTGAGAGAGATGAGAAATGATGGAAGTATGGACACACCTTTCTACAGTTGTGTCCTTAAAGGGAGTGGGGTGAGGGGGAGAGAGCGCGCGAGAAAATAACTGTTGGATTAAAGAAGAGGTGGTGGATTTGTTGATTTTTGTTTTTACTGAGAGCTTGAGCCTGTTTAAAAGCCAATAGAAAGATCTTGTTGCAGTGAATAGGGGTAATGGGGAGCAGAAGAGTCCCTAGGCAGCCAGAAAGGATAGATTCAAAGTGCACGGGTTAGGGAGCTTGCCCTGAGGTGGAAGGACAGATGGGTGAAAGTGCAGGTAGTTCGTGTGGTTGGTAGTGCGGTAGTATTTTCATATGTTGGCTTCAGTTTTTGTGTGAGTGAAGTCAGATGGGGGTTTTCTGTTGAGAATGGGGATGGATGGTTAGAGGTTTGAAAAGTAGGGAAGATTTGGACAGTCATTTGTGGAGTTTGAAAGGATTGGTTGGCCCAGGGAATGTAAGGGAGCCCGGTGTGGCATTGAGGGTTGTTTTATCCCTCTGTCATTTCTCACTCACCAGCCTCAATCTCTGCGGGTGTGTGACATTTCCCAACAGTGCTCTGATTGTTTAGGGCTCATCACTGAGTAAATAGTTGAGCAGCTCTGGGGTTGGAGTTTTGCCAGCTCTTGACAGTGGAAAGGGAATGTAGGGTATTAGCAAGAGTATTACTGAAATGAGGGGCTCTAGCTAGGATCTAAGCTGATTAAAGAGGGAAGTAAAACAGGAAAGGGCTAATGCATTGGGAACAGGCCGAGAGGTCAAGTGGACTTGAGAATGTTGTTATACTGAGTCCACCTGAAGGAAAGGTCAACAGGGGAATACTTGAAATGCAGATAAACAATGAGTAAGGAACAGTAAAGGCCCCAGATTGGTTGAGGTGGCATGGGAGAGGTGCCATTTCTGATGAAAAAAGGACTGAATTGTTAAGGAAATCTGGCCTTCTACATAGTAAGAATCACTTAGGATGGTTTCAGGGCTGGAAGAGATCCATGAACGGAGACCAAAGTCCCTGAATGGAAGGAAATGTTCAGGAGATCAGAATTCGGCACTGAGGAGTGGGAGCAGTGGTATTACTGAGTAGTAGGACTGGAACACTCTGGGTGTTTCAGGGGAGCAGGGGAATGGAGGATTAGGGCCTGAAGGAGACCAGGAGGAGCAAAGAGGATATAGGGCAGCCTCCTGACTCTGAATTGTGAGAGACTAAGCATCCGTTCCCTAAAAGGGGCTGCAGCGGAAGAGGGGGTGTCTTCAGAGCACATGGAGGAGAGGCAGGGGATATGGGTGGGGAGCAGCTTAGTGGACAGGTCTGAGAGGTGGAGGGAGAGAGGGACTGGGTCAGGCGGCTGCCAGGAAGGAACTTTGGAGCATGGCAGGTAGTCCCGTGGTAGAGGATAGATGTCTGCAGTGGGGTCTGCCCGCATGTGTGCGTGTTGACTAATGTAAACAGGAATGAGTTAGGGGCCGAGGGCTGGTGGTCAGATAGTGGTCTTGTTGCCCTTGGCTGGAGTAACATACCCAGAAACCACATGCTGTCTTGCTGCCGGGGACGGATGACGGTGAAAGTGGAAACATACTGCGTGTGGGCTATATGCCGAGTGCCATGCTAAGTATCCGACACACGTGCGGTTATGCCTCATGACAGCCGTACCAGGTTAGACTGCTGTTCCCTCCATTTTGCAGGAAACTGAGGTTCAGATAAGGCAAATTTAGAAATCTGTCCTGAGTCACACAGCAAGCGGTGGAATAAGGCTCAATCCTAAGACTGCGGCTGAGCCTGTGCCACCATGTTATGTGTACTTAATATTCTCCTACAGATGTAGTTGTGATTTTTAACAACCTAAATGATAGACTGTCAGAAGCTTGTGCAGTATTTAATACAAAACTGTCTCTTTAGATACCAAAGTTCAGTTCAGTCCTAGAATCCCAGAATCTATCTTTGAGAGCTCTCTGAAGGCTAGACTAGTGCTCACCCCCCTGACATCCATTTACCTCTTGCGTGATGGATGCTCGGACACTTCTAAATTGTTAGAATGTTCTTCCTTGAATTAAGCTGGACTCTTCCCTCCCTGTAATTTTTTTCCCGTTTGTGCCATTTAGAGTAATGCAGAATAAGTTCCATCTTTTACTTTTCTACATGACAGTGAAGATGTTTGAAGGATGCTTTTGAGTCCTTTTTAAGTAATCTTATTCCCAATGGTTTGTGATTAATTCAGAGTAAAATGGGACTGGTAAGAGTCTTGATCCAAAGGTATACTTTTATGCTAATTACATGAGCCTGAAGTTTGTTTTTTGTTATTAGTATCTTCATTACATTATTCTCTCTCATAGGCTTGTGTATCTTCAAATGCTAAGGCTCCCACTGTGTGTGTGTGTGTGTGTGAGAGAGAGCGCGGGAGAGTGCGCCAATATGCTAATTGGCATATATTATACTATATATATGCCATATACTATATATGGCATATATAATACTATACTTAGTATTGCCTTTAGACAATTTATTCCTATTATACTTTTTCTTTCTGTTTGAGACTCACTATTTCTGCTTAAGATAATTTAGAAACCTGATTCTGTTAATCCATTACATTAGCTGTCCTTCCTAGCTCTGTGTTAGGTGCACATTGAGTATCGTACAAATATTTGTAAAAATGTTACTAATACAGACCAGAAAGAGAGGACCTTATAGGATAGGATAGATTTCTCCAGTTTATTTTGGGTCATTTATCCATGTGCCATTTCTGGTTTTTCAGCTAGCTCTGGATTTACCTAATTCTGTTTTCCAGCCACATTTCTTTTTATTATTCATAAAGCTTTCATGAGGAACTTTCAGAACTCTCCTGGAATCAAGTTATCCTTCACTTGGTATTCTTCATTCTGCCAGGATTTGGCAGTCAGTTAATTGTGGGAATAAGGGACAGGAAGGGGACCAGAGTAACAGATATTCTAGATCGGAAGATGGGAAAGTGTGGTGGATAGCACCATTCTCTGAGATCTGGAGCCCTGGGGGAAGCACTGGTTTGGGATTGAGTTCAGCTTGAGTCATGTCGAGCCCCTGGGGCCTCCCAGATGCCCCTAAGGAGCCGTCCAGAAGGAGCGCGACCACCCAGGACTGGCATGCTGCGGGATAGCGAGCTTTGGTCACACACAACAGGAACAGGAGCTGTGTTAACGACTTGGGCATACACCCAGGCAGAGCCAGCAGAGTGCAAAGAGGAGGTTCCGGGTTGGGGCAGGGGAGATGGTAGACATTGCAGCAGGAGCGGCTTCATGCTCAACAGCCTCCATTTTTTGGTGAAATAGGAAGGAACCATATCTATTACGAGAGAGAGAGAGAGAGAGAAAGAGAGAGAGAGAGAGAGAACTGAAGATTTAAGTGCAGTGAGTGTTTGGAACAATGTGGGAAATAGGAAAGGGAACTCAATGAAGGACGGGCGGACTGAGGGAGGGGATGCTAAACACAAGGAAGCTTTCTTCCCAGCTTCCCCCTTCCTTGCTGCTTCCATATGAGACCTTTTCCTCTTTGTTTTAACATTTTTACTGCTGATCACTACAGCAGTGGTTCGTGGTGTGTCCAAATGGGAAGGAGTGCAGTTCTGTATGCGTCTGGAGGTGGCACACTTCATAGGGAAGCCCTTGAATTACAAGGGAATAACGAACGTAGGGAATGAGAGTAATCGTTGTGTTCCCAGGTCGGTAGTTCTTGACTCAGCTGGTGGAACTGGGTCCTGCACTTCAGCCTTAAAGGGTCTTGTCGGGACTTAAGTAGAAGAGAAGATGCCCTGTTGGTTTGCACTGAATACCTTCCGCTATGTCCTCGCCTTTTTGTGTCTTCTCTGTTGGATGTTTATTTCATGGAAAGCAGGGAACACCCCCTTAGCACCCTGAGCGTGGCACTTTATGTGCCAGTGATCAGTTCCTTTACTTCCCTATTGGCCCATAAGCATGTCCCTTTTTGTATTCGAGTCCTGGCACAGGGCTTGGCTGGTGGGCATGTGACAGATGTCCGATGAACTGCTGGCTGAAGTGAGGGCTGAGTCAGTTTGGCTGTGCTATTTCCAGTGGCCCTGCCTCTGGGAGTCCTCCTGCAGGAGGGCTCTTATAAGCTGATGGTGGAGAGGTGTGCTTCAAACCTTCTCATGTTTCTCTTCTGCTAAGAAACCAGCTTGAATGGAAGTTTAATGGAAACCATCTTGAGAGAGAATGTTCAAACATCATTGCATTCAGGAGGCCTCTGGAAGTTTCCCTGGCGTGAACTGAGAGGGGCTAATTACATTGTAAAGTTCATGTCCAGACACTCCCCTTGTAAATTGTCACAGAAATATCTCCCACTTCTGTTCTGGCTGTTCCTTCCTAGCATAGAATCTCAGCCTTCTGCCAGCTCCTAGCCACACATAGAGGTTTATGGACCAGGTCTAATACTTTTCTCCTTTGATTGTGTATTCTTCTACTCAGTAATCTCCACTCTCTCAAAGGTTCTTAATCTATGTCAGTAATTAGTGTTGTTTGGCTTTGTCCATTTCCCCCTTTTCTTGCCTGATTCAGTGAATGAACAGAGGTACTTGCTGTCTACCAGAAGCCTTGGTTTTCTGGGGGAAATTGATAAAAAAAAAAATCCCTAGATTTGTCCTTGATTTGGCATGACTGATGAAGCAGCAGCTGCTTAATAAGAAGCAAAGCTGAGAGTAGAACAATTTAATTAGCTTCTGTCTGTCGAGCCTTTAATAGAAGCCACAACTGGACTACATGGAGCTCTTTAGTTTTAAATGAAACATTTTTGTGAAGGGAGACTCTCAACATATCCCTCAAAGACCCCAGTTAAGTGAAAGGAAACCTATTAAAAATATAAAATAGCCAGTATAACAAATACGTAATACAAACTAGCTGTTTTAGGAGGTGGGAATTTCTTCATGGTGAGTTGTTTGAGTGCTCTTTTTTTTTTTTTTTAATGGTTATGTGAACAATTTATAAAATGGATAATGTTTAATACCTACTATGTTTTATATTAGCAAATGTTAATGAAATAAATGCTCATTATATGCGTTGAATTTTAACAAAAGTAATGAGTAGCTCACATCCAGCCACCGTCCAGGACCAGTAGGGACATATAGAACCCTTCAGGGCAAACCATGCCCACATTTAAGATTAGACTGTCCACTCTTTTCCGGTTACTGGCTTCATCTTCTTCATTTATCTGCCCACCTGGCTTCCAGATCCCCATTTGTTTAATCTTAGAAAAACCATTTTCCCTTTTACATCTCACTTAGTGAATTATAATGATGATTAATTTATGTACAAAACTTAGTTTTATGTATTATTTGGTTAACATTAAGCCTAGACTAAAAGATCACAAATGAAATTTTTTACCACTTCCAAACACATGTTGAATTAAAAAAAAAAGTAAATGAGCAATAAAGTTAATGGAACTTCCTGCAGAAGAATGGTAATATCAATATTTTCACTGAGCACACATACCAGAAAGAAAGAATGGGGAAGGAACTCATTACAGACACATGAGTTCTGTCAGAAGGGGCCCTGTGGGAGCCTGATTCTTATTACAAGGTCCTGGTTGGAAGGGAATGAAGTGGGGTTATTGCTGTGCAGTCAATGACTTGGTTTTTCTCTAGTGAATTGGCTCCACTAGGCAATGTTATTTCTCCACTTTAGGCAGCTGGAAATATGTATTCATTCATTTCCTTTTCATTTGAGGGTCAGTTCTGTCAAAGATGGAGCCATTTCTAGAAATGCTGTATTTGCTAGATACGAGTAAATGCTTTAGTGTCTTTCGTTTGGTCTGAATATTCCTAAGATTTTTAGGAGACAAATAAAGTTCAGTTCAATGAGATGGAAAACATACTTTGAATGTGTGTATATGCATATCACTATTCTTTCAGCTAAGTCTACCCTTAAAACCTGAAGCACTTTTATAAAAATCTTTTGTTTTAGAGGTAAGCCATCGGGGAATTTTGGTCCAAGGATGTGTGTGATTGCAGAATTATTTTTGAAAGTTAAATACTAATTTAAGTAGAAAAGAACCAGATGGTATTCTTCTTAAGATTTTAATTTTGTTTTACATGTTGTCTCACTGTAAATTAGTTTTTGTAACATAATTATTTTTTGTTTTGCTCTTTCGGACAATTTTTATTATGATTTTTGGCTTAATTATTTCTTAGCAATTATCTAATGAACTCATTTTATAGATGAGGAAATTGAGGCATAGAGAAATCAGGTGATGAGTCCTAAGTTTAATTAAAAATTACTAAAAGAATACCTTTAGTTATAGTACTTGAAATTCCTTCTTAATGTTAAACTCTAAGTCTTAGATCATTTTGAATATCATGCTATTAAATTTGCCTTCTGAGCTTTATAATAGTGAGATATTTAAGATAATTGATTTTTCCCCTCTTTTATTTTAATACAGATATAAGACACATGAAAAATAGCTGATAAAGACTTAAAAGTCTTTTAGTTTCTTAATATTCTTAGATTTGTGGTAAATTAAAATAAATTACTTAAAAACATAACCACATACTCTTTTAAAGATTAATTTAGATTTTTTTATGAGCAATGTAAAGCAATTGATAGCCATCATTTCTCTTAACAGGTTGAAGAAATATGGATACCAACACCAAACTGGTCTTCAGTACTGTTTTTGCCAGCTTTTTCACCTTTCAGCTTCTTTTCCACTTTATAAGTTATTGGTTTTCAGCAAAAGTTTCTCCAGGTTTTAATAGTCTCAGCTTTGAAAAGAAGATTGAATGGAACTCAAGGTAAAGCATATGAAAATGTAATTGATTTTTAAAAAGTTAGTTTTATGAAATAAAATTCTTTGAAATATTTCCAAAAACAGTCTTTTCATTTAAGATCTAACAAAATTTAAGGTCAGATTTTTTTAAGTTTATTTATTTATTTTGAGAGAGAGACTGAGCATCTGCGTGCGCAGGAGAGGGGCAGAGAAAGAGAGAGAGAGAGAGAGGGTGAGAGAGAGAGAATCCCAAGCAGGCTCCATGCTGCCAGCACAGGGCCCGACTTGGGCCTCAAACTCAGGAACTGTGAGATTGTGACCTGAGCGGGTATCAGGAGTGGGATGTTTAATTGACTGAGCCGTTCAGGTGCCCCTAAGGTCAGGTTTTTTTAATTTGACTTTAGGATTAAAAAGGAAACTAAGTAGATAAATCTTGTATGAGAAAATTCTAAAAATCTTATATTGAAAGATGTTAGGAAAAATCGAACTTTCTGGGGGAAGTATGGGAAGGTTAAGTAGACTTCAGCTGATTGCAGAAAAGTCCTGTTTTACATTATTCTCTGAAGCATTTATGATAACAAAACACGTGCTCTTTGGAGATGATAACCTAAGGAAATGTTAGTTAGGGCTGTGAGCAGCCTGTGTATCAAGTTGGCTGGCTTAGCCAGACTGGGGGCTGCTATGCAGCACACCGGAGGACGTGGTATATGGGTAGCACATCTGTGTCTCTCTTGTAATGAACTTCTCATCATAATTCAGAGCCCACCAGAATCGATTCTTTTGCTAAAGTAAAAATTGCTTTTTGGATTTTTTTTTAAACAAAAATAAATGGAAAACGAGTTGTCCATGTAAGCGTATAGAAACCTGCAGGAGTTTTAATTTGTTGGTTTACAGTTTTTTTGTGTGTGCATCTCCTTAATCTTTCACCACATTTCAAACACAAAATGACTCTGATGACTGCTTCATGTGCTTTAGAGCATTGTGCCTCCAAATCACTGGACATTTGTAAACTGCAGTGAATTGGAGCAGCTATGGGTGTATTTTGTTGTTGTTACTTACTTAAAGTTAATGCTAACTATAAAATGAATTCAGCAGGTCTCTAAAATCGCTATGATTATTTTTTGCTGAAATTTCCTTTTAGAATTAACTTCTGCCAAAGTCAAACTATTGATTTGAGAATGGTCACATTTGACCAGAGATTCCCGGTCTTTGAGCCAAATTGTTTTGTGGACATTCACTTTTATAACTCAGACTGTGAATAAGACTCGAGTTTCCTTCTGCACCTTAAAGTAATTTGTCCAGTTCATACATGCTGTAGTTCTTTTTACCCCAAAAGTGAGAATTATTTCTCTCTGTATTTTCGAAAAATAAGAAGTAGGATTTTTTTTTTTGTCTTAAGAATAGCGCAAAGTTGCTGTTCAAAATGTGGAATACAAAATATAATAACCGTTATTTTAAAAAACTCTTTCTAACCTGGAGAGAGGTAGACTAGGGAAAGAGAAGGAAGGGTCCAGGGGCTAGGCTGGGAGACCAGATTTTCTGAGTGTCAGTTTTGAACTGGTTTTCATTTCCTTTTCAGCATGGTTAGGGTAGGAAAGGGCACTTGGATCTTGGAGAGCAGCAAGCAAGAAATAGGGATGATACAGAGAGAGAGGCAAAGATGGAAGTGGAATGAAACGAAATTGAAAAATACTTTGCATTATTCAGTCTTATCACTGCCATTCTATGATGCGTGGAATCACCATTTGGGAAACTGAGTTCCTATTGAAAAAGGAGGCTAGGAATATAGAAGATTCATTACTACTGAACTGGTGTTCTCTCTCTTTCTCTATCACGTTTACTCCTGTTCTCACTCCAGCTTGTTTTACATGAGACTTACGCTGTGATGTGGAGTGCAAAGAGAGGGAAAAAAAATTAGCTGCTTTTTGAGGAAAGCACAGGTATATGTCTTGAAATTCAGCTTCCAGTCTTAAAACACCAAGATCAATACAGCCCACATAAGTCTTACTAATAATCAGGAAAGCTTCTGAACTACTAGTCGCCTAAGCCATATGGTAGAAAAGGAAGGAAAAGAAACTCACCAGAAAATTCCCACCTGAGAGATACAGTTTAATTAATTATAAGTGATAAATTGCTATAATTCATTATTGCTTTTTTGGAAAATAAACATACTTGTAGGTATTATTCATATCTTATAATTAAAAAACATTTTCTTCTGGGGCGCCTGGGTGGCTTAGTCGGTTAAGCGTCCGACTTTCACTTGGGTCATGATCTCACGGTTCGTGGGTTCGAGCCCCGCGTCGGGCTCTGTGCTGACTGCCAGCTCAGAGCCTGGAGCCTGTTTCAGATTCTGTGACTCCCTCTCTCTCTGACCCTCCCCTGCTCACGCTGTTTCTCTCTCCTAGAAATAAATAAATAAAACAAAAAATTAAAAAAAAAAAATTTTCTTCTATCCACTTGTTTTCCTGTGGTGTAGAAAACCCAATGTTTTGAGTGTGTTGAAATACTCCTAATTTTGAAGTCTACTTCTCTAATTTTTAACTCTTGTCAATTTTAGCTAAATAATTTCTCTTGGTAATACTCCTGCTACTTGTGAATGATTAAATCAGTGCCTTTAAATTGCTGTTCTACAATGGTCATTATTTCGGTTATTTCACTGTCTTTTCTTTAGCACAAACATTTCTTTTTAACCTTTGAAAAACAAGGATTTTCTTTTGTGTAGAATTTTGGTGTTTTATTTTAGACAGGAATCTACATCTTGCTTTGCTAGGAATCTGATTTTAAAGAATACACTATGAAATGTTTATGAACAGAAGTTTCTGAATGTATGGACTTTCAATGCAGCAGGCAGTGTGTAAGCACAGGGTATTTGCTTTTCCTGCTCATTGTAGTGGGAGGTTTGTTTGACCCAAGTAAGTTTTAACTTTTCTCTCATGAATTATATGCCATTTCCACCAGCTAAGTGTTTGTAATCCTTCCCATTTACCATGTAACATTTCAACACAAAAGGGAATTTGAGGGCTAAGTGTCAGGAACAAAAAGTTGTCATTTTTCCAAGGGGAAACTTTCTGATCTAAGTTTACTAAACACTAGAGCAAGTTAGTAAGAGGTTGTGCTTTCTCCTTTCCTAGAAGTTTTGAATGGCAATAGAATGTTGGTTGTATGATTATTTAAATGGAGTGTTTTATTTGATATAAAGGAACTTAAATGTGTTTGGAATGAGAATTCCAGACTTGTAAACCAGATAAACTGAGTTAGTTATTCAAACTTCAAAATGATCCTTTGGTATTACAAGGGATTATCTGCCAGTGCCTTTAAATGAGTGAGGATTTTGGGGCATTTAAATATGATTTGATTTAGCATGATATATCTACCTAGGACCACGTTATCTGTAAGATCAAGCACATTGATTTTTCAAGTTACAGTCAACTTTTCTGATATCAAGCTTTATATTAGTTGATCTATTTAACTGTTAAAGATTTGGGGTCATATTTTAGACAGAAGTTTATTGTACCCCATTAGTTTCTAAAGAGAAAATTTTGCTGTTCCTTTTGTCCTTTATTCCAATGAAGAGAAAAGAAGCTTCTTTACTTGTCAACCTTTTCATTATGTGAATAAATATACTGCAACCTGTGTACAGTTCTGTATCATATCCTAGAGCTTGGTATAGGTTGAATCATTAAATTATTAGCAAGATATCGTCATAGAAACTGATGTTTTTCATCTCAATCTTATTCCTTCTATAAAAGAAAATTCAGCCTGGATTTCATGAACATTTTGCTTTCACTTGAGCATTTCTTTTAAAAATAGATTTTCTGTATAAATTCATGGTCCCCAATTTTTCTATTTAGAAGTGGTTTCATAATAATGACAAAGAGGGACTAATAATAGCTGTTCTAGCTTTCTCACGGATTGGTTATAGGAATCAAGTACAGCAATGCATGTGAATGTGCATTAACCCTGAAATCTCCAAGGTAGTAAGTTTTCATTTCATGATCCATTCGAATCCTGATTCACGGATATGGAATTGGTTAAGGCCAGTAGATTTGGAAGCTATTCCTAACTGATTGGAACAGGAAACTTAATGGCACAGCAATGCTGTTGGTGCTGGAGCTTACAGTTGGGTGCTGGGTAGTGGGCTTACCAGTTGCCATCTGTCTGCACAAAACTCTGTCAGCTGCATCATCAGATACACGTCTGCTTTGGAACTTTTAACTAATAAGTGATTCCACAGTCTTCTAGCAGGAAATTGTAGACCTGGGTAACCTGCTTGTTATTAATTCCAAAGTAAAGTTATAGCCCTTGGATTTCTAAGTGGCAATTTTGTTACACTCTTAGAGCTACTTCATTCCTATATTTAAATGCTTCCCAGATTTCACTTCTTCAAATGTTAAATGTCTTGCCAGTTTTAAGTTTATTGCAAAGAATCTAAAATCTTTGTATTTTTGTTTCTTTTCAGGGTTGTATCTACATGCCATTCTTTGGTGGTTGGGGTTTTTGGCCTCTACATTTTCTTTTTTGATGAGGCTACAAGAGCCGATCCACTTTGGTAAGCTGTTTCTTTCCAGTATAGTCTATTTGATTTATGTTTTGATCTTAATTATTAATAAGAACATTTCTTACTTTAAAACGGAAAATGTATTGATAGTGCATGGTTTATTAAAATGCTTGTGCCCAGACTTCTTGCTTGTGCCCAAACTTCTTTTAGCAAGGTGCAATAAAATGATTCATTTTAGATTTGAATGCAAATAATGAGGGCCACTTTGTGCTAGTATTTGCAGTTGTTATCCAAGGCAGAGAATATGATGATAATGATATAAATGTTTATACTGATTTAGGGAGTAAAAACAAGTTATTGTTACCACTGTTCTGCTCAAAACTGAGTTGCTATTGAGATAGGGTAGTCAACTGGGATAATATCTACTAATGACTCAGTTTTGTGTTTGACCCACCATTTGATACCAAAGGTTTAAAAGGAAAATCATTCACATCCATGTGAGAGGATTTTAGTACCACATGAGAAGATTCGAAGCACTAGCAGTAACTGTGTTCAGCAATAATAGGATAATTTGTAGGATTCTTTTTGAAAAAAAAAAAAAAATAAATGTTGTTGCAATGGCAGAGATATATTGCAAACTATTCTTCTGGCATTAGAGGAGAAGGCTTAGTTCAGCTTGAAGGATGAAGTGTATTTTGAGAAAGCATTACCTGGGGACGCAGTAGATGTGGGCCTGGGGGATGTGGGATGACTTAACTTCTGACTCTGTTTGGCTGCAACAATGTAATTTTAGTAAATATGGCATTATGCCCATCAGAATTATACCAGTATTGATAAATTTTCACTGGGAAGGTATTTTTCAGTGAATCAACTTAGTGAATTAATTCCATGATGAGGTTTTTATGTAATCTACCTAAACAGTTTCTAAGGTTTTTTTTTTCATAACTCTATTATAGTAATATTGTCAACAGAACCAGTTCTTTTGCGAGATAAATGGTATGACAAAGATTTGATTCACTGATCAATTTTCGTCCTTATCAAACGTTTACCTTGTGGAGTTTTTGATATTTTCACATTTTCTTTAATGCTGTAGTTTATTCCGGGTTCAGTTTTCCTGAGCCATGTTTGCAGCTCAAAATTTGTAAAGACAGGACGTCTAACTTTTAATTTGTATTTCAGTTTAATTTTGTGTTCATTTCACCAACACTTCATATTATAAGTCGGTTAAAAGACTAATAATTCATATTTGTTTCCACCATGATTATTAGGGAAAATTGTCAGACCTTGATATGTATTGGTGTCGAAACAGCAGGATTAAGCTGTCTTGTTTTGACCATTTTCCAATTGTGTGATAAGAGGTCAGTCTCTCCAGTCATCAGCAAAGTGATACCTATAATAGTATATTATTTCAAGATCGGGGCAGGCTAGATAATTTCTTGAAGTATTTGAGTCTCTGATTTAGAATAAGGAATCAAAAACATCAGCATCTGGAATTCTGTTTGAATCCTTTCACAAACAAATCATATGAGAACACATTTAAAAAGTTATCTTTTGGTAAAACTGTTGATATAAAACTTTCAGCTTCTGTAAGAAATTATGATCATTCATGCAGTTAGAAGTATATCACAGTTAACACAGGGCCTTGTGCAAATGACAATTCACCATTCAAAAATCTATAGGAAACATTTTAATTATACTCAGTAGAAAAAAAAATGTAGCTGTCATCTATAACCATGTGCTAAAAAAGGAATCTTTTTTTTTTTTTTTAATATTTATAGGGGTGATTCATCGGTTGTGAAAGTGAATATCTCTATTGCTTCAGGCTACCTCATTTCTGGTATGTGATATGTTGATCACTGTTTCTTTTTAAACTACTCATGGAATTTTGCAAAGAATACATAGTCTATGCTTTTGGTTTAATTATTTTAGAAATAGCTTATAGGACTCATACACAGGACAAGAAAATATCTGCTGTGATGGTGGAACATGAAACATTTTTCCTATTGGCTCTCTGGTTCTCTTTGAAGATAGAGCTGCAGAGTGGGGCCTCAGTTAAGCTTGGATATTTTGTTTTAGTAGTGATGGTCCATTTTTGGCTTAAAGAGTCTCTTAGGTGGAATTCCTGGGAAACTCATAAAGCTAAACATTAAAGTCTCACTTGCAAGGGCCCTTGAAATGTGTTCCTATGCTCCTGGTTTGTAGTGTTTGGGTAAAGTTTGCAAAGGGAAACTTTTAGCCACAATCAGTTAAGATCAAGAGCTCTTCCTACACCTTGTTTCCTTCTGTCATAGTTCCCCTTATGTGGGATGAGGTTGGAATAGCCTTTTACACTATGAGACAAAGGGGGAAATTAAGTCAGGATATGCCATTTAAACTTTTTGAAAAGACATTGTAGACCATCTCAAGACAGAAGAAAGAACAGATCCCTGATTTGGACATTGTATAGAGAGTCCTATTTCATAATTTTCAAATTAAATAAATTGCTGACAGAAAATCCAAATAAAAATAAGGGGATATGAAACAAAAGTGATAAAGATGAGTGATTGGACTCAGTAGAAAATTTTCTGCCATCAAGAGGTGAATAGTAGTAAAAAGATTAGATGATACCCAAACACAGTTATTCATTAGGAGGAAGAGATAAATTTTGAATTAAAATAATGAGTAGGCTATTGGGTTATTTGATGGCCCAGTTAAAAGAAGAGTGAATCATGTGATTCACTGGAAAAAGATTTGCTTGTTTGGCACAAAATGTGCCATCATTGACAAGGATGACAGTTACAAAATTTATTATCCGTATGCCTCATGCACTGGTTGACGAGTGTTGTCAGTTTGTAGAGTGATCACTACCCAGAAAGTCTCATATGAAAGAAACTTGATAAAGTTTTCCCCAAATAACAGCATGATTTGAAGCACTTAAAAATAAGAATTATGAACTGAAACAAACTTCTATAAACCAAGCTGAACGAAAAGTGAACTCTATGGAAAATTTGCAAGGTCATTATCATATAAATTGGTGACCAAAGAGAATACAGTCAAAACATGTAGAGAAGATGTATCCAGAGAGGCATGTCATGCAGTTAATTACTAACATGATTTGCACATTTGTATTGTTTGTTTTCTCTTTAAAATTTCTAATCTGGTTTTTTATTTTTATAAATATTCACATCTAGTTTTCTATGAATATTCACATCAGTAATTTTTATTTTTTATAAAAGAAGGTCCCCATATTATATAAGCTCCAACCCCATGAAACCTGAATCCTCCTCTGGCTTCCATCGATGACAGTCATTTTTTCCATGTCTAAACTTCATGTTTAACCATTTGGTAAAGAAAATAATTGCAGTAACATTTTGAGAAGTTTCTGTTTTGTTAAAGAAAACCATTTTCTGAATCATGGTGTTTAGGTTCAGGATCTTTTAAAAAGAACTTGATGCCTTGATATATCTTTCTTTGCATATCTTTTTAATAGTCCTAGTTCTTGTTTTGTTTTTTTCCTTTTTTTTTCTTTTGCTATTTTGAATTAATATTTAATCACATCCTTTGTTAATTTTTAAATGTTTGTTGAATTTGTCTGATAGGTTGGTCATTATATACTTTTCTTCAGCCAGCTTACCTGTTTAAATTGGTGTAGTAACAAACATCAGTAATTTAAGCTTACTTAAAAGTTGGTTTTGTCCAATAGTATTTCTGTTTTATTTAACCCCAGAAACAAGTTATTCATTTATACTTGCAGCAAATCTATTACCTGTGAATATATTCAGCAAATGTATATTAAATACATGGGCACTGTGTTAGCCTCCCACACTTGTTCTTCATCCTGGAGAAGTCACAGTAGAGCAGGGGAGACAGTTGTGAGGAAGCAGATACTTTACCCAGAAGCGGGTACTGTGACTGGTGCGGTATGAACAAAGTGAAGTGGGCTCAGTGTGGACTGCGGCCGGTTGTCAGGAAGACAGAGTTAAATACACTTGGAAAACAACGCAGCCTTCTTCCTCTGTGGTATCTCACTTATTTTCCCTTCTTTCAGATTTGCTGATTCTCATTTTGTATTGGAAAGTGGTTGGTGACAAATACTTTATAATCCATCATTGCACAGCGCTGTACGCATACTGGATTTTACTGGTGAGTGCCAGGTCTACGGTAGCCTGACAAGTAGACAGGAGCGGGAGTAATGACGTACTGGTGAACAGAAACCTAAACACCAGTTCCCAGGGTGTCAAGACCACCTCCAGATGCATTCGCAGCTCATGCTTGTGATAGGTTATCTTGCTCATTATCAAAAATAATTACATGTGTGTTTGTATTAGTGTGTCCATTTGGGTTCCTAAAATTTAAGAAAGGCAGATGACTCCAATTTCTCCAATTTTCACTTAAGACTTTTAGGATCGTGTAGCTATTGGTATTTGCCTGTTTTTCTAGATGCGATTATGACTTAACAGCCAGAGCTGGGAATAGATTCTTGTATAACTAGCTACAGTCTTTCTTCTCCACTGAATTCCCATACAGTTACATGTATGTATGTAATTACATGTTAAGTAGGCTGGGGCAGTGGGGCAGTCTTGCTCAGAAACATCATCAGAATTCCAAAACCAAGCTGATAGAGGATACTCACAGCAAATCTCAGGCAGTAATGCATATTAAATTTTAGATCTAAAATTATTTTTCTCCATTACACATTTCTAAATTAGCAGTTTTCTATCCCTTTTATCTTAGATAGGTTTCTTCATAATCCGTTGTTTTTCAGTCAATCTAGGTATACCAACAAGCCCCAAATAGATATTTGGAAATAATAGATATACATCAACCAGAATAGTATAAATTTTATGTAATAGTTATGGTATGCCATTTCATGTTTTCTCCTTTTTAAAACTTAAATGAAGCCACTGGTGGTTTTTTTTCTTATTTTATTCTTATATTAACAGACATCTGTGACTATTTGGAGGGTTTTAAAAATTAATGTGTATTAATATTCTTCCGTTTTTCTTTATATTGGCCCACACAAAGAGAGCTGGTGAATAAGATGTCAGTTTGGCATTATTTCTGCAAGAACCAGATATATCAAAATATCTCTCTGTATCACACACTTGAAGTAATAAATCTAAATAGTTAATATGAATATTTAAAAAAAAAACTATGCTGGCTTTAATGCTATAATAAGTGCTTATGTATACCCAAAAGGTATTCTTAATCACCTTGTTTTTCTGAAGCAATATTTTTAGCTGGCATTTCCTACTGTTTGTCTTCTTTTTAGATTTTAATTGATGATAGGTAGTTATAAAATATAGACTCTTAACCTTTTACAGGTCTTAAATATTTTTGATGTACAAGCACTTGTTTCCTAAACCCTTGCTAAAAACCATGAAAGCTGACTAACAAAATACTGGTTAAATCTGGGAAGACTGTGTGGGAGCCCATGTGAGTTTAATATCCTGCTGCAGTGTAGAAGTATGGTCTCTGAACATGAGTCACAGATAACCATTGTGCTATGAAAAGAATGTAAGCTGTTGAAAGATAACAGGTCACTTACATGGATTTGTAAATGTGAAGACTATGAGCTGCTATTGTGTCTTGGCCACTGAATCACAGGCTTGGCCAATGGCTAGCTGTGCCTGCCTTGGTAAGTTGAGTATTTAATTATGTGGGATGAATAATGTTTTGGACTTTTAGGCCTTTATAAAGAAAAATCAATAAAGTGCATGCTGGATTTTTGTTAAGAAAAGAAATTAACTATTTAGTTAAGGTGATCAGAAAATCAACTGCAGTGTTTTCTAGAGGTGATTGTTTTTTTGATGTCTTCCTGTGTTCTACTGCATGAAATAAATGAATGGTATGAAGTAAGTCTATCTAATTAAAGTGCGTCTGTTCATAGGGAAACAGAAAAAAGTTAGAAACTAATAAATGTAGATGTAGCAATCTTTTGTCGTTTCTAGATTTTACATTTCCTGTTTGACCATAATGAATTCCCAGGTCACTTTGTACAATTTAACGAAGGCTAACAAAATAACTACTACTACTACTACTATTATTTTGTATAAACTTTTATGAAATTCTTCACTTCTGTGATGAGAACTGATATTTGGCAAGTACTTTGACTTGATATGTATGAGATTATTTAAGCTGTTTGTAGTAACTTAAAAGATTTTCTGATTGTAACTAAATAAAAAAGGTGAAAAATGGAGGCAAGTTATCCGTAGGTTTTAAACGTATGCTCTATTGAATAGTTGAAAAGTAAGATTCTTCTAGATTTAGGTTATGAAATAAGTTATAGGTAGGTTATATAATGTCTTGATCACTTATTTTTTTAAACCTCTCTTTAGTATATTTACTGGCATTTTAAAATTCTCTGGGGGAATAAATTAGAGCTTAAGGAATCTTCTGTCTATATAAAAAGGTAAAAATCCTACAGGTTTTCCCTAATATTCAGCTCTTCACCCCTCGGTCAGGATACTAATTATCAAGGAAAATAGGACAGGGTAATCTTTTATCGTAAAGGATGTGAACACATTTATGCTTTAAGGTCTCTTTTTAAGGATAAACCACTGTCTTTTGTACTCCCATTGTGACCTCTCTGGTAGCCTTAGTTTTCTTCTGTGTTTCTTGTGAATCACTCTCTCTCCCTGGTCAAACCACACCTTTAGATAACAAGTTATATAACACTTGAAAACCATTTAAATTTGAAAAGAAAAGCACTCCTGTACAGACTTTTCCCAACTCTTCTGCATGGTTATGTTACCCTGGAGTCTAATTATGACACCATTCAGCAGCATTTTAGGAAGAAAATTTGGTTTCAGAGGCTCTCGGTATGTGTACTTAAGGGTATCAGGTGCTGTGTGAATACCTTGAAGGTGCTTGTTTAATGCTTGGCCCCAGTGTCCGCATTTTAAAAACACTTTGCAAGGAGGTATGTCGGAAGTGGTGTTGAAAAATGTAAGACGTGTTATGCAGATACAGTAAAGTTGTAATATATATCAGGAGACACGAATTAGGAAAACATTTGTCTTAGGTTTAGTCTAAGGAATTTCCACAAAACAATGCAACAAATACCTTGACTCACTAACAGTTTATCATTAACAGTGTTAAACTGTTTAAATGTTTTAAGATGGTTTGAATGGTGTTGCCTATTCCCAGTTATGCATAAATAATGTATTTCCTCCTTTTCTCCCATTAAGATAGTCTTAAAGAAGAATTTTTGGTAGCTATCATGACTGTTATAGCATTTTAAGAGTAATAAAATTTCAAAAATTAACACTTTTGTTGACTAGGTAAGTATCAAAATAGCCACCTAATACAGCTAACTAAAAGAAGATTCAGCAGTAAGATCTGTGTGATTTCTATTTCCTACTAAATTTGCACAAGATAAAACATGATGGAGCACCTGAGTGGCACATTCAGTTAAGTGTCCAGTTCTTGGTTTCAGCTCTGGTCATAATCTCCCAGTTAGTGGGATCAAGCCCTACTTCCGGCTCTGCACTAACAGCAAGGATCCTGCTTGGGATTCTTTCTCTCCCTCTTCTCTGTCCCTTCCCCATGCGCACGCTCTCAAAATAAATAAACGTAAAAACATATTAAATATTTAAATCAAAGAAAATATTTTAAAAACTGGAATAACATGTTAACCTTTTTTCTACTGAAATAAAATTGTCAAAACATTGTCATCTTCTACTGTAAGACTAGCAGAAGTCTTAAAAATTGTTTTATTATTATTTCTATAGCTTATTCGAATCTGCATGTGACCATAGTTATACAATGAGATTATAACTAGTACTACTAATTGAGGGATTTAGTCGTGGTAAAAATGTTAAGTGGCCATTTAAAAAATATGTGTTATATATGTATGTGCGTATATGTAAAGACATGTACATATGTGGGGGTGAAAGCAAATGTGTTTGGGTTTTGGAATTTGTTTTTTTAATGTTTGTTTGTTTTTGAGGGGAGGGGGGATGGGCAGAGAGAGAGAGAGAGAAAGAATCCTAAGCAGGCTCTTCACCACCAGTGCAGAGCCTGATGTGGGGCTTGATCTTACAAACTGTGAGATCATGATCCTAGCCAAAATCGGATGTCAGACGCTGGACTGACTGAGCTACACCGGTGCCCCTAATAGTTACTTTTTATTGTAGAATACCTGATGTCACCTTTCCCCAAATTTCATGAATATAACAAGCTTCCTTAAGGCCTTCCTCGGTTTTGGTTTAGGAAGAGTTCAAGGCTACCTTTTCCTTCCTTGTTCAGTGGTTGCTGCTTCATTCTTTTTGGGAGTGGAAAAGCATCCCGTCAGATTTGCATAGTTGGATCATTTTAGCTGAACTGTCTCCCTTTCTTTCTCTAACATGGCTTGGCTTTTGAAGCCTGTTTCCTTTCAATACCAGGAAAGGAAATAGTTCAGATATTGGATGTCCGTGTAAAGATAAAATAGACGTCAGCCAAGAGGATTGCCATGTCTACCCAGGTCAATATTTCATTCTTAATTAGATTTTTAGATTTTTATTTATTTTTTTATAGCTTATGTGCAGTGAAGCTAGTGATTCTATTTCTTAATTAGATTAAAATACAATATTATCCTATGATTCTCCTCGTACGATGTGCTAGAACAGTCGAATCCTCGGACACAGAAAATAGGATAGTTACTGGGGGCTACGTGGAGGAGGTATTGTAACGTTACTGTTGAATGGGGGAGTTTTATTTTGGGGTTATGAAAAGCTCTGGAGACAAACACTTAAAAGTAGTTAAAAGGGTGTAAATTTTATGTTATGTATATTTTACCATAGTAAAAAGTTTTTGTTTTTGTTTTGTTTGTTTTTAAACAAGCTTATCAAATGACTGAAACAAGGTTAGGAAGGGGAACTAATAATATTCTGGATGATGTATGACATTTTTAAAAAGTTTCAGGCTGGAGCAGTAGGCTGAAACAAATAGATGGAACCTAATAATGATAAATGTTGGGTTTTGCGGTTAGGTGTGACGATGTATCAGTGGGGAGGAATGATCTGGTGGTGATAAATGACCACAACTTCAGGTGGGCCAATAGCATGTCACATCTGCTTAAAAAGAAGGCTGTTTTCAAATTTAGACTCTATTAGGGGAGGCACAACATCCAATTCAAACAAAAATTACAGTTTTCCTGGTTAGACCACACTCAAGCTCATTATCTAGAGTCCCTGACCTTGCATATACCTGGGGTGGGTGAAGGGCTGCCAGATAACAGAGCAGAGATCAGATTAGGAAGCTATTGACCTGAGACAAGTGAAGGACCCAGAGAGGTCAGCCTACAAAAGATAAGTGTAGGAATAGGACATGATGGTTTGGAAAGGTTGCTGGGAATGTGAGAACTATTAAGTGGATTTATTCTGGATTAATTCAGGTGTTAGAACTAGGACCTTTGGGGACAGTAAAAGAGAGGTAGGCAAGACTTCTGTTTTACAGAAGAGACACTCTGAATAAATAGAAAATTCTAACAATGGCCTTTTAAAGTAGTTCTACCATAAGATATCCTCAATCAGATAGATCCAAAAATAGATATAGTAAGTAGAAACTTTGAGTAGGAGTTTGCACTAAAGAATCTTTGAAGTTTTAATTATAAGATTCTGTGATTCAACTGTTTTGTTAAAATGATTTGATTTGGTTCTAATGCTGGGGGCTAGACAGTGGGCAAGTAAGAATAAGCTAAGTTATGTCATTAGGGCTCCTAAGTAACCTGGAAGGAAGTGCTGAAAGCAGCCGGCCTGCCAATCCATTTGTTTCTTGGGAGAAAGGGAGGGGAAGACAGGAGGGCCCCCAGTAACTCTAGTCTAACCTTGTCAGCAGGACCTTTGGGTAAACAGAGTACTTGACATTTGCTAGGAGAAGAGACCTTAACTCTGGAATGCCTTTAAGATGACCCATGGTAAAGAGAACACAGGAATGTGAGGCCTGCCCCCTTGGAGAATGTCATGTGCACCGTACAGCTTTCTGAGGGCATAGAATGGACATGTTTTACAAGTTAAAACTCTCCCTGCTGTGTGGGAAACTTGGTGAACCTCACTTGGTGGAGTGTTCATATCTTATGGGCCGGAGTTGCCTGTTCAGTACAGGGAGGACCTGACTTACCAGCTGCCTTTGATGTCCCATACCTCTCTCCGTGTCCTCTGAATTATTTGATGGCCTGTATCCTTGGAACATTTAGTAAAGCTCAATACCAGGAAACACCACTGTTTCACAGGAGTCTGATTTGGCAATCATCCGATCCTGTGTGTTCTCTCAGACCTTCAATTGTCTCATAAATAAGTAATCAAAAACCTTTAATGATTAAAGTTTAGCAAAAAATTATTAAATATAGGATGGGTTTTGTTCCCAAATGTCACTTTTAGATTGGTGGTACTCTGAAAGGGGTTTCCACGGAAACGTGTTAAGGCTCCGGGTTTGTGCAATAACCTATTTAAAAAAAAGCACCTCACTATTGCTCCTGCAGAGCACAGTCACATTTTTACACGAGCATCCAGTGTGGAATGCTCAGAATTTCTCTCCAGCCCTAGTGGTGGGAAAGGGTGGCCACCCCGCCCCCGGCCATCAATGGCATAGCATGTAGCCCCATGTGCTAACAGTAGTAGGTGCATAATACTTTGAGTTGCCTTTCTTCTGTCCCTTCAAAAGCCCTGACCCTAGCCACTCTGAGCTGTTAGAAAATTAAATTTCCCATGGTAAGAAAATCCAGATTTTCATAATCACAGGCTAAAACAAGAATTTTCTTTTAAGCTCCAGAAGGGATCAGACAAATCCTGTTTTGTTTTCTCTCACAAAATCACGTAGAGGCCAAGGCAAGTAGGAGTTTTACTACAGGCAGAGAGCTCCTTAAAGCTAGATGGCAGAGGGGGAAACACCATATTGACCAGAAGTGAGTTGTGAGTTTTGTCATAATTTATGAACAGTAAAGTATCGGAATTTGTAATTTGTTTGTCTAAAAATATTAGAATAGGTTTAAGCCTGTCCCTTTAATCACATCTATCTCATTTGTATTTCAGTAGGCTTTCTTGAGTAGGAGAGAAGGGGATAAGGTAATGAGGAATTACACCGTAACCTAAAGCTTATCTAATGGTTACTATGTCACACCTGGTGCTGTCACAGGTGTACTGGGTGAAGCAGGTAAGGAGTCATTGATCTACAGGAGTGGAAAATATAGAAGCAAGACTGAGACATAGTTCTCCGCCCCTGTGTGGTTTTGAACACAGAAGCTCTGGGAATATAGGGGATAAGTATATGACAGAACCTGCAGTAGCTAAGATTTAAGCATAGGAAACTATCAAAAATTCAAACAACACATCGTGCACTGATAAATCGGTGATGCCATAACAAGTTAGGGAATGGAAAGATGACTGTGTTAACTTCTATTAATTTTTTTGGTCTGACTATGGATATATGTTAAAAAATCTGAGTCGAAATACAGGGCTTAGTAGGTCTACTGTTTTCTAGGTCTGATTCTTCAGAGACAACCACTGACCATACTTGATGTATATTCTTGCAGTGAATCGAAGTTGTAGATAAGTTTTACTCTATATATTTATGCTTTTTTGAATTTTCTAAGAGAGCTTTTGAAATAGAGGAGACTTAACCTTAGTCTCTCTCTCTCTCTCTCTCTCTCACACACACACACACACACACAAAGTGTGTTTTAATTAGCAGGAAAAAGTGGGGAAGGCTTCCTAGGCCAGAAAACATGAGGAAAATCACTGAGGAGAAGAGGTCAGACATTCAGAGGTGATAGTAAGTACGGGGGTGTCTGCATGGACCCGTGTGGGCTCGGTAGTGGTTGTACGTTTGGATGAATAAGATGGGGTCAACATCGCAGCTCACCGGACTCGCATTTTTCCTTTTCACAGAATTGTAGGCCATTAGCCAAAAAGGAAAACTTGATACAACTGGCATACTAGAAAGATACGGTTGATGGTGATATGTAGAAAAAATACTGTGTGGGGGAGGAAATGTTGTGGGGGGTTATTGGAGTAATATGTGTGATAGATTCTGAAGAATTTAATTTTGGTGGTTATGGTGGTGGTCATGTTAGTGAAGAAAAAAAATCTTAAAAGCCATTTTGTAGTCAACAGAGCAGGGTGACTAATTTGGATTTCACAGAATGAAGGGAAAGAAGGGGGCAAAATGACCCAGAGCACTAGAGGGATGTGGTACCATGGGAGACCATTTGGGCAGAAAGATACTTTGCAATGCTGTGAGACTTTGTGGCAATCGCTCAGCTGTCCCAGGGGAAAGGGGCCTGTATGTATTTGAAGTAAGGTTGGTCTTGTGGGGGCAGGGGCAGGACTGATCCTCTAAAAGAGACAGAGGAGAACTTCAGAGGGGTAGAAAGAGAACCACAAAAGTGTACACTTGGAAAACAGTGATTACAAGGCCCCTTATAGCAACACTAAATTGAAAGGGGGCGCCTGGGTGGCTCAGTTGGTTAGGTGACCCACTCTTAATTCTGGCTCAGGTCCTGATCTCACAGCTCGTGAGACGGAGTCCTGCATCGGGCTCTGCGCTGACAGTGTGGAGCCTGCTTGGGATTCTCTCTTCCACTCCCTCTGTCCCCTCCCCCCCCCATTCTGTCTCTTTCTCTCATTCTGTCCCTCTCACTCTCTCTCATTCTCCCTGAAAAATAAATATTTTTAAAAAGCTATGAAAAATGTGTAGCTTGGCCACTTTCTTCAAGCAGAGGCCACTTGAAGAAATTAATTAGACAGGTCATTCGTTTTTACTTGAGGGTTAGGGAATATTGACAAGCAAAAAGAAAAAATAATACCCAAATCCCACAACCCAGAGATAACTATTTATATCTACTTAGTTACTATTTACATTTAGGAATGTATTTCCACTTTTTTCCTAGGGGTGTAAGCATAAGTCAAAAATAGCATTCTGTGTATGATTATAGATGACAAAAGTGGAATCAAAATTTTAAATTTATTTTACATATTGGAATATTGCATACAATAAAATAACTCTGGTAATCTTATGTCAGAAAGCAAGGAGGCTATCAGAGACTAATATGGTTGTGTCAAAAAGACAAGAACTGACACAAAGGCTCTCTCATTGGCTAAAAGTGTGACATTTTGGTCGTCAATTAGAATACCGATCGTGGCCATTGAGAAACCATTGACTCATGAGTTCTTAATGATATATAAATATACAAAAAGAAAGTGGGACAGTTCTTGGTGGGATCTCTCATGAGGGTGCTGTTAGGTAGCATTTGGGACTGGAGTCCTTTAAAGGCTCAACTGGGTTGAAAGGGGCTCATTCCAGTGGCTGACAATTGATGCTGGCGCTCTGCTGGGACCTCAGCAGGGCTGTTGCCTAAGCGCCCATATGTGGCCCATCCGTGGCCCATCTGTCTGCTTGAGTTTCTCAGGAAGAAGCTGCAAAGCTTCTCATGACTGAGCTTCAGAAAACTCAGAACATTACTTCCGCCACATTCTGGTGATCAGGTAAGTTTCCTAGGGCAGTCTAGATTCAAGGGGAGGAAAATAAGACTCCACCTCTTCATATAAGAAGCACCGTGCATGTATAGGAAGAGAAGGAAGTGATGGCAGCCATCTTTGGAGACCATCACCCTCGTCTTATTTGTCAATGTTGGATAACATTATCTTTTTGCTATGATAAGAATTTAACTCTCACATCTCTATTTCCTTTCCCTTCTTCCTTTCATTATCATTAAAGGACTTTTAGTTTCTAAGTTCCTCTGAAAACTTTCATTTCTGGTTCTGTAGCACCTCTTGATACTTTCTAAGGTGAAGGTATTGGTGCTCCTATGCTACTTTTTGTGTCTCTAACCACTACTTCACTTCTCAGTTTGTCATTTGTACTTGGGGAGGGGGGCATGTATTGTCAAGATTTTGAACTATTTATGAACCCTTATTTCATAATCATACTAAGCTCTAAGTTTCCTTTATATCTAGTTGATCCTACACAGAGAAAATCATTAATGTGCTTATGACAATTATATTAAAATATTGTTGATAGCACAAGCAAGATTACATTTCCTGTCTAATTTTTGTTTCTGACGTCTCCCTTTTTTCTTACAGCATATTCTTTGCCTTCACTTGAGTTGTTCTGTATTCTCACGGACAGCATCACATCTCTGTGATCATCTTTTCCCAGACACCTGCCCTTGGAACCCTCCATTGTTCACTCCAGTCTGATTGCTCTCTAGGTCTGTCCCCCCAGTGTCCTGAGCTTCCTGCCATGACTTTCCTGGTTTGGGGCCACTGTTTCCTTGGATCCCATGTCTGTCTTTCTTGGTTCACTTGCTCATTGTGCTGCAGCATAACTTCAAATGATTTCCTAAGGAAGAGTATGAAGGAGGTAAATTCTCCAATTCTTTTGTAAGTTCTGAAACTTTTTTATTCTCAGGCCATCTGGTTGGATCATTATCTCTGTTGGCAGCATGTGGATATATAATCATATTTAACTAATTCCCTATTGTTAAACGTTTGTTCTGAGTTTCACTATTATGTATAACTTGCATGAACATCCTTATATCTTTTCATATTTGCGCCATACACAATTTTCAGAGAATAATTCTGTAGAGAGGAAATCCTGGGAAAGTGGGATGTATGTTTTTAAGTATATGGACATGTTCTGCTAAAATTCTCCTTGGGAAGTTTATCCTGCACCTTCAAAAAGATGTATGTGCATGTGTGACTTTACTGGTTAATGTGTGGAGATTATTATATGTAAACAATTTTTTTTTTCACCAAGAGATTGGTTGGTTTTTGTTGTTTATTCTTTTTGTTTTTGTTGTCTGAAGACTGCCAGTTAATAAGGTTCAGGAACTTTGAAGGAAGTAGACCAGAATTTTCTGAGCAAATTAGAAATGTTCCTTGGAAAGAAGACAGGAATAGTCTTTAAATATTTGAAGGATTTTCATGTGAAGAAGAGATTTTGGATTACCAGGATCAGACGTAGGACTGGCAGATTGAAATCAGAGAGGGTGCAAGTAGAGTTCTGGAACTTTTGAATAGCACTCCCAGGAGAGAGTAGGCAGCTTTAGGAGATGCTACACTTCTCACCAAGGAGCTGTGCAGGCTGAAGGGCAAATTGGAAGAGCTTTGGTAGATGGGATTAAAAAATCTGTTGGTAAAAAGAGGCCATCTTTAGACTCCATTTCAACCCTACCATATCGTGATGGTAAGAAACAAAGCCGTCATGAGCAGAGTGAAGTTTGGGTTGGGTGAAATACAGTTGTGAGGTACAAAGTTGGTGTAACCTATTTGGTAGATAAAACAGTTCACCCTTAGAAGTATTTATTTTTCCTTTTCAAACTGAATTTTTTTTTTCTGCAATAATTAGAAAGTAACCTTAACTACTTTTTGAAGTGATGTGTGGACATAATTTATGTTTTATCTTGAAATAGCAGTACTGAACCTACATTCAGTCCTCACTAATTGTGATGGTGACCTGTCATTCTTATCATCCCTTTCTGTTCATCATTTCAGGCTGGGCCCTTAGTCCTATGACATCACCCAAGTATCAGTGAGGTGAAGACTTCTACAGAGATAGGATGCCATTGGCCCTCTAAAAGGGCCTAAGTTCTTAAACTTAATTAATCTTATGCATAATCATGATATGAAAAGTTACTGGGCTCATTTTCATTTTTAACTACAAAATTTTTTCCACCTTTTTACTTTTATTTATTTTATTATTTTATATTTTTTAGAGAGAGAATTGAGCAGGGGAAAGGGACAGAGAGAGAGAGAAAGAAAGAGAGAATGAATCTTAAGCAGGCTCCAAGCTCTGCATGGAGCCCAACATCGGGTTTCATCCCACAACTCTGGGGTCATGACCTGAGCTGAAATCAAGAGTCGGACTCTCAACCAACTGAACCACCCAGGTGCCCCTTTTTCCACTTTTTGAATGCCTTTTCTATTTTTCATATATTTCTCGGTTGCTATTAGTACATATCTTATTCTCGCATCAGTTCTGTCAAAAAGATGGTATTATGCCCATTTTACAAATGGAGAAACTGAAATTTAGGTCAGTTTCAACCAAGGTCACCCAGGAGTGCTAGGGTTCAAATCCCAGCATTCATGCCACAGGCTTGTGATCATGTCCTAACTATCCCTGCCTCCCCAAACTTAAATGCTTAATTATCATAATGAATTGCCCAAATAGAATAAAGGCTTGAAGGATTCAAGCAGTCAGCCAGCCAATAAATATTTATTGAAATTCTGCCATCAGCAGTGGGATATAGTGTTTGATAGACACTTCCATTTATCAGTTAATTCTGTCATTCCACTGTTTCATAAAATGGGGAAGATGAGGACGGTGGGAGGGGTAGCCATACACTCCTAACAGCTGTTTAAAAAGTATTCCCCATACTTACAGAGATATGGAAATGCAGTTAGAGAAATTCAGGAATAGCCACAAGTCATGGAGTTCAGAAAGGGCGCCTTAGTTTGCTGGCACGGTCATTGATAACCAGCTTCTAGCCGTTTTCCTTCTGATCCATCGCTGTTAAGCAGGTCTCAAATTCTCCTACCTCCTTTTTTTTTTTTTTTTCAATTGAAGTATAGTTGACATACAATATCCTATTAGTTGCAGGCTTACATCATCATGATTTTATGTTTTTATACATTGCCAAATGATCTCCATGTTAAGTCTCATAGCATCTGTCACTGTATAAAATTATTACAATATTATGGACTATATTCTCCTTGCTGTACGTTATATCTTTATGACTTATTTATCTTATAACTGGAAGTTTGTACCTCTTAACCCCCTTCCCTTTCCATTCGGTTAGCCCTCTGTCCCCCCCCCACCCCCAACACTCCTCTCCTCTGTCAACCATCGGCTTGTTCTTGTATCTAGAATCTGTTTCTTTTCCCTTTTGTTTGTTCATTTTTTTTCAGATTCCACATATAAGTGAAATCATGATATTTGTCTTTCTCTGTCTGACTTATTTAATGTAGCATAAAACCCTTCAGGTCCAGTCCATCCAGATTCTCACATATGGCAAGATTTCATTCTTTGATGACTGGGTAATATTCTGTTGTATATAAATACCACGTCTTGTTTATCCATTTATCTATTGGTGGGCACTTCAGTTGCACAACAGTTCAGCTGTTATAAACAATGCTACGATGAATATAGGTGTTCTTGGTTTTTTCAGGTAGATACCGAGAAGTGGAATTGCTGATTCATATAGTACTTTTATTCTTAATTTTTTGAGGACCCTCCATACTGTTTTCCACAGTGGCTGCATCAGTTTATATTCCCACCGACAGTGCATTATCTTCCTCCATACCCTTGCCAACACGCATTTTTTGCCTTTGATACTAGCCAATCTGATGGGTGTGAGGTGATATTCCCCACCTCTTACTTGCCTGCCTACTTTTTTCTGTCTTGTTTCACTAATCTAAATGTATCAAGTTTTGGAAATTAAATATCAGACCTTTTATTTTTTATCGTAACACATTTCTGATGACCTCTAATTCTTTTCTACTGATCTCTACAAAATTAAAATCTGGGTATTTCTCTCCTTTTAAAATGGCATACTAATATTCTCATCAGAATGCTCACCCACTCAAATAGGTTTACAGGACTCTTAGGAATGAATTGGTTTTGGAGGTGATTCTCCTTGCTTCACACTGAGGAGCAGGCAAGGTTCAACTCGGGAAATATGCACCAGGCACTGTACTAGGCTTTATGGATAGAACAGTAAACGAGACACAAGGAATATAGATATTTGCAAGGGTGTAAGTAGTCTAACAGATAAGCAGAGAAATCTGTTGAAACACCTGACCCAGCTCAGGATTAAGGAGTCAGGAAAATATTTCTAGACGGATGTAGCTGGTCTACCTTGATATTGCTGTAGGATCTGATGGGGGATTTGTAAATCTTCACTGATTACAATTTCATAGAAGTTTGGAGCTGGTTTCCTGAGGGCTTAGAGATTCCCAGATCATCTGTAAGCTAGGACAGTGGTTCTCTCACTTTAGTGAATATTGGAATCCCCTGGAGGGCCGGTTAGAACTAGATTGCTCATCTGACCCCCAGGGTTACTAATTCAGTAGGTCTGTGATGGGGCCCAAGAAGATGCCCATCTAGCAAATTTCCAGGTGATGGTGATGCTGGGATGACACTTTGAGAACCACTATGTTAGATATGAGAGAACCATTTTCTTTGGGAAGAGATGAGAGAAATTAGAAGAAAAGGCAGGATCCTATGCCCAGTTTTGTTTTTTTTTTTTTTAATAAACTCAAGAGGTTTTTTTCAGTGTGGAGATACTGCATTTTGGTTAAATTTAGATGAAAGCAACATATCAAATTGACTATTTTTACTAGTAAATTTTAATATTTAAAGACTATTATAGAATCAGGTTTTATCTGGTAGAATTTGATACTTTGGTTAATAGTTACTTTTAATTTTATAGCAATTTGAAAGTTCAAAGAAATAATCTTCTAAACTCTCAAAGTCTTAGACATAGTATATTTAATAAGGTTTTTTTTTTTGTATTTTTTAAGTTCACTGGAGAGAAATGTTTAGAATTGTTTAAAATTGTTTCTTAAAATTTAAGAGTAAGGCAGTGACTACTATATTATTTCAATATTTTGCATGACTTTGGAGTGTCTGCTTGAAAATATTTTAGAAATCACTAACAAAAACTTAAAAAATTTCAGTATTGCATTTCATATTTGGAAAAATGATGTATTTAAAAGATACAGTAAGTAATTTAGCAACACTTTGGCTGAACTTAGGAACATAATTAACTCATATTTTATAGCAATTTGGTCTGTCATATTCTCTAAACATTGGATAGAATGCCATACATTTAAAAAGACTAAACAAAAGAAGATTATTAGGAAAAATAGATTGGAAAAAGAGCTGCCTTTAATTGAGGGAGAAAGGCAGTGTTACAGATGAGAGAATTTATCTTTTAAAAAAAGTAAATGTTTATTACATACATGAAGTCATTATAATAGAGGATAATACTATTCAACTATTTCTGACAATTTTCTGTGTCTGGTTCAAGTAAGAATCTCACTAAAGTAACTCTTTTCTTTGCATTTTTTGCCTTCCCAAGAGTCATGTTCTAGTTGGCTCTTCTCCTTTGCCCTACTCGCTGAAGAATTTAACTATGGGGGGAGAGAAAAGCAGAGCATTTCGGCTTTTTAATTTTACTGGGATGGTCTCCAACTAAACACAGTTACTTATTTTCCTGACCTTTTCTTAACTGAAATATTCCAACCACTTCCTTTGGAAACACTCACCTAAACTTTAAACAAATCGCTAAAACTCAAAAATAAGTCTACAAAGCATCCAGGAACTTGGAATATGAAATGCAATTTGCTTCCTATTACTTGGAAGTGCTTCTTTGTGCTGGATGAGTTAGAGACATCAGACATTTACTCTTTATTCATTCCTCTTTCTTAGAGCTAGGAATGTGATTTTGATTATTAAAATGAAAAACTTTATCATTTGGGATTCATTATAATAAAATTCACAATAAAGATGGGAGTGGCCTCCCCAAGTCCATCCTGGTTTTCCTGTTTTACCCCTGAAAATCCCACATCCTGTGAAGTCTTTCCCTTTGATGCAAAATAACTGTGGCAACCATGATTTGCAATTCCTAATAATGGATCATTCATTGCCATATTACACTGAATGATACCATAGGAATGTTTTGTAATCACGAGCATTAACAGTCATCTTTGCCCATTGGAAGTTCAGATAATGAGAACACGAACACCATGATACCAACACCAGAATGCCCCAAAGACCACCAATAAAGACTGTTACAGTTACTATATATGGAAATATGTATAATATAAGTATATAAGGATGTTATTATGGATGGATGGAAAGACACATGTGTTAGGAAATTAGATAACTAAAAAAGACCAGACTGTACAATATGCAGAAAAGAATTTAGGATTGGGCATTGTTATGGTCTGAATTATATCCTGCTGGAAATTCTTATCTCAAGGTTCTGAGCCCTAGTACTGCAGAATGTGACTTTATTTGCAAATAGGGCCATTACAGATGTAATTATTTAAGTGAACATGAGGTCATAGTTGAATAAGATGGGTCATTTAATTCAATATGACTGATATCCTTATAAAAAGGGGAAGCTTGGCCACAGATATGCACACAGGGAAGACACCCTGTGAAGATTGGAGTTGGGCTGCCTGGAAGCCAAGGAACTTCAAGAAACTAGGAGAGAGGCCAGAGCAGGTCCTTCCCTAGAACCTTGAGAAGGAGCATGGGTGTGCCAACACCTTGATCTTGGACTTCTAGGCTCCAGAACTAACTGTAAGACAATACGTTTTTGTTGTTCAAGCCACCCAGCCTGTGGTACTTTGTTATAGCAGCCCTAGCAACCTAATATGGGCCTGTCTAGGGATGGGGATGGAAAAGCACCTAAAGCGACTGTGTCTTACAAGTCTGGAATGAGACAGGCAAGTACATCTAAATGGAGCTGTACTTTTTTCATCTTCTCAAAGACACTGACACTCAGTTGAAAAAATGGCAGACATTGAAATAATGAACTTGGACATACCACATGGATATATACATTTTATAGTTCCCTTGACTGCTCTATGAAACTGAGTAAAGTTACATTATCTGATTCAGAGGTTGCAACTAACACATCCTGTAGGTGGAAAAAGGGGTAAATGCTGGTACCAGATGTGTTGGTTTCTTACAGTATAGAGAGCTGATTCTGTTGGATCTTCCCAATGATCATACTTTATTTCCTCTAGCAAATGTTGAATGGAACCACAGCACTAAAAACACATTCCCCTAGCTCTTAGCTACTGGGATTTGAAAAAAGGAGTCTCAAGGTGAATTTTTGACTCCTATGACGATTATAAAGAAACCACATAAAACAATAATTGTTGATGTGTGGTTCCAAGATGAATTAGATTTTGCTCAGTCTGCACACAGTGCAAATGTAAACTTGGCAAATTCCATTCGGTCTATCCACTTCTCGCCAAAGAAAATGAAAAGATATTACCTGTGAAACATCTTCCACACCTTGCGTAGAACAGTGCCACAAAGGGATATGATTTGCTTACCTCTGATGTCGAGGCTTTCATAATGAATGTTCTTTCTTACCTTTAGCTTCCTCAAAACCTGCAGAAACAACGAGAGATTTGACTTCATGGAAATGGAGGGAGATGGCTTCCATAGGCCTGTGCCTATAAGATAGCTACAATTGTTTTTAAAAATTTTTTAATGTTTTATTTATTTCTGAGAGAGAGAGAGAGACAGCGTGAGCAGGGGAGGATCAGAGAGACACAGAATCCGAAACAGGCTCCAAGCTCTGAGCTAGCTGTCAGCACAGAGCCCGACGCGGGGCTCAAACCCCCGAACCGTGAGATCATGACCTGAGCCAAAGTCGGACACTTAACCGACTGAGCCACCCAGGCGCCCCAAGATAGCTACAATTGTTGCCAGCACACATTGGCCAGCTATAAAATCGTATGTTTAGAGTATGAGGCAAGGAGAATATCCTGTAATTTGGAAATAAATCGAGGATGAGAAGACAAAAAGTATTACATTAAATAATCAGATATTTACGTATCGTTTCTTTAAAACTGATGACTGCTGAGGAACCTGTAAGCAGCTAGAAAAAGATGAACTGTCAGCACCTCTGTTACTTAATGTAGTTTGTAGGTTGTGACAAGCATACAATGGAAGAATGGCTCATTTGGGGGAAATATGACTGCTTCTGAACTCAAGAACGTTACCAGACAACGGTAGCCACATTGAACAGGATTTTCTTTGCTAGAACTGTAACTTATTTGGAATCCATCCTGTGTGCTTTGAAGTACTGAAAAAGGATATTTTATTTTATTTTTTATTTTTTAAAAATGTTTTAGTGTTTATTTTTGAGAGAGAGAGAGAGTGCGCACGCCGGAGTGGGGCAGAGAGAGAGGGAAACACAGAATTTGAAGCAAGCTCCAGGCTCCAAGCTGTCAGCACAGAGCCTGATGTGGGGCTCAAACCCAAAAACTATGAGATCATGAACTGAGCCGAAGATGGACGCTTAACCGACTGAGCCACTCAGGTGCCCCAAGGATGAATATTTTAGAAATGGATAGTTTATATGATGAATTTGTACATGCAAAGGACCTTAGGGACAAATAGCTGGTCTAGCAAAACAAACCTATAGATACAAAGTGGATGGACCTTTTGAGAGAGCTGGGAACTTAATTCTTAGAACTCTAAAAAGCCTGCTGTTGCTAGTAAGTAAAGTCTCAAGTATTCTATGCTCACACCTTTGTTAAGAAAATATTTGGGTTGAGGTCATCCTACTGGACTGATGCCAATAATGTGGATTCCTAAGAGCAGAGCTAAAAGTCAAAGTGAATTTTACATTGGACTGTATTTCATTCCTGGGGGGAAAAAGAGTGTGTGTGTGTGTGTGTGCGCGCGCGCGCGCGCGTGCGACTGGCACACTGTAGGCTGTAGGCAGTTCGGAGAAGTAATACTGGAAAAAGAAAGAAATAAAAATATCCTACTGTATTGTGGATAAGAAGATGTCACTATTACTTTTTTATTAAATATAGGTAACAACTAATCAGTCCCATTGTATTTACATTCTCCCTTTTACAAAGTCTCAGATTTATGTTTCTTAAAAGTATACAATAATATATCTTTCTAAATTTAAATATCCAAAAGAAAATTAAAAGGACAGAAGGAAACCTAAAAATATTATTTTCATGCATTTTATTTGTTAAATTAGTCCTATTCTTAATTACTACTATTTACCGCTGTTAACTAATCTTGTTTGTTTAAATAAAAGCCTTTGTTGTAACAGAAAAGCGAATAATACAGAACAATATGTAATTTCAAATAAACACTGATTCTTCATATTTCCATGATAAAGTCCTAACACACGTGCACAGTTATTTCTCCTATGTTGTCATGTGCATTGGACAGGTATGGCCACGTCTCGGTTGACTTGAGGTACAGTCAGTCACCCCTGAGCATGGTACGCACCTTACCCACTGCCTTTGGCCCTCCTATTCCTCCTCATCACAGGCTTCAGTTTCACTAAGGCCAGTGAGTCTGAGATTATTACAAGTTCTACATTAGCCTTGGAAAAGCTAATTCTTAAAACCAGCTCTGAATTTTTAATCCCTAAAATAATTTCCATGGAGAAGAACTGAAATTCTTCAAATAAAAAGGTTTTTTTTTTTTTTTAATTGTTTTATATTGTTCCCATTTGGAAGGCAGTGTGGTATAGCTTTTAGGACCAGTGTTTCTGAAGCTCCATGTATACCTAATGTTTTGGGGGCAGGTAGGAATATTTCTTTTTATGTGCAATCATAATTCTGATGTAACTAGAAGTGGGGGAATGACTCTATTTACCTAGTAACAGTTTTTAAATGTCATGATATTTTTGGAATATATGCATTTGGTTTTCTTTCTAATGCTTATTAATTCCCTACTTTTCCCATTATTAAATTCATACAGTGTACTAGGCATCTCATTTCTAAATTCAGAAAGGTCCTGAAATTATGTGTTTTAGCTGTAGGAACTTCCAATTGACAAATGTATTTTTCAGGTCAAATGTGATAGATCAGTTTTAGCCTGTGTTGTTACATTTGGCAAATAAGCATCTGCTCACAGGCTCACATGTTGTTATTTAGGATAGAAAGTACACTTTTGAGATTTTAAAGGTGCTTTTATTAATGGATATAAGAATGAGTTTCTATTAGGTATTTAATTGCTCTAAAATGCCTCAACTGAAATTCACACTATTTTGATCATTATTTCTACAGCAATTTGAGGATTCTGTTACCGATGGCTATTTGCAGATTTCATTAGTTCAACATGAGACAACAGCTTAAAATCTGTTTTTATAAGCAAACATAAGTGTACAATATACTGTCTTTTAAAAATAATGTAGAATTCTAGTGACATTTCTAATTTCTCATAAAGAAGAAAATCAGCTAGGAGACTTGGTCTATTTTGACATTGATTGTTATGCTGAGAAGTTATTGAAGGTTGCTTTAATATTTGGAAATTTTGATAAGAATGTCCTCCCTGACACTGTTTTTTATGTTTATCATCCAGAAGAATGGAGTGCTGGCATACATTGGGAATTTTCGCCTACTTGCAGAACTTTCCAGCCCTTTTGTGAATCAACGGTAGGTTACTGATACCATTATTTTAAACTTATGCTGTTTACCTTTAGTTTGGGGAAATTTTTTCCCAAGATCATAAAATGAGAATATGTGATATTAACAATTATTACCATTGTGCAGATAAGGAAACCAAACCTTATAGGGGTTAGAGAAACTTATCCAAGATCCCTTAGCTACAAAGTGGTGGTCCTAGCTTTTGAACAGAGCTCTTTTGGAAGGGTGATGATGCTTTATTATACTTGGGTTTATCTTGGGTCCCATTCATACTTTTTATTTTCAAGTTTATTTATTTACTTAGAGCATGTGTGAGCACTTGTGTGCATGTGTGGAGCAGGGGAGTGGCAGAGAGAGAGAGTGGAGAGAAAGAGAATCCCAAGAAAGTCCAGACTGTAGGTGGGGAGCCCTACGTAGGGCTCAGTGCAGGGCTCGAACTCGAGAACTGTGAGATCATGACCTGAGCCAAAATCAAGAGTCAGATGCTTAACTGACTAAGTCACCTGGGTGCCCTTCCTATTCATATTCTTGACACCAACTTATTCGCAAATTCTGATATTGACATCACCTTCGTCCGTCATTTAAGAAAAATAGTCTTCTAATTTTAGATTTACAGAAAAGTTGCAAAGATAGCACAGGAACTCATATCCTCCTCACCTAGTTTTCCTGTTGCTGATGTCTTCTATTACCATGGAACGTTTGTCAAAACTAAGAAACCAGCATCGATACGTCACTATTAGGTGAACTCCAGATTTTGTCAGATTGCACCAGTTTTCCCATTAGTGTTTTCTTTTTTGTTCTAGGATTGAGTCCAGACTGCCATGTTGCATTCAGTTGTCATGTCGTCTCAGTCTCCTGGGGACTGTAACAGTTTCTGAGTCTTTCCCCATTTTTCTGACTTTGACAGTGTTAAGAAGTACTGTCCAGTTATTCTATAAACTGTCCCCCCAGTCTGGATTTGTCTGTTTTTCTTATTACTGGATGGAGGTGATGGGGTTTGGGGAAGAATTCCATGGAGGCAAAGTGCCCTTGTCATCACACTGTATCAGGAGGTGTGTAATGTCCACATGACATCAGTGGGGATTTGAACTTTCATCACATGGTTCAGGTGGTATTTGCCAGGTTTCTCCACAGTGAAGTTTTTTCTTTCCCTTACTCTATTCTTTAAGAGCAAGAGACAAAGTATAGCCTACTCTCAAGGGAGAGGGGGAATTAAGCTCTACCCCATGGAGGGAGGTAGTTGCTCATATTTGCCAATGGATTTATTATGATGCTTTATTACCCTTACCTTGTTATTTAATGAGGTCTACTGATGTTGTTTTCTGTGTAATGTTGGCTGTTCCTTTCACTCCATATCCATGGTCCTAGTTGGGGACCTTCAGGATGTCCGTGGTTCACTTACAGCCAGAGCCTTCCAACTGACTTCCCTCATTCCAGATTCACCCTCTCTTCAGTCCTTTCCTTACATATCTGCCGACGTAATCTTCCCTGTGTTCCACTTTCTATACCTTATTTTCTCCTAAAAATGGAATCCTGTTTAGACTCTTCTTTGACTTTGACGTTCATTGCAATGTGCTCCCTATGTCTCCAGATTTATTTCTTACTACTCATTAGAGTCAGTTTTAAACACTTAGTGTCTCATGTACCTGTGGGTTATTCTGACATTTCTTTCTTTCTTCACATCCTCCATTTCCCCTCCACCTTTGAAAATTTTACCTATCTTTAAAATCTTAGGTCAAAGTCTCAAGCCAGGGGAAGCTCCCATGATTGCATGTAGACTTTTGTGACAAAGTATAGAGATAACCCAGAGAATTGGGACTGTCAAATCAGACTCATGTGAGTTAGAGAGTGTACCCGGTATTAAACCTTACTAATAATCTCAAGGATCCTGGTACATCAGAATGGCTCCCTGAGTCCTTTTTGCATTGGGCACCCTCTGGAATAAAGTTCTCTATGAGGGCCATGAGCAATATGTGTAGTTCATATTGCAGACATAGAAGGAGCTTTCTTGGTGATGACACATCTCCAGATAATACTCAGATAATTACATAACTTATGTAACATTCCCCACGGGGTCAGGCCCCATAAATCCGTACATTCTAGGTTCCTTTGCCATAAGCAGTCCTAAGAGTAGGTAAGTCCTAAAAGCACTCCGTGGATGAGAGTCTCCTGAAACACATACCATTAGTCTGTTTATCGGGAGGTCTGTCGTTGGTATGCTTACCAAGCAATTAGCCTGATCTTTTTTTTTTGCTGAAGGTGGGAGGGGTAGGAAGAAGAGTGGTCCTTCCACCCCCAAAACAGGAAAGAATGGATTATGGATCTGCTGCTTAACCTTTTCTTTCCCAAGTTCTTATATACTGCCTTATTTTGTATGCCCCTCTTTCAGATAGTGTAATCTTATTTTAAAATAAAATTTTTAATGCTTGTTTATTTTTGAGAGACAGAGGGAGCATGAGCAGGGAAGGGGCAGAGAGAGAGGGAGACACAATCTGAAGCAGGCTCTAGGCTCTGAGCTGTCAGCGCAGAGCTCAACCTACGAACCATAAAATCATAACCTGAGCCGAAGTCGGACGTTTAATTAGCTAACTGAGCCACCCAGGTGCCCTGGTGTAATATTTATTTGAGGAAGATAATCAGTTCTTTGGGCTCTGCCATTTAATTTTTTAAAATAATAATTCTTCTGCAATCCTCAAAGACTCTGAAATTGTGGAAGTATAGAGCAAAGAGCATGTTCTTTGAAGTCAGAAGACCCGCATTCAAAACCAAGCTCTCCCACTTACCATTGCATATGAGTGGAAGATTAATCTCTCTAAGCCTGGTTTCTTACCCATAAAACAGGGATAATGATGCCTATAGGCCTCATAGTTTGTTGTGAAGATTCAATGAAATTTCGTGTTTGCCATTCAGTATATGTTGGACAAATGCCAAATGACATACATATTCAATATGCTAACACCCAGTGAACACTGGAAGTGCATAGTTTATACCTCCTTTCTCTACTTTTTTAAAAAATCTTCTTTTTCTCTTTAATTCATTAAAGTTAGGCTTCCTCTTCTGCCATTCTGCTGGAACTGTTTCATTAGAGGCATCCGTGACTTCTAGTTGTAAACTCTTGTGGCCTCCCTTGGTGCCTGTCTTGTGTCTCTCTGTGGACTCGATGCTATTTATCACCTCCCTGTAAGGCCCAGCTCCCTTTGCTTTCATGACACCCCACTCATCCTATCCTTGTATTGCTCTGACTGTCCTCTCTCAGTCTCCTTAGTAAGAGACAGTTCTGTACGTGCCCCAAGGCTCTCTTCTAGGCCTGCTGATCTTCCCCTGCTTCTCCCTGGGGTGAGGTTCTATTTTCAAGGCATCAGTGATAACCTGTTTGCTCATTTTGGCATAATGGACAATGCATGAATTTTAGAATCAGATACACTCAAGTTGCAATTCAGCCTTGCCACTTACTTGCCCTGACCTTGGGTAGGTTATTTAACATCCCTGTACTACGGTTGTGTTCTCCTTAAACAGAACATATTTAATATTATGCACTTGTGTTATAGTCAAATGTTTTCTCCTCCCAGGTGCCACATCAAATTCAACATGTCTAAAATAGAATGCAACATATTTCCCTCTGTAGTCTCTTCTCTTCTCTCATTCAGCATGTGGCCCAGCCATCCTTGGTCACTCCTGCTTGACGTGTGGGAATCACCTCGGACTTTTTCTCCATCACCAGGTCCTACCAGAAAGCCTCTTGACTATTTCTTACCTTGGCCACTGACTCTGTCTCTGCTCTCAGTGCCCCCGTTCATCACCTCTTGCATAGGCTACTGTACCATCCTCTAACCCTGCCCTGCCCAATAGGGTCACCACAAGCCACATGTAACTATTTAACATTTAAATTAAGTCAAAAATTCAGTTCTCAGTCTAACTTGTAACATTTCAAATGCCTCACAACCCCACGTGGCTAGTGCTACTGGATTGGGGAGCACATCTAAAGAACATTTTCATTATTGCAGAAAGCTTTTTAGGACAGTGCTGTTCTAGACTGCGGGTTGGCAAACTAACGCTTGAGGGCCCAACCCACTGCTGGTTTTTTTTTGCAAATGAAGTTTTTTCGGGGCCAGCTCTATTCCCTTGTTCGCATGACTGCTGATCTACCACCACAGCAGAGTTGATTGTGACAGAGACCGGAGACAGTACAGCCTCCAAAGCCTCTTACTTTATGTCTGCTGTCTCCTTGGGGAAGAAGTTTGCTGATCCCTGCTCTAGACCGCCTACCTGTCTCCGGTCCTGTTACCCTTTTCTCTCTCTTCTCCATTAGTATCTTCATTCATGATCCCCCTAAAACCCCAAAACAAACACACCCCTCCCCTGGTTGAATCCCCTCAGTGGCACCTGCTGCATTACAGGTTAAAATGTGGGCTCCCTAACATGATACAGAATTTTCCAAGTATAGCTGTCTTCTCTCTTTCCACCACATTTTCCCCTCCAAAACCTCCTCTCATTCCAACTTGTCCATATGCTGAAAAGGTCTCCTGGCTCCTTACTCATCCTTCAAGACTCAGCCTGAGGATTATTGCCATCGCTGAGTCCCATCTCTTTCCGGTTGAGCTTGGTGTCCCTCACCTGTGCTTCCACAATAGTGACATACATTTACCCCATTATGATTAGTTATTTTATAATAGCATTCTCTCGCTCGCTTGCTCGCTCACTGTCTCTTCTGAATCATCTCTGTGTTCATTAGATCAAGGGCACAGTTTTGTTCAACTTTGCAGGTCCAGCACTCCAACATTCTCTGGCATGTAGTAGCCATTTAATTGCTTTTTGAAAAAGTGACCCCGGGAAGTGATCAGTTAAACTTTAGCATCTCTTGAAGGTGATTCAGTTTATGAGATTTTGAAACAGGAGAAAATTAACTCTGACGCTTAAAGGAACTTCCATTTGTTTTTGTTTGAAACTCTCTGAGAACTCAAAAAATTAGAGATAGCTTAATTCTATACCTTTATCTAAAAGCTTTGAGTCTTTAGTAAATTAAGAAAGGGAGGAGTGTGGTTGGAACAAGAACAAGAAATGGTATAATGGAAGAGCAAGCAGATAGTAACAAAATCAAGTGCAGCCACTTAAGCTCTCTTAGAGTTTTCTGTTGGTTAATTGTCTTCTTTATAGTTTGTGGTATTTTTATATTTTCTCTATTTTGGAGTTTATATAATTTAAGAAGACACATGGGATGCATGTGGTGGCTTCTAGAGGAAAAGAGGACTAAAATAAAGCTTAGACACCTGGATTTCAGTTAAATTTCTGCTGCTGAGTTTTACCCATGCATCAGGCTTCTTGTTACAAAAAAAGTAATTAATTCAGTGGTGGTAACTTCTTTCTTTCCTAAATGCCCTTAACTGTCATGAGGACATATTTATGCATTGTTATTAAAATTTGATATCTTATAAGAACTTTATACATATGCTCCTTAATATGTTAATTCAGTACTTACTAAATACCCCCTCAGTACCTAAATGTCGCAGTCCCTGCCTCCCGGGACCTTCAAGTATGGTGTCTGGTGGCCTGTCTATGTTTCAGAAAATAGGACTTAAAAATAGAAAATAATGAACTATAAAACAAGACATTAAGTGAAAAAAAGTGCTGGTATTAATGGTATAAAACAGCTGCTCTCAAACTTGTAGATCTCATAAATTATTGAGGACTAGAATGAACTTTTATTTCCTGTGGGCTTATATCTATTGATATTTGCCAGATTGGAAATTCAAACTGCGACATTAAAAATATTTATTAATTCATTTAATAGTAACAATAATATTTTATGTTAACATAATGTGGTTTTTTGTGTGAAAAATAACTACATTGCCAAAATGAAAAAAATCTTAGTGGGAACACTGTCCTGGGTGTACATTTTTGCAGATCTTTCTGATGTCTGGCATGATGGTATTTAGCTGGATTCTCAAGGCTGCCTCTGTTTTCAGTCTGTTGTGAAATGTTGTTTTGGTAGAAGCATATGAAAAAAAAAAACACAAAAAATCCTGGCCTCTCAGAGTTAATAATGTAGTAGGAAAAGGTAAAAGCATTTTAGTAGCCTTTTCAAACAATTGTGGATATTCTTCTTTAACATTACATCAAAATATACCAAGAGGTAGTTTCTTAAAGGTTAGTTAAATGTAGAATCTGAAACCATATCAACAAACTTTCCATACATAGTTACATTGAAATCCATTGGTCTTTCTTGCACTTTGAATCTTTTGCCCATGCCTAATTATGTAATATCGTGCTTTGGTCATTTGTCATTTGGGTTTCTGAGTTATGTAGGTCTTCCAAATGTTGGTACGTTTATTAGGAATATTTAAAAAACTACATTAGTATCACCACTGATCTCATTTAAAAAGTCTCTAAGTATTGGGAGGCTACCAAATTCATAGTGGCAGATAAAACTTTTCCAAAATTCTGATTTTCATTTGAAAGTTCAAATTCCGTTATTGGCAACAAATACGGACAAGCTGCTTTTCTCGATGTGACAAACTCACTTTTCATTTTTGAGAAAATGCCTGCCAAATGCCCAAGTTGAAATAACCATAGTTTTCCAGAATTTTTTTTTCAAGTAAAAATGATGTTCCATGGAAAAGGCATGTAGTTGAGCTCACAGTTCAGATCATCATCCAAGGGTTTTCCCTGCAGACAACTATTATACTGTGCAGCAGACCTGTGTTATGTATACTTCCTGTTTTATCACACAGAGTATTAAAAAGATCTACTCAGAGACTGTGATGCAATGAAATTATTCTTCTTCATCAGGGGCATTCTTAAGTGAAACTGGTTTTACCCCCTTTTTAAAAGACTTTTTCCTTTCTTTCCTTCTCTTTCTTTCTTTCTTTCTTTCTTTCTTTCTTTCTTTCTTTCTTTCCTTTCTTTCCTTTCTTTCCTTCCTTCCTTCCTTCCTTCCTTCCTTTCTTTCTTTCTTTCTTTCTTTCTTTCTTTCTTTCTTTTCTTTTTTCTTTTCTTTTCTTTCTTTCTTTCTTTCTTTCCCTCCCCTCCCCTCCCCTCCCCTCCCCTCCCCGTTTTGTTTTTAACTGCAAGAGTGGGGCAGTAGAGAATTCAATGTCCACTATACCATTTTGCGCCATTGCTGCAATTTGTGCTGAGATGGCAGGTGTATCTATCAGTGCTCACACCGTCATTACAGAAGTCAGCCCGAGGAGCAAGGTGGATAATAATTTTAATATTATTATGAAATAGTTTTCCCTTGTACACCCTCCAGAAAGTCTCAGGGGTCCAGGAACCACATTTTATGATCTATTATTGGTTAATATTTATCATGCAAATCTTCACTTGAGAAGGTGGGACCCATCCTTAACATATTTTGGGATGATTTTAAAAGTGGGAGGGGAGGCCCTCCATTTAAGGAGGAAGAAATGAACACGAGTTTTTAAAAAGTGGAATAAACATGCCACGTGAAAGAGAAACCCAGACTTATAGGATTAAAGAGTATGTCTTAGGAGGAGTCTGGATAGGCATAGAGGGTGTTGAGTGTCAGAGATTGCTGATCGAACTTGATCCACTGGACAGTGAGAATGTAGTCTAGCGGAGGAAGACATTCTGAAAATAGCCCTGAGTTAATTGTCGCTTTTGGTATTTGTAGAATAGATTGGAAGACTGGAGGCAGAATGGCAGGTTAGGAGGTTAGCAGACAGCTCTTAGTTTTGTGAATGAATAGCGTGATTTCATTAGTCCAGAAAATAAAGAGGAGTCCAAATTAGGCTGTGGGGATAAGAGAAAAGATGACAAAATAGAAATTTTCAGGGAAGAAAAAGTGAATTTGGCCATGGATGAGAAATTAGAGATAGAGAAAAGGGATGCGTTTAGGATCATTTCTCCATCATACCTTTGAGGAATGGGCCCATGGAAAGAGATGGGGTATGAGGAAGACTGGGGGTGGGGGTGGGGAAGGTGGTGGGTTTGGCTTGGAGATGTTAGATAAGAGGACAAACAGAGCATCTGAGTGGAAATGTAGTGAGAGGAACAGAGAGGAATTTTGGAAGGATCAGATAGAGGTGATATTTGAAGCCATGAGAAAAGATGGCATTTAAATGATAAAGTTGAATTGAAGCATAAGATAAGGAAGAATACATACAATGAAAGAATAGTTTAGAAGGGGAAGGAGAGCCAAAATAATGTTGGGGTGTGGGAAAACTTTTCTAAAGTTAAATTCCTGAACCCCTACAATTTCAGGATTAATATTTACTAAATGCCAACGTTTACATGCTTGAAAGAATTACATTTGCAACCAGGGTGTAACTGGGGTCAGCTCACTGCCCAGTCTCTGTGTAGAGTCCCAGAAACGGTACAGCATCCAAAACCTTTTTGGAGTTTTTCCAAGGATGTCCACAAAGATCCGGTTTGTTACTCACAGAAACACTTCTTAAAATTCTCTTCGCTCCTCTTGAACTCACAATATCTCCGGGACCCTGCAGTTTTCCCAAGGCTCATTCAAACTTCTGATCCTTAACTCCCAACTCCAGAAACTCTCCAAACCATCGCTGTGTGGAGGGATTGATTGTATGCTCCCATTCTCTTTTCTCACTTTTTCTCTGTCTCTATCTGCAAGGAGCCCTTCCTGCTCTTTCCAGATGTGAATTACACCAGATAATACCTTGTTTTTACACGATTTGTAGTTAGTACCACACTCTGCATGGTTAACTCCCAGGACTTAACTGAAAGATTCAATTTTCTTTAGAAGGGCAGTGGAGGAAAAGGTGCTAAATGAACAAAGGCAGATTTTCCTCTCTGGGGTTGCGTGAGGATTATAAACACCTACAATTTGCTATCTTTTCTGTACACCTGTCTTAGTAGTAACTGTGGACGGTGGGTAAAAGAGTGTTTTCCCTCCGTTCTTTCTCCTCACATGCATGTCTTCTTTCTTCCTCCTGCCCGTTTCCCTTTCAGCTTCAATACATATATTCACAAACTGTTAGCCTTTTTTTGATAGAATGAAAGAGTTCGAATTAGGGAAAAAATAGATGCCAACAAAATCAGTGGTCCTTCTGACGTGAGAGAGGAAGATAAGAGTAACTATATAAATATTTTTTCACCTTGTATTAATATATGAGCTCTTCCTTTTAAAAGAGACTGGCTTAAAAACCAGGCACCAGTCACATGGAAAAATTGGCAGACGATGAATCTGGTGATTGCATAGTAAAGCCAAAGGACAGGTTCCATAAGTCTGGATTTTTTTCATAATCACCTTTCCACACAACCAAAAATTTGGAAAGTACGTGAAGTACTTGGAGAACAGGAAGTAGTCTGGACTAAATACAGAATAGGACTTGTGAGAAGAGAAAAGGCTAGAATGGTAGAATCCAGGGAGATCAATTGTGTTGACGTAGTCATCGAGGTAAGACATACTGAGGATCAAAAGTTATAATGGCAGCAGTGGGGATGGAATGAATCAGGGAAGGATAAGGAAGACTTTTAGCAAATAACATAGACAAGGCTTGGCTACAGACTATAGAAGTAGTCTAGATTAACTGCAAGTTTCTGATGTGGATGACTAAGTCATTGGTGATGCCATAGTTGAAGACTGGGAGGATCAATAGGTATAAACTCCCAGTTATAAAATGAGTTGGAAGGGAAGGTACAGTGTGGGGAATACAATCAATAATGTTGTATCAGCTTTGTATGATGAATGTTAACTAGACTTCCTGTGGTGATCAGTTCCGGTGTATACCTGAAATTACCATACTGTGTTATGTCAACTATACTTGAGTTTCATCAATCAATAAAGTTGACAAACCACACACATACACACACACACACGTTTTTCACAGAAAGATTTGATTCTGAACAAAGAAAAAGCAGACACTGGGATGCTTGTGACACAAGAACACACAAACTGTACTGAAAACATGGCCTCTGCACTCTTTCTAGTATTATCTAGCTACCTGAAATATGGCCATTTAATTACACAAAACAATTTTGTATGGCTCAGTGTCATTGTGAAAGTTTGCTTGTGCAAATTCCTTAATTTTTCTACTAGAATGGCATTTATTCATGACAATGAACATGTTTCCATGTGTCAACAAACAAATGATTGGGAGGATCGGAAGAGAAACAGGCAGTTTTTTTGTGGTGGTGGTAATGTGGGAGAGGAGTTGCCAGACAAGGAGTAGGGTATTGATTTTAGGCATGTTGTGTTTTAGGCATATCTGAGAATTTGTGATTTGTAAAACGCTCACCAATAAATTAGGTGAAAATGTTCAACAATAATAGAGATCTGGAACTACAAGTGATCCGTGTGAGAGAACTTGAAATCAAAGATTTATGCTAGGGTGCTGAGAGTGGATGAAATGGCCTTGGTAGCACATATAGACAGGAATGGTGCTTGGGAGACACACATGTTTTTTAAAAAAATTTTTTAAATGTTTATTTTATGCTTAGAGAAAAACAGAGGCAGAGACAGCACAAGCAGGCGAGGGGCAGAGGCAGAGGGAGAGGGAGACACAAAACCCAAAGCAGGCTCCAGGCTCTGAGCTCTCAGCACAGAGTCCAACATGGGGCTCAAACTCACAAACTGTGAGATCATGACCTCAGCTGAATTCGGATACTTAACCGACTGAGCCACCCAGGTGCCTCAGGAGGCACACATATGTAAGGGACAGGCAGAAGAAGTGGAGACTGAGGAAGTGTAATTAGGGAATCAAGAGGAAATAGTATCATGGAAGTCAGGAGAGATGGAAGTGAATTGGTTGGCAGTGTCACGGTTGGCAGTGTCACATGCTATAGAAAGGCCACCTGAGAGGAAGGCTAAGATGAACCCACTGTCTTGGGTATGGGGAAGCCACCCAAATATGGGTGACCAATTTCTTTTGCAGGGGAATGTAATCATATTGTACTGGATTGTGAAGTATAACAAGAGTGTCTGTGAATATACTGTTGACTTCTTTTTTTTTTTTTTTTTTTTTACAAATAGTTTATTGTCAAATTAGTTTCCACATAACACTCAGTGCTCATCCCCACAAGTGTCCTCCTCCATGCCCATCCCCCCCTCCCCCCCACATCCATCAGTCCTCAGTTTTTGTCAGCATTCAAGAGTCTCTCATGGTTTGCCTCTCTCCCTTTCCCCCACCATTTCCGCCCTTCTTCTCCCCCTTGGTCCTCCGTCAGGTTCCTCTTAATCCTCCTATACGTGCAAACATGATATTTGTCCTTCTCTGCCTGACTTATTTCGCTCAGCATAACACCCTCAAGGTCCATCCATGTTGCTACACATGGCCAGATTTCATTGTTTCTCATTGCCATGTAGTATTCCATGGTATAGATAAACCACATCTTCTTGATCCATTCATCTGTTGATGGACACTTAGGCTCTTTCCATGTTACAGAAATGCTGAGGCATAGGAGCACGTGTACCCCAATGTTCATAGCAGCACTCTCCACAATACTGTTGACTTCTCTTTCAAAAAGTTTGATAGGGAAGACAAGCAGAGGAGAGCTTTTTGGATTAGCAAGAATTGAGAGTATGTTGGTGAGAAAGAAGGAAAAAATCAATCTAGATAGAACAAGGGGAAGGGGATAACTGATGCACTAAAGTCCCAGAAGGTCGAGTGGGCCAAGAAGGAGTGAGCCTTGGAGAGGGCAAGAGAAAGCTCTTCATCTCAGTATAAAAGTAAGGGTGCCTTAAACAAAAGTTTTGAAACCCTGAGGTCAGAGTTTGGGGAATTCATGCTTGATGGAATCTTAATAATTCCTCGGTAGTTGGAAGAGGCCAGTTCCTCTGTAGGGACTAAGAGGTAGAAAAGAATGAGGAAGAGAAGTGACTTGTGTGGGGACACAGAGGTTGGAAGCAATTTATGGAGAGCGTGGAGTTGAGTAAAAGGACTGTGAAGCAAACTTGAGAATTCAGCAGGAGCCCAACTCTCTCTAAATTATAGTTGTGCCTGCCATTTACCTGAACATCAATATGGGTGAGGAGGGGCACCTGGGTGGCTCAGTCGGTTAAGCATCTAACTTTGGCTCAGGTCATGATCTCACAGTTCGTGCTGACAGCTCAGAGCCTGGAGCCTGCTTCAGATTCTGTGTCTCCTTCTCTCTCTGCCCCTCTCCTGCTTGTGCTCTGGCCTTCCCTCCCTCAAAAATAAACATTAAAAAATGTTTTTTATACATGAGTGAGGAATAGTTACTTATTGAGCTCGTGGTATGATGGGGGGGAGATTCCTACTGTGTATCATAAAAGCTTCCTAGCAAAAGGGAGGTCTTATCATCGTCCCCAGGTTTGTAGAGATAGAACTGAGGCATAGAGGTCAATAACAGAGAGAGGAAAGTTCACACAGGCGCTAAGTGGCAGAAGCAGGCTCTGAGTCCCCTGGCACCCCTGCTGCAGAACACAGCACCCACCTGCAGTGTACACTACATGCCTGGGAGAGCAGGCGTGATGAGGCGTGGGAGGCAGGCAGCCTGCGTGGGATGGGTGAAGTGGCGAGAGACCTGAGGGTGCCGATGTGTCTTCTGAAGTTAACCAAGGTCAGGGAGGTAGGAAAGGAAAGAACCAAAGTCTGAAGGCCGATACTGAGGGACTTGAGAGTCAGGAGGTCAAAGAATGGGTTTAAGTGGAATTGGGTAAGGTGAAATGTGGAATGCTAAGAGCTGTGATGAGAAAGGTCATTTGAGGGGTAGCATTTCTGAGTGATCCGAAGGGCACCAGATGGTCGAAGAAATGAATGGCTGAGGGTAACGTGAAGTCTTTGGGAGTGGAGAAGACTTAGGATGAGAGATCTGGATGAGAACAAAAGATTTTGACTTTACTGCCTCGGTGACGCTTTTCCCTTTTGTGATATTTTATTAATTTGGCCACTGCTGCCTAAATAGTTTCTCCTTTAATTGCCTTGAATAATTGAGCTGCTCTCTTTTCACCCTACATATACTTAGAAATTGTAACAGACCTCTTATCCTACCAATTACTCCTACTTGATCTTTTGATCTCTCTTAGTAAAATATTTTAAGGTTTTCTTAACTGGGAAGTGTTAGCTACCGAGGCTGAGCAGTTCCTAGCCTAGTCATAACTAATTCAGTCAAATTAAATATTAAGATACATGGACATATTTTACTACATTTACAACCTAATCTCTAAAATAATGAGGTAAAATTAGTCAAGATCTTTTTTTAAGGAGGAAAAAGTAGAATAGAGAAAGTACTGCATTTTTAAAAAGAAGCTTTACTTGAGAATAATTTTAGACTTCTCCAGAAAGTTGCAAGGATGTTACAGAAGGTTGCCAAAGACTCCTCTTTGTTGTGGTGGGTTCTCAGACTTTTGTTGTCCTCTGAGGAGTACCGGTCAGGTGTTTTGTAGAGTAGTTCTCAGTTTGGATTTGTCTGATGTTTTTCTCACGATTAGACTCCTACTTGAGTAAGAGGAAGACTGTGGAAGTAAAGTGCCATTCTTATGCCCGCGTGTCAGGCCTGCATGCTATAAACATGACTTAGCACTGTTGATCTTTACCTTGCTCCTCTGGCTGAAGTGAAGGGTTTGTCCCATTTCTGTTTTAAAGTTACTCTTTCTCCCTCCCTTGCCTTCTATACTGAACTGTGGAAGGGAGTCACTGAAGAGGGGTGGGGAGTTAGGTTTCAGCTCGTTGAGGTTACAATATCTACATAAATCATTTGTAATTACTCTGCACAGGGTAATTTATCTTTTCTCCCTTAATCATTCATTCCTTCATTCATTTACATTACCATGGATCCATGGATATTTATTTTATACGTTAGGGTTTTTTTTTAATCTAATACCACATTATTTATGATTTACTAATTGTTCAGAATGCTACAGCTTTTGCCATTGAATTCTTTCAGTTGGCTTCTGTGGCCCTCTGATACAACCTCATCATTTTGCTTTTGAGTACTTCCTTTCTATCTGACAGTAAAAAAAAAAAATGTGCTAGATTCATACTGTATATTCTCTGTCCCAGCCCTAGAATCAGCCATGTCTCAAGGAATCCTGGTTCCTTTTATTGGAGAATGGTGTTAGAAGCCAAGATCTAAGCCCTGGGTTAGATTGCTACTGGGGCATCATTGTTTCTGTGCCCTCCCAGCTGACAACTTGGAAATATACCAACCTGTGGAGACACAGAGAACTATCATTACTTTTACTATGTCCATCTCTGTATCTATATTAAGCTAAATATGAGTTCATACTGATGTTGTCAACTCTAATCCAGTATCATATGGATTCATCTAGCCTCTTCCACTCACTTGTCTGTAACTTTCCACTCCAACAATGAGAAGCCTGGTCTCCACTTCATCACCAAACAAATGTACTTATTTGTTAAATCCCAATTTACATGTATAATGGTTTTAGAATTTTTTGCCTGTTCTTCCATGAGACACAACTTTACCAACTTTACTAACTGGCTGTGTACAGTTTGTTTTGTTTTTAGTCTTACAGTCCCCATTCATTTTCAGAGTTACTTAAGTCACCTGTTTTTACCCCATGTCTTACAGTGAGGTTATGTCATGTTCTTGTAAAGCAGTTAGGTTCTTCTGTCATAGTCTGGGTTCCATCCTGGCACCCCCAACCTCCTAACTGCTATTTTAAAATTTCCACACACTCTTCATGCTGTCCTATGGATTTGACAAATGAATAGTGTCTTCTATTCAGCACTACAATATCACAGAGAATTGTTTCACCACCCTAAAATATCTCCCAGACTTCACTTATTCTACCCTCTTCCTCTCTCCCTAAACCTCTGGCAACCATTGACCTGTCTTTTGTCTTTATAGTTTTGCTTTTTCCAGAATGTTCTATAAATGGAATCATACTATGGGTAGAGTTTTCAGACTGGTTTCTTTTCATTTAGTAATATGCATTTACAATTCTTCCATGTGGTTAGGTAAATTGATAGTTTGTTCCTTTTTATTGCTGAATGGTATTCCGTTGTGTGGCTATACCATAATTTGCTTATCATTTCACCTATTGAATAAGTCCAACTTATCAATATTTTTTCTTGATATTTGTGCTTTTGGTGTTATATCTAAAGTACTATCACCAAACCTCAGCTCATGCAGATTTTTTCCTATGTTTTCTTCTAGAAGTTTCATAGTTTTTCATTTTACATTTAAATCTGTGGTTCATTTTGAGTTTTTGTGCAATATGTGAGGTCTGTGCTTAGGTTCATTTTTCTGCATCTGAATATCCAGTTGTTCCAGCTGTTGGGAAAACTCTCCTTCTCCATTGAATTACCTTTCCAATGTAGCCAGAAGTCAGTGGAATTTATTTGTGTGGGTCTATTTCCAGGCTAACACGGCTGGTCTTTCACCAGCACCATGCTGTCTTGATAACTGTAGCTGTATATAGCAAGTCAGTCTTGAAAGTGGGTAGCATGAGTGTGCCAGCCTTCTTCCTTTCAGTATTGTGTTGGCTATTCTGGGCCCTTTGCCTCCCCATATAAATCTTAGGGGGAATGTTCACTGAATTTTAAAAACTGAAAACTAAAATTAAAATGGTTAATCCTCAGAGATGCAGAGTAAATGTGATGCTTTTAAAAATTTTTTTCAGGTGGTTCTTTGAAGCTCTGAAGTATCCTAAGTTTTCCAAGGCTAACGTCATCAATGGAATACTCATGACAGTGGTATTCTTCATCGTGCGGATTGTCTCGATGCCTCCTTTTTATAGCTTCATGTATTCCGTGTTAGGAACAGAAGCCTATGTCAGGCTTGGACTTTTAGTCCAATGTTCCTGGATCTCTACTTGTGTTGTTTTGGATGTGATGAATGTCATGTGGATGATCAAAATTACAAAGGGTTGCATCAAAGTCATCTCTCTCATCAGACAAGAGAAAGCCAAAAAGAGTCTTCAGAATGGAAAACTTGACTAAAAGTGGGCTATTGATAAGTATACTTTATTACTACCCGCATTATATCTACTGATAGGATGAATTCTCGGCATGTTCTTGTGCTTCTTATTAATTATACTTGTTATCGAGGGTTTCAGTGCTTTTTTTTTTTTAACCTTTAGAAAAGAGAAACTAAAACATAGCTTTTATTCCAAGATTTCTTTTCTGATTTTCTTCTGCATTGTAAGCATGGATAAAATCTTAAAGGTTAAAATAAAAAAAATTATAAATATAGTGGTGAATCTTTCCAGAAATCTGTTAACCTGCATTGATATTTTTCTCTGTGAAAAAATGACTGCTAATTTGATGCGCTTGCTTTTATGTCACCAATTTTGCTGAAAGAATGGGAACTGCTTTTAAATTTGTAAATAGCTCTCAACATTTCGTGGTACTGCACTCATTTGTGCTCTTGGCTGTCAATACCTGTGGTGGGTTTAATTTCCAAATTTTTCTTTTTCTTACACTATTAGTAATCATGTATCTTTTTTTTTTTAGATATTCTATCATCTAATGATGAAGTATTTTGCTTACTTTGGGAATATTTAATTAGTTCAGTCATGGACAATACTTCTTTCATTTGTAGATTGCTCAGACCTCACTTTATCATTTCTATTTTTAACATTTTATCCAAGTACTGCTTTTTTATTTGTAGTAAGGCTTAAGACAGATTTTTCAGAGCTCCTTAGATGAATTCCTCTTTCTAAAAATGCATGTTGTAGATGACTGTTTAGGCTACTAAGAGGAATCATTAAGAACAAAGCTTTAACACGGCTGTCTTGGTTCCCCTTGCACTTTTTCCGTGAAAAAAAATATGATTTCTATTTGCAAAACCTCCCCTAAGATCAGAACCCAACATCGTCAGTACCAAAGTGTCATGCAGTATGTATTTATCACGCTCCTAAGGTCCGCCTCTCCTTGCTGAGACCAAAACTCCAAAAAAATTGGTATTCACATTTTACTCACAGTTCACACCCATGCTTGCTTAATCAATATTTTGAGTGCTTTGACTTTCTATCTTTCCTAAAGAACAGGGAAAACAATAGGTAATTTAATTCAAGTATTCTGATTACCAATATTCTTGTCTTACATGATGATACATGACTGGTGACTCTGGTTTTTTGGTTTTGGGGTTTTTTTTTTTTGGTGGATATGTAAGTATGTGTTTGCTTTTTCTTTGATTCTTGCAACCCAAATATAGAATTATATAGTTAGCTATTATTGCCTTTATTTATTTTTCTCAAGTACTTGACTTTAATGATTGTTCTTACATAAGAAAAAAAGAAATTTAACCAGTGACAGATGCTTGAATTTAATTGAACCCAAACCAAGAGATCGAATCCACTTAGTTTCTCAGTTGGTAGGATGCTTCTCTTTCATTGTGCGTGTTGTGATGATGAAGAGAGGCTGGCTGGATAGATCAAGACTTTGATTTAATTTGACTTGATTTGGTTTGATCTGGCTGTCTAATGCAGATAGAGCCTGATAAGTTTTAGAATATTTAAAGAAGGCTATTAAAATCTCAAGTCAATGAGAGAATCAAATTGATCAGCTTACACTAAGTACACTTATGTTTGAATGACTTAATTAAAGTAATGTAAAATATAGGTATTTGTTTTTAACGCTACTGATACTACATTGATAATTTGTTACCAAATTTTGTGCCTTCCACATGATAGGCACTTAAATGCATATTGGTGGTTTAGAGAGGGTAGGAAAGCACATGGTTTTATCTTGTTCTTTTCTTGCTCTTTGCAAGAAAACTGGCTTTTTAAAAGGAAAACATTTATATCAGAAAACTATTTTGGAAATCCATTCCTTTAGAAAGAAGCAAAACTTGAAATAAATATTTTTGACTCTTTGGATATTTCTATAGTTTCTGAGCACAGATTTTAAACCCACTATCAAAATGAAGTCAGTATAAAGCAATATATGGCCATGTATTGTAAAATAAAACTCACTGATAAGTGAGTTTCCATATAGTAGTTTGGGTTTTTATGGTTGTGATTTCATGCTTAAAACTTCATTTTCACTTTCATTGACAGCACTTTTCATCAGTATAGCTGCTCACTGAACATGTGTGCTTAAAGTAGCAATGTTTTCAACTGAAGTTTGTCATTCACTTAGTCAGCAATTCTTATTTTTATGCTGGCTGCATGACAGCGAATTCAACATCCAGATTCAGTATCCAAAATTGGATACATATTTCCTCTCACGACGCACATTAAATGGAAAAGACACTACAAACTGCCATGCTACTTTAAATCAGATTTTCACAGGAACTATACTTGGCGCTTCTAGGATTGTGTCCACCTACCTAAGATACAAGGCGTTGAAGACAGAACATATCATTTATTAAACGATGAATTTTTCATTTATTAAATGACAGACTTTTGCTAGACATTTTACATATTAAGTATTTTGACTACATGGATTAATTTAAATGATTCTATTAGGCATTCTGATATTTAACAGCTCTTAAGATATTTGTAGAAAATAAAAGCAAATTGGTATAAATTTTTAAGCAACTCTATTTTTATAGAAAAAGATTAGTGACAACCTGTAACTATAAAGATGTTCTCTGAACATAGTAGTCTAAAAAATAAACGATTCTTACAAAATTTTGGAAGTGAGTGGAAGTCAGCATGCAAGATCGTAGATTCTGCAGCTGATATTTTATTTGGGAGAATTTAAAAATTATGAGTTTGAGTTCATAGAGTTTGCATTCTTGTGTCTAAAATCTTTCTAGTGAGTATTGTTTGCATTTATTTCACACTCAGAATGGGGTTACATGAGTGTAAAAAAACTAACTCCTGCATAGGTTGTGTCTTGATATCTTCTAGTGAGTTAAGATGCAATTTTTATTCCACCTGTTTAGTTTTTGTGGTTTCGTGGGCTAGCTAGCACTACGTTAAGAGAAATAATGTCTTTACCATTCCTAAGGGTAACTGATATATCGTGATGTCCAAGTCCGATTGTAAAGGCCTAGTTTTAAAAGCTACCTAGTATATGGGTGTTTGAATCAAATTCTTTTCTAAATTTTAATCGACTTGACTCAGTCTTTTGCTAACGTATCAGTTTTTAAATTGGACACTTTCTTTGAGGTGAATCGAATGTTTGGGGAACCGTCCCTTCACGGGCACGAAGGGCCAGCTGTATGCGTTACACCATTTGTCATCCTGCATTAGAAACCGTCTTCTCGTGGAGATCTCTAGGGGACGGTGTTGTAATATTCATGTTCTGTTTTGCTTTTAAGGGAAATAAACATGTTTCAAAAGACACTATTAAAATAAATGTTTGAACGAATTTCTGTTTCTAGGTTACTCTTAACTCCAGTACGTAAATATACCTATGAATTGGCTTTCATGGTTTATCGCGTTGCTTGTAATTGAAAAGTCCATGTAATTGTTGCCATCATCAGTTCTGTTCATGGAAGACTACGTATTTATGTGTTTTGAGTTCCAGAAGAAGAAACTCGTAGAATTTTATCAGAAATGTGGCACAGTGTTTCTCCTCAGGTAAGAACCAGCACAGCAGCGAGGCCCCTCCAGTGTCTGGAGACTGTGGGCGCACACCGACCACCCAGCCTTACCCACAGCTGGTTGACGACAGGCACACTAACGCTACTGAAAGTGAGTTTTGACGTGAAACACACGTAGTACATATGAGAACAGCAGGAAGCCAGCAGGACCTGGAGTTGGAGACCCCACGACTGATTTTCCCTTAAAAGTCATGATGCTCCTCCCTCTTGGAGAAGCTTTTCTCTGAATCCTCCCAGCCCTTCCATCTCATCCTCTTAACACCCTAAAGACTTTATCAGCACCTCCATCTCTACAAACCAACACGTTTCAATGTCAACTCTCGAGGCTTCCTCACACCCTTAAGCTCCCCAGTCTATTGTGGCAAATTTCAAAGTTTCAAGTATGTTCTTCCATTGGGGGAAAAAAAGCATTTCAGTAAGTTTAAGTGGGGATCAGACAAACCATAATTGTTAAGAGGTTATCAGGAGCCATTTAGTATTTAATAATACTGTTACAAGATGAAACAAGGCTAATAAGATTATGGTTTTATTGAGAAACATCTGTAGTCTCTTAATCTGGCTCAGCAGGAAGAGCTTTATAAATATGTTTCAGCTGGGGATTCATTGCAGGCATGCAAATTATCTAAGAGCTCTTCCTTAGCCCCCATGACAGGGAGAGGAGGAACTGTTAGGAGGCTGTTAGGAGGAGGGGCTGATGGTCTGTGGCAGCGTTACTGGGTCCTGCTCTTTAGTTGAGCAAATTTAGTTCTGGTCCTGTTTCCTTTAAAAGCAAGCTGACCAGCAAGTGGATTCCTTAGCATGTTTTTACAAGTGCAACACTCAAGTCCTTGAGCCTGGGCCCTTTCTAGCCCAGACCTCCAACTGCCTCTAGATAGCCTTGGTAGTAAGTTGTACCTTTATTTGAAGATCTTTTGGATAGCGATGAAGAACTGAAGGCTGACTGCTAAAGATTGGGTTGTTTGCATCAAAAATGTTTACACGGATTCCCTGGAGCAGTAGACAGTTTTGATATCAGGCCCTATATTTAAGGCCAAAAACAATGAGAAATATTTCTAAATCTTAAAGATAGAAATACAATACCTCAGGCTAAAAACTCGTTAATTATCCTCTGTATATGTTTTTCTTTTTAGCTTTACCTAATTCTTTCTGTAATTAAGTGTGCATTAGGTATTTGCTACTTCTTGGTTAATGAAGCCTAAAAATATAACTAAATAACATACGCTATATTTTTTCTGTTTCTTGGTTTGCTTCTAGTATGGTCATGTCTACTTTTTACTTAAGGAATTTTTGCATAGATAATACTCTTACTAACTTGTAAGTAGGATGGTTGTGAGGTTTTTCTGGCAATTATTAGAATTTGTAATAACTTTTAGACCTAGATTTCATTTGAAAAAGTTACTTGAAAATTGCAGCAAATGTGATAGGTATAGTGACATATACAATTTTTTTCTGGGAATATATACAACATTACTATTTAATTGTTAGAACAATTTTGGAAGTCTTTCAAAATACATTTAACACTTTGAGAACACGCCTTCTAATTTATTTCACAAGGCTGAATGAAGAACTTTGTTTTCTTTACAAAATGTGAGACTTGGTAATTTACAGATCAGTGTTATTCAGATTTATCAGCATTTAAAATAGCAATTTTACTTTTGTCTCTGGTTGTCCTTAATTTGGAGAGGATTATTAATATCTAGGTAATTCCCTTAAAATTTTCAAATGTTTGTATACTTTATATGTGTGCCATTTTAAGGTATATGCAAGTTCTAAGCAATAATCTGCATGTTATACAAGGCATTCCTTTGTCATGATAATTTTATTAATATTAATTTTAAGAATGTGTATAAAATCAGTATCCTATATATAAATCATCCTGCCTCCCAAGGAAAACCTTCAGATTTTCTTGTGTTAGAACACTAATGTGGTGCAAAGCTTTGTATTTTGTGAGAGAAAAATTAATAAAATCACAGTTATTTAGTGCAAAAGTTTGAGTCTGCAAAGTGTACACTTTAATAGTAATTAATGAATACACTGATGATAAAACTTACTTTCCTCCAATCCGGTCCTCTCTTCTAGCTCTTGAATCCTAAAGCTCATATTCTTCAAGATGCTTATAGGGCTTGTTTACTCTGTTCCTTCCCTTCTCTCCCTGAGGTCCCCGCCTTGTAACAACCCAAAGGCATAGCAGACATCATAGGCATGCTTGTTGATTGAAGGAATGGAACTATCTAATCAATAGGCTCGTTTAGATTAAGTAAAACTTTGGCAGTTATGTTTTTAATCTCCTTCCCCGTGTCCTTTAGGCCTCTCATGTGGTCTCAAGTGTTTTTTGCCAAATGTCTTGGCTGAGATTCTTCCCTTCTCAAATTGCCCATGGTCTTAATCTTGCATCTTGGTCCAAGAATATCCAGTAGATCAGGAAGCAGAGAGCTAATTGAATAGAATACTGAAGAGGTTTGGCCTTTGGAAAGCGCATCATGAGTCATGCTTTAGAACATGCCTAAAATGTTGTGTCAAGACTGGCAAAGGAACAGCTGAATTTCAAAATGAAAATAGCAGCCACAGCTGTTAGTGGAGATAGGCCACAGGTAAAGTTACAAGGATTGAGAACCCCTCTAAGCAAGTGTACATGGCTGCTCTCTCTCTCTACACCTCAGGCAGTCTCAAAGATGAGCCACCCTTTATTTCCTGTTCCTTAGTCTTTATCAAAGTTAACTTCCTGCTTTCCCTCTGTGTCTTTGGTTTGGGACATGCACAAAATAAGCAAGTTGGCAAATTTGCAATTCTCCCCCATTCTAGTAACTGATCATCTGTTCCTAGATGGTCCTCACAAACCAGACTCTTCACAGCTGCTTGAGTAGCTCATTGTTGCTTATGGCACCCGGCTCCCAAGCTTGGAGCCTGGCTGCCCCATTGGCTAAACAGCCCCTTCCTCTGTTCATCCACCTCCAGCTAAATTCTGCCACATCTAGAATTGTCATCTTACCCAACCATTGATTATACCACTCCAGAAATTACCCAAGCAGTACTTTCAAAGAAGGGGACTTGTAGGGAGAAATGAAATGTAGTATAGATGATGAGCTGCATTTCTATGGAGGATAAAGTTCAAGAATAGATGGAAATTTGGAAAGAATGACACAGAAAAGGAGAGAGAAACTTCAGGGAATAGGAAAAACAGCAAGAAAATGCTGTGCAGGTAAGCATTGCATTTTGGGTGACACAAACTTCTCAAAAGTGACTCTAGTGAAATTCCTGTATCCATTACAAGAGTTTTTGTTTTTTCTTTATTAAAATGCAACATAAACATTCATTTTATATGCCTTTTCCCCCTCGAACTTTTATTTAAATTCCAGTTAGGTAACATTCAGTGTGATTTTGTTTTCTGGTGTAGAATTTAGTGATTCATCACATACATACAACACCCAGTGCTCATCACAAGGGCCCTCCTTAATCCCTATCCCCTATTCCACCCATCCCCCTGCACCCACCTCGCCTCTGGCAACCATTTGTTCTGTTTCTTAAATTCTATTTATGAATGAAATCCTACAGTATTTGTCTTTGTATGTATATATAGGCAAGTATGGTGTGTGTGCGTGAATCTGTCATCTCTCTCTCAGCAGCGTGTCTGTCCCCCGCTGCTGACAGATGCCTCCAGGCAGAGGCCCGACTGAGCAGGCATCCCACCTGGACAGTGATTCTGGGACTGCCTTAGCCTGCAGCAGACCCCAAGTCCTATTCTGCTGCAGTTACCAAAAAACCCAACTATGCCCAACGATTAAGCTTCATGGAATGATTTATGTTGTCGGGCTCATCATAAGAGGTTTTCGAAGATGAAAACGGTTTCAAAAGAATACTGTGTTGTGGACAGAAAGGATGTCTGAATGGATGTGGCACAAGAGGGTAGGACTTCATTTGAACTGTAAATTGGAAAAGAGCAACTTGCAGAGTGAGGTACCTGAGAGCCCAAGGTACTGGTGAAGAAGTATCTTCATCTCTGGGGGTCCTAGCTTTGTAATCTGTAAAATGATGTTTCACGTATCTCCGATGTTCCTTCCAACTCTCCTGTCCTGTTAGTAAGAGGTTTCATTTAAAAGAAAGCAATTAGAATGGAGCAAGTGTAGCTTTAAGGCTTAGTAAATGTGATTGGAATGGCATCTGAGGGAGATTCTCAGATGGGAGTACAGAAATAGGCTAGTAATGGAGAAATTGACCAAGCGACTGCAAAAATGGTTAAGCCCCATGCGTGGCCTTGGACAAGGAAGAAAACCAAAAGGGTTCGATCTGCTAAATATTGCAAAGGGAGAACCAGAATGGTTTAGACAAACTGAGCGGAACTGACAGGTAAGGCTGTGGAGCTGAGAGGTGACAGATGCCACTGGATGTGATGTCAGAATGTGGGGGGCTGAGGACTCAGCTGGAGGTTGGAGAATGACTATAGTCGGCAGCTCTTAAGGGGACACTGCGGATGAGAGGAAAGAGGAAAGTCAGGGACTGAGACATTTTTCTATACATGAGGAAAAGCAAGGTACTGTGGTTGAAGAGCAGAGTGGAGCTGGGGTGGACAGCGGCAGTGTGAAGGATTCAATCTGGGGGAAAGAAGTCTCTCAGAGTGCCTCACCATTGTGGTTTCAATTGCTTTTCTCATTTCTGAGCCATAGTCTTGCCTTGACCCCTTGTATCTGTACATTCCCGGTTCCTGACAGTCACCCATAGTTTCCCCATGGTCCTTTCAGGTCTGCTCTCTGTCCTCATGACTCAGTCCTCCCCATGGTGTCAGCCCAGCCTATCTAGTCAAAAAGCTTGGGTACAGTCTAGAGATGGTACCCAGAGAATAAGGTCCCTTCCGGAGAGTCTGACTGCAGGTCCGGTAGTTGGAAGCTGCTACAAATGGAGAGAGCTGCAGCCTTGGGGGGGTTGCTTATGTGAGGTGGTCTTTGGATGGTAGCGGGAGGCAAGGTTCAAAGAAGGGAGCAAAAGCCATGTAGCCTGGAGCAGCACAGGGAGGCTGCTGTGCATGTGTTAGATCTCCAGTTTCCGTGTGTGAATTGCCAGGAAGGTGACACGGAGAAGCACTCTAAAACATTCCCTCTAGGGCTGCCATACAGTCTCCTAATTGGTCTCTCCCACTACACACTCTCTTCCTGCCCATCTGTCACACACTCCGCTGACTGACTCACTTTCAAACACATCCTCAATATGTGTCACAGCCCTGCCCAGAATTTCTGAATATTCTGACAATACTCTCCTCCCAGGTATAAACTCCTATGACGAAATCTAAAGTTTTCAGTGATTTTACCCTCCGCTGCCCATCCAGGTTCCAGCACGTGGGTGCCACTATCTGCACCTGCCCAGCCACTGCACACCCTTGCACCTTGCTGTGCCTGCAGCCTGGAGGCCCTTGCTTCTCACAGATCTGTCACCTGCGTGTCCTCAAGACATGTATTAAGAGAACTGGTTCCTTTTTTCTGCACTAAAAACAAACACGCTCGGGCAGAGTTAAGAGGAATACACACATTAGATCATGTTAATATTTATTAAGAACTGGCTAGATTAAAAAAAAAAAAAAAAAAAAAAAGAACTGGCTAGATTGCCCAGTGAGTTCCTGGAACAGCCAGGGTAAATAAATTCATTCTTAACTGAGCCTGGATCTCAGAACTTTCTGTCCTGGGGAAGCTTCTACAGTCACAGCCAAGCTGTTACGTTTTCTGTCTGCCTAAAGGTCAAAGACATTAATTAGTTCACCCACCCCCTCTGGCTAGGGCAAGTAGTAGGAGCTCAGCCCTTCAGGCTTCGGCACAGGCTTTGATATTTTGAGTAACATGGTGGAAGGACTTCATCTGTGAGTCTGAAGACCTGGATTCCAATTCCAGTTCACCACCTGCTAGTGACTGGTTTAGGCAAGTGTTTTCACCTTCTTGGCATTTGGTTTTTCACCTGTAAGGTGAGGAGTTCAACTGGGTGACTCAAAGGCCCCTTTTCTTTCAAATTCCATCATCCTATGATAATAGTAATTGGAATCAAGGTTGGACAGCTTAGGAGCATAATTCCCACCAGCCAGCAATTCTAGAATATTGGTTTCAGTTGCCTAAGTTTTTGGAGGTGGCTTAAATTCAAGCTTTGATTGCGACTGTGTGCCCTTGAGTAAGGCCCCTTGTTTATGCCTCCTTCTTCCTCACTTGCAGGAGGAGATGGTATCACTTGCAATCAATGGACCTAGCCAAAAAAGGCTGAGTATAATATTTGCTGAGTGCTTCAAGATTCTTAGGGGAAAGAGATAACGTTTTAATGATGTACTTTCCCACTATACTTGAAGCCAAGTTGATTTTTTAAATATTCTTTCTAGTGTTAACCTTTGAAAGATGTAAACATCTTGATCATGGTATCCAAAAATGGAACCCATTTTCTTTATTTCCCACAAGAAAATATAATCAGAAAGGAAAAGAGATGACTAATGAAAATGTAAATAGTAAGTTATTTTTTCCTGTCTCACCAAAACAAAAAATCTGAATCCTCCAATTATCTTGAGAAGCCAGTCTACCACTAATGGGTCAATTACCTTGGTTGACTCCGTACTGGATAATCAGACTTTCCGTAAGATTTCTGTGTTCTTAGTGACTCTAAGCATCATGGCCTGCTAGGGCTATTTGATGGGCTCTATGCAACATCAAGGCCAGGATGATCTGGGATGGGGAAATTATTCTGACGTTTATTGTCTGTGACTTAATTGTGAGGTACACTTAGTTGTTTCCTGTAACTTTATTGGTCTTCAGCTGACTGGTAATGGAATAATCTATAGTAAAGATCGCCTCCAGGTTTTTATACCCTAAGACACCATGTCATGAAGAAAAGTAATGAAATAAGTAAATCTGCATTGCTCTAGGGGAAAATGTGAATGATTCCTTAGCATTCTAATGAGTAAAAATAAATCCTAATTAGGATTTATGTTCTAAAGAATGGAGTGAGAAAATGGATGTGCCAGTATGTTAATTTTTTTTTCCTTAAAAATGACTAAAATACTTTTATAACTTTGGGCCACTCTTTTTAGTAAGGCATCTAAGCTGTGTATTAAAAATGTAAAGCCAGGGGCGCCTGGGTGGCTCAGTTGGTTAAAAGTATCCAACTTTGGCTCAGGTCATAATCTCGCAGTTTATGAGTTTAAGCCCCACATTGGACTGTCTGCTGTCAACACAGAGCCTGCTTTGGATCCTCTGTCTCCCTCTCTCTTTATCTGCCCCTCCCCAGCTCTCTCTCTCTCTCTCTCTCAAAAATAAACATTAAAAAATATTAAAAGCGTGAACCCAGAAAGAAGTCTATACTCCATTGTCTATCCCTTTCATGACTCCCCCCCGCCCCACCAGTCATTAGCTTCAACTCTTAAATATCCTTATCCCAGATCTAACCAAATGCCCACATTTTCTATGTTTGACTCGGGCTCCAGAGACCTGCTAGAAACCCTGTGTAACTGGAGCCATCACAAATTCATGATCTCAGTCATTCACTTAAAAAACATTTACACTTTAGGCACCAGGTACCATGCAAGGCAGAGGATATAAACAGTGAACAAAACTGTTGGGTGCTTCTCCACAGGGAGCTGGAAGGGAACAAAGGTAAGGAGCAGGAAAGCATATATATGTCAAGTGACTCTGTGGGTCATGTCTTCTTTCCTCTTCGTTCCCAGATCTAGCACAGTGTTTCACATATAGTAAGTCACGCAATAAAAAAACATCTAGTCAGCACTTAACTATGTTCCAGGCTCTATTTTAGGCTCTGGAGGACATCAGTGAACAAGATAGACAAGGAAGGCTCTCCTCTTAGAACTTACATTCTAGCCACTGGAGAACAGCAGTAAACAAGTCTGAAAAAAATGAAAGAAATTACAAGGTAATTCCAGGTAATGCTATGTGCTGTGAAAGAAATAAAAGACAATGGGGATTAGGAGACACTTGAAAAAGGCATTTTGTGGAGATGACCCTTGTACTAAGACCAGTGCTGTGATGAGCAGTCTGGGAAGAGGAAATGGCAAGTGCAAAGTCCCAGAGGTGGGGATGCTTTGGTGTGTTCCATTGAAGGAAGTCACTGTGACTGGAGTATGGTCAGTGAGGGGGAGGAGAGAGAAGACATGGTCAGAGAGGTAAGCAGGCAGCAGATCATACTGGGCCATTAGGCCATTGTAAGGTGTTTGGCTTCTCATCATGCTTAGACTAAGTATCCCGAAAGGCTGGAAGCCGTCCGGGGGAGAAACGATGCGGCTTCCATGCAGGCTTTCACACATGTGTTAGCACAATACCCAAGAAGACATATATTCTGTGTTGTGATTCTGCACATAAACACATATATGCATAAACAGAAAGTTCATGAGACAGTCCCCTTACCCTGAGTGATGCGCTCTGAGATTTTCTATTCGATTTCACTGTTAAAGAAGAAATATTGGTTGTCCCCCACTAAACTGATTTCATAACTCATCAATGCCTTGCAACTCATGATTTTTGTAAAATACTACTTCAGACTAAAGTGCTGACAGTAGAGATGGAAAGAAATGAACAGATTCTGTGTATATTTCAGAAGTAGAGTTGACAGTGGTTATTGACAGACTTGGGGGGGGGTAAGGAAAAAACCTGATAAACGATGATTCTCTACGATTTTGGCTTGAACAAATGGGAGGATTGTCCTATATTCTGAGATGGGGGAGACGAAGGAAGGAATATGTTTGAAGGGAAGGATAGAGGGGAAATCAAGAAATCTTTAAACACTGAAAAATTCTGATTACAAATGTTCAGGTACATATAGAATATCTGTAACATTAATTGCTCAAATTACAAACCAACAGTAAAAAATCTCTTTATGTAGACTCTTAAAAATACTTCTAAAGTATTAATTTTATTTTCATCATAGAAGTAAAACCTAGTCACTAAAATAAAAGAGAAAGAAATGGGATCTGTGGTCTGGCCACATAAAAATGACCATGATTAATTTTTTTTAATGTAGGGAAGTTTGTTTTTTAAAAAAGTCTATTTATTTATTTCGAGAGTGAGAGTGAGAGAGAGAGCACAGGGGCATGCCTATGTCCTTGAGCAGAGGAGGGGTAGAGAGAGGCGGTGAGAGACAATCCCAAGCAGGCTCACACTGTCAGCGCAGAGCCTGACACAGGGCTCCATCTCACAAACCATGAGATCATGGCCTGAGCCAAGATCAAGAGTCAGATGCTTATAACCAACTGAGCCACCCAGGCCCACCCGCCCTTTGATCAATGTTTTAAATGTTTCCTTAATGTAACTTTCTATGCATTTTTTTTTTTGTCATCACCTAAGCTTCTATAAGGATAATTGTTTAGGATTGGAATTATGTCAGTAGTTTAGAGCTAATCAGTGGATTTGGCAATAGTGAGGTTCATGGTCATTGATGCTTAATAAGTAGCTTTATTTTTGTAATAATAAGGTGATTTTAAAGGGAAACCCAGTCATTTAATCCACTATCTCTCAAACTTTAAATACTACATGCATGATCACATTATATTTTCTAATCAGTTTTATATACATGCCCAGATTGGGACATATATACTCCAAACACTCTCTAACATCCAGGATTTAAATATTTTTTCAAAAATAAGATAATAACTAAACATGCTTGTCCAAATTACACGTGTCATTTCTGGCCTCCTTCACACTTCATTCTGATGCATCCCTTTAAAATCTATATACTTGGAAACTTACCCCATGACCCCATTCCTTGATGACCAGTGATTTCATCTAGCCCAGCAGGCCCTTAGGTACAGGAAAGCTTATTTCAGGGTTCTAATAACTGTTAGATACTGTGTCTATAGTAATCTGAAATCCACAAAAACACTTACTCTTATACTTCATCACTTATTAGTCACTCTGTTGAAGCATCGTCTTAGGCTTTATATAAATGAATATGAGGAAGAACATGGCCCTTCCTTCAAGTTTATCATCCAGTATTATCATCAGAAGACTTTTCTTAAAATTATAAAGTATATCTTTTAAAAAAGATTATGTACTTTTTTGAGAGGGGTTAGGGAGAGGGGCAGAGAGAGAGAGAGACAGAGAGACAGAGAGAGAGAGAGAATCCCAACCAGGCTCCTGCTGTCAGCACAAAGCCCAACATGGAGCTCGATCTCATCAACCACAAGATCATGACCTGAGCCAAAATCAAGAGTCAGGCACTTAACCGACTGAGCCAGCCAGGCACTCCATCAAACAACTTAAAAAAAAAAAAAAAACTTTTAATTTTAGAACAGTTTTAATTTACTGAAATATCGTGATGTAGGTATAGTGCCCATGTATCCCAAACTCAGTTTTCCCTTTTATTATCATTTGATACTACGGTACATAGTTTTACAGTCAATTTGAATCATACCATTTACAGAATTTTGAATTCTCAACTTTTCACTTTACAGTATATCGTAAGTATTGTTTGCACTTAAAGTAAATATTAGTGCTAGCCAAGTACTCTAGATTTTACCTGTGCCAGTCACCTTATTCCTCAGATGAGGAAGGGAGGTTAAGACCAGAGTATGGAGTAAAACCACAGCTGGAGGCACTCTTCCCCAGGCCCATGAGTATAACATGGCTGCTTCTCACCTACCAGTGAGAAGATGTGAGGATGTAGGAAATAGTCCTACATGCATTCATTCATCCAACCAGTGGTTATTCAGTGCCCCTGAGTATCAGAGATTATTCAGTTGGTACAGAAATAGCAATACAGCTGGTCACTCCCTACTCTCCAGCAATTTATCTTATAAATGTTTTTGAGTTGAGATCATGGAACAAAGGACGCTGAGTTTCTGTTTTCCTTCAGTGAAGAGGGAAGGGCAAAATGTACTGGGGAAAGAGAGATGAACGTAATTTCAGAGGGTTGTGGTGATAGGCTGATGATGGCCCTCCATAGATGTGTAAGTCCTAATCCCTGTAGTCTGTGAATGTTACTTCACATACTGAAAGGGCCTTTGTAGATGTGATTAAGTTAAGGATCTTGATTATACAGGATTATCCAGGTGGGTCCAATGTAATCACAAGAGGTCTTATAATACAGATGGTCCCTGACTCACAGTGGTTCAGCTTCCAATGGTGTGAAAGCAATATGCATTCCGTACAAACTGTGCTTTGAATTCTGAATTTTGATCTTTCCCCAGTCTAGCTAGACGCGGTATGATGCTCTCTTGGGATGCCGGCCGCGGCAGCGGGAGCCCTAGCTGCTGGTCAGCCACGTGATCATGAGGGTAAACAATAAAAACCATTTTGTGCCCATTCGGCCATTCTTTTCTCACTTTTACAGTAGTCAATAAGTTAAACGGGATAGTCACCATTTTATTATAAAATAGGCTTTGTGTGAGATGATTTTACTCAACTGTGATATCTGTGTTCTGAGCACATGGAGGGTAGACTAGACTGAGATACTATGTGCAGCAGTTTAGGAGTATTAAATGCATTTTTGCCTTCTGTTATTTTCAATTCCTGATGGGTTTATCAGGACATAACCTCATCCTAAATTGAGAAAGGTCTGTACAGGGAAAGAGGCAGAAGACACGTGACAACAAGTGCAAATGGCAGGAACAGGATTACTGGTTGGAGGTTATGAGACGAAGAACGTGGGCAGCCTCTAGAGGCTGGAAGAGGCAAGAAACAATTTTTCCTAGAGCCTCCAGAAAGAATGCAGCTGCTTTTCTTTTAGTTCCTTAAGACCCATTCTGGACTTCTGACCTCCAGACCTATACTATAAGAGGACGTATTTGTGTTGCTTTAAGCCACCAAATGGTGGTAATTTGTTACAGCAGCAATAGAAGCTAATGCAGTTGATAAGCTGACTACTTTTACAAAAAGAAGAAAGTATTCGTAAAGTATTGTGGTATTATAGAATGTTCTCCCCTAAGGTTCAACTCTGCTCTAGCTAATCCAATAGCTTCATTTTTTAGAAGACAATAATGATGCAAAGGAAAGTATCTGATGAACTCTTCCCTATTCAAACTGATTATATTACTTTGGGTTTGAAATCATATATGTAGCAGCATGATTCATAATAGTCCTGAACTGGAAACAACTCAAATTCCATCAATAATAGAGTGGAAAACCCATTGCTATCTATTCCCACAACAGAATGCTACACAGCAATGAGAATGTATGAACACAATTACAAGGAATAATACAGATGAATTGCATGAACTCATGATATTGTTGAGTGAAAGAAGACAGATACAAAGAGCTAATACCATATAATCCATTTACATAAATTTCAAAAGTAGGCAAAACTAATCTATGATGTTAACAGTTTCCTTGGAGAGCGATGGGGGCTGGGAAAATATGGGGACAGGGCAGGATGGAGGCTTCTGGAATTCTGGCAATGTTCTCTCTCTTGATCTCAGTGCTGGTTACATGAGTGAGTTCATTTGGCAAAATTCATGTGATTTGTGCAAACTTCTAGATGCTATACATCAATAAAAAGTTTACTTAAAACCATATGAATGTGTGCTCCCAATGGCTGTTTTAACAGCAGTGGATATAAAAGGATATGAGCTTTTAGAGGGAAAATAATGAGCAAAATCCCCTGTGGGAGCCTTCTTGAGTTCATTGCCTGACAAGGGAACCAACACTCCTCCTTGGCTTTAGAATACTGGATTTAAAAGTTTGTTCTAAAACATTTGAAATACTTACTTTATGCTGTACTTATTAGCTTCTCTCTCCCTCTCCCCACTGGAACACATTATTTTCAAGCTAATATTTAAAAATATTGAATTGTAAGGAAGTACTGTAGGTTGGAAGGAAAATCTTTAATAAGTTCATGATAAACAGTGATTGCTTAATTATGGGTCTGTGGAAGAATGAGGCTTTCTGGTGTGCTTGGAATTGTATCTACCTGGGACACTCTTTATTTTGAGCAGACTGATGGTAGAAAGCTAAGGCTACAGTCTGACTAAGGAGACCTTTCATACTAAATATTGAGGGAGGGTAATCTGTACAAGTCTGGTGAACTCATTTATAGAATGCTGAACAATTTAAATTTAAATACTAAACAATCTATTGATTCGATGGTTTAAATAACAAACATTTATATAATAAACATCCTATAGATTCCATGAAAAAAAATAATTCCTATAACAAATAAGGTGTGTGGTGCTCACATAAGTTTTGATTTCCTGGAAATAAAAAAATATATAGTTAATAGTTAAATATCTTGGGGAAACTTCTTGCTCTTCAGTAAACACTGAGAAGAAGTGCAATTAAATTTAAGTAAAGCTTTACCCTAGCAGGCTAGTGTTCTGTTTATTGTGCTCTTGAGGTCACTGGACTGTGAGCACTTCCAACATTCTCTTATCTTTGCTAAGGAGGATGAGAGCCAGCACAGCACTTAGAATTCTCAAAGCACTTTTATCAACAGGATTACTTCAGCACAAGGTTCATTATTAAATGTCATTGTGACCTCCAGCATTTCTTTAATTTTACCAAGGCCTGAAAAAAATTTTGAAGGGTGCTTGTAATTTTATTTCACAATGTTAAGGGAGCTGAAATTATAAAGTGAATATTGACTTAATACAACTTTATTTTCGGCAACTGACTTTCTACCAAAACAAAATGAATGAAAGTTGATGCTCAACTCTGGTGGAGAATATTAACAACAACAACAAATCAAAAGGAAATAATATGTAAAAACTGCAGTACTGATCTGGGTAGCTAACAAAGAGAGAGTATTGATGCACTTATGTTTTTAAGTCAAAGTTGGCAGCTTTTTTATGTCAAATTGAATAAGTTATAGAAGGAGATGGTTTCATGTATTACTTCATCCATAATAGCACTTATGTTAAAAAAATTAGTTGGGAGAAATTTTGTAACAACAATATGAGATATTAAGAACAAACAAAACAAAAAGCATATTATGGACTAGATAATATTTATGAATTTTAATGAAAAATATTTTATTATCCCTTCATTTTTAAAGACCTCAAATACTAATTTATTAATAACCTAGCATAAGGGCTTCCAAAATAAGATTGCCTTCCTTCTTTCTATCCTTTATCTCTTTCCACCATGAGTGAGGTATAGTACCAGACTCACAGCTCTTCTCATTGTGCTTATAAGAATCAAGAGTTTTATTCAAATGCAGATTCTCATTCAGTAGATCTGGGGTTTGTGCAGGGTTGATGCTGGAGTTGACTAGAATTCCTGTTTCTTCCTTCCTTCCTTCCTTCCTCCCTTAAGATATTAATTTATTTATTATTTTATATATTATTATTTAATATAATTTATTGTCAAGTTGGCTAACATAAAGTGTGTACAGTGCGCTCTTGGTTTTGAGGGTAGATTCCCATGATTCATCACTTACAATTCCTAATAATCTTCTAGGTGATGCCAATGCTGTGGTACTTTGGACCACACTTGGAGTAGCAAGAATGGGTAATGGCCCATCTTCAAAAAGTCTATAGTGCAGTGACAGCCATTTGCATTCTCCACTGCAGTTCAAAAGTCTCAGCTTATTTTTCAGATTACGTGTACAACCCAGATGTCAACAGAAAGCTTCTCTTTCCTCTCAAGACCTAGGTAATATTAGATTGAACACATCACTAATTCCAGAGCCTCTGAATACCCAAAGACTTCCCCATGATTTATGGAATGAACTCAGAGATGAGACTTGCCCTTTCTCTACTTTCCTCAAAAAATCCGCCTGAACAAAGATGTCGTCTGTAGACTTTACCAAGAGGGGAGAAAAAAAGGAGTTGACATAACGCAAGCACAAATACTTTGGGGTTTTTTGTTTTTTTTTGTTTTTTTAAATAGTTTATTGTCAAGTTGGTTTCCATATAACACCCAGTGCTCATCCCAACAAGTGCCCTCCTCCATGCCCATCACCCCCTTCCCCTCTCCCCCCCCCCCTTCAGCCCTCAGTTTATTCTCAGCATTCAAGAGTCTCTCATGGTTTGCCTCCCTCCCTCTCCCCAACTATTTTCCCCTTCTTCTCTGTTAAGTTCTTCCTAATCCACCTATACGTGCAAACATATGGTATATGTCCTTCTCTGCCTGACTTATTTCTCTTAGCATAACACCCTCTAGGTCCATCCATGTTGCTACACATGGCCAGATTTCATTTTTTCTCATTGCCATGTAGTATTCCATTGTATAGATAAACCACATCTTCTTGATCCATTCGTCTGTTGATGGACACTTAGGCTCTTTCCATGTTTTGGCTATTGTTGAGAGTGCTCCTATGAACATTGGGGTCCATGTGCCCCTATGCATCAGCATTCCTGTATCCCTCAGGTAAATTCCTAGCAGTGCTACTGCTGGGTCATAGGGGAGTTCTACTGTTAATTTTTTGAGGAACCTCCACACTGTTTTCTAGAGGGGCTGCACTAGTTTGCATTCCCACCAACAGTGTAGGAGGGTGCCCGTTTCTCCACATCTTCACCAGCATCTAGTCTCCTGATTTGTTCATTTTAGCCACTCTGACCAGCATGAAGTGGTATGTCAGTGTGGTTTTGATTTGTATTTCCCTGGTGATGAGGGATGCTGAGCATCATTTCATGTGTCTGTTGGCCATCCAAATGTCCTCTTTGGAGAAGTGTCTATTCATATCTTCTGCCCATTTCTTCACTGGATTATTTGTTTTTTGGGTGTGGTGTTTGGTGAGTTTCTTATAGATTTTGGATACTAGCCATTTATCTGATATGTCATTTGCAACTATCTTTTCCCATTCCATCGGTTGCCTATTAGTTTTATTGATTGTTTCCTTTGGCGGCAAGCACAAATACTTTGAAAGGAACTGTGGGCTCCTGCTTCCATAGGATGAGTCCAACATCTGAGTCTTCTCACTGTGCAAGGAGCTGTATCCATCCTGTACTAAATGGCATCAACATCACCCATTAGCTCATGCTTCCTAAGTGAGAAAGGGAGCTGGTATTTGAGCTACATATGATCACACACCTATCTATAACTCTCCTTTAAAATAAGCAAGCCGAAAGTTTCTTTTGTCTGGATAGATCCAGGAAAATCCATTGTTTAGTATAAATGTTTAATGTATGATAAATTAAATCATATAAAAATATGCAGTGAGATGATTAGACAGAATAGTAGACAACAAAAACAGGGCTTAATTAGTTGGTACATGCTGGCTGTCTATCAATTTACATTGTGTGTTCATGTGACTTCCTGTCATTCTTAGCATCACATAATCATATAAGCAATAGTATGTATGTATTTAGTATTTTACTTAGATATAGGAGAAAATACTACCAATGCCCTCCAGGCCAAACCCTGGTGAGTGAGCAGTGCTCATGGCAGAAAGGAAAAAGTGAACACCATGGGGAGCTGTGGGGTGTCTCCACATTATAGGATTTGGGCTGGTATTTAAGTGATTTGGGGAGAGCTTAAGGAAGTGGGGCTGTGCATAGGAATGCATACTGTCAGGAAACAGGTAATTCTATGATTGGTTATCTTAATAAATCTTACCTAAAAGGAGAGAAGACTAGGGGTGCATGGTGGCTCAGTCGGTTAAGCATCTGACTCCTGATTTTGGCTCAGGTCATGATCTCATGGTTTGTGGTATCAAGCCCCTTGCTGGGCTCTTCACTGAGAGTGTGGAGCCTGCTTGGGATTCTCTCTCTCCCCCTCTCTCTCTGTCCCTCCCCCTCCCTCACTATCTCTCTCTCTTTCTCTCTCCCTCTCTTTCATGCATGCTGTCTCTCTCTCTCAAAATAAACAAACATTTTTTTCAAATTCTTTCAGGGCGCCTGGGTGGTTCAGTTGGTTAAGTGGCTGACTTCAGCTCAGGTCATGATCTCGCAGTTAGTCAGCCCGAGCCCCATGTCGGGCTCTGTGCTGACAGCTAAGAGCCTGGAGGCTGCTTCAGATTCTACGTCTCCTTCTCTCTCTGCCCTTCCCCAGCTCATGCTCTGTCTCTCTGTCTCTCAAAAATAAACATTAAAATAAATAAATCAATAAAAATTTTAAAAAATCCTCTCTCTGCCCCTTTCCTGCTCACATGCATGCACTCTCTCCCAAAATAAATAAATAAACATTAAGAAAAAAAGGAGAGAAGACTAGATGGAGACTAGCTTATAATTGGTTAAGAAGCTGCAGTCACTAATACCAGGCAGGATAGAAAGCTGTTTAGTAATTTCTGTGGTTTGCACAATGTTTATGTCTGTGTGTAGACATGATTATGGAGTGGCCTTCTTTTATGGTCCTTAACGATAATGGTCACAAAGTGGCCTTGCCTGACGTTGAAGTTCTATGAAATTGTTGATGTTCAACAGGAGAGCCCCAAGGCCTAGCTGACAGGACCAGGCCAACTCCTGGAGGTCAACACAGTTCTCTTTCTCAATACATTTCAGAAGAAAAATATCATTACTTTTGTGTGTTTTTCTCAGAGTAGTACAACATAAAGTGACAGACGGGATGCAATTATCTAGGTGAAGCACATAATCATCAGAAATAGCAATATTCATGGGTTAGGCAGAGGGCAAAACTTGTGTCACTGGTGTGACCTTTACAATTTTACAAATGTGATCATATGTTTTGTTTAATAAATGGAGTCCATGTTAGCAAGGAGTTTCCATGCTTTTCTTCCTCAAAAATGTCCAATAATGGCAGGTACAGATTCAACCCAAGAGCGCGGAGCTTTATAGGTCCATCCTCTTCCACCAGGAATCAAGTGAAGAGGACACTGGACTCTGTTAAGTTGTCTTTGTTTGAGTCCCCAGGGTATCACCATGGAGGACTGGCTTTGCAGTTTGATGGATGATGTTGAGATGCCCTTGCTGGTCTGATAGATGACTGTGCTGATCACAGAAGTGCCACAGATTGGGCACTAGGGTTATAGCTAGTTTTTTGTTTCTGTTTTTCAGCTTATCAGTGTCTCTTTGCAGGGCTACAGTTCCCAGATGTGGGGTAGGCAGCAAGCTGCAGAATGATAGCTGAGACCTAAGATCCAAGAAGAGAATTCAGCACCCAGGGTAGTGTCAGGAAATGCCAGTTCCTTTTTCTTTTTCTTTTCCTGAGAGAAGAAATGTGGGCTTTTGCATCAGGTAGCTTTACTTTAATTTTCAGTATAGTAAATGATACAAATAAATGATACAAATGAGCTGTATATCCTTACATAAGTTAGTCTATCTCAGCCTTTTCTCATCTGTTAAAACGAGGAGTAATAGTGGCCTTGCGCTTTCTGCTTCCTTTATATGTGTCACCTTCCTTCACACAGCACGCCTCTCCTTTTCCTCCCCTTTCCACTTAATGGGAATCCTACCCATGCTTGAAGACCATGTTCCAGTGGCTATTTCCTTAGTGGCTCCCACCTACCGTGATCTCTGCTCCTTTTGAGCTTTTTAATAGTAAACAGGTACTCAATGTACTGCTCAATCATCACTTCCTTTGTAGAACATTATTCTCAAGGAGAGACAAAAGAGCCAAAAAGGTATGTTTAGAATAAACTGTTTTAATTTTTCACCAACTTTCTGGTTCAGGCCTCCTCCTTCTGCATTCTTTTCTTTCCTCTTCCTTTCCTTAAGATTTTATTTTAAGAAATCTCTACACCCAAAGTGGGGCTTGAACTCATGACCTCAAGACCAAGATTCCACATGCTCCTCTGACTTAGCCAGCCAGGCATAACCTCCTCCTGCATTCTTGATCTCTCAGCAGTAAAACAGATTGCCCTGGGACTTCTTAGATATTCCACTGTGTGTTCTCATTGTTGTTTGAAAGGGGGGAAAAAAAGGCAAAATGCCACTGGCCACTCTTCTCCACCACGGGTGTCAGGTTTCTCACTTCCCTGGCCATCCCCCTCACCTCCCACTAGATTAGGGGAGCTTTCCCTCTAGTGACTGAGATCAGCTCCACCATGGCTGCCAAATAACAAAACATTAGACGAATTTCTCACCAGTGTTGGAACCCTCTGGCTAACAGGGGACCCAAACTAAACTTAAATCTTTTCACCCCTGCTGGTCTCCAGCAAAAACTTTCTCCAAATCACTCCTGACACTACAACCAATCTGTTTTCTTGCTCCCAAATCTTTGGCCAGGCCCTGCAGTGATTTAAAATGGTCATGTGGAAGCTTGACTTCATTTCAAAGCCAATCACCAGCCTACAAAGAATTTGTTCACTCTGGCTCTGTGTCCGGCCCTACCAGACCATTGTGTCATACCATTAGCTTGGAATAATTTCTTATTATTAAAAAAAATGTTTTTCTACTTTTTGACCCCCCTTTACCCCTTTCTCTCACCTTCCATGTCTCACGTCTGCCAACCACCAGTCTGTTCTCTGTATCTCTGAGCTTGTTTTCATTATTTAGTTTTTCATTATTTAGATTCTACCTATAAGAAGGATCATATGGTATCTTTTTCCTCTGCCTGACTTAACTTTACTTAGCATGATACCTTTGAGGTTCATCCACATTATTGTAAATGGCAAGATTTCTTTCTTTTCTGTGGCTGAATAATATTTCATTATATGTAAACATACACCACAATTTCTTCATCCATTCACTCATCAGTGTACCCTGAGTTTATTTCCCTATCTTGGCTATTATAAATAATCCTGCAGAGAACATGGTGGTGCATATATCTTTTCAAGTTGGTGCTTTTGTTTTCTTCAGATAATACCTGAAGTGGAATTTCTGGATCATATGACAGTTCTATTTTTAACTTTTTGAGAAATCTCCATACTATTTTCCATAATGGCTGCACCAATCTACATCCCCACCAACAGTGCACGAGGGTTCCCTTTTCTCCATGTCTTTGCCAACACTTGTTGTTTCTCGTCTTTTTGGTAATAGCTATTTTGACAAGTGTGAAGTGCCACCGCATTGTGGTTTTGACTTATATTTCCTTGATGATTAATAATGTTGAGCATCTTTTTAAGGACTTGCTGGTCATCCATGTCTTCTCTGGAAAATGTTTTTCAGAACTTCTGCCCATTTTTAAATTGGATTATGGGTTTTTTGCTATTGTTTATGAGTTCTTTATGTATTTTTGTATACTAGCCTCTAATCAAGTATGTAATATACAAATATTTTCTCCCATTCAATAGATTGTCTTTTCATTTTTTTGATGGGTTCATTTGCTATAGAGAAGCTTTTTAATTGGATGTAGTCTCACTTATCTATTTTTGCTTTCGTTGCTTTTGCTTTTGTTTCAGATTCAAAAAATTATTGCCAAGATCTGTGTTAAGGAGTTTACTGCCTATGTTTTCTTCTAGGAGTTTTTTCATCCATTTTGAATTGATTTTTGTGTGTGGTATAAGAAGTGTTCCAGTTTTCCCAGTACCATTTATTGAAGACACTGTCCTCTCTCTATTGTATATTTTTGGCTTCTTTGTCATAAGTTAATTAACCAAATATTTGTGGATTTATTTCTGAGGACTGTATTCTGATCTATTGATCTATGTGTCTGTATTTTTGCTAATACCATACTGTTTTATTTATTTTTTTGACATTATTCTGACTTTATTTTTTTCTTAGTTTATTGCCACATCGGTTTCCATATAACACCCAGTGCTCATCCCCACAAGTGCCCTCCTCCATGCCCATCTCCCCCTCCCCCCCCACGCATCAGTCCTCAGTTTGTTCTCAGCATTCAAGCGTCTCTCATGGTTTGCCTCNCCCTCCCCCCCCACGCATCAGTCCTCAGTTTGTTCTCAGCATTCAAGCGTCTCTCATGGTTTGCCTCCCTCCCTCTCCCCAACTATTTTTCCCCTTCTTCTCCCCCATGGTCTTCCATTAAGTTTCTCCTAATCCACCTATACGTGCAAACATATGAATACCATACTGTTTTAATTGCTATAGCTTTGTAGTATAGTTTGGAATCAGGAGCATAATGCCTCCAGCTTTATTCTTCTTTCCCAAGACTGTTTTGGCTCTTTAAGGTCTTTTGTGATTCCATACAAATTTCAAAAGATTATTTGTTTTATTTCCATGAAAAATGCCACTGGAATTTTGATAGGGATTGTATTAAATATGTAGATTGCTTTGATTAGCATGGACATTTTGACAATATTGATTCTCCCAATCCATGAGCACAGAATATCTTTCCATTTTTTTGTGTCTTCTTCAATTTCTTTCATTAGTGTCTTGTGGTTTCCAAAATACAGGTCTTTCACCTCCTTGGTTAAATTTATTCCTAGGTATTTTATTCTTTTTGATATAATTGCAAATGGGATTGTTTTCTTAATTTTTCTTTTTAATAGCTCATTATTTATGTATAGAAATGCAACAGATTTTTGTGTTATTGATCTTATACCCTACAACTTTACTGAGTTTGTTAGTTCTATCAGTGTTCTATCTTTAGGGTTTCCTATACATAAGATCATGTCATCTGCAAATAGTGATGGTCTTACTTCTGTTTTTCCAATTTGGATGCCTTTTATTTCTTTTTCTTGCCTAACTGCTCTGATTAAGACTTCTCATACTATGGTCAAATGAGGACAGTGGGCATTCTTTTCTTATTTTTGATCTTAGAGGAAGAGCTTTAGGTTTCCCACCTCTGAGTATGATATTAACTGTGGGTTTATCATATATGGCCTTTATTATGTTGAGGTTCATTCCCTTTGTATTCACTTTGTTGAGAGTTTTTATCATAAATGGATGCTGAATTTTGATAAAATTTTCTACATTTTTCTACATCCATTGAGATGATCATATGATTTTTATCTTTCTTTTTGTTATTGTTATGTATCACACTGATTCGCAGATGATAAACCATTGTTACATCCCTGGAATAAATTATACTGATCAGGGTTGGGTGTGTGATCCTTTTAATGAATGCATTATTGAATTTGGTTAGCTAATATATTACTAAGAATTTTTGCATCTATGTTCATGTTCCTGTGGCATCCTTGTCTGGTTTTGGTGTCAAGATAATGGTGGCCTCATAAAATTAGTTTGGAAGAGTTCCCTCATCTTCTATGGAATTGACTCCTGGTTCCAGTTCATTATGGCAATGAAGGAAGATCCTAAACTCACCTCCACCCACAGACAGAATACATATGGAACATTTCCTCTTTAAAGAACCTAACATGTGGCTGAGTGACAACTAGATTTTGGGCAAATGAGAAGAAAACCACACTGAAGCAGATAGGAAAGGCTGGGATGCTATCTTGCCATAAATCCCTCCTCAGCATGTTGTCCCACAACCAGGAGAAAACTCAAAGCCTGGAAAACTCAAAGCCTCTTCACCGCAAAGAACAAAGGGTTTGTACCCCCTATCAGGCAACTTAACTCTAAGACCTGCACTGGAGAATGAGCCCCCAAAACATCTAACTTTGAAAAGCAGTAGGCCTCATGTCTCAATACCTACAAGACTGAAGTGATATAAGATACAGCTCTTCAAGGGCTGTGCACTCAAGCTCACCCAGCCCCAGACCCAGCTCAGAGGCAGCTGACTGCACCCAGGCTTAAAGTGAAGAAGGCTCATATTAGAATATCTTCCTGAAGGTCAGGCATCTAATCCATCACTCACATGTAGGAGCCTTCAGGAACATCCTCTGGGATGGACCTTGTCCTAACCCTTTGCCATGCTCCAGAGTACTTGTATCTCCTGGAAGGGGGCTATTTTGCAGCTGCAGCCTGTGGGGGTGCCTTGGATACCTGGCTCTGGAAGTCAGGGGAGCTTGTGTTCTTGCTCCCGTGGGATTATAATTATTGATGTCACCCAGAAAGGAACTCATACCCCTTTCTGGTACCCCATTTTTTTGCAGCCTGCCACCATGGCACTTCTATATTACCTGGCTACAGTGACCAGTGGGGCTTAGGCTCATAGGTCCCATAGGACTATAAAAAGGGAGAAAAGGTTCTCCTGAACTGGTTCTTAACAGTTCTACCCCCAGAATACAGCAAGATGCAACAGACCCATCTTTAGGCTTTCTGTAAAGGAGGCCTCTTAGCTAATCATCATGGCTGCAGCCTGAGGGAAAGGAGACTTCTAATTAAACACCCATCTAGTGGCAGACTGTAATTTCTTCCAGGGACTTCAGAGGGTAAGCACTATCTTCACACTCTTCCTGTGCTGTGCTCCAGAGTGCCAGAGTCTCCTGGAGGGGAAGGTTACATTCATTTGGTACTCTGGTTTTTCTGTCTGGTGCCCTGCTTTTTGTGACTGCTGCCCAGGGGACACCACCTGATTGCCTGGCTTTGGTGGCTTACATTCCTGGATCCCACAGAACTGGGGCAGTCAGAGATAGTTCTTGGTAAGCTACCACCCCCAAGCCCCTGCATAGGCAGCAGTCTTCATGCTGATGTGTCTTCTTGTCCTGGTACATTCAGCTCTTGGAATCCTTGGTCAATTCTCCTTCTAGCAGACTTCAGTCACAATTCTTTGATGGACCCTTTACAGGTTTTCCTACACTTGAATCATGGAGATTGGAGTATGGGGCTCTGATATCTTCTCTCCAAGAAGGCCCTAGGTTTCTTACAGGGACTGAGTCATCTCCTCCCCAATGACTAGCTCAGTACACCAACAGAAGATACAGATTTTGTTAAGCCAAAAAAAAAAAAAAAAGTCCCTTATTCCATGGTGGGTGTCTCCTATATTTGCATAACTAAGAGGGTTACTCAAGTAATCCTTCTCCAGACCAAGAAGCTCAAGTTCTATCAACTTTAAAAAGGCAAAAATAAAAATAGTGGAGGATAGCTATCTTGTTATATTAGCAAAGGAGAATAAAAGTTAAGAGGAGAGTAGGAGAGACTGTGGTAAGGAAACCAGGAATTTTATAGAAGTGAGTAATCAATAATTTCAGTCTTTATCAGCTTACATAAGTGGAGACTGAGAAGGACCCACTGGATTTGGTCTTTGAGTCATTGTTGGGTAGATACATGATTGCATTCGTTTGAAGAATGAATGAGGGTGAAGAAGAGACTAAGTCTGCACTTTCCTTACAAGAGCCTTGGCTGCAAAAACGAAGTGAGAAGGGATAACTTTGTATGTCTGTGTGTCTGTGGGGAGGTGATGTTAGAGGTAGCCTTTCTCAGAACAAAGGCAGCTTCAGGCAATTCCAGCCTCACTTTTAATATCTGCTTCTTTAGGGATTTTGGAACAGAGACCTGGTGTTTCTTATTACAGGATCCCATCCAGGATACATAACATTTAGTCACCATATCCCTGTAGGATCCTCTTGGCTGTGACAATTTCTCAAAACTTTCCTAGTTTCAGATGGCCTTGACAATTTTTTTAACTAGGCTCCACACCCAACATGGGGCTTGAACTCATGCTCCTGAGGTCCAGAGTCTCATGTTCTACCGACTGAGCTAGCCAGGCACTCCATGACCTTAACAGTTTTGAGGGATACTGCTCAGGAATTTTTTATGGAATGTCCCTTGACTGGGATTTGTCTGGTGCTTTTTTCATGATTTGACTGGGGTTATGGGTCTCTGGGAGGAAGACCTTAGAATGTTAATCATATCATATCAAAGGTACAAACCATCACATGACTCATCACTACTGATGTTAAGCTTGATCGCCTGGCCAAGGTAGTATTTGTTATATTTCTCCACTGTAAAGTTACTTCCCTCCCTCCCTTTCCATACTGTCCTGTTTGGATGGGAAATCACTATGCAAAGCTCACTTAAGAGCTAGGTTCTTCTTCCTCAAGGGTGGAGTATTTACATAAGTTATTGGGAGTTTTTCTGAATAAGAACTTTGTCTCTTCTGTCCCAGATAAGTCAATTCTTAGTCCCCCTATGAAAGACACAATGACTTCTTCCCTTGCTTACTGAGATTAAACTTGTAGGATAAATTTCATCCAGGAAGTTAGCTATTTGATTCATATTTTTCAATACAGATTAACATACTGACATAGCAGAAATTGAGAGCACTGAAGAAGAGCCCCACAAAAATACTATTGAATGTGTCTTACTCACATATTTCTGCTAGCTGTTAATATTTCCATAGGCCAATGAAAAAGTCATTGAATGGGACTGACTTATAACTGATTTGAGTAACATGAAGTTGAAATACTGTTATCAACACTTTTGTCACATTTAATTTCCTAGTTTCTGCATCTGTAAGACTGTTGAAAAAATTAAAGTTACTGAGTTTCATGTCTTGATAATTAGCATTGATAATGAAAGAGAAACTACAGAATAAAACTGGTTATTTTAAGCAGCCATACTTTATGTAGCCTCTACCACTTCCTAGCACTTACAGGTTGTGAGCCACTGCTTCTGTAAGCAAACCTCCATTTCTTCACCTATAAATTAGAAAAAGAATAATGCCTACATACCAAAATTTTTAAGAATTAAATTTGTGTCTGTTTGTCTCTCTTTATATATATAGATATAGATTAACTAACTGGAAATTAAATAAATATATATAAAATAAATATATATATAATGTATATATTTATTTAAATTCCAGTTAATTAATATACAGTGTAATATTAGTTTCAGGTATACAATATGGTGATTCAACACTTGCATACAACACTCAGTGCTCATCAAGAGAAGTGCTCTCCTTAGTCCCATCCCCTATTTCATCCATCCCCCGACCTAAGTCCCCTCTGGTAACCATCAGTTTGCTCTCCATAGTTAAGAGTCTGTTTTTTGGTTTGCCTCTCTCTTTTCTTTCCCCTTTGCTCATTTGTTTTGTTTCTTAAATTCCACAGATGATTGAACATAATATACTTCAAAATGTGTTCGTGACCTATATTTATGCCTCATGTTCATTAGACTGGTCAGGGCCCAAGCTGCATTAGCGTTAAGTATTTTGAACATCACTGCTGTCAGCCCCTGGGGAGACACACAGAGAGTCAGCTTCCTCCTGGCACTCATAGCCATTGATTATGTATTGTTGGAACCAGCAGTGTTATCTGGGCCTGCCTCACTACATGTAAATAATTAAGAAGCCTTGATTCCCGGAGATCTCGAGGTGGGGAGCCAGGAACTGGTTCGCCTTGATAGATTTTGAAAGGGAAACTCTGCTCTTGCAGAAGGTGTTCTTGCTTTGCCTAAATCAGCAAGTCATGTTGGGAAGCCCTTCCCAGTGTAAGCACGGACAGCTAGACAGACATGCCTGTATTCACACTTGAGTTTCTGCGGACCCCTGTCTGTTGGTGTGAACGTTGCAGGCGGTGGACGTAATTACTATTCAATAGAGATAGTTTTATTCTTTTCCTTGATTTCCTTTTGTTAAAACATTACCTGAAGCAATGAACACAGGAGGGAAACTAGTCCCTGAATAATTTCCTGAGTATGAGCAAGTTAGATAGCATAGAAAGCTATGAAAAATTCCAAGCCATATTTAATACTGAGCTAGGAAATAGCTCCTCCAGGTGATTACAAGACACCACAGGGGTCTCTCCTCAAATGCACTGTAAGTTGAAGGCAGTTTATTGAATCAATTCCACTTCCATTCAAAAAAATTTCTTAGTGGCATTTGGAAGAAATACTTAATAATATCATAATTTTCCAATCATATTCCATGTTTTGTTTTTCCAACTCAACATTTTGCCTAAAGGGTTCAGTTTTTTATTTGCAAAACTGTATATCGGTTACCTGAGATTGAATACACATATTTTAATAATTTATTAATATATATTTTTAAAGGCCATCATTTTGTTGAAACAGTAATCATCTTTTCTGTTTTGGTCTTAGAATTTGAAAGCTTGATATTAAAATTTGAAATTCTTACTGCCTAACGTTAACGATCTGACTTTCATTTCAAGGATGTATGCCACCATTCTGGGGTAAGAATGAGAAGTCAGTGCACCATTCCAGAACTTGGTGGTTTTCCTTCCATGAGTCATGAGTCTTGTGGTAAAAATAAAGTATCTTCAGATACTTCCTGGAGATAAGGTTTTCAACATCGATTTATTCTTCTATATCACCCATAAATATTTTATAGATAAAAAACAATCTTACCCCTGAGCACAACTGTCTTAATTTAATCTTGTTAAACATATCACTTGAAATATTCAATCTGAATTCTACTAAAAATATAATAAAACATATTATCGAAGAAATTGGGGGTGGAACTGGCCGTGAAAGCCACGGGGTTTACTTACACGTAATGTGACTCATGCAATATCTGGATGGCTTTAATTAGTGCAGGAGCCAAGAATGTTAAAAACCAAAGAAGTTCCTAGAAATCATTTTGTAATTTGCATCTTTTTACAGTTGAGGTAATTGAGTTCTTGGAGTTTAGGAGCTTGTGGTGAAACAGAAAGCTGCTCAGGTGGAAACTGAGCCCTTTTGGGGTCCTGTGTTCTTTAAGCTGGATTTCCCTGCTCCCCCACCCTCACCCCTGATTAGGGCATACACCAGTCCTCCCTTATCTGCAGGTAGACGCCTGAAACCCTCGGTAGCGCTGAACCCTGCATATACCAAGGTTTTTCCCCATACAAGCATTTCTATGATAAAATTTAATTTATAAATTAGGCACAAGAAGTGATTAAAAACAATAATGATATAGGGTACCTGAGTGGCTCATTCGGTTAAGCATCCGACTTCGGCTCAGGTCATGATCTCACGGCTTGTGGGCTCGAGCCCCGCAGCGGGCTGTGTGCTGACAGCTCAGAGGCTGGAGCCTGTTTCAGATTCTGTCTTCCTCTCCCTCTACCCCTTCCCCTGCTCACACACACACTCTCTCTCTCTCAAAAATAAATAAACATTAAAAAAATTTTTTAAAGCAATAATGATAGAACAATTATAACACTATAATTGTAATCAAAAGTTAGGTGAATGTGGTCTCTCTCCCTCAAAATATCTTACTGTGTGGGACTCACCCTTCCTGTGATGATGTGAGATGACCAAATGCCTGCATGAGGACATGTGGTGAGATGAGTGACCAGGCAGGTGACAACAGGGTGACTATTGACTTTCTGATGATTCGTCAGAAGAAGGATCATCTGCTTCTCAACAGTGGTTGACCCAGGTGAGTGAAAGTGCAGAAAGCAAGACCGTGGATCAGGGAGCACTCCTCTAGTTTAATCTCAATAAGAACCAAGTGCCTTCAGAGGCTCGGGCTGTAACCACACCGGCTTCACTCCTGTGCAGGCTCAGATGAGCTGGCAGGCCTCTGGCCCTGGGCTGAAAGTGTGTTAGAAGGAGCATTTTATTGTCACTGGTAAAATGTGTAAATGTATTTAAATTGTGAATTGTTACCGTAGTGTGCTTTCTGTTGCAGGGGATACAATCCCAAGAAGAACCTGCTGAGGAAAAGAAAGGGTGTTGGGGATGTCACGATTCTGGGCCATCTGACACAAGCCAAGAGGAGCTGCATTGCCAAATCAAGATAAAGTTGTTTTCAAGAACAGCCTGAATAGAACTGAACGCTGCTAGACTCTCATTCTCTCTCTCTCTGTCTCTTTCCCTCCTTCTCTTCTTTAAACTTTCACTTGGAACTTCTGGGGTAGGTGGGGTAGGGGTGTTACCCAATAGAGAACCAGTTCTGAACTCAGGTTTGGGTGCTTGTGGTTCCGAAATCAATACTTGAGAGAGAAGTGCTGTTGGGAAAGGAAAGGTTGTTTCATTCAGGAAGCTGGCAACCTGGGAAAATAGTAGACTAACATCACAAAGACCATACTCCCAGTCTAGAGGAAGCCAGAGGTTTTTTGGTTTTGGTTTGCTTTTTTTTTTTTTTTAAGTTTTATTTATTTATTTTAGAGAGAGAGAGGGATAGAGAGAGAGAAAATCCTAAGCAGTCTCCCCACTGTCAGTGCAGAGCCCAACACGAGGCTCAAACTCACTAACTGAATCCTGAGATCAAGACCTGAGCTGAAATCAGGAGTCGTTGGCGCTTAACCGACCAAGCCACCCAGGGGCCCCAGCCAGAGGGTTTTAAAGGGGAAGGTACGGAAAAAGGGAGGTGGACTACTGGCAGGAGGAGCAGGTGCCCAGGCGGTGACTTGTATGTTGACAGGACCCTGAACAGAGATGGTGGCAGCCGTGGCAGCTGTTATCAAATGTAGTCAGGCCTTATTTTCTGGGAAAGTCTGGTCCTTCACTCCTCAAGGCCAGTGATCTGCAAATCTGAAGGAAAGTTCGTTCCACTATAGACCAAGGAGTGCAAGCAAGGAGTGCATAAACTTGAAGCAAGTTAACCCTTAAAACTAGTTGGAGTGCTGGGGCTCCTGGCTGGCTCAGTTGGTCGAGCATGTGACTCTTGATCTCAGGGTTGTAGGTTCGAGCCCCATGTTGGGTGTAGAGATTATGTAAAAAAAAAAATGACTAGGTAGAGTACTGTTATGGGGGAGAGGCAGAGGAAGAAGTTACTATACAAAGATCAAGAGCTTTGGGGGGGGGTCAGTCAAAACTAAGTTCAAATTCACCTTTGCAAAGTTACCTTGGACATGGACATGTTATTTAATGGCTCTGAATAGATAAAAGTCAGTTCATCAATAACTCTCTCTCAGACTTTCTGGGGAGAATTACATGTATTGTATTACATGTATAAGGCACTTAGCATAACACTGGCCTATAGTAGCTACTCAATAAATAGTATTATTGTTCTACATTTAATATTCTTTCCTGCCTGCTCTTTCCTTTCTCCCTGGCTAAAAAGCCAAGATACAAAAGTTGAAAGATCAGCGTTAATAGCATCTAAAATGCCATCAATTAAAAGATAAGCCATTATTTTATGCACCATTAAAAAATAAAATATGCTGCCAATTATACTACAGCTCAGTCTCTAACCACTTAGAATTTTTCTGTTATACTTCTTGAAAAAGCTTTCTTAGACCTATTTAGATATACACTATCAAATACCACTGTTGTGCATACATAAAAAGGAAACTATAAGCAAAAAACTGGTTCAAATATCCAGAAACTCCTTCACATTCTGTGTCTCATGACTGGGAATCAACATATCAAGTCAGAGGCATCCATGTTTGTGTTTTTCCACATGTATCATCTTTTATTCCATCAAGAACATCAGTGAGATGCATTTCTTTTAAAGAAGCCACTTCCACTACTGCTAACATTCTAAGATTTTCCCCAAATTGCTAATACCCATTCTGCTGTTCTGCAAGTTTTGAGACTGCTGCTTTCATGATCTCACCAGAAATCACGGCATCAAGGAAAACATCCAAATTAACGCATGTGCAAGCCATGTCAATGTTGGCTGCTTGGCCAATGGCCAATGCAAGGTGCCATCAATGGTATAAAAATTCTCATTTTCAGAGCTGTTAAAATGTGAAAAATGTGTGCATCTAAGAATTGATATACAAATGGAGATAGACCCATGTCATTACAGGTCCCTCACTTAGAAAAAAAATGTCACCATGAAATTATTTGAAATAGTGAGCTTGCTTAGCACATTAAAAAATATTTGAATGATCTTTCTTTATATAAAATGAAGTGTACTTTTATCAATCACATTTTCTTTTTTCCTACCAACAGAGAATGATAGGCTGAGTGTTAGGCTAAAAACAACTTGTCCTAAGTGAAGGAATGGTTTTCTTCAGTTGTATTAGCATCCTACTCATGGAGACAAGCTGGTTCCATTTGAAGACACTTGAAACCTGAAACTTTTTGTTGCCATGATTTGTTAGAAAGATCAAGCAGCAGCAAGGCTTAAAGATTCTTAAAGAAACGACTTCCTTCAGTTCTCAAGTTGAGGGCATACTCAGCTCAAATTCAGGAAAAAAAAGGAATCTTATGAAAGTATTATGAACTTACTAAACTGTCTTCTTCCCAGTACTCTCTTTTTTAAACTGAGATATACTATATATAAAATAAAATGTATAGGTCTAAAAAAGTACAGTTCAATGGCATAAACTCATGCAACCAGCACCCCAGTCAAGAAATAGAACATTTCTGGGGCGCCTGGGTGGCTCAGTTGGTTAAGTGTCTGACTTCGGCTCAGTCCATGATCTCACGGTTCATGGGTTCCGGCCCCACGTCAGGGTCTGTGCTGACTGCCAGCTTGGAGCCTGGAGCCTGCTTCAGATTCTGTGTCTTCCTCTCTCTCTGACCCTCCCTGCTCACGCTGTCTCTCTCAGAAATAAATACAACATAAAAAAAAAGAAAGAAAGAAAGAAATAGAACATTTCTGGGGCACCTGAGTTGCTTAGTTTGTTGGGCATCTGAATCTCGGTTTCGGCTCAGATCATGATCTCGCGGCTTCGGGGTTTGAGCCCCACATCGGGCACTGCGCTGCTTGGGATTTTCTGTCTCTCCCTCTCTCTGCCCCTCCTCCACTTGTGCTGTCTCTGTCTCTCTCAAAATAAATAAATAAACTGAAAGAAAAAGAAAAAAAAAGAACATTTCTATCATGACAAAACGTTCTCTGGGCCCCTCCCCAATCAATAGCCCTGGTCCCCCTTCAACATAATATGGTCTTTTAACTTAAATCATGGGTCAACAACATAATTGAAATATCAAAAAGAAAAATAAAACCCAACAAGAAAAGGAAAAAGAAACTTGTTAAGCAATCATGAGTTATAGGGTAAAATATCTCAGTTTAGTAACTTAATTTTAATTACTAATCTATGTTGTCATACACAACTGCCCTGTCTTCAAGTGATTTTGTTATTTTCAATATGATCAATATTAACCTGAATAGTAAATAAAATATATGCCCTAGTCACACACACAGGTGGAAATACGATATATTTTTAGCCAGGCTAGATCGGGTACCATGTAGTGTCCCATTTCAATTTAGGACATGAACACTTTACCTACCCTATGACTTCCAGACTTAGCCCAGCAGTCTCAAAGCTTTATATTGTGTATTAGCTGTGATAATTACTTTAAAATTTAATTTTTACTTGTATATAATAAAGTGAAGTGGCAACTGTGGGAAATTATTACTCAAATGTAGGAAGTTACAATAAAGGTGATAATATACTTCTCCCTTTCACTCCCCTGTATGAAACTGTGGGGTATTAGTAGGAATAATCCACTCTTTTTTGCCAATTATTTCATTACTCTGAATGTGATCCCAGTAAAGACATGGGTAATAATCTGCTTGCCTAATGTTGATGTGTATTAACATGTTCAAGGGCTAATCTGATGGGAATCAGAGCAGAAGTAATAAAAAAAAAAATGAACTACAGTCTATTTACTTTGACACTCTAACTCTGGGTTCACTCATTCTTGATTTATTCTGCAAATATTGAGTGCCTTTTATATGCCAGCCACTGTGCTAATGTTGGAGATACAACCAAAGATGGAATAGCCAGACCAGAACCAAAGACAATTTTGGAGAGAGTCGGGGCTCGTAAGTTGTCCACCCAGCAAGGAGTCAATCACTGTCCAGAGAGCTAGGGCAAGCACAATGTCTATTACTCATCTCATGAAAGTCATACTCTGCTTGGGATTACAGACACATAAGCATTTACAACACAGTCTCACGAGTGTGGAGACACGATAAGTGGTGGGCCCTCAACTCAGACTCCGATGGAAGGGTGCCATTCAGGTCTAAAGAATGAGCAAGAATTTACCAGGTCAAGAGGTGGGAACATATCTTATGAGAAAGAGGGAGAAGACAGGATGAGGTATTTGGTAATATGATCCCAACAGTAGGAACCCTGGCTCTGCTTCCTCTTGAAGGATGATGTTCCTTTTAAAACTAATGAAGCTGTCGGTGAAGAAATCACTGGCCAATCAAGGTTTCAAAGGGCAATGAGAATCACATAAACATAGCAGGATTTTATCTGATACAACAGACTCAGTATTCCAGCTCAGCCTTCCTATTCTAAGATAGTTTTTATATTTCTAAGGAGAGACAGAGGCAGAGACCCTTCCAAGTGATAAAAAAGTGACACAAAGAAATTTTTCCCCCCAGCTTTCTTGGCTTGATTTGTCTCTCCACTGAAAACAGAACAAAACAAAAAAGTGGAAACAGCAGGGAAATACAGAAACCCTACCACAAAGGGACTATTGTCTTGATCCAGATTGTGTTAGAAAAGCTGGCAAACCAGAGCTTTTCTGTTCCAGTTGCTGGGAAATACATCCGTGTCGTTATGAGATTCTTGAGACGCAGGCAGGGAGTCTCATCTACTCCCATGGCTTCAACAGGCTGCGGGTTACCAAACGATTTGCCTCTTCAAACCGATTATCCCTACCATACTACAACTTCTGAGAGGTCTGCGTCAAAAACCGTTTCCCTGGGGCCTGGTCTAATACTTGGCACATCTTAAGGAGCTCGATAAATGCTTATTGAATGAAAGCAGAGACTTCTCTTCCAGCCATTTTTGTACTCCAGCTTTCCTCCCTGTAGCCTGTGTTGGGGGAATCTCTAACATGGTGGCCAAACCAGGATTCCTCGGCCTTCTCCGAAAGCTCTCTGTGTACCTGGCAGGACACTTATCACCCGGCTCCAGGAGAGGCTGATCTTCTCCCAAACTGGATTTGGAGTGACTACGTCTTATCCAGTCATACAATGCCTGAGACCTCATAAAGTCACTAGCGTATAGCAGGTGCTCCATAACTCGGCTGAGTAAGAGAAGTTTATAAACTTTGCAGTGAGCTTCTTGTCCCTACACTGCGGAGCACCCCAGCGCTGCCTGCCTCCCTCCGCTTGAACCTCTGAGACAAAACCACTTGTATCTTGTTAAGGGCATTGAAGTTTCAGGTGTTAGGCTTTTTCTTAGGAATGAATCCTAAGCCATACATTTGTTGAACATACCACTTTAGAACTTATCTTCTGTCTCTTACTACCTCTCATGGACTCTCTTTTCTGTTCTTAGTCCTGCTTCTTCTCCTTTCCACTCCCTCTTATGTCCCCCACTTTTTACTGTTTTTTTTCCTTATTGAGCATTATGCAAAACTCAAATATCTTGACGTATTCTCTACTGAATACGTTTTAAAAATCAACTGTTATTACAGAAAATATAAAATACACAAGAGTAGACAGAATAAAATACCAAATCCTTCTGCACCCACAACTCTGCCTCATCAGTTATCAATCTATGGTCAACTCAGCCACATCCACACTCTACTCTTTCCCCCTCTTCCTACGTTATTTTGAAGCAAATCTCAGACCTCATATTATTTCTAAATGAAGTTTTCAGGTCTCTCTATTGCTTAAAAAGCAGATGAAGCAATATTCTTCTTTTAGAAGTAAAGCCAAATTTTTAACTCATGTTCTTCTTCATAAAAATCATCCTTTTTGTATTATCAATCTTCCTATGGGTTCCTATTTCCCAACGCTTTGCCCCTCCCCCATTCCTCTTTTTCTCCCTTATTGTCTTTTTCCCTTCCTCTCTCTAATACATCTTTTGCCTATAGGTCCTGCACAATTATTTATTTATTTACAGGAAATCCATGTCTAATTTTCCCAGTCATACGTGTGGTTCTTTGAACTGCCTCCCTCTTTCAATTTTCAACCACTGAGAATCTATTTTGCCAAAAAGGCAGAGTTTCCTCATTTATAGTCCCTTTATGAGTTTGAAAGGAAGGATTTTTAAAAAGTCCCCTAGTCTCCAAACTCCCCTCTTTCCCCATAACAAAAACTGGCCACATTGGTAGTACAATGTGAGAAAATATAATTAATATAAGGAATCCAGTTACAGTAATTGCCAAAGTTAAGTATTGGATGTTATTTGAACTATACAAACTCTAAAACCCTAAATAGGTACTGAAGACTTGATTTTATAAAATTTAAAAAATTAAATTTATAATTTTTATAAATTGATAAGACATTGAACTTTTATGTCAGTGGAGCTGAGCCCTTTGTGGATGTTTTCCCACAAAGCAAACTGGAACTGTTTTGATATCACTCATGCATAAGAATCAAGTGTGTTTTTCATAGGCAGAGTGTAACCAATCTTTTGGAGTGAGTACAGATTATTTGGACATGGCAGAGGCAGATCTTGCCACAAAATGGTATAACAGAGTCACTGTTAAAGTCTCATGGATCTTATTTGCTTTTACTTTGTTATCTTGGTGAAAAATAAATGTGTTGACTTTCACACTGTAACAGAACAAAAAGAGCTATGACCAATCAACACAACTGACTTTATGTTCTTTTGGAAACTTACGGTGTTCCCAAGCGTTACAGATTTCTCCTCTGGGAAGTCGTGAGAGGTACTCCCATTGCTTTCACCTATTGATACTGAACTTCACACCAGTAAGGAAATGTGGTGAAAGAATCTGTAATTGTTGCTCATTGTGTTTACTTGTCTAACCTAAGACTGAAGTCTGAGAACAAGGGCTTATTGCTTTCATCTCTATATTTCAAAACACTCAACTTGTAGGGCCAGACCAGTCAACAATCCATGTGTGCCCAAGAACATTTTATGAAATAAATAAATACAGAAAAATACAGAAGTTCTGTAGGCAAAACCAGTAGCACAACTTACTGAAGTTCAGGTTTATTTAGCATGTTGGCATGTAATGCCTCTTTTGTTCTTTAAGTGGTTCTCTAAGTTTTTAAGTCCAGTTAGTTAACAGTGTTCTATTAGTTTCAGATGTACAATAATCTTGTGGTTTTTAAAAGCATTTTTACTTGTTGTATAGTCATGATCATTTTCCCTTATCATGTCTCACTACTTCAGTATTTAACTTTTTTGACATGATACTAACATTTAACCAACCTTTCCTAATACTCTTTTTTTTTTCTTAATGTTCAGTTTTGAGAAAGAGAGGGGGAAGGGACAGAGAGAGACGGAGACAGAGGATCTAAGTTAGACTCCACGCTGACAGCAGAGAGACAGATGCCAAGCTCGAACTCACAAACCACAAGATCATGACCTGGGCCGAAGTTGGATGCTCAACTGACTGAATCACCCAGGCGCTCCTCTCCTAATACTCTTAAAATTGTGTATTCTCATTTCTATGGCCAAGTGGGGTTTGACTTAAAATTTCAGGCACAGAGTGAGTATTTAGGTCTACATACTACTCACGATAGAGTAGAAGTGTTTTCTGAGAGAAGTTAAAGGAACTATCTCCTGGGCTTGTGGTTTTAACTGGAGCTGAAAGATTTAAAATGTCTCCTTATGGTCTTGGGAAAACAACTATTTTAGAGAAGTTGCAATGTATAAATAATATTCTAGCCACCCATACACTGAGGGAGAGGAAGTGGAGAGAGGTAGAGAAAGAGACAATGATCTAACTAGACATTCATCCACATGTCTAGACATTCATTCCACATTTAAATATTTAGAATTTTCAGTAGCCTGTGAATACAAGAAAATTTATTACATTAAGGTAGGCTTTAGATATTTGACATGTAGCTGATATTTTCATAGTGTGAGAAATATCAAGCTGACATTATACTTTCTCTGTGATGATTACTTCCAAATGTCAGAGAGTAGAAACTTATTCATGGGATTTCAGGGCCTTAGGATAGTGTCAATTTAAAAGACATTCACATCGACTTCTTTTTTATTTAAACATGCTAAATGGAGGATGAAAAGCAGGTTAAGAAATCAACCGAGAAGGGAAGAGCAAAGAAGAAACCTATTGACAAGAAAATCTTGAATAGATTGATGTACTCTTACATCAGTTTCATAGAACCCTCTCTGACTTCAGCCTTCCTGATTGTCTGCTAATATTTCTGACAACTGGAGTCTTGCTGTTCATATCATTTCACTCCTATCACTTATGTTGAATTTGGGAAATTAAAAAAAAAAAAGATGAGCTATCTGATTTTTTATAGACTACCTTTAATAAGTTAAATAACTACTATTTGAATTTTAATACTGACATTAGACTTTAAAATTAAATCAGTGATATTTTAAATTAAAAATGTATTCTTTTGTTCACCAAACTCCTTTAGAAACTAATTATGAACCTACTGAACTGCTATTTTGGAAATAACTCAAAGAAATGTAAAAAATTATTACTAAACAAATTGGCCACATCAGAGATAATTGTGAGTTTAAATAAACCTTTGTCTTTCCATTTAGGCGCACTGCGGTGCTCTTAATTACTTGGGGTCACGAAAATCACACGGCAGTGCATTCTGTGAAAAGCATTTCTCCCGTAGTCTATCTGGTTAGATTTCCTCTCTGCTTTTGGAAGCCAGCATCTTTCCTTTTTAAAATCTTTTTCGCGACAGTGGTAATGATAGTGAGGATGGTAACATGGACTCAGAATCTTAAAATCAGTCCCCTTTGTTGTGACTTCTGTAGGTCAGTGACAGGAGTCACTGTGTAGCCGTCTAAATTCTCTGATTTTTCTTACAAAACATTATTTCTAATACAAACAAAAAGTGTGGAACTTCTGAGAGCTACACCAGCTACTTCTTGGGGCCACAAAATTTTAAATTGTTATTTAGAAAAACAAAAGGTCAAACCAAACATGCTGACTGATAGAACGATCACAGAGGATCACTGTAATCTTCTTGTTCACGAAGTCAAAGCTGGAACAGAGTGGATTGGTAATTCTGATACCCTATTGGTATTGCTCAAATTCCTTGAACTGAAGTGCCGGATCTAGGTTGATCAGTCCATTATTAACCCTAAGAGTCACATGTTTTGTAAACATTGAATATCACACAATGAATAATACTGCAAAGCCAGCGTTTGCTGCGTTTACACACTTGATTGTATACCAAAGGCAAGGAGTCTGGGCTGTCTCCTGTAAAGGCAGGAGACAAATGGGGGAAGGTTAAGATGTTAAGAGGCCTACCCAGTAACATCCATAGAATGGCAGGATTGGCAGGTCCGGTCCTCTGCTTTTGCTGGGTTGAGAGAAAGAGGTCCCAGGAAGCCAACCCTGGTCCAGACTCCCAGTGCCAGTTACAGCTCAGCATCTGGGATTGTCACTGTCCCGGGGCCCTTTCTGGGTGTCCCACATTGCCAGGGTCACTGCCAGCTTCATGGGACAGAGTCTCACCTGCTCTGTTACCTCTAAAGTCCCAAACACCTAGTTCAATTCTGAGCCGGACGAGGGCTCACCTCCCAGCTGGTCACTTGCCTGCTTGTCTTTGTCTCCCTAAACACCAAGTTTCTTTCGCCCGGTCGGTTCTCCACCGAGGCAGCCCCAAGGCCAAGTCTAGGCGGGAATGGTGAGTGTTCAAAGCCTGGGCTAAAGTTAGGGGATTTCGGGCTTTAGCGGGAGGCCTCCTCCCTCTGTCAGGAAAGCAACCGGTGAGCGGCAAGATCACCTCAGGGCTCCGGGAAAAGTCCCGTCAGAAGGTTCGAGCTTCGCGTCCTGAGTCTGTAAGCAGGAGCTTGTGGGCGGGACTCGTACGGCCACCGTCCCCTCGCGGCCGCGCGCGCGGGGGAGACGCGGGGCGCCCCCCAGTGGCTGCCCGGCAGCGCCGCTCCGGGCCAGTGGAGGGAGGGGCGGCGGCGGCGGAAGCGGAGGCGCGGCGGCCGCGGGGCGGTCATGGCGGAGCCGGCGCGCGGAGAGCTTTCGGCCCTGGCCGCGATTTTCTGCGGGCCCGGCGAGTGGGAAGTGCTGAGCCACTCAGGTGACTACCCTCGCGACGGAGGGGCCGGACGCCCTTCCTCCCCACCACCGCGACTGGGCTCCCTGCCTCGGGGCCCGCCGTGGGGGGCGGGGGGGGGAACCCCGCTAGCTGAAGGATGGAACGACCCGCCCCGCGACCGGAGATGTGTGGGAGCAGGCGGGAGAGTGTGGAGACCGCGTCCGACGTGAACCGTGGCGCGAAGCGGGGAACCGAGGCCGGCGGGCCCGCGTCCGCCGAGCCTGCTCCCGGGCCGCCTGTATCGACTTCAGATCTCACCTTGGAAAGAGGCCTCCCCTGACACGCCCGGTTTAAACCCAGCCGCCCCAAATTGCGTTTTGTCCTTTGTAAGCTCTGTATTATTTCCTTACGGGCCCTCGCCGCAGTTTTAACCGCATATGGGCTTTCAGTGACCCAGGCTGCGGGACGGCGGGCACGCTGTTACGTAATCACACAACGCCGTGCACCCAGGACAGTGCCCGGCATGTGGTAGTTAGTAAATGTTTATTGAATGAATTTTTGAATTCGCCCAGTGCTCTATCCGAACGTTGTCTCGGTCCAAGTTGATTGCTCTTCTGCTTTGCTCTAGTCCGCTGAAAGGTGGCTGTCCATTGCTCTTGGGGACTCAACGGATCTTTCTGGTCCCGCGTACTGATTCCCAGTAAACATTGGGAAGGTTGACACCGCCCATGTCCTCCAGGAGCTTACAGTCTAGGAGGGTTCTTTTGGCTGTTTTTTGACGATAGGTAAAGCTAATTCTGTCCCTGTCTGTGACTTCTAGCAAGTAAAAACCAAAACTGCAGATTATGAGAAAGTGCAGTGGCGCAGATAATTTTCAGTTTTCGTTTAGATTTTAAGTACATTATGTAAATCTTTTGGCATGGGATTTAGCCTTCTGTTATGTTTCAACAACTATTAAAAATTGTCGTTGTGACTGTAGCTTGGTTGACGGTTAAGAAAGTAATCTACAAACGTTCTGGGCGTTGTGAGAAAGCCATCCAGGGCTAGGGTCTCGTGGTATCATTTGGTGCCTTGTTCTCACAGGAAGCCAGAGCTGGGCCTTTTCATTTTTTCCTTGCATCACCTGTTTTCATGGGACCACAGCTTTGTTCCAGACACTGAAGCAGTGCAGATCATGGAGAGCTGCTTCCTTTTCAGTGCCTAGCCTGTCTTGGATCTTATAGAAACTCATTTACAATCCATACGAAAGAATTTACTAATTTTAGTGTTTTCTTGTTATCCCATTTCTTACTGGGTAGCATTCATAATTCCTCATCATCTTACTTTCTCCATGTCTCTTAATTGATAATTACTTCTGCCTTAGGCAGGCTATTTGAGAAATCATCAGTTTTCCTAAATTCCTTCATTATGCCTCAGCTGGGAGTAGCCTGGAAATATGAACATATGGTTTCCCATCACACCTCAAAGAGGATGAGATGGTAGTGGGCTGGGTCATGGGTACACAGCGGAGCGTGAGACACTGCCGACAGGTCAGAGAAAACCCAAAAAAGTCAGCATAGAAAGAAAGCAGTTTTTTCATAGGGAGAACACTGTGGACCCTTTATCTGCTGTTAAATTGAGCATGACTTTCAGGCCATGCCTCCTAATTAATTTAATTCAACATTCTGGCATCAATAAGTAATTGAATTATAAAAGAATTCAGTGTAACAATTTAGGACATTTTGTTGCTGAAGGGTTCATTGGAGAATAGAACAATTCAGTGATTGAAATAGGGGTGTTTGATGTTCACAACTGGGAATTCAGGGTAAGGTAAGGACTTCTTTAACGGACCACAATAAACACAGTGGGCTTCTGGCTGCCATTCTGTCACTGTCAGCTCGGGTTGGAGGATATAAGTTTGATACCAGAACATTCCTAATACTATCAGGTTCTTTCTGGCCTCCCCCAAAATATGCTGCTTCTTGGTGCCCCTGGAATTGGGACGTTGTGGGTGGGATTGTACTTCTGGTATGAGATAGCCCAGGAAGGGTTAGACTGTCGACCCAAGGGTCAGCTATTAAGGCCTTGAGAGTGAAGAGGCTGAATAACTGGAATCGGTTAAGTTGGGCTAATTTGTGCTGGAAATTTCAGGGAAATTAAGCACGTGGTCTCTTTACAGTGGTTATAGTAAGCTTATATATAGTAAGAGGCATCAGGTATAACTTTTCTCTTCTGGGTACAAATTCTGTGAACCCTCACACTCCTGTCTACTAGGCTGGGCTGTGGGTAGACCAGATCAGACTTATTATCCCTCCCTGCACAGTGTAGTCGGGCTAGATGCCAGGTTTAATGGAGTCACGTACCTGATACTTCAAATGCATCGAGAAGTTAACAGATGAGCAGGCTGGTTAAGTAACCACCAGGCCCCAGAGTGTGTGGACCCTTGGCACTGTATCATTCTCCTTGATAGTAATGGGGCTACTGCATGAGGGACATACTTCTTAGGAAGGATAACACTTGTGAAAGAGCAATAATGAGCACCCAGAGAAAAGAGATGGGGATGCCCCAACTTAGGCTCAGAATGATTCTGAAGGGGAATGTGTGTGCATGTATATGCATGCACACCAGTCAGATAGAGGAGATTGATATTGTTATAAGTCCTCATTTTCCTGATGAGATACGTGCGGGTCACAGATTGTATTGGTGTAGTCAGTACTCACTATATATGAAGTTGTATTTGTGGAAATTATCTTGCAGATCAAACAGTTGTAAAATGGGAGGTATGTTAGGCTCAATGGCTTATGCTTGCACAGTGGCTTCAGAACGAATTTTGTATTCTGCTAACACTCATGTTCAGATTGGATTGGGCCCTCTTGCAAAATGAATCATGACTGTCACCCACTGACCCCTCTAAATCTGCTCAGCTCTCTTTCCTGCTGATTGTCAGTACTGAGCTCGCCTCTGTAAAACCAATTCGGCCTTGAACTTTACTTCTAAAGGACGGGATTGCCACTTTTAGCTTCCCTTATTTTTAGTTTTCCTTTTCCTTTTTTTCTCTGACCACATTTTAGACACCTGAAAATCCAGCTGTAACATAAAAACAAGCACAAGGGGGGTGTAGGCTTGTGGTGAGCTACCTGGGAGCAAGAGGAAAGAAAACCCTGTGCGGTGAAGTACCAGAGGATATTGGGGGCCTCTTACTGGTTTTCTGAACAAAGTCTTACTCTGAGGATATTTAATAGTTGAAAAATAAAAGGCAAGTAAAAGGAAAGCCAGTTGTGTATGGTTTCTTAATGGGCTCTAAATGAATTTTGAAGAACTCATGCTATTAAATTGTTCACATTTTTAAATGTCTTCTGTTACTGAACAGCATGGATTAAGTTTCTCTTGTGTGGCTATGAAGTGGGGGAAAACCGTAAAAATAACTTTGCTGTGGAATTTGCTGTTCAGTTTCTCTACTTTGAATTTCTGTTATTTTGAGTGGAGTTAGGTGTATAATTTCTTTCATGTACTTGTAAGGAAGAATAAGGTTTGAAACCTATTTGATTTGTGTTTTACTTTTAAAATTGATACACTTATTATAAGGCAGAGTGACTTACTTTAAAACAAACAAACAAACAAACAAAAAAAGACTAGGGAATTTGTTAATTTCAACCAGAGGCAAGACCTACATCTTTTGGTGGGGTTTTTGGATTAACATCATCTTGGGACTTAGGAAAATTTTCATTTTCTAGGACAAGCATAGGTTTCTAGGGCATAGCTGTGTATCGACAATGATAAGTTTGTGAATTAAACTTAATAACGAGTTTTTTGAGGCCAGGGAATGACAGATTAGCATTAGATTTAGAGCATGATTATTTTTCTGTTAATCGTTCTTTCTAAGCTGTTAATAATCTTAAAGCAGATAGAGACAACTTTGTTTTCTGAATCTTTTTTTTTAATGAAAAATCAGATTGACAGTACATGTGGTGACATGAAAAATTCTGATGTGAGAGAGAGCCAGTTTAATTGCATGTACAAACTAAGACAGATATGAAATGGAGGGGTAATATACACATTTCTAGAGTTTAAGGGAGAAAATGAGTTTTTAAAAGAATTTTATTACCACAATTAAATATCAGCAGAGTGGTGCATGTTATTGGGCTTTTCACTTTCCTGAAGTGATAACATCATTTTGTGTAATTTTAGTTTGCAGCCTGTGTGTGTGTGTCTGTGTGTGTGTGTGCGTGTGTGTGCGTGTGTGTGCGTGCTTTTGGTAGGAGGGAATGGGCAGGGAGTCACTGTCACCAACAAGGCCAGTTAGAAAGAATGTTAATCCTTTCCAGTTCTTAAAAGACTCAACGCAGTTTTTCTTCTAAACATGCAACTAATAATTTTATGATTTTCTAAGGCAAAAGTCAGGATTTCTCCCATTGCTTTTCTATTTGCTGACTAGGACCAGAAAATTACTAGGAGAGGAAAATGAAAATTGGTAAGGATTTGAATGGCCAGCTCAATAGCCTTTTTTATACTTTCTCCCTGGACTGGCTGTTTGTCAGTTGGTTATCTGCTCTGGGGAGGAACAGGTGGGTACTTATATGACAGGGATTGGAGAACACTGTGGGTTTCAGGGTTTTGATCAGAAAAGGATTCTTCTTGCTCGAAGGGAAAAGCTTGCTTTGTGGGCACAGGTACAGTATTAGTTTCCTGTGGCAACTGTAACAAATTTCTAAGAAACGTGGTGGTTTAACACATATTTTCTTTTATAGTCCCAGAAGTCAGAAGTCTGAAATGACTTTCACTGAGCTGCAGTCAGGTGGTCAGCAGGGCCACCTGGAGCTTGAGGGGTGAATCCACTTCTTTGCCTTTTCCAGCTTCTAGGGTGCATTTCTTGTACCCCTTGGCTCATGGTCCTTCTCTGTCTTTAAAGCCAACATCATGGCATCTGGCTTCACTGATTATATTGCCTTCTGTGGTACAATCTTCCTTTGCCTTACTCTTATAAGAACACTTGTGATTATATTTTGGGCCCGTCTCAGGATCATTAACCTCCTCACATCTGCAAAGGCCCTTTTGCCATGTTCTGGGGATCAGGACGTATGCATCGTTGGACCATTATTTAGCCTCCCACAGGTAGCAGTGACTTCTGCACCTGTGAGACCCATGGTTATGAGCTAGATGCATATACAGCTTAGAGCTGTGTAACTGTAAAATTTAAAAGTTTCTTATAACTTGTAAAATTACTTCTTGGTTGTTGTCTAAAAAGAAAAATGAGGTATTCCAATGTGTAGAAAATAGTTCATTTGGTTCCACCGTAATAATTCTGGTATGAAAGTACCACAAACTATGTTCAAAGTACCGTGGGAATCATAAAACAGATTTTAGGTGAATATTTGTTGAATAATGAGTGTATAAGGTCTTCAAAAGTTAAGCTTCCCCTTGAGAGAGAAATTGGGCTCCCTAGAGGTTTTACGGAGAGTTTCTTCAGTCATACATTGTCTGTAGGTGTATTTATAATGCCCATTTCACATAGTGAAGTGTACTGATCTAACTGACATATAAGGACCCTATTTAATAATAAAATACTTAAAAAAATAAGGAATTGGCTGGAGGAAAGAAGGGTTTTGAGAAACGTGGATTGTAGAGGAATGTACTAAATTCGATTTGGAGAATTTTTCTTTATACAGTATGCATTTTACTTATGTCAGCAAATTTTAGCTGTATCAATTTAATATGGTCTCCATAATGGTTATTGTCTGTGTTCTGGGTGGTGTCTTAAAATAGTAATGCTTTGGACGTGCCTGGGTAGCTCAGTTGGTTAAATGTCTGACTTTGGCTCGGGTCATGATCTCTCAGTTCATGGGTTCGAGCCCTGCACCGGGGTCTATGCTAGCAGCTCAGAGCCTGGAGCCTGCTTCGGATACTGTGTCTCCCTCTCTCTGCTCCTCTCCCACTCGCACTCAGTCTCTCTCTCAAAAAAAAATAAACATTAAATTTTTTAAAAAATAGTAATGCTTTGCAGCTGCTAGTGAAGAGTCTATTAAAACCACATGCACACATGACAAAAACCTCTCTGTAGCAGATGTGTTTGGTCCTGTACGAAATCAACGTCTGTAACAACAGCTTCTGTGTTAATGGAATCCGATGGCTAGAAAGCCATTTTAATGTTCTGTTTGGTTCTCAAAAGGGAGACACATTCAGGTTCCAGTTGTTGAGGCTGTTGGGCAGCCATCCATGTATGAAAATGAGAAAGGTTTGCCTGCCTCTCTTGTGAAGGAGAGTGGAACCAGGGCGTGTGGAGAAAGAAGTAGGGGTAGAGAGAGGCAAGTTAGCTTCAAAGAGATCTGTCTGCACCCAGTTCTGTGCTACTCTGCTCTTCTGATCTGTGTGCTTCTTGCCCCCTGCAGAATGAATCAGCCTGACGTTTCATCAACTTTTTGAAAAGTGGGGTGAAGTGGTGTGGAACACATCAGAGGGGTGAAGTGGAGCAAATCTGAAAGAGAGCAGACTGTTTCATCTCCTGTCCTGTGCGTGCTTCCCCCTCCTCCTGATGGAGCCAGAAAGGGCTGAATTGATGTCAGCCCCATTTTAGTTCATCTTGCTACCTTCATGTTACACTGATACTAATATATTTGAAGTAAGAAAAGAGCGGGGCCAGGCAGTTACTGTCTCGTGTGCAGTCATCGGTTTCTCTGCCCCTGCAGCCACACAACATTCCAGTGTTTGCTTTGACTTGGATCTGCCCCACAGTGACCGTCCTTGGATGTACTGTATCACGTTTTAATTAATTACTGGTTTTATACACAGTATTATACACAATACTGTTTCTCTGAACGTTCGGATGAATTTATTATGAGTTTCCAGAATTATAACTAAGTGTGGATAGAAAAAAGTTATGATGAGAAACCCTCTGGGAAATCTGAATCAAAATGGGGCAATAGCCAGTGTAGATGCCAGAGAACCCGGAGTCCATATGTGTGGTTGAAGGAGACAATCTGTAATTCACAGCTCTCTTAGTATAATGCGTCTCTTCACAAAATAACTCAAGTTTTCTCATAAAAAAAAAAAAGTAGATTTGAAACACCAGTTTTGACTTCTTAGTGTGCCATTCGAATCACATTATTCATAGCTAATAATTATTTTTGGGTGCTTTCCAGAGACAGATGGGACCGTGTGCAGAATTCTCACAAAAGCTGAAGGACTTGTGGGTGAGGATGTACCTTTAGAATTGCTGTTCCATTTACCGGTAAATTACCCTTTGTGTCCACCTGCCATCTCGGTTCACTCGGAACACTTGACCCGGGCCCAGTCCATGACTGTGAAAGAGAAGTTACTTAAGCAAGCAGAGAACCTTCTGTCGGAACCTATGGTTCATGAGCTGGTTCTGTGGACTCAGCAGAATCTCAGGCACATCCTCAACCAGCCGGAAACTGGAAGTGGCACCGAAAAGTGTACCTGTGCGACAGACACCACTGCGGGTGATGGACTGTGGATGACTCTTTTGCGTTTAGATCACATGAGAGCAAAGACCAAATATGTCAAAACTGTGGAGAAGTGGGCTTCTGACTTACAGCTGACAGGAAGACTGATGTTCATGGGTAAAATAATACTGATTTTACTACAAGGAGACAGAAGCAATATCAAGGTGCGGAAAGTTTAATGTGGAATATGAATTTGGCTATTTTCTGCCAAAATGCTGTTAATGGATCTCCATTTTCTTAAGAATGTCTTTAACTTCTAATCATGTCTACAAACTTGCAAAGCTTGAATAAGTAGATGATATTTGAAAAATCATTCCAGGGGTGCGTGGGAGGCTCAGTCGGTTGAGCGTCTGACTTCGGCTCTGGTCCTGATCTCACAGTTCCTGAGTTCAAGCCCTGCATTGAGCTCTCTGCTGTCAACACAGAGCCCGCTTTGGATTCCCTGTCCCCCTCTCTTTCTGCCCTTCCCCCACTTTCTATCTCAAAATAAATAAATAAACTTAAAAAAATCATTCCACATAACAAAAGTAAGGGTTATTAAAAAAAATCTCTGTAGTGCATGAATGTTTGTAATTAGCTTTGAGCCTTAACTTTATAAATGTGCACTAAAAGTTTGTGCATATTTGTATTTCGTTCTTTGACACAGCATGATGTCTGTTGGTGGGTAGTCTCTGAAACGTTTAACTTTTTGGCAGTTAAAAACACATTCTGACACTTTAATTTGGCTCCTCTAATACCTGGAAAGAGGAGCTGATCTTTCCTAACCAGGATTTAGTGTTCATGGAAGTAGGATCATTGAGGCTGTCAGCTTGTCACCACCTACCTCACTTTTGCTTTCCACCTGACTTGTCTCAGCAGCTGCTTTCAAAATCATCATCTTCAGATTTTCCAAGTTCGAATTCTCAACTCATCTAACCTGTTTTATGTGGTATCAGACAAGGAAAGCTGCTTATTATATTTTACATCTTGAAAGCACTACAAATCACTTAATAGGTTTTATGCTTTCAGATAGGTTGGGTCAAGAATACTTACAATTGAATTTATTCAAAACAGATTAAGCTTGCACAACCTATAATCTGTAAGATTTGTAAAATAACTATCTAGTTTTTTCAGGGTGGGCACTTACCACAATACGTAATTGGCATTTGGTTAACCAGATGAGTGCTGGGGTTATAGTGTGTAGATACCACAAATAATTAAAGTTTAATCTAAATCTTGGTTTGAGGTCTGTCCAAAGAACTAGATACTTTAAGGTGATTTATAGTATATCTACAAAACTTGATATTTCGAGTAAACTACTGGCTGACAAAATGAATACAAATTAATACTCTTGTTCGTATTTCCCTGAAAGGCTCAGATTTTTCTTTAAGCCAGCTCAGGAATGTTAGGCTAAGTGCAGCTGTTCTGCAGATGTTGTTACTCAGATTGAATCCATCAATCAATTAGCAAGTATTTATTCATTTGACTAGAACTTGGCTAATGTAGAGAAATTACACTTTTTAAAGAGTTCTTTTTTTTTTTTAAATTAACTTTCCCCAAAATGCCATTTAATGTAAATATCTCGGTTAAATTTTCTAAGATCGCAGATCAGGATGGAGAAGTACAGGTACCTATTTATAGATGCCATCCTATTTAGGATGGTAAGTGCTGTGTGCCTGTTAACCTCTTTCAGACACGGAAGTAGTAATATTAATGACAGCACTTGGTACTATTAATTGTGCTGTAGCAGTGTGTGTCAGCCTCTCCTCTGAGTGCTTTGCACATATTAACTCATTTAATCATGGCATCGCGTGAGGTAGGTGCTGTTAGGAGTGCCACGTCCCGGAGTAGGACCCGAGGCACAGAGGGTGTAGGCAGCCAGCGTGGAATCGCATCTAGCAGGCTGCGCGGTCCAGGTTTAAACCTGTGTAGTTTGATCGCATCCTTCTCCCAGCACATTCTGCTGCCTAGCGTGGAAAGACACCGTAGCCCTTTTGCTTGATTCAGAAAGGGGGTACTCATTCAACAGGGAGATAAGCCTGCAGATTTATGGCTCCTTTAAAACTAGGACTTTGAGAATGAGAGTAACATCTGTTTTTAATGTACTGATTTATCATTTAGGAATACCTGATTCTTCAGAAAACCTCCAAAGTAGATGTGGACTCAAGTGGAAAGAAATGCAAAGAGAAAATGATTAGTGTACTGTTTGAAACAAAAGTACAGACAGAACACAAAAGGTATAATTTAGTACTATTGCAGAAGGAAAAGTAACTGAATCGATAATTATACTCTGACAAATCTAGGCATATTCATGAGTTTCTCTTGTATAATGCAGGTTTCTGGCATTTGAAGTCAAAGAGTATTCATCGTTGGATGAGTTACAAAAGGAATTTGAAACTGCAGGACTTAAGAAGCTTTTCTCCGAATTTGTGATTGGGCTGGTAAAATGAAATGGAAGACAGGAATCTTTTAGTAAGATAGCAGTGGTTCTTTGTTTTGTTTTGTTTTGTGTTTCACATTGGGTTTTGGGAATGGCTAATTGAAATCCTCACAAGGGAACAATTTTAAAGTTTTTCTGAAGCAAAATGATAGCTACATTCTAACTTCAGGAACAAAACCCAATTTTGTTTATGGAATATTAAACAGTAAAAACATCCATGTATTCTAATTTTTGCCAGCAAAGGCTAGGTTCAATAGATGTAATGTTATTTGCAAGATAAATATAAGACGACGATGGTAAATGAGCCCTTGTGTTTATATAGCAGATTTGTTTGGAACTGTGCAATCTTCTGGCTAATTTTCTTGTAATTAAATGAATTTTTTTAAAGATTTGTTTTCGTGTTTACTTTTTTCATGTTTACATTTTTAGCATTTGATCACGATTTTCTTGCGTTCAGCTTATTATCTCTAATGTTTTAACTTGAATGTTAAGAAAAATATAACACTGATTTCTTTGTGAAAGTGCATAAATTGTTAGCTTAAATATAAATCAAAGAAGTTCTGTGGAGCTTGATTTATGATCACTTTCTTTGGGGTCCCAGATAGCATGGTACCTGCTACTTACAGGACTAGAGAGCCAATTTAAATTAAAATTCTTTTTTGAAAAATTCACCTTCTGGTTTTACAAGGGGAAGAATGTTTCACACAAAATGAACTTGTTAGATGAAGGAAATGATATAGAGATAACATTAAAATTTTTTTTAGTGTTTATTCCTTTTTGAGAGAAAGAGAGAGAAAGTGTGCACAGGGGAAGGTCAGAGAGAGAGGGAGACACAGAATCCAAAGCAGGCTCCAGGCTCTGAGCTGTGGGCACAGAGTCAGATGCGGAACTCGAACTCAAACAGCAAGATCATGGCCTGAGCTGAAGTCGGACACTTAACCAACTGAGCCACTAGGCGCCCCAAGATGCCATTATTTTATTTCCTAGGAAATCTGTTAAAGTATGATAATCTTAAAATATATTTACTATGACCTAAGGAGAGAAGAAACCATAAAATAAAGGCTTGCATTAAAATCTGTAATAGAAGTGTAAGGAGGCATTTACGTTTCAGAAAGGATATTAGTGTTCACAAAGCCAACTGTGCTTCTGAAATAAGGGACCAAGTGATGGAGGAAAAGCCACACAGATCCCTCTCACTGTGATCTATGAAGTACAGTGACGTTATTATGTGTATGTATATTATGTATATGTATATGATGCTGGGAGGCATAAGTGAGGACACATTACAGCATGCCAGTAGTGCTCCTTGACAGCGCTGCTCTGGGATCATGGTGGTTCGGCCTGATAGTCTCATTTTCAGGCACCCTTATAATTAATGATCGTCTTATGGGGTTCTCCTCCTGAGGGGGGATTTTTGGTTCATTTTATCTCATTCAAGGGTGTTTGTGATTTTTTTCCCTGGAGAACTGGTAAATGTAGTTGGGTTGCTCTATAGGAACAGTATATGGCAAGGAGAAGCCAGGCTATTGATATGCTAAACTGAAAATAGGCTCGAAAATTTTCGACTGGTCATTATCACCACTTTCTTTGATTTGCTAAACAAGGAGATTGAAGTTATTGTCATCAAGGCTGTAGCAGTAGGAGGAGGCTGGGGTCTGAATTTTATTTTATCACAAGAGAGCTGCTAGTGCTTCATTTTACCTTGACTCTTCTGTGTTCAAGTGTTTCCCACACAATCCTTTATGCTTCTCCAAACTTTCATCTTTATATTTGACCCCCATCCCTAGAGAAGAGCTTGAGTCTGGCAAAATTGAATGTTGGTAATGACTTTCTTCAAATTAATTACATTTCTATTTGCTAAAATTATGTTTTAAAAGTATTAGTTATGATTATTCCCTTCGATGTTTACATCTAAGTCTTTCACAAATGTTCACGCATTGGAATGCAAAGCTAACCTTGATGGTGTTCGAGATTTATGTGAATTTAATTTGACAATTCTGAATAAAAGAAAATTTAAAATCATGTGCACAAAGTCTGTAAGAGTCTCTTTGGTATTTTCTTAACTAGAGGAAGAGAACTGTTTCTATTGGTATTTTTTACTCAAACCCTGATGCTTTCTTTTCAGCTTGAGGTACTTCTGAAAAGATAATTAGGACTTCCAGAAGATAGAAGATGGGGTGCCAAGGGCTGGGACCCGTGAAAGACTGCACTGTAAGAGTAAGTACTAGTTGTCCCAGTAGTATAGCTAAACTTTGAGGATTCTGTTAGGTCCAGAAAGTCTTTGAAATTGGATTAGGGTAATCCATGATTCTAATGCACCATATCCTGTAAATCTTCTTTGGAGGAAGATAACATTATCTTTGGTGTCAAATTTATAAGTAATTTTAAAATTCAATATTCAGCAAATAATCAGAGATAACGACTCATGGAGACACAACATACTATTAGTGAGAAACAACAGAAACAATAAACAATAGAAATAGAAACACAGGGACTCTACGTCCTGGAATTATGAGACACAGAGCATAAAACAGTTATGCTTAATATGTTCCAGGAGATAAAAGCCAAACTTGGTACTAGAATTAGAAACTGTAAAATGTATATTTGTATTTGGAAAACAACAAAACAAAACAAATAGAAATTCTAGAACTGAAAAGTATTAAGAATTCAAGAATGGTTAATTAAGTTAAAGTGCAGTTAGGAAATCAGAAACCAGCCTAGGTATTTCAAACAGTGAATCTAAAACAGGAATTAGTTAAAAGACCGAAAGAGCGAAAAGGAGAAGGAATGGGGCTAGGTGAGAGAAAAGAAAAAAGAGGGGAGAGTGATCTACTCAGAGTTTAGAAATTGCTAAGTGTGTAACTGCTACTGCCCTTTAAAGACTGTGGTAGTTGGTCCCAGATCTGCTTAAATGGTGCTGCCTGGACCAGAGCTACCATTACTGAGAAGTACTATTTCTGGTCCTTTGGTGTTGCCACTTGCTGCCACTGCAGCAAATGCCAACAACTGTCACAGTTCTGGAACCCGTACCACCTTCAGACCTCCTGGCAGTGCCTCCTATTGACCAAACTCAACAGGAATCCAGCTGGCAAAGAAGTCTGGGAAATGCAGTTTGAATAACCCAACCCCAAGAGAATCACAAAATATGAGGATGGGTGTGTTTGTGTGTGTATGTGTGTGTGTGAAGTGAGGGGAGAGACCTGTGTGCCTACAGTAAGTAACCAACACAACCTTCGCTTTTACCTATTAAGCATTCACACCTACTCCTTACCCATATTTAAATGTCTGTGCAACTTCAGGTTTACGCTTCTATCATATTTAACTGTGTGTGTACAAATGAAAAGACTTAACTTTTCTCCCAAAAGTGGAGAAATTTTAAGGTCCCATCAGTTACTATTATACTCACTGGTGTTAATTCTTTTTCTTTCTTTCTTTTTCTTTTTTTAAGTTTAATTCTATATTTTGAGAGAGAGCGCGTGGAGGAGGGGAAGAGGGAGAAAGATGTGGGGCTCGAACTCATAAACCGTGAGATCATGACTTGACCCAAAGTCAGATGCTTAACCGACTGAGCCACCCAGGCACCCCAGGTCTTAATTCTTCTTGTTCAGTCACAATTCACCTAGATGTTCTGTAACCTGAAGATAAACTGTAAAGTTCACCACCACCAACGTTTCTTAATATAACTTGAGGGAAGGAAAGGGAAGAACTTGAGGGAAGAGGGAAGGAAAGACAGTTATAAACAAAGATATACAGAACAAACAATGAAGCAGATTTGCATGAATACTTTGATACTTATTTCTGTAACCGATCATGAAGCTGTAGCTGATATTTATAATTTCTTCCTCTACTCCATTTTTCTTTGCTCTCGGTCAGCACTTTCTCTAGTCAGGACTCTCTATCTAGTAGGGTAGCCAAATCTTTATTTTGGTAGTGTCTAAGTCTTCAGTAGTTGGGTTGCTTATTAACTTCAACTATTGAACAAAAAAAAATGTTGAGGGTTATTCCCTGGGCTTCTGATGTAGTTCTTGTCGACCCCATTGTGTAGCAGTAACACAGTTTTCCCGTAGTAATCTGAATCAGTCAACCCTGACATTTTGGGAACCTTTCTTTGCTTGTTGGTTTAGTGTTATAAGGAGTCTAATATATTCAGGTGTCAGTCTCAACTTCTGATTCATTTGAACCATTTTGTGTGCCTGGTAGAAACATTCCTTCCATGAGAACTAAGACTGCTAAACCAGCATAGCCCAAGTTTACAGAGTTGGGCATAAAAATTTTGTGAGTAGATTATAATACAGAAATCCATCTTATTTTATTCCTTGATTTCTGGACCCATGTATTCTGGCAGTGGGAGAAATAACACACATATTGATCACTGGTTCAAAGTACATTTTTATATTGTATGATGGCACCTTAACCTTTCAGAGTCTTCTCTTCCAGCTGGCCAAATAACTGACTCTTTTTGTAGGTCATTATATTCTATCAAGCTAGACGCTTCTGGGTGATTTGGTACATGGAAAGACCTATGAATTTCATAGTCATGAGCCCATTACTACATTTCGTTTTTTGTGAATGAATTTCTCATTTAGAAGTTATATTGTGCTCTCACAATGTCTGTAATATTGTGATTGGTAGTATTATAGGAAGAAACTTCTGATTCCTACCTGAAGTAAGTATTTTTATGAAGACAAATTGTGGACCCTTCCACTAGAGAAGAGGTCCAATGTAATTAACTAACCACAGGCAGTTAGTGTCTCCCAGGATGTGAGGCCCTATTGGTGGTTCAGCATTGATCTCTGTTCACAACAGGTAAGGCACTCAGCAGCGATAACAGCAAGATTAATATTGGTGAGAGAAATTTTATATTGCGGAGCCCATGTATAACTTCCATCCCTACTGCCATATTTGCTTCATATACGAGCCCGCTGAGCAAGCACCGAGGTGCTAGGGAAAGGGGATGACTAATGTCTGCAGGACGAGTTAGCCTGTCCATTTAATCAGTGAAGGCTTTCTATATTGTGGTTGCCCTTTGATAAACATCACATAGGACATAAATGTTCTCATAGTTTGTGCTCATCCTGAGGGGTCTATTCACATATCTCTGCCTTAGGTCTCTGAGTCATTAGTCTTCTGATCTAGTTCTTTCAAAGTGACTGATTTCCATGCCAATCCATTAACCATTGCCCATGAAATACTATAGATCTACACCATGGACATTTCTTTACCTAGGTTAAGTATACAACTAGAAGTACTGCTTGAAGATCTGCCCACTGAGAAGGTTTTTTTTTTTTTCTCTTCACTTTCACCACTCTTCACTTTAGAGTGGAATGGTAATTGCTGAAGCATATTGTGAAGAACCCTCCTCAGAAAGCCTGAGTTTGTTCTCCCTGGGTTAGCAAGTTACCGGTATTCCCCGTGATGCTGGTTACATGATACTGGAGGATGCAGCTATGTGGTAGTTGCTATAGTTGTCTGAGTCACTCAGTCATGCAGCTTGCCTGTCTCTTCAGGACCGGCTTGAGCCTGATCTTGGACACATCACTTCATTGTACATACCCAAATTTATGATTTCATGGATGAAGTAATGTCCAATTCGTGACAGGTAGCTCAGGTCACATAGTCAGTTGGTGTCCCACAGTTGAGTGTTCAGTCTCATTTAAGATCCAGGAGCAAGCTAGGAGCTCTTTTTTAGCAAGTTAGGAGCTCTTTTTTTTTTTTTTTACAAATAGTTTATTGTCAAATTAGTTTCCACATAACACCCACTGCTCATCCCCACAAGTGCCCTTCTCCATGCCCATCCTCCCTTCCCCCCACATCCATCAGTCCTCAGTTTTTGTCAGCATTCAAGAGTCTCTCATGGTTTGCCTGGAGCTCTTTTTTAAGAGAAGGTTAACTATATGTAAAAGAGAGCATGACTTTGGTTTGACACCTTAATTTCTACTGTGCTTGTGAAGGGCCCCATTTAGCATCACCACAGGCCATAACTACATTGGGCTCCCTTGGGTCTTCTGGGCTGCAAGGCCCACACAGCAAGACAGCTTGTACTGCTGTTCGGATCTGCAGTCTTTTCTTGCTCTGGGCCCCACTCAAAACAAGCAACTCCAAGGGATGATCATCAAATGGTGCAGAAAATCACATTAAAATACAAAATATATTGCCTCCAGAACCCAAAGATGCCTAGGAAGTCTTGTATGTTAGTGGTAGGAGTATATGGTGAAGCAACTTGAGATATTCTGGGACATACTTCAGAACACTGGACCCCTAAAAACTTCACCATGCTGGTGGGCTTCTATCTTTTATGGGCTTTTATCTCCCTCTTTTTGATAAGGCATTTAGAGTACTTGATACTTTCTGTTTACCAGGTCCAATCAGCAGCGTGTTCAGAGGGATATTAAAATGAATGAAGATGTCCTTGAATACTGAATTATGACACAGAGCCAGAAAGCTGACATAGTCCTAAAGTAACATATAGTCCTAAAGTGAAAGTGTCAGGCTGTACTTGCCACATTAAAAAAAAAAAAAAAAAACGCACTTCTAGTAGTCTTTACAAATTGATATCAAGAAAAATCATTTGTCAGATCCAGAGCTAGATACCAAGTACCCAGGGCTATGTTGATTTGCTGCAGGATAAGACCACATCTGGAATAGCAATTATATTTGGAGTCGATTACCTACCCAAATTTGATATTCTACAGCCATTCTCTGAGATCCATCTGCTTCTACCAAGCCCAATTGTTGAGTTAAGTGAGGATGTTATAGGAATCACGCTTGGAAAGGACAGAACAAGGTCCTGGAACAATTGAGTATCTACATGGAAAAAAAAATTAAATTTCACTCCTACTTCACATCATAAGCAAGATTAATTCCAGATGTATTAGAGGCCAAAATGTGAAAGGCAAAAATACTGTAGAAGGAAATACAGTAGCATATTTTCTTCACCTTCAGATCCTGGTATTAAACAGGACGCAAAAGCAAAATCTTGATGGGAAACTATCCAAATGGCCAAAAACAGTATGCAATGACAATGTCATTAGTAATCAGGTGGAATGCAAATCAGAACCACAATGATGCCACTAGCCATCCACTAGAAGAATTTGTATTTAAAGACTTTTAAAAATGTTTTTTAATTTATTTTGAGAGAGAGAGAGGGAGTGAGAGCAGGGGAGGGGCAGAGATGGAGAGAGAGAAAATCCCAAGCAGGGTTCCTGCTGTCAGTACAGAGCCTGATGTGGGGCTCGGTCCCACGAACTGTGAGGTCATGACGTGAGCTGAAATCAAGAGTCTGCTGCCTGACCAACTGAGCCATCCAGGTGCCCCCCACTAGAAGAAATTAAAAGATAACTAATAAGAGTTGACAAATAAGTGGAGCAATGTCAACACTGATACACCCTTGGCAGGAGCATAAATCGACCCAGCTATTTTGAACGAACAGTTTGATATAATCTAGATAAACTAAAAATTCCATATCCTATAACCCAGCATTAAGATACATGTGCATAAATGTGTGAGGCTACCTATACAAGAATGTCCATGATGGTGTTATTTTTAATAGCCCAAATGCAGCAACCCAAACATCCACCAACATGGTGGAATGGAAAAGGAGGTTGTATATAGCCATGCAATGGAGTCCTAGAGAGCAAACTAAGTGACTGAAGTATGGCCACAGAGAGCAAATGGATTCATCTTAAAAAGCAATACTGAACAAATGAAGTGAACACAAAAGAATATGTCATATGATTCTAAAAGTTCAAAAGCAGACCAAGTGACACTAAATTATAGACACATTCTTCAGTGCTAAAACAAAAAGACAAATTGTTATAATAAAAATCAGCATGGTTTTTATTATATGGCCTACAGTTACCTTGAGGGGGAAAGGATGGGTTGTGGTTGACATTGCACATAAAGATTTTTTTTGTGTGTGTGGCGGAGGCGGGGTGGTGAGGTGGGAGTGAGGGGAAGGAGATGGCTATGTTCTACTTCCTGACCAAGTGCTAATTTCTCAGACATTTCAGTTGTAGTAATTCATTAAGCTATATACTTACTTTAATGTGGATTTCTACATTTTTTTTTCTCTTGTGAAAGTAGGCTTGGCTTTTAAAAATGCCAGTTATTACAGTGTATTTCATAAATAAGAAAAGTATTAAAGGTGATTCTTAATCTTTGTAATTAATGGCAACTTCTCCCATCTTAAAGGCTCAGCCACATTCAAAAATTGGAAGGGAGGTGCAGAAGGATAGGCTATTTTAAGTGGGGAAACCTTCTCTAGGGGTGTGGGGGAGACATTGAACCAGTACCTGCATGAAACAGATCAACCACAGAAAAGCAGGTAGTGGAGAGTTCCAGGCAGCAGGCCCTGTAAGTGTAGCAGACATGAGGACTGAAGGAACGTGGCCTGTTTGAAATAGACTCAACTGAGTGAATGGTGGATCCTAGGCCAGAAACTGTACATCTCCCTTTCTTAGCATGGCAGATGATCTTCGTCTTCCTTCAACAATGCTAGCTTTATGAGACTTGCCTGTCAGCATTATTTTTGACCCTTTAATTTGCTGTTTTCCACTCATTTTTGTACAAAAGGGAAATGTAACATTCAAATAACTGTACAAATACAGCGATAGAAGATGAATATGTTAACAGGTTTGTCACTGTCACACGATAGCTTAATTTGTCAGTTGATGCACCGATGTCTGAATCTGATAAATGAAAAACTGCATTTAAAGTTTCACTACTATAGATTGCAGAGGGGAGAAAAATGAATTTGAAATAAAGAGATTAAAAACAGGGGCAAGGCCCCATATTATGAAAAACAGACAAAAATGTCTAAGGATTGCAAAACTGCCTTTGATGTGTAAAAATTCTCAAGAAATGAGAAAAGCTGGGGAATGGAATCTTCTTTTCTGATCACTTTGTCATTTCAGCTACTCTAATGCCTCAGTTTGCTTTCCACCATTTGGTTTTTGACTAGATTGCTTTTTTTCCTATCAAGCTGGATCATAGGTTTCAATTTCTTTAGATCACTTGAAGTGATGTCGCTGTATTCGTTCTCTCCCCTCCTGTATTAATTAGGGTTCTCCAGAGAAACAGAGCCAACAAAGCATATATTTATTTGTTTTAAGGAATTGGCTCAAGTGACTATGGAGGCTGGCAAACCCAACATTTGCCGAGTGGGCTGTCAGGCTGGAGGTTCAGTAAGAACTGATGTTGTAGTTTAAGTCCAAGGCTGCCCTTGTGGAGCCCCGAGGGAAAAGCAGGTGATGCAGCAGAAGTCTGGAGGCAGTCAGTCTGCTGGTAGAATACCCTCTTGCTTAGGGGAAGTCAGGCTTTTGTTCTATTCATGTTTTCAACTCATTGGATGAGGTCCACCCACATTATGGTGGGCAATCTGCTTTCTCAAAGTCCACCAGTTTAAATGCAAATCTCACCCTGAAACACCCTCACAGGACCATCCAGAATGATGTTTGACCAAATATGTGGGTAAAGTGGCACAGCCACCTTGACATATGCAGTTAGCCCTCACACCTCTCCGGAAGTAGCTATCTGTAGCTTTGCTTTTAGAGGCTAAGAACATGGCTTTCAGTTCCTAGCTGCTTAACTCATTGCTGTCTCTTCTTACCCTGTCCGTTGGTTATAAAGCATTAGATACTGATATGAATCTGTAGTAGCACTGGTAAGAAAGATACTGTTTACAAAGCAAGTTAACAACCTGACAAACTATAGTTTTCTTTGGCCTGAATGGCTCCATTTGAGTCAGAACTGGCCACAATAATAAATACCACAAAAAGCTGCATTTCTACTAGCCCAGGAGTATTAAAAACGTAGACTCAAAGACATATATTGATTTTTTTTTTTTTTAAGTGAACTCACCTGTTTTGGGACATCTTTCTAGAGCTCTAAACTTGTATCTGCTCAGTACATTGCTGGCAACAGACACCCTGAAGTGTTATTAGGAGAATTCCGGAATTGTGCTCCTTCTATGTGAACTCCAAGCTAGTTCTTTTCTGATGTGTCTGACAATCCTGCTTCTCCGTCACTGGGGAATGATTAGTCCCAGCTAATCTTCAGCAATAAACCTTCCATGCAACCAGGAAAGCTATGTTGTAAAGTGCTAGTGGTTTCAAAATTTCTATGCATGGAGTTTTCACTGCTTTATTACTTGATAATCTCATCCATTTGCAGAGCTTTCATTGTCCCCTCCATATAGCCCAGGCTCAAGTTTACACCTCTCACATGCTGACCTCTCTTCTGAGCTCTACACACCCATTTCTCATTCTGCCTGACATTGCAGTCTAGATTGTAGATTGTATGATCTATACACTGTATGCATTAAATCCATTATGATTGAAACAAATGATTCCATTTTTCTTGTTAATATTGTTACCGAAACTGTCACTGGGCTCCCAGGATTAACCTGGGATGCTTTCATTGACTTTTTCCTCACTTTCTTGCATTCAGTTAGCTGTCATGTCCAGTTCCTACTGATTCTTATATTCACCCATCATTTTCATTCTCGTAGGTCCACTGTATGCCAAGTTCTTATTTTTTTATGGCCAGGACTATTGGAAATCTCCAATCTAGTATTCTTATCTCTGTTCTCCCTCTGTCCCATCCTATCCATTGCTGAAGTTAATAATCCCTCATATAAAACTTGGGGTCAGGTATGTTTTAGAATACAGATTTTTCTTTTTGATTGTTGAAGTTTTAGAAAGATAATATGGAGGGGTGCCTGGGTGGCTCAGTCAGTTAAGCATCCAGCTTCGGCTCAGGTCATGATCTCACAGTTTGTGGGTTTGAGCCCCACGTCAGACCCTGTGCTGACAGCTCAGAGCCTATAGCTGCTTTGGATTCTGTCTTCCTCTCTCTTTGTCCCTCTCCTGCTCATGTACTGGCTTTCTCTCAAAAATAAATAAATATATAAAAATTTTTAAAAAGAAAGGTAACATAGAAAAGATATTTTATATTATAAAATCTCCCTAATGGGGCCTAGGGCAGCATCCTGTAGTCAAACCTTATTTTCTGCAATGAAACATATGAATATTCACTTTAAGTAAGATAAATAAAAAGTATCAATGGTCTTGTATTGTTCATGTTAAACTTTAATGTCAAAGGAGTTTAGATAAGTTGGCTTTTGTCTTCAAGTAAATTAGCAAAAAAGGAAAAAAATAACATCCCATAATTTTGATTTTTAGAACTTTTAGTTTTGGAATTGTGGTAGCAAGCATCAATTTTCCTGTATGTAAAATAAGAATATTCCCTCTCTCTTACCTCTTAGACTTGTCACTGGATTAATTCATGTACAAATATACCTAGGACAGTATGAGACCCACCATAGAACTCAACTCGGGTTAGTTCTTCCTTTTTCTTTTCCTCCTTTCTTGCTTTTTCTTAGAATACTCTGTAGTTTATGTTATTGTTTTAAATGTACTTTTATTGTCCCTACTACTAGATCAGAAGTGTTTTTTTTTTTAAGTTTATTTATTTTGAGAGAGACAGAGACAGAGTGAGTAGAGGAGGGGCAAAGAGAGAGGGAGAGAGAGAATCTCAAGCAGGTTCCATGCTGCCAGTGCAGAGCCCTATGCGGGGCTCGAACCCGTGAAACTGTGAGATCATGACTTAAGCTGAAACTAAGAGCCAGATGGTTAACCGACTGAGCTACCCAGGTGCCCCGCTAGATGAGATTTTTGAGGGTAGAACTTTGCTTATTAGAAGCTCAGCAAATATTGAGTTATGTGAAATGAATACAAATGGTGTTACTAAAGAAATTTCAACTCCTCCTTTGGATTCTGGACAGCCTGATTTGTGTGCCTGTGAATGTACATTCAAAAACTCACAACCGAATCAAACCCATGATCACAGGACCCGTCTTGATCCTGTTTAGTGTCATAATTTCTGTTTCAGTGGAATTCTGAATGTCCAGAGGCCTTGAAATGAAGACTGCATACCCAGGATCTTGGCAAGCCTCAGGGCCTAGAGGGGCACATTCTTTCTGGTACACTAACAGCCAGCCACTGGGCAGCCTTGCCAGAAACAGTGGGCAGGCCGACTAACAGCTCTTCACACTGGTGAGGTTGGTGCTCCCTTGCATGGAGCCTGGATCATGGGGGCACTCAGATTCTGTTCCTGTGCTGTTTCCTGGGGCTCCCTGAAATACCCCTTGGCGCCTGTGGGGATGGGGAGGGGGAGGTCTCTGAACATGACCTGTGCTTTTGTGCACTGCTCCTTTCAAGTTGGTTCTTCTTATCTCCAGGCTCTGCTGTCTCTCCCAAATCACCTCTAAAGCCCCTTTCATCCCTAGCCCCCAAGAATAGTATGTCCTCTGGAGAGAAAAAAGCTAGTGCTGGTAGACATCACTAGGTGTTTTCCTACTTTCCATTCTAACCGTCTTTATTAGTAAATTTTTCTTAGTAATTTTCTAAGTAATTTCTTAGTAACTTTTACCTGCATACATTACTATCTAGAATAAAAACCTATATTTTGCAGCTCCCCTTGAAGCTAGTTATGGCAACAAGATTAAATTCTGGTTAAAGGAAAGTGCTATATATGACTTTCTGGAAGGCTCTTCAAGGCGCTGACTCTGAGCAAGCACCTTTGCCCTTTCTCCCTTTGCCACCTGGAACGTGGACACAATGGCTTGAATGTTGGTGGCTGTCTTGGATGACATGAGGTGAGGTGGAGGGTGAAAATGGAGCAGAAAGTAGGAGCTACCTTATGAGTGAATCCTTTTTTTGGCTTTCGGCCACATTCTATCATATATCATCCAATCTAGCCCAGATGGATATGAAGTTTGAGACCTAGTACGAGTAAAAGAAGCTAAAATGCGACTGTGACTCAGTCCAAATCCATCAGTTATGACTTCAATTTGTTGCCTGGAATTCTTAGAAACATATTTTATTTTTTATTTTTATTGTTTTCATTAATTTATTTTTAAATTTACATCCAAGTTGGTTAGCATATAGTGCAACAATGATTTCAAGAGTAGATTCCTTAATGCCCCTTACCCATTTAGCCCATCCCCCCTCCCACAACCTCTCCAGCAACCCTCTGTTTGTTCTCCATATTTAAGAATCTATTTTGAAGTGTATTTTCTTTATTTGAAATAAGATTTCAAAACATGGAGTCTAAGAATTTCTTTGTTTACTTATGTTCAGTTTCAACAGTCATTTCCTGTTGTTAGCGAAGGGGGATGCCCAGCTTTTTGGGCTGGAGAAAGGATACAAAAAAATGCAAGGGAAAATACATGTGGGAAATACCATCCCACATCATATCCTGTAGATAAATATTCTCCCACTGTTTTCAGGGAAATACCACCTTAGCACATTCATAGTTTATGTTCCCATGTTTCTAATAAAGTACAAGTCGATTTGGTACAGTTTATTTTTGCTATTATCATCTTTCTATTTCCCAGAATTATTACTGATAATTATTGGATATTGGCTTAGTGCCAATATCACCAGTAGACCTACATGACTTAAGCTTTTTACTTGGATTTTCCAGAAGAAACAGATTCCTATGAAAATAACATGCGGGAAAAAATAGAGAAAAATATGCAAGTTTAATTTTTGCTCACTTCTCGGTTTTCATTAAGCCCATGGCTGGATTTACATCATCATTACGTGAATGTTAATTCCCAAGAAATCCAAGGAGAAAGAGAATAGAGAGAAGGGCAGAAAGTATTTGATTTCTTTGTGGTCATAGAGCTGTTCTAGACCCTCAAGTATGAAGCTCTTTATGTCTATTTATAAATCATCCATATATACCTAAGCATGAACCCAATCCATGCACCAGGGAACATCTCAGTTAACTTGGATGAATAAGGTTCCCCATGATCCAAAGGTCAGTTCCTTAATTAATAAAGCTCTTTCCAGAACATCTTAAAGATGTTCTGCACTCATCTGATGAACAGAATGGATAGAACATAATCTAAGCTCACTGCATGGGTGTTGTCACTAACAGCCATGACTCTACCCTCCTGCCATGTAAGAAAGCCCTGTCCTGGTCTGTCAAGGTGTCTAAGCCTCAGCTTCCACTTCTACTGCATGGTCCCCATTGCCTTCATTTTCTAGCAAGTGTTGGTTCCTCCTTTTTCTTTCTGCTCCTTCTGCTCCATTTCCCCTCTGTCTCTTTTTCCTACTCACCATTTCTGATGCTTCTAGAAGTTCATCTCTATCATTGCTGCGATTAGCTGGTTACCGATTTTTTTCCTCTCCCCCTTTATTTATTTACTTGTTTGCCTTTTTTCCCCCTTTGCTGTCTCTCTTCTCCATTTCTTACCACTTCCTCCAAGTGTTATGACTTTAGGGGAGCAGGGCTTGGCTTTTATACCCATCATCATACAATGAGAATGACATTCAAGACACAATATGTCTTCTTAAGCTTCATCTCTTTTTTTCTTCTTGTTATTTCCATTCGTACTCACAACTGCAGGCTTAACAAATTTTTTTATTTTTAATTTTTTGTTCTATTTATTTTTTAAGATTTTGGTTTTTTTAATTAAATTTTTATCTAATTATTTATTTTTGTATAATTTGCATCCTAGTTAGTTAGCACGTGGTGCAACAATGATTTCAGGAATAGATTCCTTAAGCTCCTTACCCATTTAGCCTGTCCGCCCTCCCACAACCCCTCCAGCAATCCTGTGTGTTCTCTATATTTAAGATTCTCTTATGTTTTGTCCCCCTCCCTGTTTATATTATTTTTGTTTCCCTTCCCTTATGTTCATCTGTTTTGCATCTTAAAGTCTTAATATGAGTGAAGTCATATGATATTTGTCTTTCTCTGACTAATTTCACTTAGCAAAATACCCTCTAGTTCCATCCACATAAATAGCAAGATTTCATCCTTTTTGATTGCCAAATAATACTCCGTTATATAAATATATCACTTTTTCTTTATCCATTCATCCATTGATGGACATTTGGGTTCTTTCCATACTTTGTTGTTGATAGTGCTTCTATAAACATTGGGGTGTATGTGTCCCTTCAAAACAGCATACCTGTATCCCTTGGATAAATACCTAGTGGTGCAATTGCTGAGTTGTAGGGTAGTTTTATTTTTAATTTTTTGAGGAACCTCTGTACTGTTTTCCAGAGTGGCTGCACCAGTTTTCTTTCCCACCAGCAGTGCAAAGAGATCCTTTCTCTGCATCCTCGCCAACATCTATTGTTGCCTGAGTTGTTAATGTTAGCCATTCTGACAGATGTAAGGTGGTATCTCAGTGTGGTTTTGATTTGTTATTTCCCGGATGACGAGTGATGTTGAGCATTTTTTTCATGTATCGGCTGACCATCTGGATGTATTCTTTGGAGTAGTGTCTATTCATGTTTTTTGCCCATTTCTTCAATGGATTATTTGATTTTTTGGGTGTTGAGTTTGATAAGTTCTCTCTAGATTTTGGATACTAACCCTTTATCTGATATGTTGTTTGAAAATATCTTCTCCTGTTCCATCAGTTGCCTTTTAGTTTTGCTGATTGTTCCCTTCACTGTGCAGAAGCTTCTTATTTTGATGAGGTCCCAATAATTCATTTTTGCTTTTGTTTCCCTTATCTCTGGAGACATGTTGAGTAAGAAGTTGCTGTGGCTGAGGTCAAACAGGTTTTTGCCTGCTTTCTCCTCTAGGCTTTTGATGGCTTCCTGTCTTAAATTTAGGTCTTTCATCCATTTTGAGTTCATTTTTAGGTATGGTGTAAGAAAGTGGTCCAGGTTCATTTTTCTGCATGTTGCTGTCTAGTTTTCCCAACACCATTGCTGAAGAGATTCTCTTTATTCTATTAGATATTCTTTCCTGCTTTGTCAAACATTAGTTGGCCATACTTTTGTGGATCTATTTCTGGGGTCTCTATTCCATTCCATTGATCTGAGTGCCTGTTTCTGTGCCAGTACCATACTGTCTTGATGATTACAGCTTTGTAATAGAACTTGAAGTCGGGATTGTGATGTTTCCAGCTTTGGTTTTCTTTTTCAAGATTGCTTTCGCTGTTTGGGGTCTTTTCTGGTTCCATACAAATTTTAGGATTCTTTGTTCTAGCTCTGTGAAGAATGCTGGTATTATTTTGATAGGGATTGCATTGAATAGGTAGATTGCTTTGGGCAGTATTGACATTTTAACAATATTTGTTCTTCTTGTCTAGGAGCATGGAATATTTTTCCTTTTTTTTGTGTCTTCAATTTATTTCATACATTTTCTGTAGTTTTCAGTGTATAGATTTTTCACCTCTCTGGTTAGATTTATTCCTAGGTATTTTATGGTTTTTGATGCAGTTGTAAATGGGATCAGTTTTTTATTTCTCTTTCTGTTGCTTCATTATTGATGTATAGGAATGCAACTGATTTCTTTGGATTGATTTTATATCCTGTGACTTTGCTGAAATCATGGATCAGTTTCTAGCAGTTTTTTGGTAGAATCTTTGGTTTTCCATATAGAGTATCATGTCATGTGCGAAGAGTGAAACTTTGACCTCCTCCTGGCCAATTTGGATGCCTTTTTTATTTTTTTGTGTTGTCTGATTGCTGAGGCTAAGACTTCCAATACTACGTTGAATAACAGTGGCGAGAGTGGATATCCCTGTAGTAATCTTGACCTTAGGAGGAAAGCTCTCAGTTTTCCCTCATTGAGGATAATATTAGTGTTTTGTCTTTTATATATGGCTTTTATGATCTTGAGGTATGATCCTTCTATCCCTACCTTCTTAAGGGTTCTTATCAGGAAAGAATGCTGTATTTTGTCAAATGCTTTCTTTGCATCTATTAAGAGGATCATTTGCTTCTTGTCCTGTCTTTTATTGATGTGATGAATCACACTGATTGATTTGTGGATATAGAACAAGGGCCACATCCCAGGTATAAATCCCACTTGGTCGTCGTGAATATTTTTTGTAATGTATTGTTGGATTCTGTTGGCTAATATCTTGTTGAGAATTCTGGCATCCATGTTCATCAGGGAAATTGGTCTATAGTTCTCCTTTTTAGTAGATTCTTTGGTTTTGGAATCCAGGTAATGCTGGCTTCATAGAAAGAGTTGGAAGTTTTCCTTCCATTTCTATTTTGTGGAGCAGTTTCAAGAGAATAGGTGTTAACTCTTCCTTAAACGTTTGGTAGAATTCCTTTGGAAAGCCATCTGGCCCTGGATTCTTGTTTTTTGGGAGATTTTTTATTACTAATTTGATTTCTTTACTGGTTATGGGTCTGTTCAAATTTTCTATTTTTTCCTACTTCAGTTTTGGTAGTTTATATATTTCTAGGAATTTTTCCATTTCTTCCAGATTGCCCATTTTATTGGCATATAATTGCTTGTAATAATCTCTTACTGTTGTTTGTATTTCTGCAGTGTTGGTTGTGATCTCTCCACTTTCATTCTTGATTTTATTTATTTGGGCCCTTTCCTTTTTCTTTTTGATAAAACTGGCTAGGGATTTATCGATTTTGTTAATTCTTTCAAAGAACCAGCTCCTGGTTTCATTGATCTGTTCTATTGGTTTTTGTTTTTGGGTTTTTTTTTTTTTTTTTTTTTGGTTTTGATAGCTTTGATTTCCACTCTAACAATTATTATTTGCTGTCTTCTGCTGGTTTGGGGTTTTATTTGCTGTTCTTTTTTCAGCTCTTTGAGACATAAGGTTAGGTTGCATATCTGAGACCTTTTTTCCTTCTTTAGGAAGGCCTGAATTGCTATATACTTCCCTCTTATGACAGCCTTTGCTGTGTCTGAGACATTTTGGGCTGTGGTGTTATCATTTTCATTGACTTCCACGTACTTTTTAATTTTCTCTGTAACTTCTTGGTTAGCCCATTTATTATTTAGTGGGATGTTCTTTAGCCTCCAAGTATTTGTTATCTTTCTACATTTTTTCTTGTGGTTGATTTCGAGTTTCATAGCATTGTGGTCTCAAAATATGCATGGTATGATCTTGATGTTTTTGTCTTGTTGAGGGCTGATTTGTGTCCCAGTTTGTGATCTATTCTGGAGAACTTTCCATGTGCACTGAAGAAGAATGTGTATTCTACTGCTTCAGGATGAAATTTTCTGAATATATCTGCTAAGCCCATCTGGTACAGTGTGTCATTCAAAGCCATTGTTTCCTTGTTGATTTTCTGTTTAGATGATCTGTCCATTGCTGTAAGTGAGGCGTTGAAGTCCCTACTATTATGGTATTATTATCAATGAGTTTCTTTATGTTTGTGATTAATTAATTGATATATTTGGGTGCACCACATTTGGAGCATAAATGTTTATAATTGTTAGGTCTTCTTAGTGGATAGACCCCTTAATTATGATACTATGCTCTTCTTCATCTCTTGTTACAGTCTTTATTTTAAAGTCTAGATTGTGTGATACAAGTATGGCTACTCTGGCTTTCTTTTGGTGACCATTGGCATGATAGATAGTTCTCCATCCCCTTACTTTCAATGTGAAGGTGTCTTTAGGTCTAAAGTGGGTCCCTTGTAAACAGCATATAGATGGTTCTTGTTTTCTTATCCATTCTGTTACCATATGTCTTTTGATTGGAGCATTTAGTCCATTGACATTTAGGTGAGTACTGAAAGATATGAATTTATTGCCATTATGTTGCCTGTAGAGTTGGAGTTTCTGGTGTTTTCTGGTCCTTCCTAGTCTTTGTTGCTTTTGGTCTTTTTTTTTTTTTTTTCTTGTCTTTTCTCCCCTCAGAGAATCCCACTTTTTTGCAGGGTTGGTTTAGTGGTCAAGAATTCCTTAGTTTTTGTTTGTCTGGGAAACTTTTTATCTCTCTTTCTATATTGAATGATAGCCTTGCTGGATAAACTGTTCTTGACTGCATATTTTTCTGATTCAGCACATTGAATATATCCTGCCACTCCTTTCTAGCCTGCCAAGTTTCTGTGGATAGGTCTGCTGTGAACCTGATCTGTCTTCCCTTGTAGGTTAATGTGAACCTGATCTGTCTTCCCTTGTAGGTTAAGGACTTTTTTTTCCTTTGCTGCTCTCATGATTCTTTCCTTGCCTGAGTATTTTGTGAATTTGACTATGATATACCTTGTTAATGGTCAGTTTTTGTCGAATACAATGGGAGTCCTCTGTGCTTCATGGATTTTGATGTCTGTGTCTTTCTCCAGGTTAGGTAAGTTTTCTGGTATGATTTGCTCACATAATCCTTGACTCCTTTTACTCTCTCTTCATCTTATGGCACCCCTATGATTCTGATGTTCCTTTTCAGTGAGTCACTGATTTCTCTAATTCTTAAATTGTGCTCTTTTGCATTAGCCTCTCTTTTTTTTTCTACATCATTATTCTCCATAAGTTTGTCCTCTATATGACTGATTCACTGCTCTGCTTCATTCATTCTTGCCTCCGTGGCATCCATTTGAGATTGCAGTTCAGTTATATCATTTTTTATTTCATCCTGACTAGCTTTTACTTCTTTGATCTCTGCAGAAAGGGATTCTAATCTATTTTCAACCCTAGCTAGTATTCTTATTATTGTGATTCTAAATTCTGGTTCAGACATCTTGCTTATATCTATGTTGATTATGTCCCTGGCTGTCATGTCTTCCTGTTCTTTCTTTCGGGGTGCATTCCTTCACTTTGTCATTTTGAGGGAAGAAGAGGAATTAATGAGATAAAAAAATTAAAAAATTAAAAACCACACACACACACACAAAATCAAATAAATGATGCTAGATCCTAGGTGTGTTTTGGTCTGCTTGTTGAAAGGAACTTGATAGATTAGTGAAAAAGGAAAGATAAGAAAAGAAAAAAAAGGAAAAATGGAAAAGGTTTGAAAATTTGAAGAAAATGAATACAATAAATAGAATAAAATGAAATGTTGGAAGTAAAATAGAATTTGCAAAATTTACAAAAAAGTGAAAAATATAGTAGAAAAAATTAAATATATTTTTAATAAAATTGAAAATAAAAATACTTTTTTCTCTTTCTGTATTCAAGAATGAGGAAAGAAAAGAAAAAAAATTGGATAAATGGACCAGTGAACAGATTGGAATATGATTGAAATTACATTGGTTTCCCTTAGAAGTCAAACTATGAAGCACTTTATAGTCCATAAACTAAGGAAGTGGAGAGACTTGTGGTGTTTCTGAAGAGCTAGGTTGGCTCATTTGGGCAGGGCTTAGTGTAATGGCTCCATTCTCCACCAGATGGTGCTGCTCAACTTACTGGGATGGATTGCTGTGGCGCTTGTAGGCGTTTATGCGCATGTGTGAGAGGGGTGAAAATGGCATCACCGTAGTCTCTAGTGTCAGAACTTTGTGCTCTCCCAGATCAGCAATCACACAGCCCTCCTTTGTCTCCAGCTCCTGTCCACTCCCCACTTTTACACTGTCCATGGTGAAGCAATCAGTTGCCAGGCAGCACCTCCCTCCCAAGTTTCATCTCAGATGTGGCTGTGTTTCCCAACCCTTCACTTCTAAGGGACTGCAGTTTTGACCTGCTCAGACCCTCTGGGGGAGGGTCTCACTGAGCAATGGCCAGATACCCTCTGGCCCCCAGGAACGTTCCTGGAACCATACTGCTGTCGATGCCCAGAGACTGTGGCTAGGTGCCAGCCTGCCCCTCAAAAGTTCACATGATTATGTAGCAGCAGCGTTTTAGGGATTATGGAAAATCATAACATACATCTGGCACCAGACTTCACCCTTAATGTCCTTTTTCAGCGCCAGCAAATGTGGTTGTTCTCCAGGATCTGCTGAGAACTTTGCCTTTGGGGGGGCCACATAGCCTCTACCAAATGTCCTCCCAACAGGGGAACTGCCTCTCCCCATGTGGCCTGAGGACCCCAAGAAACTCGCTCTCTGCTCCTGGGGATTCAGCCTTCCCACCAGAGCACCACCAGATATCGAACTGCAGAGTTTCAGACTCTATACTCCCTTTGATTTTAGGGTCTTAATGGAATATAAACCCTCTCCTTTCTCCATTCCCCCTTTTTTTGTTCAGTCCCATGTGTACTCTTTCTTTTCTCTCCAGCTGCTTTCAGGTAGGGCACATGCTTTCCATACTCTCCCCGATGTCCCCGTCCTCTCTCTCTCTCTCTCTCTCTGCAAGCAAAAACAGCTCCCTGCCCTCTGCAGCTTTCTCCTACAGTTCACCTCTCTGCACCATGTACCTGCTGAGTTCTCTGGTTCAGGTTGTGCAGATTATTGTGTTAAGCCTCTAATCAGTTTTCTAGGTGTGTGGGCTGGTTTAGTGTTGATCTGGCTGTATTTCAGGGACTAAAGACACAAAGAAAACTTCCATGTTGTTCCACCACCTAGGCCCCTCTTCTACCAAATTGTTTTTAGGTTCATGGTTTGTTGCTGAAGGTTGACAATGCTTGACTGCTTAAATGAGATATCATGTATATAGAAGTCATAAACCTTAGAACTTGAAAGTACCTGAAAGATGGTTTAATCCAATTGCTCCCCACCCCCCCACCCCCACCTTTTAAAAAGGAGGATACTGAAGTAACTTATGTAAGAGCATTCATACATCTGGTAGCAAAACCAGGACTAAGACATAGGTCTATAAATCTTCGTTTGGAAAAGAATTATATTAGCTCCTTAGTCCTATATATAATGCAAGGAGACCCCAAGGAGCCAAGCAAACAATTGTTGTCCAATAACCACAGTCTCCAGGGAAATATCTGCTCCATTCTGTTCTGGCACTTTAGAGAAGAGAGAGAATCTCTTATTTTCTTGATTTGTAAAATTATCCCTAAATGTATGTTCATAGAGTTTCTTCGCAAATGAAAGCTGTTTTCCTATGATCGCAGTTGTTTATGTATGAATAGAACATACACGACCCAATCCCTGAAACCTGCTTCATACATATTGGGTGTTTTAAAAGCTAAATAATTCTTTTTATTCAGGCGTAAGTACTCTGAGTATCGCTGAGTATTATATTTATTTTTTTTTTAAAAACCTTTAAAACATCTTGCATATAATAATGGGCATACAATAAAAATCATTGAATTTTTACATTGAATTTGGGTATTTCACCTTCTCCAGAAAAGTAGAATTTGAGACTTGGACAGAAACGTAAATTTTTAGTTCAACTCTCCACCCAGTGCAGGAATTTTTAAAAGTTGTAACTCTGACAAATAATCCAATGTCTGCTTGAAAACCTCCGGAGGCTGCTATCACCCTTATGAGGCAGCCATTATTGTTACTGGACAGCACAAGTGGATAAAAAGTTCCTTCTTGCATTGCATCAGAATCTGCCTTCCTTAACGTTCAGCTTTTTATCCTAGTGCTGGCCTCTGGAGCAACACAGAATTAGTATACGATTCTCCCCATGACAGCCCTTCAAATATTTGAAAGCAGATATTATACCTTTTCTTATTCTTTCTTTCCCAAGTTGCTTGAATAATTTATCAAAAATTATAGCTTCTCCTATTCACCTGGACATTTGCCTTTCATTACATTCTAATTGGTCAAAGTCCCTCTTAAAATGTGGCACCTGGAATTGAATTCTGTATTATAGATGTGGTTTAACTAGCTAGAAATTCAATAGAACTGTCATGGGTAGTGATCTGTGGATAGTAATTTCTCACAGAACCCTCTTAAGTCCCTTAAAGGAAGCTGGCTTGTATGAAAACACCCAGTAAACTGTAAGGTGCTTTATAAATGAAAAGCTTTGGTACATTCCATTTAAAACTACAAAAAATAATCAAGGAATTTTTCCCCTTGCCATTAACAACATTGATTTCAACCTTTGGGTCCATAGAGTAGTGAAAAGGCTGGTATGTTTTCCTTGGCAAAAGTGTAAAAGCAATTTTAAAAACTCAGCCATTATGTTGTGGTACTGGTTAAGCAAGTTTTAAATAATGAAGTCTTTTTAGAACATGTAACAAATGCATTTAAAGTGTATGATAAATGCCATTTTTAACCCATGCATACTTACTTAATAAGAAAAAGGCAGAATCTCCTATTGTCGAGGCAGTTAGTAAGTAGAACCATTTTCACATTCAAAGTAGTGTTTTAAATATGTAATCTGTATTTCTTCCATTTTAGAAATATAAATTTTAAACTTCCATTCTAAACATTTCTTACTTTAGTTTTGAGTAAAGTGGGAATATGGTTTAATATTGTCATCTGACCATTCATTCTCAATTGCTTATTGAGTGTTGATTATGTGTTAAGGACTTAAAAAAGACACTAATAAATTGTTTGTCTTTTTTCTTCACTAACTCTACAAGAGTTTTGGAAAAATAACTTTTTATTCACAATGCTTGGCATGAATTTATATCTTGAACATTCTGACTAAGGGTTTAATATGTTGCTAAATGTAATAATGTCAAAACTAACTGGAGCAGTTACAGTTGGTAAATATAAATGTGTATAAATGTAAATGCAAAATATAGATATGAAACCCAAATGGAATAAAGATAATGATGGGGGGGCCCAACACATTCCCTGACACATGCATTCTTACTCACTATTGGCCTCATGAATACTGCCTCTTAGGGAAGAATTACTCCTAATCGGATAGTAAGCCTGGTGTGACAGCTGGAGATTGAGTCCTATAGATTGATGTGCCATTGCTCAAATGAGTGAGACATATTAGAGACTGCACTGTATTTTAAGACCTCATATCTCTTTTGTAGGAACATTATTTCTTGGTTAAGAGAAATTGCTACATTTTCTAAAACATGACAATGTTGTGGTGGTTATAGTTTGATTTGCAACAACTATGTCACATACTCTAAAGAGCATAAATTATTTAAAACTGCATAAATACTCAGAATTAAAATCCGTTATTCTGTACTGTCCAGAGTGGAAAGAAATTTATTGAAGAAAATAACCTAGTGGATGACTTCAAGGATTATAGTTTTCTGATGTTTATTTAGAAAAATAAGGGAGAAATCAGAATTCTGGAAAATCATCTATATGTTGGTACACTTTTTGAAAAATTGTATAATTTAAACTTCTTTTTTCTTGTGCCAAATCCTGGTTAGTGGGGCCATGTAAATTGGAGCGGCACTGCTTTGTAAACTTGGATTTGGAGTCACATCATTTAAATTTATATTACTAGGTCCAGAATTTCTTTTTCTATTGGATTTCTTTCTTTCTTTTTTTTTTTTTTTTAAATATTTTTATTTATTTCTAGGAGAGAGAGAGAGAGGCAGCGTGAGCAGGGGAGGGTCAGAGAGAGAGGGAGACACAGACTCTGAAATAGGCTCCAAGCTCTGAGCTGGCAGTCAGCACTGAGCCCAACGCGGGGCTCGAACCCACGAACGGCGAGATCATGACCTAAGTGAAAGTCGGACGCTTAACCGACTGAGCCACCCAGGCACCCCTGGATTTCTTTCTTTTTAATAATTAAACTATACAAGTAGGTAAACCTTTCTAGAAAAAGACTGTAGTCTTTTTATATTTTGTACACTTAGTATTCCAAAGCTAGATGTTATTTGGTTAAACATAAAATTTATAGCTATACGTAGACTGAAAAATATAAATATTCTAATAGCATCTAGTTATTATTGTTTTTGGCTATATGGATGTATGAGCTTTTATATCAATATTAGTGTTTTCTATACTTCATAGTATTTTCCTCTAGCAAAGAACTGTGTCTTTGCTGAGAAGGGGGAAAAAAACCAAACAAACACTTGCTTATAAAATGAGGCCATTTTGCATATTAATTAGGAGGTCTTTGAACTCTAAGAATAAAATCCGTTAATGTTTTGGGTATGGAACAATTATGCATTCAAGGACTTTGATTTTATGCTAATAATGCAACAAGCTTTACATTTTTCTTTGTTTTGTTTGCATTTCCTAAAGATAATTTAATGCAAATAATCCATTCATATACAGCACTGAGCGTGTCGGATGGTTTCCCTATAGTTAAGATTGTATCAGCACTCCCATTATAAATCTCTATTACCCATGGTTTATAATTTAATTGAAAAAACCCACTGCAGGCAGAAACTCAACACTTAGGGTTTCAGGCTAAAAGCAATATTTCTCTTTTAAAAATTGCCTCCTCTCTTTAATTTCATAGTTAATGGAAATGTAAGGAGGATCATCCTGGAGCTGATTTTGAACAAAGCCAAACAGATCATTGTCTCTAACTAAAATAATTTCTAAATAAAAGTAGTTGATATCTTATCATTGGCCTAATACTACAGCATTTAACAAAATGGGAAAAGACAACAATGGTATCTGCTTATCCTTTCATTGTGCAAAAAAATACATGCAAGGAGAGCAAGAAAATTCTGTAAGACCAGCTGTCTATAAAAACATATGTTTGACAGTATGGTGTGAGGCATTACATCTATACTCGATTTCGAAGTGTGCCCCTTACTCCTTTCAAGTGGATCTGGGTGAAGGCAGTCGAGTCTGCTTTTTGTCAGACTGAGCTAGGAAGAGGGCACAGGGTAGAGAGACGTGTGCTCTGGTGCTCGGGTGCTCTGCAATGCTTTACTTTGTCTGCCTGTAAACCTTACCTTAAGTTTATGCTTCAGTTATCTTGATGGGATTCAGGGGTTAATTAACAGGCACAGCAGTTTCAACCTGCTTACACAGTAGAATTGAAAAGATCAGTTTTTAGACACATGGTGGTTTTGTCATCAGTTTTTGAACCCAAATCCCATAGTGTAGAAAGGTTAACCTGCCAGGTAATATGCAATCTCCAATCAAGACTTCACCATAGTTTTATCAACTCGATGAGACAAAGAAACTGTGAGTTAGTTCGAACAAGATGTTCTCTATTTCCTGCAACCCATCATCCTTTTCCTACTGAATTCCTACTGGTAATACTGCATGTGAAATATATGCCATGATTATTTAACCCTAAACTGACATCAGAAACTTGCTTAAAGATAGTCTGGCTCAGTCCATGCAGTGCATTGTGTTTCTAAATCAGTTGCATTTATGATCTTAAGGATAATTATCAAGGACAGTAATACAAACTCAGATCTTACAGTACTTAGCAGTTCATAAAGAGCTTCAGTCTACCTAATATACACTGCTGCTCAGAAGGAGAGAAGGCAGAAGCTAAGAGATTCAGTGGCAGTTAGCATTCACATTCTGTCGTACCTACCACTCTTTCTTCTGTGGCCTAGTGGCTCCTTAATTCTCTTAGGGGAACTCATGTTTTTAACTTTGAGAGATAGAGTCTAGTGATTCCATGATGAGAATCTCTTGTACTTGACATTCACTGTCAGAGACCATAAGGGTAGTCATACAATTTCTTTTTTTTTTTTTAAGTTTATTTATTTATTTTTAGAAAGAGAGAGAGGGAGAGAGAGAATCTCAAGCAATCTCCATGCTGTCAGCACAGAGCCCAATGCAGCGCTCAAACTCACCAACCATGAGATCATGATCTGAGCAGAAATCAAGAGTCAGACGCTTAGCCGACTGAGCCACCCAGGCATTCTAAGTCCAATTCCTAAAACATTCCATATTAGCTTAGATTCATAAATTTAAAAATCTAGAGCCTAGCTAAGATTCATATATATCTAAGCTATACAATAAATCAGTGATTAAATAAAAGGGAGTCATGGATTTACTGTTCCATCTCTCTGATTGAAATTATTCTTAATGTTGGTATTTTGATTATATTAGGAACATCGCTTAAGTATAAAGATTGTGAGAAATTATTTTCTGAACACACGTGATTGTTCAGAAACGAAATAGTCAATATAAAATTAATGAAAATTTTAAGTAATTAGTGATTAACTCAACCTGATAGCTCTTCCTGAATTAATGTTGTTGGCCTCTCATTCTTTTTTTTTTTTTTCAAAATGGAAACAGGGGCGCCTGGGTGGCTTAGTCGGTTAAGCGTCCGACTTTCGCTTAGGTCATGATCTCGCGGTTCGTGGGTTCGAGCCCCGCGTCGGGCTCTGTGCTGACTGCCAGCTCGGAGCCTGGAGCCTGTTTCAGTCTGTGACTCCCTCTCTCTCTGACCCTCCCCTGCTCACGCTGTCTCTTTCTCTCTCTCCTAGAAATAAATAAAACATTAAAAAAAAAAAATGGAAACAGATTTCTTATTCATGGTTAAAAGCAACACATTCTTTTACAAAGTGAAGTAATATAGAAATATAGTGATAAAAAGAATAATAAGAGAATAAGATGAACACATAGGGTTAATTCCAAACTAATCCTGCGATATAGGCACTATCACCTCCTTTATTTTACATATGAAGAAATTGAGGGTCAGAGGTGTTAAGTAATTTGTCCGAGGTTACCACTTACATAGTGTTTATTTGCTTCTCTAGCGTCCAGAAGAAAATTTCTCATTTGGTGAGACTGTGGTTCTTCTATCGCAAACATGTGGTTGTGGTGAAGACTAATCAAAAATCTCATGTCCTTTTTTTTTTTTTTTTTAATGTTTACTTATTTATTTTGAGAATGGGGGGACAGAAAGAGAGAGGGAGAGAGAGGAAATGTGGGGAAGAGACACAGAGAGAGGGAGAGAGAGAATCCCAAGCAGGCTCTACGATTATTATGGAGCCTGACTTTGGGATGACCTCATGGCTGTGAGATCATGACCTCAGCCAAAATCAAGAGTTGGATATTTAAGCTACTGAGCCAGCTAGACACCCCAGAATTCTCCTTTAGTCACAGAGTGGGGCATTTGCACCAGAAAGGGCCATTCGCCATGCCCTGGTCCCGTAGCTTACCATATGATTCAGTCATGATTGGCCATGTGATCTAGGCTTATCTATGCAGTGGCATTTTCTAGAAGAATTTCAACTGAAGCACCTGGGAAACTTTTGTCTCTGGCCTTGAGGCCTGAAGAATATATTTTTATTCTGCATTTGGCCATGGATTGAACTTGTGGAAACAGCTGGCCTGAGAGAATGAAGCCAACCAGAGGGAATAGAGCTGGTAGCCTATGGGAGGAGAGGGACAGTGGATGGAGGGTAGAGAGAGAAAAATTTGATGAGGTCTGAGTCCCTGGATCCAGGTGTTTCTGAAGGCAGACCTATCCTCAGCTTCTCCATGATTCTGCATTGTGAGCCTTGACCAAAACTGTCTTCATCAGATCAGTTTGATTTTCTGTCCTCTTTGTTTGTAGTCAAAAAAAAAAAAAAAATATTTATACCAATTGAGCAGCTAGACTTAGGATGCAAACCCAGATCTGGCTGACCCTATAACCCTGAGCTTCCTTCCCAACCTTCCTCAGAGACAACCTCTTCTAATGGTTTGATATTTTGGGGGTTTTTTCATTGTCTTTTTGTTTTTTTAATGACTACACAAATATTATGGTAAGTTAAATGTTACCAAATTGTCATTCAATTTCCCTTTACTAATTTATACTTTATCTAACACTTACATGTTAGATATCTTCTGTTGCACCTTGGGGTGTACCTCTACCCTTTTCTATCCTGTATTGTGCTCTGAGAGTCTGACCTGGATGTGTAGGTCCCTAGCCTTTGAGTTTCTGGTTGGACTGGGTTGTCTGGGATGGGGGACCAGCAGGAGATGAGAAGGAAGGAGGAGATTTAGGAGGAGGTTACTGGGGGGTTGGCTGCCTTCTCAGACCTAAGGTCACAGTTTTCTCTGCTCAGCTCTGTTTTTCTGCTTCTAGCTCTAGAGACTGCCCTATTTCTTGTGGGTTCCCTCCACCCAGCTTGACACCCTTATGAATGATCCTTTTATTAAATGCTCTTCAAATTACCCAATTTAAGTGTGCTCTTAATTTCCTGTCTGGACTCTGAGTAATACCACTCATATAAGGGTATCTTTTCTCTCTACATTTCATGTCAACATGGGGTATTGCCCACGTTTTTAATCATTTCAATGCTCATAAGGGGAAAATGGTATCTGGTTTTAATTTATACTTTTTTGATTATTATTGAGTTTGAACATCTGTTCATATGTTAATTGGCTATTTGCATATTTCTCTTAATTGCTTGTTAATATTCTTTGCCCATTTTTCTTTTGGGTGATCTCTCTTTCTTTCTGTTAAATTCGTATTATGAGTAAAGTATTTTTTCCCATTATATTTTCCAACTGATTGTTAGTAAAGTGAAAATTATTGCTTTCATATCTTGTTATTCCTCTAAATTCTTTGTTAGTTTTAATAGATGTTAATTGATTCTCTCAGATTTTCTAATATCATTTGCAAAGAATGATAATGCTCTCTCTCCTGTTCTAATGCATGCCATATCTCTTTAACCTGATCTATCATACTAGCTAGATTCTCCAACATTCTTGGACAACAGGGGTGTCATGGGAATCTTTGTTTTCTTACTGACTCTTAACTCTGCTTTTCCCAGAGTGTTTCACAGAATGCAAACACTGGTAGATACCCCTTGAGAAAAGTTTATACTACATATTCTTAGAGAGTCCCAATGCACATGAGCATGTTAAAAGCTCTAAGTTGTTGTGGGTTTGTTTTTTTGTCTTTTTGTTTTGTTTTGTTTATTTGGTCTTTGCCTAATATAGCTCTGGTACTGAATTTTGTGTAGTACATTATCAGCTTGGTTATTTGCATAGGTCCTGGAGGACCAGAATACAAACAAAATGTTTTATAATACTATAGCTAAACCGCTGTGGTTATATGCAAAAACCCTGAATTATTCTAAAGCTTATTTATTATGTCTCTTCTCAATGCTTATTAGTGTAGAATCTACAAACCACTGTATTTTGAATGTAAGAGATCACATGAATCATCAACCACTGTGGTACATTTTACTCTCAAGAGAAACAACTAAGATTAAAAAAGTAACTTAAATGGAAGGGTGGATGTCAGGAAATCACACTGGCCTCTCTTCCTCTCTTTCTTCACTGTTTTATGCACACACACAACCAACAAACCAAACAAATAAAACATTCCAAACAACAGACCTGAAGTTACCATTTTCTTTCATGTATAGGCTTCCTTATTTTTTTTTTTAAGTTTATTTATTTTGAGAGAAAGAGAGAGCATTCATGTGCATGGGCAAACAGAGGAGGGGCAGGGGGAGAGACAGACAGAGAGAGAGAGAGAGAGAGAATCCCAACCATGCTCAGTGATGTCAGCGCAGAGCCCAGTGCTCACAACCCTGAGATCATGACTTTTGCTGAAATGAAGAGTCAGACACTCAATGGACTGAGCCACCTACAATTCTCCTGTACAGTTTTCCTTATTAACCCCGCGTTCCTTCTTTCTAATACCTTTCCATTGTTCCTTCTCGCCTCCTTCCCTTTCTCCCAGCCTGCATGGCGGTGTGTGTGCATGTGCATGTGCGTGTGCTTGTGCTTGAGTGTACGTGAGTCTCCAGGAAAATTTCTACCATCCCTCTTTTCCGATTGCAATTATCAGTCAAAACTTACTGTTATCATTGTTGATGGAAATCAAGTGAATATTAGAGACTGCTTGCAACAAGAAAAGGGAAGAGCACTCGTTTTTAAATTCATCTTCACTGTGTAAAGTAATACATGTTATGTTTTCACATGAAATTAAGACCTAAAACAGGATTGGTGACAATAACCTCCAAAGACCTTGAAAAAGCTCAGAAGTCCCCTTCAGAACTCTCACAAATGTCTCATCTACATTTGCTTTCTCTTCCAATTAAGTCTATTATTCCCAGAGCGTTTAAGAATAATAAACTATCTTTTATTCAATTTAACTTTCCATTTGCTTTAATTACTAGTATTGAAACAGTTTTGCTTTCTGCTATATTTCACTGCAAGTCTTTCAGCTATGCTATAAAGCTAAATTAAGGCTTTTATAGATTTTTTTTAAGGATGAACCTGATCCTTATTTATTGCTTCTAGGGTAATATTCATCTTAAGTTTTAAAAAACTGACATGTAAGTAAACTCTTAGAAAATAACTCACTCATAAATTGGCGATTTCCTGTGTGGTGAATAAAAAAAATAACAAAGGATGGATTCATATTTTTACAGAATTTTTTTTCTTTGTTCAATTAGGGCATTCTTGTGGATGTGAATTTATTTATTATTTTTTAAAAAATGTTTAATGTTTTTAAAGAGAGAGAGAAAAAGAGAGAAAGAGAGACAGAGTACAAGCAAGGGAGGGAAAGAGAGCAAGGGAGACACAGAATCTGAAGCAGGCTCCAGGCTCCAAGCTGTCAGCACAGAGCCCAAGTTAGGGCTCTAAGTCACAAACCCCGAGATCATGACCTGAGCTGAAGTCAGACTCTTAATCTACTGAGTCACCCAGATGCCCCTGTGGGTCTGATTTTAAATCACATTTCAAGGCTAATACAGTATTCCAGAATTCAGTGTTACCTCAGCTTAATTGTTATCCCATTATTTTAATCATATATTTATTTTCATTTTTAGTAAAATTTCTTTAATTTCTGAAGTTGGAATGCCAATGTTTAGAGGAGTAGATCCCTGACTATATGTTAAATGAAATGGTATACTGATTTTTCCTTTTTTTTTTTTGGACATGGTAGGGGGTGGTGTCTGGCAAAATGCCTTTTTCATTAAATAGATCTATGAGAAGAAAAATTCATTATTGCTAATGAATGCAGGGATTTTACTTGCTGGAAGTAGTCTGGTACACAAATGCGCATTGCATTATGAGCCATAACATTGCAAGGTTTGTAATATAGAAGCTGCTAAATATATTTTGAATATCACAAAGTCTGTGCTTCCCTGAGCATGGTCTTTGTTATACCCTGCTTCTCATATTCTTATCTTTTTCATGAGGACTAAATCTCAATAAAATCTATGGATTGTGTTATGTTTAAAGGCTATTTACTGAACCAATATTTTCACAGATAAGATCAATAATATATGTGTAAACCTTTGAAATTTAGATTGGAGAGGAAGCTGCCTAATAAAACTCTGGTACTGAATTTTATACATCTTACCAGCCTTTTAATTTTATATTTGGGTCCCGAAGGATCAGAAGACAAACTAAACACATCTGCAATTATCTGGATCTAGCCTCGATGGCTTTATGCAAAAACTCTGACTGCATTTAAGGTTTATGTATTGTGAAGGCACTGAGTAATGGTTACTCATTTTATTTCTTTGTTAAGAACCTTTGTCTGATGTTAAAATTTTGAATGAAAGGTTTGACATTTATACCTATTTAGTTGGACCATTAGTTCAAGATATAGACTAAGGAAGTGCTATAGTTCCGAAGCATGTTTCATTCTATGATTTTTTTACAGGGTTGGCATCTAAGGCAGTATTCGTAAGGCCATCAGTTATCAAACCACGTAAGTGTTTAATTCCTTTTGAAGCTTTCAAGAGGCATTTTAATTAAGTTTTCAAAATTGCTTCTGGATCATCTTCACAATTCTTTAGTGCTTTATTTCCATTAACAAAATAGTAATTAAAATTAAATTTTAAAGGAAATAACCACAGTAGGTCAGACTTTTATTAACTTGAGGTAGATAATGAACCTGTCCTATATAAAGACTGAGCTAAATCTGCTGCGAGGCTGGGGATAGTATATTTTAATTAAGGTAATCCTTGTTTGCATCTAACAAACAGCATTGCCACTTAGAAATTTAAGATCTTAGCGATGCATATTAGTACATTACCTCAACAATCTCATAGAGGTTTAATACTTGTGTTTGAAAGAGCAATTTGTCATAAATTAAGAGCATTTGCATAGTAAATTTCAAGGATGTTATTCTTTGCAGAGTTTTCTATAATTAAGGAATGCATTAAACATTAAAATTTCGTAATTTTTGTAGTCCTAGGAAAGCTTGCTTTGTTATTAAACAGCCTTATTTTCAGCTGTGTATAACCCTATGGAAAAGTCCAGCTTTAATAAAGACATAATGAATGTACTGTCACTAAGATTTTTTGCCCTCTTAAATCTTGAGCGAAGGCTTGTGTGTTTAAAGATTGTTTTATCATGCAAAATGCAGCTCTGAAGACATCTATTTACTTGGATTGAGAGTATTTAGTCATTTAAAAAGTAGACCAAAGAGACTTACCTCAACCACACTGCTAAATACTTATAACCTGCATCATATATAAATTAAGCGTTCTCTAATTGGGGGTCTGGGTAGAGTCTTTCTTTAGTTAGCTAAGTGTTTTCAGTATTAATATCTACTTCAGTTAGTTAAAGGAATTAAAAAGTCCGTTTTAATTAAGAATGACAATGTTATTCTCAAGGTTCCTTTGATTTTGATGGTTAACAAGATAACTTTGGCATTTGCATTTTATTGATCCAGAGAGAATGATTTTATAAAATATAGTTTAGGATAAGACTCAGCAGCCTAGTTCACCTGTGGTCATATGGATTTTTGACTTGTGGTGAAAGTCTCTGTCACTTAGACATTTTTACCTGAGGATTACCTTAGGGTATGAAAAGATGTGTTCCTCAGAGAAGAAGGATTTTATATACCTTATTCAGTTTACCTTAGATGGCTGTGTATTCTTACCTCTCGTTACCTTCGGTGAACTACCTGACTTCCCTTTGCTTTTTTTCCAACCAAGAGGAAAGGATGTAGAGGGTCTTTGTCACCAGTATCTACAAAGTTCATTGGCTCTAGCTTATAGTAATTTTTAAAAGTTTCCCTTTGGCAGGGAATACAAATGTTTATTGAACATTCATTCAATGAATGTCTTCTATGGACATGATTCAAGTTACTGATTCAAGTTACGTGGGTGTGGACACTATATGGTTTGTGATTTTTGACTCAGCATTGCATCAATTCTAACAATAATTATAAAATATTCAGATTCTTAGTTTTATTGTATATTGGAGCCAGTATGGAAGATGGTGTTCCAAGCTGTTTGCATAATTTACATATTCTATGCTATTCATATATATATCATCATCATCATCATTATATAATTAGCTAGGAGAGTCTAATAGTTATAATGTGTTAAAATTAGTTAAAACTAAGAAATAATAGTAATGAAAGAGGATGTTTGAATTCTTCCTTTGCTTAGAAGGGCAGGTTGAAGTTGTAGAAATAGGCACCTGAGGACAGTAGTCTGTGAGTTCAAATTGCAAAATTGTAATTACTGGCTGGGTTTTTTGGGCCTGAATTTCTACACTTGTACTTTGGGATGTATGAATTCTGTTCAGTTTCAGCTCCCACTTTCCTCAACTTGCAAAGGCTATGTTAATTTGAAAGCTCTGGTGGTTTCATTGACAACTTTTGTGAAGATCCCTTCTCATCCTGTTTGCACAACCACTTGCCCATCTTTACCCCTCAGTATTCACAAGTTGGGAAAATTAAAGCCCAAAAAGATGAAGTGATTGTTTGAGGTAGAACACTAAATAATACAAAAATGAAAATGAGTAGTGGATACAGATTTGAATGATAAGGTCATTCAGTCCTCTGGTTGAACCAAATGCTCCCTCAGGGGTGGAATGCTGAATTTTACCACTGGGACTTTGGGAGGAATTGCCCAATTGTCCATCATGGCAAAGAATCTACAGCCTAAGGTCTTACATTAAAACCACTTTCAGGCTATTTTGTTGTCTAGGTTGTGTTATGTTCGATGCTCTGTAAAACCTGGTGATTGGAAGCTGGTCAGTGAAGATCCTGAATTGTGGGTGACAAAATCTCCATTCCGTTGTAGCTGTTAAGAGCTGGAGATAGCATCCAACAATATTTAGCACTTTCTATGTCAGGCACCAAGCATTTCACATGTACTTACCTATTTAATTATCACAACAGAGGTTGGCATTATTTGCACTCCCATTTTATTTATGAGAAAAGTGAGGCACAATGAAGAAAAGAAAATTGACTATGCAAAGAAGTCAATTGACTATGCAAGGAAGTAACAAAAAGGACTGGGAAGCTAATCTAGGCAATCTGATGCCATAGTCCAACTGCTAAGTACTTTGCTATTCTATCCTGTGGGCTATCTAGGGAGAATTGGTATAAAGGTATGTTTGGAGCCCAGATCTTTCCTTCAGTGATTGTTTTGAGGTTGGTAGTAGCTCTAGTGGAGGGCACCCATGGGAAAGGGTCTGAGAGAAGAGTAGTGGAATAGAGTAGTTGTGTCACAGGGCTTTGAGGCAGGAGATGTGACTTTGCACATGGGTTCTGCAACTCCCTAGCTTGACCTCCGGATGAGTTACTGAAGCTCTTGGAGTTTCCTGCTCAGTAGAGTAGTGATGCTAATGTCCACATGATGGGCTTGTTGTTCCATGTCACCCATGTGGCAGAAGCCTGGTCCAGAGCAAGGGCTTTCTCCACAGTAGGTATTGTTAGAATTTACCCACTTATCACACCTTAGAGAAATAAGGGATCTCAGTTGTACCCTTTGCCCAAGGGAAAAGGCACTTTTTTTACAGTTAATCTCTAAAATAACACTTTATGGGAGTTAGCACTGTTTATGTTAATTTTGGAAGGATGGCCCTAACATAGTAGGTTTTCATTTGGAAAGAGGAGAGGAAGTTTTATTTTTTCACTTCAAGAAATATTTAGAGAGTACCTACCATGTGCCAGATGCTGTGTCTGGGTAGAATGAATACATTTCATTTAAAAAAGTCAGTGAGCAAGTGATGGAATCTGTTTGTAGTACTGTGTTGAGGTGGATTGTGACCCCTAGCAGACAGGAAAGAGTGCCAGGGGTTGAGAGAGGGGGATGATAGAATTCGACTATGTATTTACTGTGAATAATGTACTACAGCAATATGAGTGGAATCCCAACCCAAGTCATGTTGTATTAGAATCTTCCTATATTGGAGCGCATGGGTCACTCAGTCGGTTAAGTCCAACTCTTGATTTCAGCTCAGGTCACGATCTCTCAATTTCATGGGTTCAAGCCCCACACTGGGCTTCATAATGACTGTAGGAAGCCTGCTTGTGATTCTCTCTCTCCCTCTCTCTCTGTGTGTCTCCCATTTGCATAGTCTCTGTCTCTCTCAAAATAAATAAACTTAAAAAAAAAAAGAATCTTCCTGTATTTATAAAGTGTTTTTCATATGTTGACTATTTTGGGTCTTTTTCTGTTACACATAATTTGTATTATGCATATATCATATGATCATTGGTATATTTTGCTTCACCCATACCATCATTTTATCTTCAGGGAGAAGTTATTAATTATTTTCACGTATATAACAAAGATGTCGACCCTTCTCTTTAGCACTTTAGAGTTTAAACTAGACAGTAGTAAGACCAAAGCATTCTATAAATATCAAACAGGTACTTACATTGAATAAAACATTTTGTATTTCCAGAAATGTCACTTACCTACCTTAATCAGCATGTGTGCTAGTAATTTTTGCTTCTGTTTCTGCAAAAACAGAAAGAAATAATGATTCAATCCTAATGGAGAAAGAGCAAAGATATCACAAAATCATACAGTTCTTTAGGTTTTTTTTTCCTACTTCTTATTAGGATTATGCTCTTTATCCATGATTGCTACTTTAAAATATTAACCTTTAAAAAAATTCATTGCACAGTCGGTTGTAGCTCTGTGATCTGCCCAATTACAGCATTCTGAATGTTTATATATCTTTGGGAATCCCCAGTAGGTCTACCTAAAGTCCCTGAATAGAAAGAAAAATTCCAATCATTGTTCCCCCTTTCCTGCTTTTGTTCCCGGTGAGAACAGACCTGTTCATCAAGAGCAAACACACTGGAGGTGAGAGATCAGTGAAACAAACTGTAGGACAAGGCAGCCGAGTTGTGCTTTGCTGAGCATTATCAGAAAGAGTGAGCCCTACGGTCTCCATGAGGTGTCTCGCCGTCTGCTGAAGATTTGTGTGAACTGTCAGTTGAAAGCATTGACAGTGTTCCATTAGTAATGAATTATGGGAGTAATTTCATTAATTTCTTTACCTCAGTCAGTACATGTTAGTGTAAGTTGCTCAACCAAACATCAAAAGAACCAGTGCATTGTATGTAACCTTTTAGTCTTTTACCGTGTAACCAGGAACAGCAAAGAAATAAATTAGTGTAACGTTCCTTTAAAAAAAAATGACTGGAGATAAGCAGTGGACATAATTTTTCCTGTTTTTAATTTAATAGCAGGTTTATGGTTTTATGCAAAACCATTCACATTACATTTGACCCTCTGGGAGCTGCCTGTTTTTTTTTTTTCCTTCTTCTTCTTCTGTGGGTATAATTTTGAGTCTTTAATAATCTGTTGTTAAATCCGGTCTGAGTTTGATTAATGAATTGTGATGAGCCAGTGCATTAATTTGCAGGTTTGGTCCAATGCCCTAAAAGGCTGCTTTGTTGTGGATGTTATTAATGCTAAACTCCTCAGGAGGAGCCATGGGATGGCAGTGTGCCCCAAATAATGGACACACTACACCTCGGGAAATCCCAATGAGGGAACGATGGCTCTACAAGTGACTACAGAGCTATGTTATTGAAGGAGAAAATCCTGACTGAGCTTCATGTCTTAGAGCAGGGGGCTGCAGCCCAAGGGTTCCCTGGGTGGAATTCAGGGACGCCTGTGGATTTAGATAGTAAAACAATTCTTTACTTTCTTTAAGCTCTAACTGGAATTTCACATTCTGTTCAATTATAAATGTCGGCACGAGACCACAGAATTATTAATAGTTTCTGTGACTTTGTCATCAATAAAAATCACAGATATATTTATGACATAGGGTTACAAGTAGCTCAGCATGCCATTTGTGCTCATCACTGCTTCAAAATTATAGTTGTTCTTGGGACAGCTGCTCGATCTGGTTATTTAATGTGTTAGTAAAGAAATGCACATACCACCTATTGTAAAAATGATAACCATATTTCAGTGTAATTGGTTGCATTTGTACTCTTATTTTAGACATTAAATACATGATTCTGAGAAGGGGGTCTATGGTCTCCAAATGGTTCAGAACTCCCCTTTCTAGAGTGGCTCTTGTCTTTGGTGCCATCTTTCTCTTTGGTAAATTGACACTTTACCTCTTCTCCAGAGGTCTTTTTAGGAGCAGGTCCAAGGTCCAGGCGTGTTACCCATGTGGCCAGATGATAGCAATGACTGCATGGTGCTAACAGTACCAACTTCTCAGTTACTTCCCTACTTTCCTCCTTCTGGGCTCCTGGAAGCTATGGACTGTTTGTCTTTATTTGCTGATAATTTCCCAAGCACATATTGTACTGGTTGACACATAGTAGGCGCTTAGAAGATATTTAATGGATAAATGATAGTTTAGGTGGAAATCATTTTTTCGCCCCGTTGCAATGAATCTGGGTTTTAAAATCATTTTTTAAAATGAAATAGAAGTCTGGTATCCACATTCTAAAGAATTTATTGCATTATAAAAGGTATTTACAAGGCATCAGGAATGCTTATAGGAACTAATATTAGCCAGTTTATTGTCTAGCAGCTCAGCTTATCAGGGAACTGTGGACTCTTGTAACTGATTTTTAAAAAGCATTGTTATCATTAAACAAAGAAAACTGGAATTCTCCAAAGGCAAATATAGCTGCAGAGAGATAAGAAAGTTAGATTAAGGAAAGAGATTAGCATGTGTGTTGGGAGTATGTATAAATGTGTGGATGTGTTTTGTGTGTGTGTGTGTGTGTGTGTGTGTGTGTGTCTGTGTGTCTGTGTGTCTGTGTGTCTGTGTGTAAAAAGACCCAGTCCACATGAGAGAGTCTTTAGAGCTTTAAGTTGCCTGGGAGATTATTTTTCAATTTAATTTAACAAGTATTGAAACTGAAGCACAAAGAGGTTAAATGATCAGTGACCTCCTAATTGCTAAATCCAATAAAGCCTTCCCAGACCTTCTTACTTGACCATGCTACTGTATTTTATGTTGTTTACCTTTTACTTTTTCTTGAAGTCTATGCATATGGTGTTTGTGCCACCCAGAATGCCTTCCTTTCCTGCTCCTTTCTATCTCTGCCCCTTACTCTTCTTCCAGAAGAACACACCTGTCATACCCACCTGGTCTCCATCCCTCAAGTAGAACTTTTCTCTAGTTCCGTGTTTATCAATTTTTTTTTCATTCTGGCTATTCCTAAGTAGGCTTTTTAGACATATTTTAAAAGCTCTTCTCATATTCTCTTCCTCTAACCTCTGGTGTAATTTTAGAATCACAGATATACTATAGATCTGTTTATGTACTATAGCCTTTTGCAGGGTAACAAATCATTATAATATCTAAGATATTCTCTCCTCCAAGAATCAATTTCACCTCTCTGGGGGTTGGATCACCCCTGCTGAGAATGCATGCTCTTGTAGAGCTCACGTGTTGCCAGATTGTGGATTCAAAAGAGATTATGAAGGGCACCAACCTCTGACCATTTTGCTAACAGAAATTCTAGCCTTTTCTATGGGGTTTCTTCACTCCTCCAAATTTTCAAGAGTGTTTACCTGTTTTTTATGAAAGTTGGTTTTGTTCTGTCTGCCTGTTTCTACCTGTGGGAAAACTGGGAACACAGTCACTATCTCAAGGATGAACTGGGCTTGTCCTCCATTTTGTCCTTGGTCATGATAGCCAAACCCAGTGAAATGCAGCTCATGAGCAGTGAATCTCAGAACCCTCTGTTGTTGGGGTGCCTGGATGGCTCAGTCTGTTGAGCCTCCGACTATTGATTTCAGCTCAGGTCATGATCTCAGGGTCGTGGGATCAAGGCTGACATTGAGCTCTGTGCTGAGCATGTAGCCTGCTTAAGATCCTCTCTTTCTCTTCCCCTCTACTCCTCTTCCCTACTCATGCTCTCTTTCTCTTTTTCAAATTAAAAAACAACAACAAACTCTCTATTGTTGCTGCCACAACTGCTTGGTGGACGGGAAGATGGTCCCCCTTGCTGCTCTTGCTTCTGGTGGCAGGTGCCTGTGTTTGCTGCCTTTGCCTAGGTCTCTAGTAGAATAATTGCTCAGACAAGTGTGCTTTTAGAGATATTAACTCTTTTAATTCCTATCTCACACAATTATGTTCTCTAGGGTGCATCTAAGATACCAGGTGAACCATGCAACTTCCCAAGTGTCCCAAGGTCTCTGTCCTCTAAACTTGGCCTGTGTTATTCCATCTTCCTGAAATACTCTTCCCCTTTTCAACTAGATAACTCTACTCTCAGTTACAATATTGCTATATCATTTCTTTCAGGAAACTTCTCAAGTGCTCTTCCACAGTCTATGTGTGATACCCTTCCTGCATGCTCTCATGGTGTTCTGGATTCCTAGAATTAACTATATACAGACTGCTTAATTTCTGTATATCTCATTATCATTTAGGCTCGTTACACACAGAAAAAGCATGAGGGTTGTCAGATTTAGCAAATAAAATACAGGATGCCCAGTTAAATTTGATTTTCAGATAAACAACAAATAATTTTTAGTATAAGTTATGTCCCATAATTGAATATTTGCCTGTGGGGCATATATTTGAATGTGGGACATAACATATACTAAGAATGATTCATTATTTATGTGCCATTCAAATGTAACTGGCCATCCTGTATTTTATCTGGCAACCCTAAGAACATGGAATGTGTTTTGCCACATTCCTGGAGCCTAGCACAGTTCTAATCATCTAGGAGGCACTCCATAAATGCTTATGTAGTAGATGCATTTTTTTCTAGAAGCTGGTAATAAAGCAGTGAACAAAACAAACAAAAGTCTTTGCCTTCTTGGAGATTATATTCTAGTGGGCAAATATAGATAACAAATAAGTCTTAAGTGCATAGTATTTCAGTGTGGATAAGAGCTACAGAGGAAAATGAGGCAGAAAAGGGGTTATAACATGTCTAACATAGAACTGATTTTTTCTCTTCAAACTTGCTCCATGTTCATTCTTTCTCATTTTAGCTGATGGCAACTCCATTCTTACAGTTCTTTGGATCAAACCCCTGGAAAGTTATCTTTCCTCTTTCTGTTACACTCCTCATCCAATCTGTTAGGAAACTACTTGTTCTACCTTCAGAGTATATCTAGAATCTGACCACTTGTTATCGTTTCTACTAAAAAAATCATTGTTCCAAGCCACCATCAGCTCTCGCCTGGATTACTTCAGTGGCATCCACAATGGTTTTCCTTCTTTCACCCTTGTCCATCTATGCCCCATTTTCAACACAGCCACAGAAAGAGTTTTTTAAAAAAAATTCCACTGGCTCCCTGTTTTCCTCATTTATTTATTTAAAAAATTTTTAACATTTAGTTTTGAGAGAGAGAGAGAGCGAGAGCACATGAACAGGGGAGGAGCAGAGAGAGAGACAGAGACAGAGACAGAGAATCTGAAGCAGGCTCCGAGCTGTGAGTGCAAAGCCCGACATGGGGCTTCAGCCCAATAACTGTGAGACTGTGACCTGAGCTGAAGTTGGACATTCAACTGACTGAGCCACTCAGGCACTCCTATTTATTTATTTAAAAAATTTTTAAAGTTTATTTTCATTTATTTTGAGAGAGAGAGAGAGAGAGAGAGTATGTGTTTGTGTGTGTGTGTGCGCGCACACACGCACGCATGCAAGTCAGGGAGGGACAAAGGGAGAGGGAGACAGACTCTCAATCAGGCTCCTGAGATGTCAGTGCAGAGCCGCTTGCAGGGCTTGAACACATGAACTGCGAGATCATGACCTGAGTCAAAATCAAGAGTCAAGTGTTTAACTGACTGAGCCACCCAAGCACCCCTAAATGTTTATTTATTTATTTTGAGAGAAAGTGTGTGAGCAGGAGAGGATCAGAGAGAGAGGAGAGAGAGAATCTCAAGGAGGCTCCACACTGTCAGCACAGAGCCTGATGTGGGGCTCGATCCCACAAACCCTGAGATCATGAGCTGAGCTGAAATCAAGAATCATCTTGGTTAGTCAGTCATCTGACTGAGTCACCCACATGTGCTGCTATTTTCCTCATTTTAACAATCAGGGTCCTTAAAATGACCCTCATAGATCTTCATCATCTAGCCCCATTACTTCTTTGACCTCACTTCCTGCAACTCTTTCTCTCTCGAGTGACTGACCAGCCATCTCACTTTGTTCTGGATGCCCTGAAGTCACACATCTCAGGAAATCTCTGAGTCCCTGGCAGACTTGGACAGTTGCTTACCCTACCCACTGCTCTAACCATATGTGCTTTTTGACTGTCCTGCTGACGTGCCAGGCACATTCCTACTATGGGCTTTTGCACATATTCTCCATTTTCAACATTCTTCTCCCTGTATCCATGTGGCTAATTCCCATTTCCCTCCAAATTTTTGCTCAGATGTTGTTCCTTTCAATAAAGCTTGCTCAAAACACCCTATTTATAATTTAAACTCCTTTCTCATCCCTTAACAGTCTGAGGAACATTCCTTAACCTGCCCCAGTATCCTCTCCAGAGTATTTATTTAACTTTAACTCACTGTATAATTAATGTATCTATGCTTATTGCTTGTCACTTCCTATTTGAATGTAGGGCCCATGAAAGCAGGAATCTTTGTTTACTTATTTGTCCTGAGCACCTAAGTGCCTGGCTTATATTGGCACTGGATAAATATCTGGTGAATTGAACTGAAAAGGGATTGGAAGTTGTTGTTGATGGAAGGAATTGCAATGATAATGGCCAGGGACAAAGGTGATATTTATGCAGAGATCTGAAGAATTGAAGGAATGAGCCTCCTGAATCTAGGTGATGAAAGAACCAGGCAAATTGGAGGAATGAATACAAATGTCATGGGGCAGGAATGTGCCTGGCGGTTGTGCAAAGAGCATGGAAGCAGTAAGGGTAGAACAAAGTGGTCAAGATGTGCAGGTAGGAGATGAAGTAGGTGATGGACTGCCAGTCCAGATGATGTAGTGACATAGTCATGACAATTATTTGGCTTTTATTGCAAGTGAAATGAGAAGCCAATTGGACAATTTTGTGGAGAGTGGTACTGTAATTTGATTCAGCTTTAACAGCTCACCCTAATGACTGTGTTGATAATTAGCTATAGAGAGCAAGGGCAGAAGCAGGAAACAGAGATGAATCAAGAAAGAGATGATGTTGGTTTATACAAGATTAACAGCTGGAGGTAGTGAGGAAGTGGCCAGATTCTGGATTAATTTTGAATTGAAGCTGATAGGAAATGTTGATGATCTGGATGTGAGGAGTGAGGAAAAGAAGAGTCAGGAATAATTTTTTATATTTTTAAAGCAAATCTTATTTTGTAGTTTAATCATGCATACATAAAAATGCCCAAATCATAAGTGTGGAGCATGGTGAATTTTTCTCAAAGGGACAACATTCACATAATCACCTCCTCCAGCAAAACATAGAACATTACCAGGGTCTACTCTACTGCTTCTGAGTAATCATCCCTCCTCAAAGTAACCATTGTCACTGATTTTTCCCCACTAAGTGAAGCTTAACCTGTGTTACTAAGTTTTGATTTCATGTTTTCATTATCATTTAGTTGAAAGTATTTTCTGACTTCTATTTTGACTTCTTCTTTGACCAATTTCCAAATATTTGAGTGATATTCTAGTTTTCATCTGGCTACTAATTTCTTACATAATTCCCCTGGGTCTGAGAATATATTAATGGTTTCAATATTTTGAAATTTGGGGGGACTTGGAGACTCATTCTATGGCCCAGACTATGGTGACTTTTAGTAAATGTCTCATGTTCCCTTATTAGATGGAGAATTTTACATATATCAATTAAGTCAATTAATACAACATTTAGTCTGTTCAGTGAGTAATTTTTGAAAGTTTGTTGAAGTCTCCTACTATAACTGTGGACTAATCTCTTTCTATATTCAGTTCTGTTGATTTGAGAGACTATGTATTTAAAATTGTCACATCTTTCTAGTAGATTAACTTTTTTTTACTATTTAAAAAGTTTTTATATTGTCAGATAAATAATATAAACAAAAGAGAGATAATGTATCACATATATAGTTTAAAGAATAATAGAAAAGTAAGAGTCTATGAATCCACCACACAACTTAAAGATACCCCTGTTCTCATTTATATTCTTGCCTAGTTCTCTCTAATACCACTATCTTAAATTTTTTTGTTAATTGCCCATGCTTTTAAAGAATCTTATGATGAATATTAGCATCCCTAAGTTGTTTAGTTATCATTTTTTCAGCTTCATATCTGGCAGATTAACTTTTAAATATTATTATGAAATGTACCTTTTTATGTTTAACAATAGTATTTACATATCTATTCATTCTTTCTCTGTAATTTCACATGTGCTTATTTAGCAATGTACAGTTGAATTTTGATTTTTAAATTTATTTTAACAAACTTTATCATTCAGTTGAGGTATTTAGTCCATTTACATTTAATGTAATTAATGTAAGGATATATTTTGAATTATATTTACTGGGTATAACAGCATGCATCCTTTACTTAATAGAGTCTAATATAAATGACTACTTCTCAGACAATGTTAAGATTTAATAACATGTTAATTCCATTTATCCCCTTTGGCTATTAGAGTTATTGCTGTCATGAATTTTAATCATGACATGATTAAACTCCAAAGTATATTAATACTGCTCTGTAGCTAATAGTCATTTATATTTATACTCATGTTAACCTTTTTATTGCTCTTCATTCCTTCTTGCATTTCTGCCTCCCTATTTGGGATCGTTTTCCTCCTGTCTAAAAACCCCTTCAGTATTTCTTTTTTTTAATTTTTAAAAATGTTTTTTAATGTTTTATTTATTTCTGAGAGAGAGAGAGAGAGACAGTGTGAGCAACAGGCTTCAGGCTTTGAGCTGGCTGTCAGCACAGAGCCAGATGCGAGGCTCGAACCCACGAACTGTGAGATCATGACCTGAGCCGAAGTCAGATGCTTAACCAACTGAGCCACCCAGGCACCCCAGTATTTCTTTTAATATCATCATGCTTATCTACTGACAACAAGTGCTCTTTCTTTTTTTTTTTTTTTTGATGCCTTTATGTTTGAAGGATGTTTTTACTGTATACAGACTACTAAGTTGTCAAAATTTCTTTCAGCACTTCAAGATGTCATTCTATTTTCTTCTGGCTTCGATGGCTTCTGTTCAGAACTTAGTTGTCATTGTTGTATCTCCTTTGAAGATAATACACTTTTTCATCTGGCTGTTCTCATGGCTTACTCTTTGTCTTTGCCATTTGGCAGTTTTACTATGATGTGACTAATACTCTATTTATCCTGCCTGGAGTTTGATATCTTTCATGTATTTTAGAAAATTCTCAGACATGTCTTCAACTACTGATTTGGCTCCCATTTCCTCTCTAATATACTTCCAGGGTTCCAGTTGCACTTAAATTATACTTTTGCTATCTCTCAAGTATCTCTTGCACTTTTTCTGTATTTCCATTTTTTTCATTCTTCTTTGGTCTGAATATTTTCTGTTGAGCTATCCTACAGTACTAATCCTCTTTTTACCTGTGTTTAATCTGCTAGTAAACCCTTCTGCTGACCTCTTAATTTAATTATTGTACCTTTCAGTTATAGAATTTTCACTTGATTCTTTTTTTTTAATAGATTCCATTTCTCTAGTGAAGATATGTTGTCATCTATTTTTTGAATGTATTTTTCTATGTTTGATAAATTTAATATCTGAATTATCTGTTATTATTATCTGAATAGGATTATTTTCTTTTCTTTCTTTTTCTTTTTCTCTAATTTTTGGGTATATCAGCTAATTTTTTATTAAATGCCAGATAGTTTGTAAAAAAATTGTGAAGGCTCTGGATGAGGCTATTTTTCTCTAGGGATGGTTAACTTTATATAGTGGTAGACAGCTGGAATAGGAGACCAGCAATTCTATCCAACCAGTGTATGACTGAATAGAATCTGGGGTTCAGAATTTGAAAAGTTCTAGAGTCATCTGCCTGGATTCAACTTGTAGGCTGGGTCTTCTTGGGCAAGTTATTTAATATTTCTATTCATCACATTTTTTTATTGATAGTATAGGGAAAATAGTACTTTCCTCACAGGGTGGTTAAGAAAATAAAATGAGTTCATATGTGAATGGTACTTAGATTAGTACCTGATACATAGTAAGTGGTCAATAAACGTTTGCTAGTGTAGCTATTAATTCTTGCCCTGATCAGACAAACATCTAAGGATGAAATCTCTCTCCATTCCTGCATTTAACAAATATTAAGTAGAGTGGCTACTGATAGAGCTCAATATGTGGAGAAAGATTAGACCTTGTCAGAGGATAGGATCCGGAAATAGAGTGGACATATAAACCACTTAAAAGCTTTTGCTATGTTGACAAGTCAAAGATGTAATGAAAGCATGCCGATGCTGGTTCTTTGTTATTCCAGGTAATGTCCTACATGTAATTCAGTTCTCATAATGCTAAGTGGAGTTTCAAGGTGCAGGTCTTCCACTGTGGAGGTTATTTTAAAGACTGGTCAAGTTCCCACTCACTATCTCTGAAGTGGGACTGTGAGGGGTGGTTAGAGAAACAAAGCTCAGAAAAAAGGAGTAAGTTGTTTCTAACATTCTCCCCACTCTATCACTTGGGCTTTGTTTTACTTCCTTTTGGAGTGGTGCATTCTTGATGTAGGCTCCAGGAAAGATGTTCCATCAAACCTTGAATTAGATATCATTTCATTAGAGAAGTTCCCAACTAATGTTTCTTCTTCACTTTTACAAGAATCATCCAAATAGGATCATTCCAGTTTGATCTGATTCAAGGTACATGATTATGCCACAGACACTGTACATGAAGCAATCTGTGTTTTGACTGGTGATAAATTGATAATCACCTAGCCGGATAAGCCAGTCCACAGAGAGGCAGTTAATATTGTGAAACTTCAATAAAGTCGGCTGTCAATGCGATAGATATTACAGGTGAACTCCTTGATCTCTCATTGTAATCCTTTGAATCTCTGTTATCCATCACTCTATAATACATTTGTTTAGGAGGAAAATAAGCTTCTAAAATCTCACCATCAAAGTAAGTCTCCACAATAACATTTCTAAAGCTGACATACAAGTCTCAACAACACTGTCAGAACACTATTTAGCTATCAAATTTAGTGTGGTGATGTAAATTTGCAAGAGGATGGCAAGAGATTGAAAAGTGCTCCCCTTTGTTTTCTTGGACAATAAAAATGTATTAGAAGCATATCCTTTTCCACTCCCCTTACCAATCAACCATTTGAGTAACAGGTGTTGTATTAAGCTTCTGAAATTTTCCTACTGCTATGTGTTAAGTGGTACAGAATTAGATTACAAAAGGTACACTTATTTTTATGAATGGAAACAAAACTCTGAAGAAGCAAATAATATTGACAGATGTTTTTTATTTAGGAAAAAGGATTACGTTTTTTGTTTTAGTTATCTTCTACTTGGTTTCATTGTCAAAATGAGTTATCACCTCAGCAATTCTTCCTGGAGAACTTTTATCCCACAAAGGCCAAAACTCAAGAGTAAAACCAATCATGGCTCCACTTAGCATTTCTAGGGTGTTGCCTTTTATGAAGAAGACATTTACTCTTCCCATGGTATATTTTGAATTTATATGAGCATTCTAGTGAATGATCTTATTGTGTGCAGTTTAGTCTCCAGAGGAAAGAATTTTCTTCTATTTAATCTCAGGAAATAGGATCAGCTTTGCCAAAGTATTATAGAGCCCAAGGAAACACTTCCTGTATTTAAATTAAGCAGATTTAAACTTGCTTAAAGGGGTCTACTAATTAGAATTCCAGTGGAGAAAGCTTGGGAAGGTTTCAGAGTGGTGTATCTGAATCCTCTCCTCTTCTACTCCTGGTGGGAATTTTGAAGGGATTTCACGTAGTTTCCCTAGGAGATCAATTACAGACCTTTTTTCCCCAATAACTTTTGAATTCATTATTCTCAAATATCAAATGCACAAAGGAAAATATAGTCTTTAAGGTATGGTATGAGACATGGTGATTGAATCAAAGGCTTCTTATAGTTTAGAAAAAAAAATTGGTTTTCCTCATCTTTATTCAGATTAGGCTGGGAGAAGTAGGGAATCAAAATCTGAGGAAACGGACTTCATAGCAGCAGGCTCCTTGAGGACAGAGACATGTATGTTCATCCTAACTTTTCTCAGAGTAACATGTACAATATTTTGTGCAAAATTTACATTCAATAAGTGTGTGGTTAAATCTACTGATTCATGGGGTGCTTGGGTGGCTCAGTCGGTTACACATCCAACTTAGGCTTGGGTCATGATCTCACTGCTCATGAGTTCGAGCCCCATGTCTCAGCGCAGAGCCTGGAGCCTGCTTCAGATTCTGTGTCTCCCTCTCTCTCTCTGCTCCTCCCCTGTTGGTGCTCTGTCTCTCTCTCTCTCAAAAATAATAAACATTAAAAAAAATTTTAAAAAGTAATCTACTGATTTATATTGCTTGGAAAAATACTTCTCACTTAGATTTTCTAGAGCAGCCTGATCATTTTGAAAGAGATGGATTGTTTCAAGATGTGTTTCAAGCAGTCTTTAGTGTGTTTTCCTTACAGTTGATCTCTGATGCTAGTTGGACTTGCCTGGTGTCATTAGAATGTTTGTAACTAATAGGATGTTTGCTCTGACTTTTGACCTCGCAACCAAATTTAATAAAAGGGCTGGAAAGCAAGCAAGGCAAGAATAAGATTAAGAAATTTTTACATGTGATACATTATTATTTCCATAAAGAAAATTATACCTAACATTGTAATTAAAGCAAATTTTTACAGATTTGTTGGGGCTTTGTGTAATGCTTTTAATCATAGTAATAAGCAGTAAGTTGAAATGCTCAGAAAAGAAGTAGCATTAATAGCTAAATTTATTGACTAGATGAGCCATGCTCTTAACCTTTAGGAGTAGTGTCTTCCAGAGATGGGTCACATTTTCCTTTTCCTTACTTAACAACAAAGTGGCCAAGTGTATTTTAGGCCCAACTTAATTTCTTTCAGTCTTAGGTGTGTGAAGCTATTCTAATTTTTATAGTTACATTAAAGGTTTTGGATCATTTAATAGCATTTCATCAGATGCTTCTATGGCCCTGATAGAAAATTCTGCACCCCATTCACCTTGTGTCTCTAAGCCACATTCAGGTCTTCATTCTGGGACATGTTTAGTCATTGGACTCTGAGGAATCAGGAGAGCTTGCCACAGCACTTCATTTTGTTAACTGCTCCCAGTAAGCCTTCATGTGGTATGTGGAATTCCACTAATTTGGACCTCAATGTCATTGTATTCAGACAAGGCCAGTCCAGAGGGTAGGGTTTCAGAGGAATTCACAGAAGGGAGGATACTATAATACCCAAAGGAGGAACATAGAGGTAATATACCAATATTTTATTTGCCACACAGATGAGCTTCAAAGAATTTTCAAACCATTTTAAAATTCTTAGTATAAAAAAGCTCATGGATAAATAAATTTAGTGGATTTGGCAAAGGCATATGGTTCCTGCATCCTGACATGCAGTGACAAAACTGTGAGCAGATAAACAAGAGAGCAGAAGAAGTCACTTTCTCTCTCACTACTGTCTGAGACTGGTGAGGCTGGTCCAATTAACTTTTGTGAGTGGATGAAAAAACTTGCTCTAAAGGAAGATTTTTTAGGACATTGGAACAAAATACTGAAAACATGATCATCTCAGAAGAACATTAACTCTGGATTTACTTGTGCAAAGGAGAGGGACAGTGCCAGGACAATGGGGACAAGTGATAAAAAAAATGCTTGCTCCCTCAAGAGCCAGTGTGCCCATTCACTCGCATACTTTATCGTGTACAGGAGGCTGGTATAAATGGGGCCGTGTGGAGCCAATTAAGCTTTTGTTTGAATTTTTAAACTTTTTTGCTTATTGTCTCCTAACTTCAACCGTACCACTATGTGAGGACAGTGGGGTGGGATGATCTTAGATGAGTCACTTGACTTGGGTTTTTCATCTTTAAGGAAATAGGATTGAACAGGTGAGACTTGAAGTCTACACTACTTGAAGTCTACACTACTCCTAAATCTTTTTGATCTATTATCTTGGATTTTTTTCTTTCTTTCCCCTTCTATCTTACTTGCAACTTACCTCCACTCACTTGGTTTTATTTTTTATTTATATTGTAGGGGCTCACCCCCATATTATAAAATCTCTAGGAGAATATACTTATGCTTGTCTTTGCCATTTACCATTTGATTAGAGCCCAGGCACTGTGAGCCTACCCCATTAACTTGTAAATTTCTGACTGATAGAAAAAATAATCTCAAAGATTTAATTAATTACCCTGAGGACATTAACCCATTTTGTACCTAACGTGGCAGTTTTAATCTCTCATTCCTTTAGTAGATTGTCTGTAAACCCCAATTCCTCAAGGGCTCTTTGTTTTTAGTTTTTAATTTTTATTCAAGTATAATTAACATATAGTGTTGTTTTAGTTTCAGGTGTGCAATGTAATGATTCACCAATTATATACAGTTTTCAGTGCTCATTAAGATAAGTGTACTCTTAATGCTCTTTATGAACTAACTGTATTGTCTATATGTTGGTGTACACAGAATTTTTTACTTTAAAAATTACCTGCAAATAGAAAAAGCACAGAAAGAAAATGAAAGATTGATTGGGGTGCGGTGGTGATGTATACAGGGACAGCTGAAGAAAGATCAATTCCCTGTTCCCTTATTTTAAGGAATTTAAAAAGATGAAGAATGGGGGCTCTTGGGTGGCTTGGTTGGTTAAGCGCCTAACTTGGGCTCAGGTCATGATCTCCCAGTTCGGGGGTTTGAGCTCCACATCTGGGTTTGAGCTCCACATCTGGTTCTGTGCTGACAACTTGGACCCTGGAGCCTGCTTCAGATTCTGTCTCCATCTCTCTGCCCCTCCTCTACATGTGCTCTGCCTCTCTCTTTCAAATATAAAATAAAACATTAAATTTTTTTTTTAAAGATGAAGAATAGACTCCCCAACAGGAGAGATGGAGCAATGGATTCCTCTCTGTAGTTGTTACATAATCTTTCTAGAAAGATCTTTGTGAATCTCAGCGCTGGCAGTTCTCAAGCCAGAGGGCTTCCCCCAGCTATCTCCTGTGTCCTACCCTGACTCGCTCACCGGACAGAGCAGCAGCCCACTCCTCCCTGCTAGGAACTGGAACAAGATTCCCAAGGTAAAATGGTCTGGAGAGATCAATAGGCTACCATAGCCTCTCAGCTAACATATGTCTGTATTTGTCTAGGTTGAATAGGGATGTGCTTTTCCTTGTTTTAGGAATTACCTTATTGAGACAAGCAGCTGTTGAGTTATAAGATGGAGAAGAAGGGTTATCAAGTTTATTGGTCTGAATTCTCAGTTTTTCAAAGCAATCTATCCTGTAATTACTTCAGATATCAGTTATAAGTTTCATAAACCTAAGCTTATTGAGTTTCGGGGCATTTTTTCCAGTGAGCCCTGGACTGTGTATGAAAAAATGAATGTAACATCTGAGAAGCAATTCCTTAAAAACATAATGGCACCTTATTGTATGTTAGGAGCTTTTTTAAAAAATGTATTTCCAAAAATTAGATTAAAAATATAAATTAGCTATATCCTCCAGTGAAGTATACTTCACTGTATATCCAAAGAAACTCATGCCTTTGATAATAATACTGTTTACTTGGGACTAATATAGTCAGCCCCCTGTATCCCTATACTTGGATCTTAGTCATCCAGTCATGATAGAATATTAATGGTGCATCCTTAGAATAAGCTCTACCAAAGAATCAGCAACTACAGCTGGGGGTCTAAACAGAAACGCTCAGCTGGTCTCGGTAAAAGAGGTCTTGGCATGCAGGAGATGCTTAATAAACGTTTATCGAGAGAATAAACCTAAGGAAACTGCTCACTGTGTGGTGGAGATGAGGAGGTTTCTGCCCATTTTCTAAGGCCTAGCAAAAGTAAACAATTCTTTCATGCATGCAGGAAACGATAGCATAGCAGGATTGGCATGGGTGAACTAGGTGCCAGAGGTCTAGCTCAGCCTCTGCTACAAACTTGTGTCTGAAGACAAATTATTTTAACCTCTGTGGGCCTCAGTTTCCTCTGTGAGAAAGGAAGTGGTTTCCAAACTGTGGTTTTCCTTTTTCAAACTAAATCTTCTGAAGAATTCTCATATATATACTAGGATGAGCAGACTCTCTTGGGTTGAATCAGGAAAGGCAGACTGTAGCCCTGCGGCTCTACCTCCCCTGTCATCCCCACAGCACACAGTTTGAAAGCAATTGGACTTCATCTGTGAGGTCCTCTCTGGCAATGACATTTGTGGGCAGTGTTAATACTAGTGTTATAAGCAGCTGTCTGGAGGTCAATGGAGGGGACTTGAAGACATATTTTGATAAGTACTACTTTAGAGTATCATCTTCTCACCTCAAACCTATTCTGGCCCCTGTGGTCTCTAAGCCAGTTGCTAGTATCACAATCTACTGTGTCTCTTACACCTAGACCCTGGAAGTTATCTAAGACGGCCCCCTCGGTACCGGTATCTGCTAAGTCACTAACTGCTCTCGGTTTTCACCTGTGACTATTTCTGAAACCTACCGTTTATTCTCCTACCCTGTTACTACCGGCACGATTCAGGTCTCTGTCCTCTTTCTCTTGGACAGTCGTATAAAGCCCTGACCAGTCTTCCAACCTCCAGTCTCAGTCCACTCTCTTTTGTGAAACTCCTTAATAAGTCTTTTCATTACTTTCCCTGGCCTAAAGGACACTCTCAAACCCCTTTGGAGGGCAGGCGGGCCCTTCATGACTGACCTTACCCATGTCCCCACGTTGAATTCCTATTGACCATTTTGCATTTGGTATCAAACTGCCCGAAGTTCTTTAGATCTATTGTGTAATTTTACACCCTCACCCTTGGGTCCTAGTAATTCTCCTCCTGTCTTGGTGTCTACCTCTCTTTTCTGTAGTTCATTTATAATCTTTAAGATTTTGTGTAAGTGTCATCCCTATAGAAAGCAAGCTAAAGATCCCACTTTGTCTGTTAAGACTCTGCATGCTGCTACCACGTTATATTAAAATTATCCAGATAGATATAGTTCCTCTACTAGATTGTAACCCATTGGAGAGCAGTATTATTCCTTTTTCTATGTCTTATTCCCCAGTGTCAAATACAGCACCCATGGGGTTCTCAGTAAACAGCCTGCCATGGAATTATCTCTGGTCTCAACCTATCAGCTCACTGATTTGGTTTCACATGAGATTAATCAAGAGATGTAAGCGACCTCAGGGGCAAGGGAAGGGCTAATGTAAAGTATAATACTTTCAAAATTTAAAAACCACTTTTTAATAGAAATATTATTCTAGTATTTATCATAAAGCTATTTAAAGCTTTCGAAGTTATCTTTGCTTTTCCTTTTAATAAACTGCATCATGTGAGAAGTGAAAAGTCAAGACACACAAGTGAGAGATGGTGAATAAATTTACTCAAGTAAACCTTTGGGTATTTTGAGCAAATCGTCAATGGTTCCTTTTTCCTAACATGAGCCTCGTGGAGGTGAATGCCAAACATATCCCCCAACCCCGCTACACTTGAGACTCAGGAAAGCGTACTTCGTCAGTATAGAATTCTCTTTCCTTGTATAGGACCAAGGCCATCTCTAACCTATATGGCTCACACCATTGTGTGAACGAGGGAAAGGCAACTTCTCTATAGTGCTGCAGCCCCAAAGGTATAGGGCTCAGCAACAGAACCATGACTTTGTGTTAAGACAAAGGTGACTGTCATCTAGGCAGATGGCCCCCTAGGAAGGGAAGCTGGATTATTTGAGCACCTTTACCAGGCACCTTTATGAAGCGCACAGACTTACCCTGCCTAATGCAAAGGACCATCTTTGTCCCCAGAGATGTTCCCATCTCCTCCTCCTCCCCAAATGATAATCTGTAGCTGCCAACTAAGCAGAAAAAGGAATGGTCATGATCTCTCTGAAGAGCATTTGGGTGGGCTTCCTTCTGAGTCTAGCTTGCCACTTTGAGGAGGCTAGATAGTGGCATTCTGTGGTACTTTTGGAGCTGTGACCTAGAGAAATCCCTTCTTTGCATAGAATTGTCATTTTGTATAGCTCATTCTGCTAAGTGACAAAGCTGATTCTGTCACAACATAAGCCAGACAAAATGGTGATCGCTGGCTCATGTGTGAGGATCTCCTCGTTTCGAGGCACTCTGTGGTAAGCATTATTCACGAGCAGTTAATTATTGGTCTTGATGCATAAAATGAATGTGACATTTGAGACAGATGTTTATTGTTTGTTACATATATTTTTTTTTCAAAACTCCAGCTACTGCAATTGGCTACAATTACCATCACAAAGCACAGCTTTTGTACACTTGGGGTTGTATCCTAATCTCTGACCTGTAGGAACAGCATGCAGGTGTGGTGATAGGCACATGGACATACTTTTCTGTTTATTGACAGCAGGGATGGAGTTTCTTCAACAACTGTGCTCAGGCTGAAACAACTGCTGAGTTCCACCAGGGGCTGCTGTTGAACTTCTAAAAAAAATCATATTTTGGAGAAGACGAGGGGTGGTGGTGGATGGGGAGGGAGGGATGGGAAGTGGGGAAGAGGAATAGAAGAAAAATCTTGAAAGAAAACCTGACATTTCCGTCTAAGGTGGAGCATGCTTTGCTGATGCCACACGTGGAGTGTTTCGGAAGTGTCAGTAATAAATACTTCTATCAGAAATCTTCCCATTCTATATCTCTGCATATTATACCCCAAGGAGAGTCATACAAAGACGTAGCTGTCAGGGTCTAATTTTGGATCTGAAAACTATGGCGGTTGTCAGGCATCATTTCCCATGTGTGATATTTATCTCCTCTCACAAACAAACTGAGTGCAGGGTTTTTAATTAATTTCCAAGTGTCTCCCATGATAATTTCCCCCCTTAATATATTAATACAATGATTTAAACCTTCATTCAGAGGCAGACTTTTGGTTGGAAATCACTAAAGGCTTAGACGGTGTTTAGTATTATCAATAAGTTACACGTTCGTTGGTTTGCAGGGAATCAATAAAGTTGCCCTTTCCTCATTTTTATTTTTAGAGGCATCAGTGGGATTGTAATCTCTTTTAAGTATATTAAGGAAATCACGAGTGAACTGATTTTGTTATTCTTCTTGTGATTGGAGGCAGTTCTTAGGCTGCTCTTACTGCTTGTGGTAGAGTTACTTTACGAAAAGTTCTTGATTTGATGATAAGGGAGTGAATTTTCTTCTGTAAAGTATTCCCTTCAGAGAAACTTGATTTTTTTTCAATAAAAGAAACCAGAAATAGACCATGGAAAGGAACATATCCCTGAAATGTACAAATCAATGGAGGACAGCAAGTAAATTCACCCCTTCTTTCACTGCCCAATCTCTCTCTTAATAGAAAATAGCATCATAAAAATTCTAAGGACAGGAATAGGTGTGAGTTATAACATATGTTTCTTAAATAGCATATTGTTAAAAAGAAATGATAATAAAAATTGTGTCTTCCATAGGAAGAATTTTATTTTATTTCTTTTGCCAATGTTTATCTCTTTATTTATTATTATTATACTCTTAGCTAAAAGGTTGCCTCAAATTTCATAGATTTTTTTTTTCTCAGTTCACCTTTAAGATATTTGATTACTGGGGTGATAGGGCAGTCCTTGAAGAAATATTTATCTTTCTCTGAGAAGGACATTCAAACAGCATTGGAAAATCATGGCAATAAAAGGTAAATTCCTAAAGTCTTATATGAGAGTTCTAATTATCAGCAATCAAAATATTAAATTCTTGGAAATGCACAAAACTCCTTCTTCTTACAGGACTGCAGCTTACATTTGTTACTTTTTTCTGTATGAGGGTTTATTGCTTTCCTTCTCTCTCCCAACTCCTAGTACCTGCTATACAAATGCTTTCCCTAGGTCCCTTAGGAAAATTTAATAACCAAATATATATGTAGCGAGAAAGGAATTTTTTAAGGTTCGATTGCTCTGTTAATAATTTGTATTTTTTCCCTGTCTTGTAGTTTCTATGTAAGTGCCACAAAAATCAACCTTTTAAACACAGATTGAGTCTGACAGTTTTTATTTTATGTGATTTCCAAGAATTGGTATAGAAATGCTTCTTAATTGAAATAGTTCTCCTTTTTGGCTTTTATTTTATTGTCCTTTACTTCTTGACATCTTGTACATTAAATCAGAGGCTGTTTTAGAGACATGAAATGACAGCTTTTTCAGAACCTGATTCTGGATCCTGATAGATCTGCACTTCTCAAAGCAGACAGGCTGCTCTCCACAGCCTCCGAGAAGCTTCCTGCGTGATGGGCACGTCACCGGGAAACACAACCATAAACTGCAGGTTAATCACCAAGGACCGACTTGTGTCAATTCCCCACCGCCCTGCTTCCCATCTAAGAAGAATAAAGCCAAGAACTATTTTTTTTTCTCGGCTATTTAATTGAACAGAAACTGGGCTCAACTTTAGTTTGAAATTTCCTCTCCACCATGGTGGAAAGGCTACTCACGTAATTTAATGGCGTGTCGTAAAGAAAAATCAAAGCATCCTCGTGGAATATTTCCCCTATTGTATCTTCCTGTGATGAAAGAACACATAAAGTGAATGAGATGTGACACAGGCATGAACAGAGAACCCATTTGTTACACTGAAATTTCGAGAAAAATGCTATTTATGTTACTATGATGTTTTGGAGTTAGAAAAGGGTTATTTGGGGAAAAATACGTATTTATATCAGAGTCGGTAGGAATGACAATGAGACAGGATGCAAAACTATGATAGCACAGGAAAGAACAGCTCCACACACCAGACCAGTTCTCCTTCAAGGTAGCAAGCAAACGTTTCAGAACGGGAATGCTAACAAGATGAGCATTCTGGATTTGTTTTTCAGTTCCACCTAACTCTTTGTAACTTTACAATGTAAGATTCAGAAATTGGAGCCAATTACCATAATATGTGGTGGTTTGGTGGGAGCATGTTCTACATCAGACAGTTAAAAGGTTTTATTGCTATTAGGAGCATGTTAATGCCCTTGATAATGTCTCTACTTGCTTTGTAATGTCTCTCGTTGAAGTATAGAATTCTTTTATCTTCTTATTACATTATGCAAAAACTTGAATTGAAAAGATATTTGCAGGAACATTTAAAGTAGTGCATCAATCAGCTTCAAAGAAGAGAAAATGTTCTCGGAATAGCTTATAAAAGGATAACTGTCAGTTTTATTTTGGATGAACAAAGGCGGCAACGTAAAAAGCACTTTATTGTAAAAGCATACTGTGCAATTCAATAAATATGCCATATAAATATAAAAGAGAAGAAAGTTCATAATTATCTGATGACTTAAATGTAATTTAAGTAATACTTTTAAAATGCATCTAACAGTGAAGTACTCTTTTTCTTTTGGGTTCCGAGTTCTAGCCTCTAAGCCCTCATTAGGTGATAACTCTTCCCCTCTCTCACTTTCTCTCTGAGAATGTAAGGACTTGAATGGATTAGTCATGGTCCTGTTTTTAATATATCTCAGAATGATACAGAAAGGAGTGTGTGTGTGGAAAGCATTAGCAAAAATTTTAACAGCCACTTAATGGTGCAAGCTTTTCAAAATGGTTTGTTCTTATCTGCACAGTATTCAATGTTTCTCATCCTGTCATTGCTGCGATAAGACAGTTTTTAATTTGAATATTACTGTACTGTCACTTGAAATAGCATTTATGAGTGTTTGGTGTTTGTTAGATAAATTTATTAGCATTGTTATGCCTGGACTTTCTCAATCAGGGGGTCCTTTTTACTCTCTATATGAGGATCCTCGCACCCTTCCTTATATCTAGAAATATATAGATATAGATACATATCTATATATTTTAGAAAGTTGGCTTTTAACTGTAAATGTTAACTACATAACCTTATTTTCAAACATATTTGAAGTAGGTATTTCCCAGGTAATAAACTTTAGCCTGACAAATGTTACAGAGATCATTCTTTCTGACAAGGTTTAAAAATCTACAGTGTGAACTGTCTATTAAAGAAAATGTTCAGATCCAGCACATGGAAAACATATGTAAATTTTCAGAATTAGAAAAGAGCCATCTACAGAACTCAACTCTTCTATAATTTATGCTTCTACACATATCTGTACACATCTAGGCACAGACAGCTCCCTGCATGTACAAGGTGCCTGATAAATATTTGTTGATTAAGATTAAAATATGAAAAGAAAAATATCCCAATCAGTAAAAATCTGTCTTCTGTTTTGTAACCTGACAAAGGGATGCTAATCTCTTATCAAATATAGGAATATACATTTTTTCCCAGACTCAGGCCTTTTTAAGATAAAAAAAACTTCATTTAACGTCAAGTAACTGGGCTAATTCACTCCCCCACACTGTTGTAGCTTGTAAAATTATATTAATGTTTGTGACATTTCTAAGAAATAATCTCCATTTATTTTAAAACTGTAAATATGGCACTTTGTAATAAAAAATCAATTCATAACTTTATTTGTAACATCATTTTGCTAGCAACTTCTTTCCCATCACTATTGTACATGATGCCTAATTCATTAAAATAATGTTCTCATTTCAGTGGGTTTCATCCAGACTCCATAGGAAACAGTCCCCAGTCTGTTGCTACTCTCTGATGTACCCCATTTTCTCATCCCTCCTTTCTCTTGGCCGGTTTCAAAACGCTCTCTCTCATTTTGAAAGTACAAGGAAAATTATCTCATAAAAGAAATTTAATAACAACAGAACTTCTGAGATTTCAAAAATGTAGAATTCTTAAGTTATTGAACTATGGGAAAAGCTGTAATTTATAACCAGCAAGTTAGTATGTTGTACACATCTGTTTACTGTTTCAGAAAATAAAGGTTGTTACTATAGCAACTGCCACATAATATGGAACATACGTTATTTGTGAGATGCCAGCCTTCATGTTAAAAAAAAAAAAACAAAAAAACAACTCCCTCTTCATGGCTGCTCACTGATGTTTCAAGGATTTCCACCTTTTCCTTCACTATTGTAGGGGATTCTCATCTTTAATATTTTGTTGTTTTAAATCTTTTTCCTCTTTTAAGTTTCCTATACTTTTGGAGTTTGTCGGCTAAATTACTAAGTTTGCATAGGACTACAAGATTTGGTGACCACTATGGAAATATTTTCTCAGTCTTTGATTTTAAAGAAATTCTAACTAATGTTTCTGATAGAGCAATAAATGTGTAGGAAGGACATATATAGCTACTGTGAATATACAGGTGATGTATACATAGTAACATGTCACTTGAGTTGGCCCTTCCAGGCTTTTGTAATTCTGTATTGTACAACCCTTGTGGCATTAAAACCTCTTTTTTGAAAAATAAAAATGTCACGAAGTATGCACCTACTTTATGGATATCATATTCCATTTGCAAATATGTCATACTTAATTTCACTTGCAACAGCTGTTTAGACAGTATGGATCATTTTCTGATGAGAAAACTTACCTCCTTGTGAGGGGTAGATTTCCCTTCCGGTCTATCTTGGTCCGTGGTGTGTCAGAGAATAAGAAAGTTGACAAAAAATTCTGAAATTTCAATTTGAGGAGAGATCCTTTTAGTTTTTAGGCAGAATAATGAATCAATAAAAGCAATGAGGTAATGATATAAAATAGGGGCTTCTTTGACATGTCTGGACAAGGCATCACAGTGTCCAACTGGTTTGAAGCAAAAGTCTAAAAACAACCTGACACTTAGAACAATGTTTTTTGACTCTTGTTGGGTCTGCTTTGTGGCTGAGATTTTTTGATACATAGATGTGTCTGATATGTGTGAATTTCCTGTGGATAGTGACTTTTTAGTCCAGATTTCATGTATAATTACAAGCATTGACCTATTTTGTCAAGGTAGAGGTTGATGGGGAGCAGTACCCCCTTTGCATCAGAGAGGGTGCTAGGTACTAGCTCTCCTTAGAGACAACTATCTCTGTATCTTCAGAATGGTCTGTGTCATCAAAACATACCATATCAACCTGGAAAACAAAACACATCTGGTGAAAATGGCAGAATGAATACCTTTCCTTAAAAAAGAAAAACAAAACTAAAACACCCTGATAGTTTAATCAGTAAACATTTATTAAACATCTACCACGTGCCAGGCACAGTTTGGGAGACATAAAGACGAATAAGAACTTCCTTGTTTCCAGGGGACTCACCAGTCTAATCAGGGAGAAAAGTGTGCCACTACCCAGCACGGTGACGTCCACGCTGGGACCCGGTCCTCCATGGGCCTCACCAGTCAACAACAATGACTCAACAACAGAACGATAACGGCCAATATCTAACTGAACACTTACTTTTTGACAGATGCCTCAGGTGCGTTTGTAATTTAACTCACACAGTAGTGGTCTGAGGGTTTTACTGACAAGAAAACTGAGGCTGAAAGCGTTGGAATAGCTTTTGTGCTGTTACACAGCCACGTTGGGATTCTCATGCCTGTTATACCTGAGCTAATACACCTTGACTACTTGTCCCCACCTGCAGGGAGAGCCTCCTCATAACTGGCTTCCCTGCTGCCACTTTGCCCCTGCAGTCCTGCTCCATGCAGCTCCCAGAGTGGAGAACGTGAATCAGATAACGCATCTCTCTTGCTTGCACCCTTCTAGGGGCTTCCCATCACATGTGGACTGTAAGCTGACTTCTCTGCCCGGCAGTTTGCTGCCCCTCGGCACCCCTTAACCTTCAGTTCCTACCGCTTTCACCCTGCTTGTCCTCTAGGTTTTAGTCCAGAGATTGGCACACTTTGTGTAAAGGGCCAGATAGTAAATATTATAGGTTTTGCAGGCCATTCAGCCTCTGTGGCAACTATTCAACTCTGCTATTAGAGCACAAAAGCAGCTATAGATGAATAATGAGTGTGGCTATGTTCTAATAAAACTTTTTTTTTTAATTTTTTTAAATATTTTTATTTATTTCTAGGAGAGAGAGAGAGAGGCAGCGTGAGCAGGGGAGGGTCAGAGAGAGAGGGAGTCACAGACTGAAACAGGCTCCAGGCTCCGAGCTGGCAGTCAGCACAGAGCCCGACGCGGGGCTCGAACCCACGAACTGCAAGATCATGACCTAAGCGAAAGTCGGACGCTTAACCGACTAAGCCACCCAGCTGCCCCTAAAACTTTATTTACATAAACAGGTAGCAGGCTGGGTTTGGCCTCCACACCATAGTTTGCTGACCCTTGTTTTGGACTTACTCTCCTTTTTTTAAAAAAATTTTTAATGTTTATTAATTTTTGAGAGAGAGAGAGAGAGCGTGAGCAGGTGAGGGACAGAGAGAGAGACACACACAGAATCTGAAACAGACTCCAGGCTCTGAGCTGTCAGCACTGAGCCCCATCTGGGGCTCAAACGTAAGAGCAGTGAGATCATGACCTGAGCTGAAGTCAGACGCTTAACTGACTGAGCCACCCAGGTGCCCCTGGACTTACCTATCCTTCTTTATGTTCCTCAAATATGCCAAGTCTCCCTAACTTAAGGCCCCACACTCTGTCCGCAGTTCTTCCCAGAGCTGCCTCTTCCTGGCTATTAGACCTCACTAGCCAGGAAAGACTGGATGGAGAGACTTTACCTGGCTGCCATATGTCAGCAGCTCTCTCCACCCCATCTGTACACCATATCATCTATTTTATTGCCTTCGTAGGTCTTAAACACGCAAGATCCCATTAATTTGTTTTCTTAACTTGATTTTTGTCGGTGTCCCCTCTCTAAGGTAGCTCTTTGTGAGGAGGAATCCTATTTGCCTTGTTCACTGTGATATTTCCACCGGCTAGAACAGAGCCTGAGGCATAGAATAGATGCTTAGTAAATACTTTGAGTTGAAGTACAAGCCTGTCTGAAACCAAAGCTTGTGCTGTTAATGATGTCTCAGTATTCCCTTTCTGTAAAAATAAAGCCACACCAATGATAATTTGAGAAATTGATCACATTGGACCCTAGAGGATCTCTGCACCCTGGCAAAAGCCCTCCTCCCAAGTATTTTTGGTTGACCCAGGAAATATTTCCATGTGGGTAAGTCTGATGTCTCACCCCATGGTGTCCAAGGAGTATTGACACCTCTTATGCTGCCATCGCTGTCTTGGTTGACAAGTGTCCAGTGGGTGGCTTCACTTGAACCCAGTTACTCTACCACTTACATTGCTCTGCACTCAGTGAACACCTTGGATGTCTTGCAGCATCAGCTCTGGGTACCACAAAGACCACACAGTGATGGCCATCATTCCTGATGGACACTGCTTCTGTCTCTGTCGAGAATCGACCGCTCTGAACACAGCTGCCCCTGTCAAACACGGGAGCCCTCTATTCCTAGTCCCAATAGATGCTACCAATTCAAAGCACCATGCTGCTTCTGGCCAATGGTGGAATTGGAAAGAACACCTATTTTTTGTTTACTTTCGCCTTAGTGGTTCCAAGTTAGTGCTGCATATGCCCTAAGGCCTTATAGACTTCAGATTTTTACTGAACTGTCATCTCTCTTCCTAAGTATAATAGCTGGTGCTTATTATATGATGCTGATTGTGTGACAAGCACTGTTGGGGAGCTTTGTATTCATTAACTTGTATAATTCTCATGACAGAACCATGAGGCAGGAGTGCTATTATTACCATCTCCGCTGAAGCTAGAGAGGTTAACTGACTCACTCAAGGCAACTAGTATGTACAACTGAAATTTGAATCCAGACACTGAGCTTTGGAATTCACACTCTCACTCCCAGTCTCTGTGACCTAGGCATATGCCCATGGGGTAGACTGGGGACAGATGCAGGAGACCAACACCACACTGTACCAAATTCTCCCTTCCCTTGTCATCCTGGGCCTTACTACCTATTCAGTTAGCCCTCTTAGGGCCCCATGTGCGCAATTCCTGTGTGCAAACCATTGTTTTCTAGATTCATGCAGATATATCTAACCATAGGCCAAGGGAGAACTGCTCTCTCAATACCCTTGTTCAAATAAGGTGCTAAAGTAGATGCTTGAATTATGTTTGTAACACACAAAGGAGAAATCACAAACTCTCAGGGAAGGAAATGTAATTTGAACTGGATTCTGAAAGATGAATATGATTTTGCCATTCAGAGACGGTGGATAAAAGGGTATAACTAGCCTTAGCACAGACCTCATAATGTATAAGGGAACAGGCTAAGACACAATGAGAGGTAAGCTGGGAAAAGGAGAATGGGGTAGATCTTGAAGGCCTTTAATGCATGCTAAGAAATTTGGACATTATTTTGTAGGCAAGGACGGGGTGGAAAGACAGGAGAAGTAGCAATAGCTTTAACACCTGAGTGCTAGAGAAAAGAGCTCTCTAATGTTCCTGTGGAGTGGAAGGTTTCAATTTATGGTTTAAAGCCTACTTGATGTCTGCTTGGTCTGTGGATTAACTTTTATAATATTGATTGAGACAAGACCGTATCTTCATGGTTCTAATGTGACCTGAATACTTACAATGCCCTTTATCAAAATCAGTTCCATTTTGCTCATTCCTTGTGTTAGTTTCCTCTCACTGTGCCTGTTCCCACCCCGTGCTCAGTGGGAATGGGGGTGATTTCTGAGTATTCTATTCTACTAGAATGGCCCCAAGAAGTTCTAGAACTGCTGCTCCAGAGGACTTCAACCATGTGAATGATGTCACACCTGATTGTCTTGAGTGGCTTCGTCCAGGTTAACCGGTCTTCTGGAGACCTTTGCGGAATCTTCCAGCCTCCTTCCCTCTGTGAAGGTTATGAAAGCACTAATTCTTAGTCTAAGAAGCTGCCTGCCATGTACCGTCATCTCTAATGACTTTGGAGGCTCTTCAGTTATTCATGGACACCTAATTAGGCAGTTATTTACATTTCGTTTTACTTACTCTCATGACTCCCTTCTAAGCGGTGCACTAATGAAGTTTCTCTGTGACATCACAACGCTCCAACTGATGAAGTTTGTCTTCCCTTTGGGAATCAAACGCCCATTTGAAATTAATGAGTCTCTTGTACCCAGACTACTTTTGAATTTTGTCAGCTCTGTCTGTAAGAAATATTTAGACTTGCCTGACTCCTGTCAGAATAGGGATCTTATTTCTTTGGCAAATTTACATAAAACTGTAGGGAGAATAACCTAGTCAGTCTCCTCTGTGTGTCCCTTCCACCCTACAAGGAGCAGGGGGTATGGAGAGTGGAAAATTATTTCTAAGGTCACAGAGGAGCAGGATATAACTTAATGAGCCTTCCAAGGAATTAAAAAGAAATGATCGGTCTGGGGCGCCTGGGTGGCTTAGTCGGTTAAGCGTCCGACTTTCACTTAGGTCATGATCTCACGGTTCGTGGGTTCGAGCCCCGCGTCGGGCTCTGTGCTGACTGCCAGCTCGGAGCCTGGAGCCTGTTTCAGTCTGTGACTCCCTCTCACTCTGACCCTCCCCTGCTCACGCTGTGTCTCTCTCTCTCTCTCCTAGAAATAAATAAAACATTTAAAAAAAAAAAAAAAGAAATGATCGGTCTGAAGAAACATTCACCATCCTTATAAAATTGATTCTGTTTTTCCAGGGTCAACCCAGGAACATGAATTTTTCTATTCCCATGATTTTCCAAATTTTAAAAACATGTATCACTGTTATTGGGGAAAAATGGAATCTTCAGTGATTCCCATCAATCAAGCAGGTAACAGTGGAGTTAACAGTGGTCAGAGGGGTAGTGCAGTCCTGAGAGCTTGTCAAATAATGTCTCTTGCTCCTTACCCTATAGCTCCTCACCCCAGCCTCCAACTGCTTCAGAGCTGTGAAGAATTTGACATGAAAATCCCAGCTCTCTTCCATCCATTCATTCTAACATTTATTCTAGGAGGCATAGCTCATATGGAAAAGGGTGTAAAGAAACATTTTAAGAATGATCTATTTTCTCTTCATAGTGAATTACCCTAGATTTCCCTTGATTACCATTTGAAATGTCATGACTTCTTCAAATTACTACAAAGAACACCAAAATACAATCGTTCTCAGAAGCATCCCTCTGAAGGTCTTTGTCTTCTTCCAATCCATTAATTATTCTTGTATTACATGTATACTCTTCCCACCAAGAGGAGGAAAAGGGTCCATTTGCTTCAGCACTAATTATTGCTCTGTTTTCAGTGTTAGGGGTGGGAGGGGCACTGAATCGTACAAAATATATATCCTAGAACCATATATAAGTGAAAAACAACTTAGGGCTATTTTTAGACTAATTCTAACCTTTTTGGATAACTGGAAATATAAAACTTTAAAATTATCTACATTTAAAATTCAGAAGAAAAAATGAAAAACTTTATAGAAAGACAGTAAGCAATGAAAAACTAGATTTCTATGCCCCTATTGTCATTTCAGTTGATGAAAGACAGGAAGAGGGAAGAAGGGCAGAGAGGAGGATGGCCGGAAAGCATAAGATGTGGAGTGGCATGGAGCATGCGGAGAAGAGGATGGCCGGTCTGTCTATTCAGGAACCTTCATTTGCTTCCACCTCTGGGACTCCATCCAGAGTCTCCTTTCTGGGTGGCCCTCACCTCATGGTCAGTATCACCCCAGTCCTGCCCTGATGGGACCTGCTGAGCTACTAAGAACAACCTGTACATTGTTTACAACTTGGCCAAGGTTCTTTGTCCCTGCTTCTCTTGGCTTCTTGTGAAGTGCCTTCTGGAAAAATTTCTGAATCTTCCTGAGAGTGTTTGCTCCCAATCTACTCTCTGCGTTCAAGGGAAATCACAATGCTGTAGTGCTTTTACTCTTTTTGAGAAGTGTTTTCCATGAATCCAGGAGAAAAATTAAAATTAAAATAGTTTATTCTTTCTTGAGATTTTCATTTTCCTTGAAAATTTTTTGAGAAATGCCCTTTTTGTTAAAAAAAAATTAAAGCTTCAGGGTGCCTGGGTGGCTCAGTTGTTTGAGTCCAACTGAAGCTCAGGTCACAATCTAGAGGTCTGTGAGTTCGAGTCCCACATCAGGCTCTGTGCTCATAGCTCAGAGCCTGGAGCCTGCTTTGGATTCTGTGTCTCCCTCTCTCTCTGCCCCTCCCCTGCTCGTGCTCTGTCTTTCTCTTTCACAAAAATAAATAAACATTAAAAAATAATTTTTTTAAATTAGGAACTCAGCCCTAATAGAGAAGTGATTTTCTAGGATACTGTCTCTTTAACATAAGTCATTTCTATAACTCTTTTATGACTTTGCTGTGATGCATACCATCTGTGATATTTTTCTCAACATTTTTCTTTAAGTCAATTTAATTTTTTAAATGTTCATTTATCTTTGAGAGAGAGAGAGAGAGAGCGAGTGCAAGCTGGGCGGGATGGAAAGAGGAGACAGAGAATCTAAAGCAGGCTCCAAGCTCTGAGTGTCAGCAAAGAACGTGAGGTGCGGCTCGAACTCATGAACTGCCAAATTATGATTTGAGGTGAAGTTCGATGCTTAACCAACTGAGCCACCCAGACACCAGACATTTAAATTGATTTTAAATCAGTTTAAAAGGGAGCAATTCTAAGTAATAAAATTGGTGAAATCAAGAGTATGATGTGATGTTATACTTAAGAAAAAATAATAATGAAAATATTTGGATATGTGGCAACTAAAATTATCCCCCCAGCAGTAAATGTTCTACCATTTGGGAAATATCATTCATTATAGTAAATAGTCTGCTTCTGGCTTATGACTTTGAGTATAAACTTAGGGTTTATGCACCGAGTAGAAAAGAAATGGGAAAGTTGTCGGACTAGGAGACTGCTAGGAGCCTATAGGTCCCAGTATACAATTTATTAAAATCCTGGCGTTTTTACAGTATAAATAAAATACATGTGTGATCAACATAAATAAAATATATATATGCATATGTATTTTTCAGTTTGTACCCTACTTTGGTGTGATAAAATTATTCCAAGTCTGGGGCACAGAAGATGACTCTGCACCAGAGCATCGTTTAGGTAATTTCCCTTGTTAGTTTCAGCCAGTCATTCCAAGTCGCAGCGCATTGTCCTGAAGGTGGTGTGGTGGTCCTCTCATTGTCCTGTAGTTGTTATTCCATAAATAGACAGGGTTTCTGTGATTTAAAAAAAATCATGCTACTTAACAATACTCTGAATCAACCAAGCGCCTTTGTGGTTTCTCAGGAAAAAGATAAAATAAGGTTGTGTTATTACTTTATATTTGCCTCTTGCCATAGAATTTCTTTTTCAGATTCCAGGGCAAATAGAACAAAGATGGGTTTTTATAACTTGTTTTTTTCCAAGAGTATGTTCTGGTGTCTCATTATTTGGAAGATTGCTATGAAAAGAAGGATCAAAAACATAGAAAGGCATAGTTAATTGTGTAATTCATAATAACAGCAATTTTTCCTGTTCATATGTCTTTTTGGATGCATTTTTTTTCTGAGAAAGACTGAATGGAATAATTTTCTCCTTTTTCTCTCTTTTTTTCAAAACAATTGATGTGACACAATGCATGTTACATAATAATCACGGTTATCGTGACTTGGGGATGCAGGGTTTCAAGTACACATGCTGTACAAAGTATTTTATGAAAATTTTGATTCTCACGTTTGAGGATAATGAAAGGATTCCTTTGCTTCTTAGAAAGAAACCCTGAAAACAAACGAACAAACGGACTCAGTGCACGGACACCTAGCCGAGCCTCCGTCTGGGAAGAATGACATGCCTTCAGCATGAAGTAGCTATAAGAAAAAGACATGTAATTAAGGAGGGGGAAAAATCAGAAACTGGGGCCATTAAAGAGACTGTGATATGAAGAACACATTGTACAGGAGATGTGACCACAGATTTCAGATCTGAGAGCTGAAAGGAAATGAAACTAGTTAAAATTCCACTGCTCATTCAGTCCACAAGAGAAATAACACTCCTGTTCGATGCCACTTGCCACTTCTGTTTTAGAAACAATTAAAAGATGCAAATATTTGTGAATTGCTGGGTATGTTGCAATCCTGTTTTGAAAACAAACAGTGCCTTGTACCTTAGGTTCTCACTACTGGTTATGTCGGGATTCAGGGGCTAAAGCAAACCCTTCAGAATGAGTTCACTACTGCTACTCAGACAAAGGGCCGCAGCTCTGAGACTGTGTTCTGTTTGCCTGCAAGCTGTTGCCTATGCCAAATGAGCATTTTACAAACCATTCAAATTAAGTTGAAAATTTGTAATTATATTTTCCCTTTTAATTGTAACTTATGCAAATGTTATATTCCAGCTGTACAAATAATTTTCACTTCAGACTACAACATCCACATCAAATCTAGCATGTAACACCCCGATACAAGATTCTTCCCAAGCTGTAGTTGCAGATTTAGAAGGCTGGAGTTGGCGCTGTTAGTTATGGCTTCCATTGCTGTTACCCTGCAGTTAAGTATAAATTGCAAAGTGGCAATAGAGAAGAGAGACACCTTTGCTATAATTTGCTGGAGACAATTTATGAATAGAGCATGTAGAAAGAGAATAGAAGGCAAACAAACAGTCACAAAGTCTAAGAAACCTGGATGTTTGGTAAAGTGAATATTGTATCTTTTCTGTAATTGATGAATCTGGCTTGCAGTGCATTAGATACAGGAAGAGGCTGCTTGTGACTCATTTGTTAATTGTCATGCATTTTAAACCACTTAGTGTGAACAGAAATTGACTATTTTCAATTTTCAATGGAAATTTCACTTGAGGAAATCATGTATAATACCATTAAAATTTTTAACCATGAGTGAAAGAAGCACTCTTTTAAACACACACACACACACACACACACACACACACACACACGATGACATATATGTGAGAAATAAAAGAGAAAAATCCCCCCAACTGCAGTATAGTGTTCTGATTACTCAAGTGCTTTCTTTACATAAATTTGGAAAGGTTTTCATATTCTTGATAGGCAAACATGTGGAACCTTGATTTACTACAATCCAGTTGACTAAATAATTAGCTTTTTGTGTTTAACTGTTCTGGAAGCAATGAAAGAGATGGAAGAAGAAAGTTTACTTCACATCCTCAAATAATTCACAATATTGTTAATAAACAAGGCACTATAATAAATGACAGTTACGTGTTTATAGAATTAGTAGAGAGCTCATCACTTCATCTCTCAGTGGGGCAAACAGATCTAGTGTGGCTTAGTGATTTGTTCAAGGTCATACCTACTAGTGGTGAAAACGTTTCAAACTTAGGAGGTCTAACTTCTTATCCTTCATTTTTTCTTTTTTTCATCATTAAGGCATCTGTTAATTGAAAGCTGTACAACTAAAGAATCTATTGCTAAATATGGGTCCTTCCTATACTTGCCCATGAAATGAACTTCGACTCAGTTGGAAATTGTATAGGTTTTAAAATACTTTCATAGGTCCTAGATAGAGATTGGAAGGTTTTGTTGATCTCTAATTAGCTCTGATTAGTTAAGATTGATTTTTAAACTGGGAAAATCCAAGATAAAGATCCCATGGCCCTGAAAAGGATGCTGTAAATCCATATGCTTTAGGTCAAAGAGGAAATGATTAAAAGTCCAGATTGATTCTTGTGTAAAAGGACAGCGCAAGGAAATGCTAAAAAAGAATGTCCATGGACAAAAACCCTGGTGGTGTGTGTCATTAGCCTGGGAATGCTAGTGGCCTAAGCCCCATTTATTACTGCTTTTGGCACCATCTGTTACATAAGCAGCTCTGACGGTGACTATACTCATGTAGAGATTAGGGACCAATGTCTACAAAAAGGACTGATGGTGGTAGGGCTGGTGTTTTGGTCACTATGCCAGGATTTCCTACAGAGAAGTATGGTTGTGCTTCATTCTTTATAAACAAATTCATTCATTTTAGCAGTTCATGTATTTACCGATTCATTCATCATGCATTTATGGGGCATTTACTATGTGCCGGGCAATGTTATGTTTAACGGTGGGGATACAGGTTGGCCAAATAAAAATTAAATAAGTTATTTAATGACTGTCTACTAACTCCATGTAAGTTACAATCTGATAGACCCAGAAAGTCTTGAATTCCGGTCTCAGTTCTCATCCAGAAAGTCAGCTGTGCTGCCTATGTCCAAAGGCAGGTTAGTTTCCCTAGATGTTCCAGCATCTCTCCTCTAGCCAAACTGACTGTAGACCCAAAGGTGGAGACTCTTCCTCCTGTGTATCTTACCAGAAGGGCAATTTTCAAGTCTAACCCACTGAAGGGATCCAGCATCTTCTGTATGATTGTGGGTAAAAGCATGGCCTTTGGAGTTAGATATGTACGGCTGGCTCCACTAGTCACAAGATGAATGTCCTTACCACATATTTAGTTTTCTCCTCACTAAAATGAGTGTAATCTGGAAAGGTTGCAGTGAGGATTAAATTTAAATAAATTAATGCGTGACACTTAATAAGACCTGACAAATGGCGGCTAACGAGTAACATTTTGCTAAAATTTGTTCTCCTCTCAATACTCATTTCCATTTGCAAATGATGTCTCTTGCCTGCCATGTATTAGCTTCATGTGCTCATGACATTTTGCTGGGTGAGTAGTGACTCAGACATCTGGAGTTTGCAAGAATTTTTCTAGCTCCCTTTGGCTACTTTGATATGCTGCTAATTGATTTTCTAGTGGTCACCGTGAGTGGGACTACTGAGCTCATCTATGGATACTTCCTGGAGGGCATCTGGAAGTGCAGCTTGAAGAAGACTGACCTTCCTTCCACAGGATGACAGTGATTTGTGGTGTGTCAATTGCTTCGGAGTTCCTCAATCTGTTCTCCTCCCCTCCCCCACCTTCACTTTCTACTTTTCTTTTTTTAAATTTTTTAATGTTTATTTATTTTTGAGAGGGAAAGAGAGCACGCACAAGCAGGGGAGGGGCAGAGAAAGAGGGGGACAGAGGATTTGAAGTGGGCTTTGCACTGAAAACAGAGAGCCCGATATGACACTTGAACTCAGGAACTGTGAGATTATGACCTGAGCTGAAATCAAAGTCGGAGGCTTAACCGACTGAGCCACCCAGCTCCCCTTCACTTTCTACTTTCATTTCTCTCTTCCTCCTCTTTCCATCTAGTCTCTGAGACATTTACAAATACACATTAACTCCCCAGCTCCTGACTAGGGCATTATCTGTGTTAACGTTTGCAATTTGTGTGGATTATAGATCTTTCACGACCTCTGCAGTGCCCCAGGATATGCCACTGTCATTTATGTGTATAGTCTTCTACTTTGATGAAATGCAGATAAATTGAAAAATCTGCCAAGAATCGTTGTCCTCAGGATATTGGGAAACAAGCACTTCCACAGTTAATTGCGTGTGCGTTTTTAATCGTGGCCTAATAAATTGGCTTTTCCTTTTTATGCTTTTAAATTTGCTCTCAGAAAAATCTCAGAATGTTAACATTTTTGCTTCACATGTGGTCAAATGTTCATCCTCAGAGTACATGCTGAACTGGGCAGAGCAAACAACAAAATCAGGCAGAGGGGCCAGAGACTTTTTGTAAGGAGGAAGTAGGAGAAATTCCTTCAAGCCTTGAAACTCTACCAGGCTTTGGGGTAAGGTAAATTCACAACATAATATTTTCCCCATCTTGCTAGCCATTTTTTTTTTTTTTTTTTATTTCTAGGAGAGAGAGAGATAGCGTGAGCAGGGGAGGGTCAGAGAGAGAGGGAGATACAGACTCTGAAACAGGCTCCAGGCTCTGAGCTGGCAGTCAGCACAGAGCCCGACGCAGGGCTCGAACCCACAAACCGCGAGATCATGACCTAAGCGAAAGTCGGACGCTTAACCGACTAAGCCACCCAGGCGCCCCTCTAGCCTTTTTTTTTTTTAAGTCTTTAGGGCACATAAGAATCACTGGGGTGGCTATTAAAATGCTGATTCCCAGGCACCACCATCCAGAGATTCTGAGTCACTGGATGACTTGGGTCCTGGCATCCTGCAGTTGTTATTTTTTAATTTTTTAAAATGTTTATTTATTTATTTTGAGAGAGAGTGAGAGAGAGTGAGTGGGAAAGGGGCAGAGAGAGAGGAAGACTGAGCATCCCAAGCAGGCTCTGCACTGTCACCACAGAACCTGATGTGAGGCTCGAGCTCACCAACTGTGAGATCATGACTTGAGCCCAAACCAAGAAATGCTTCACCCACGAGCCACCCAGGTGCCCCTGGCAACCTACGTGTAAAACCACTACGATGCGCAGGGACTGTTTTACTCACTCCTTTGGTTTCTACTCTTGGCTCTGCCCCTTTTTGCAGGCTTGGCTAAGAAAGCCTGGCGCAAGAGGATGTGCCTGGCGAAACACATGCAAGCCATGTCAGAGCTGTTTATTCAGAGCTCACAGCACCGCCTAATAATGCAATGCCATCAGGTTGTTGCTCAGGGAGACACCTATGATTCCATTAATTATTTAGGGATCCAAAGTAGCCACCATTAATGAATTTGAATGTATTACAATGATCCTAATCAGAGTAACAGATGCAAAATGACAATATGATACACACAATTTTCCCCCAGCGAGTTACACACTATTAAGGTCTGTTGCAGTCAATGAATCCAGATGCTTCCACCCTCTTACTGACCATGAAAGATCCTGGTTTCATTACATGAAAGAAAATAAGTTCATCCTGTCATCTTGCAGAGTTAAAGCGGGATCCAATTCAGCAGCTGGTAAGGCATCATAAGTTGGTTTGCAATAATCCTGCTTCCATTTCAGGATTGACTGAGTGGAAGAATTCTATTGCATCTGGGCTTATCATTCCCTTTACATTATTTTTATGCTTTCCCAGATGAGATGGTTTACTCTAGCTAAGAAAGCCTCCGATGGACTAAACAAGTTTTATACACACACTGAGTGAGAAGAAAGTGAACTATTTTTATCGAGGGTAAATTCATTAAAATCAGAGTAACAAAACCAAAGTCAGCCATGATAAAATGGGAAGCATAAAGCTGCTCAAGAGTATATCCCTAATAATGTCGTCAGACTCCTGGTATGCACGAGGCTGTGTGTGACAGCACTTCCCCCCCTCGTCTTAGGGATCATACAAAAGGAAAAGAAAAAAGAAACAGAAAAGGAAGAGGCTCTGTCATTTTCAACGAGGAGACAAATATAAACCACAGACTCGGCAACACCTGTGAGAGCTGCCAAGAGAAGCTGAAACTGTAGTAGCTGTAGAGGAGGAAACAAAAAGAAGCAGCCCAGATGGTAGTGAGACATCCCGGAGATGCGGAACGCAGGGGATGCCAGCAAAAACTACTCTTCCTGAAGGGGAAGGGCTCACTCCAAGTGCTAATGTGAACAGAATTGCGCAGGAATTCAGGTTAGCAGGGCTGGTGTGGGAGTGCTCCTCTCCTGCTTTGGCTCTGAGAAATACAGTAAAGGGCTCAATAAAGAATCCAAAGCTGAGCTGTATTTGCAGGGAATAGCCTAATTCTAGGGCAGCAGAGAAGGAGAATGGAGTCTGGAAGGCTACCCTGGCCCCTCCCCAGTAAAAGAACTTCTTGAAAGTGGCTGATTTGGAAAACTGTAACTCATTCACTGATGAAAAGTTGTTTTTTTTTTAAAAGACATTGCTAGAAAGATCCTGTCATGAAAAAAAAAAAAAGTGGGAAAAAGCAACAAAACTAACCAGCAGATGGAGAACACTCCTAAGTAGATAAAAATCTTGTCCTAACAATTTTCCATGAATTAAATAAAAATATACTCAATGAAGCAATTACCTTGATGAATGAAGATCACAAAGCAGAAATAGAAGAACACAGAAGGGAGGTGGGAGTCAAAAGAAAATATGAAAGATGAGTTGAAATGCAGAGTAAGCTTGCTGAGTCCTCATAGGTAATAACTGACAAATTATTTAAAGCTGAGAGATAAAGTAATAAAAATGAAATGTTTATTTAGCAGTACAAAGATAGCAATTAGAAAATAATAATATACCACTGGGTGATGAAGTGGAGAGAGAAATGAGGAGGAAGAAAAAGAAAGAGGGAGAGTAAGAAAACAGCACAGGTGACTTATCTCTGCTGCACAATATCTGGGGTCTCATCTGAATGCCTGGGTGCTAGAAACATCTGGGAGACTCTTCACTCACATGGTCGGTGCATGGGCTGAGATGACCAAAGCCTGGGTTCAGCTGGAACTCAACCAGAGCCCCAAGGTGTGATATCTCCATATTGCCTGGACTTCCTCACTGCATGGTGGCTTCAGGACCACCAGACTTTTTACACTGGCAATCTAAGAGCAAGTGTTCTCAGAAAAAAGGAGAAAGCCATGTGGCCCTTTATTAAGTAACCCCAGACTCATGTAGTATCACTTCTGCTGTGGCCTACTGGATGAAGTACTGGTCCACCCAGACTCAAGGCAGGAAGCAGAGACACCCCACTTCTCTAGAAGACGGCATGTCAAAGAATTTGTGTTCATGTTTCAAATCTGCCACAGTGTTAAAGGATTGAAATTTTAGTCTAAAAAGGCATTTGTAGATATTTATGTACTCAATAATATAGGGATAGATGAATATTTCCTTAATATGATAAAATGTATCTGCCTCAATGGAAATGCCAGAATCAAGTTGATGGGCAGAAACGGAGGCATTCCCTTTAAAGACCAGTAAAAGTTAAGGATGTCCGTTATTGCTAATTATACTTAACATTGCTTGAGAAGTACTAGCCAAAGCAGGTACCTAAAAAGAAGGAAGTAAAAACACCATTATTTGTAGATAATATATAGTCTTTACCTGGTATTCTCAAGAGAATTAGTTGAAAAAATGCTACAGAGAATTTAGTAATTAGTGGGAACAAAATTAGTACAAAGAAAATAGTTTTCACATGCAAACAGAAAGTAGGATGGGAAAAAATACCCTAGATATAGTAGCAACTCATAATATTAAATACCTAAGAATACATGTTAAAATGAGCTATTTAAACAATAGTAAAAGTAACAACAAACTTTAAAACACCCCTTAGGAACATGAAAGAAGTCTACTGGAAAACCTTGAACAAATCAATAGAAATGCTTAACATCATGAAGATGTCCTTTTTTTCTAACCTAATTCTAATAAAAATAAGAATTTGGGTTTTTGAAATTAGTTTAATTACAAAGTTCATACTGAAAATTAAGAATATCCAACAAAACGCTGAGAAGGAAGGGCATGGTGGTAGACTTGGTGGAAGGGAAATGAGACAGGCAATATATATCAAATCATATTTTAAAGCTTAAGTAGATGAAACCATGTGGTAGGTAAATGGGTAGAAATAGATTAATGAAACAAAGTAGAAAATCTAGAAGTAGTCAAATATACACAAAAATAGACCTCAGTATATTGGAATTTAGTACATGGTGACAGTGGGTTATTCAAAAATTAGTGTTAGGCCAACTGTTTAGACATTTGAAAAAAAGGATCTTCTCAACCATTATAGTAGAATACATTCCAAACGTATCAAAGATTTAAGTTAAGAAAGGAAGTCTTGACAGTACTGGAAGAAAACACGGAGGTGAAATAAATTGTGGGGAATTTTCTGACACAATGTGAAATCTAAAAGAAAAGCGTGATAAATTCAACTACACTAAAAAAATCCTGTTGCATGTAAAAAACACGATAATCAAAGTCAAAAGATAATGTAAGTTGCAACAATTTTCAACTTTTTTTTTTAAAGTTTATTTTCAGAGAGAGAGAGAGAGAGAGAGAAAGAGAGAGCTGGGGAATGGCAGGGAGAGGGAGAGAAATAGAATCTCAAGCAGGCTCCACACTGTCAGCACAGAGCGTGACTGGAGGGAGGCTCAGTCTCAAGAACCATCAGATCATGACCAAGAGTCAGAGTTTTAGCTGACTGAGCCACCCAGGCACCCCCCAAAGTTTAAACTTCTAAAGGGTTAATCACTCTAATATATACGGGTAAGAAATGGATAAGAAACAGGCCAATAATATAGAAGAAAATGAAAAAAAAAAGATACATCTACATTACAGAAAAAGAAATCCCAATGGCTTTTCAACATATAAAAAAATCCTAGACTTCATGAAAAGAAAAATGTAAATTAAATCTACTCTGAGATGACATTTTTTAACCTACAGACTGGCAAAAATCCATGTTTGATGACACAGTGTTGATGAAGTTGTAGGGAATCTCATTGATTGCTGGTGGAAGATGAATACAAACATTGTAACTTATATTTGATTCTCATTTCAATGGCTAAGAAACGAAGAAAAGAAACTACATACCTTCCTCTTGATTTATTTTAGTATTTTGAAGCCAGGAGAATTCCAAAGTTTTTATTAGCTCTTCTGTATGATGATGAGTTGCTAACTTAGTCATTGTACCAGAGTGGATGAAAACCCTAGATTAGTGGAGTGAATATTACCCTTGCAAATTATTTAACTACTCTGACCTCAGTTTTCTCATTCAGGAAATGGACATGGTGACTACTTCATAAATTTTGTGTTGAGAATCAGCAAGAGTTTTGACACATGGTAAGGATGAAATAAATGCTAGCTAATAATATTATGATTTCAAACTGTATTTTCATGAAAGAGTGGCATATTTTGGAGGAAAGAGCAAATTGGAAACCTTCCCAAAAATACCACTTAGAACATTTTCTTATCAATATGGACAAGTCTGTTTTTAAAATTATATGAGAAAGTTTTATGTGAAGTTACGGGCACATTTAAAGGGCAATGGCAGAAAAAAAATAGAGTGATAAAAATACTCTTTTCTTCCTCCTTAGCTGCTCTACCAATGGGTTATGTTGGGATTGGGCAGACTAGAGGAAATGAATACTTTTCCATCAGGTATCCTTTTTACCATTTTCGATCTCATTCTCTTCTCTCCACTTGGTCAAAAGCAATCATAATGATCATGTCTTCCTTACCTTGAACAACATCTTCCTTTGGTCTCATTGTCTCATGGAACTTTCTTTCTGACCTCACTAGCAAATTTTTGGTGGAGGATGCTACCTTTGTTGCCAAAGGACCATCTTCTTACTTCTTACTGCCTGTGTTCTGGCTCCTCTTTTCACACTCCCACTGCATCTGTTGACTCTAAGGACACAACCACCTAATGACCAAATAAAAAATTCCTGGGGGTGGTCTTCCTCCTATACTGCACCTGCATTTAGCAGTTGATTATCCTTTTTTTGGTGCACACTTCATCCTCTTACTTCTCCCACTGTTCTGCTCATTTGTTTCCTGTCTTCATCTGATTTTACTTTCTTCTCATTCTTTACTCATCAGTATATGCACATCCCAAAGTTTACTCTATCTTTCTGTTCTTTTTCGCCATTTTCTTCCTTGGAGATTTTATTCAGTCTCACAATTTCAACTCCTGGAATACTACAGACTATTCTGTACAAGGAGTCAGCCTCTCTCTTTAAAACTATAAATCTTCTGGGGGGTGGCTCAGTTGGTTAAGTGTTCAACTTCGGCTCAGATCATGATCTCACGGTGTGTGAATTTGAGCCTCACATCTGACTCTGCTGTCAGCGCAGAGTCCCCTTCTGATTCTCTGTCCCCCTCTCTCTCTCTCTCTCTGCCCCTCCCTGCTTGTCCCCCCCCTCTCTCCCTCTCTCCCCTCCCACCTCTCAAAAATAAATGAACATATAAAAAACAAAACAAAAAAAAAACTATAAACCTTCCAAGTTAGAGGCAGGGAGAAGAACTCTAAAAGGTGACTTTCTTTTGAGGCAGGGGAGCTATATATGTATCCCAGACACTTGTTCCTCTTTCCCTATTTTTCTTCTCTTAAGGTTTCTCTAAGTGTTTTCTTGTTCCTTAATTGTATCTATGCCTGAGTTTTCCACAATAGGGACAATTTAAAAAAAAAAATTTGGAAAATTCCAAAAAGAAAAAAACATTTGAAACTGTATGCATTAAGAATAATTTTAAAAAGACAGATTTCCAAATTTGATAGTATATAAAAGAAATGTAGCCTTATTTAGATAGGTAGCCTTGGTTGAAATGATGAGGACTGGCCTCAAGGCAGGAAAGAGGGACTAGAGAAGTAAGGGTGGATTTGTGAGATATTTATTGCAGGCAGGGCTGTGATTGACTTGGTATGCCAGTGAAGGCGAAGGAGTTGAAGGTGACTCCAAGGTGACTCACTTGGGCAGCTAAGTGAATAGTGATGATATTAATCAAAATAGAGGCACAGTCAAAGGAACTCACTTTGTAGGGAGGATAAGGAGTTAGATGTAGAACATTTTTAATTGAAAAATTTTTTTAAATTTATTTCTGAGAGAGACAGAGTGAGCAGGGGAGGGTCAGAGAGAGAGGGAGACACAGAATCTGAAGCAGACTCCAGGCTCTGAGCTAACTGTCAGCACAGAGCCTGACGGAGCTCGAACCTACAAACTGTGAGATCATGACCTGAGCCGAAGTTGGATGCTTAAGGGACTGAGCCACAGGCGCCCCAGAACATCGTGAGTTTAAGCTACCAGTCAGGGCTTTGGAAATATGAGTATAGAGGCCATATTATTAATGTGTGTTTTGTAATTTTTTTCCTCCCTGGGAGTAGAAGATCCCATTTATCCTCATAGCTTCAACTGTTGTCTACAGGAGAGTGATTCCTTTGGCAGTCATCAGTGCTGGTTATCCAATATTTTGGGTTTCTGCTTCCCAGACAGGTGGTAGGATGTACTTGCTGCCTTTTTGAAATTAGGTGTGATGACAGGGCCTGGGTTGTTAATAAAATACAAGAAGTGATGTGTGTAACTTCAGTGTGGAAGCTTGAAACCCAATACATTATGGTCCACATTTCCTCAGTGACACTGGGATTGTGAAAGTCCTTTTTTAGGCACAGCCTCCCTCAGCCAAGAGCCCTAGTAAGTATGACAAAGAGCACTTGGGCATGTCGTGATTTTGAAAAGTAAACCTTTGTGATTTTAAGCTAGGTGTTTGTTACCACACCACAGCCTACTCTTCCAATGAATATAATTCCCAAATCTTTATCTCCACCCCCTCCTCTCCCGAGTGATCATAAATCCACTAATTTTTCAGAGTGGACCTCATTTTGGGTAAATTTATCCTTCCAAAAAGGGTCAATTACTAAATGTAAAAGTAGATGTGACTTGTTTTTTATATACCTTTACAAGTTCTTAGAACAATGGCTTTAAAATTCTTTCAACCGTGATATATAGTAAGAAATAACTTTACATTGGGACCTAGTAGGCCCACCAATCAGAAATAACTTCATGAAACAATACTTAGTGTGGAGCATGATAGTTTATTCTATTTTATTTCACTTAAAAATACTTATTGCAAGCCTAGCCTAAGGAGATGTTATGACCCAGTACTGGGTCTTAACCTATAGTTTGCAAAACCTCAACTTAGGGATGTAAGCTTTGGGGCTGGAATGTCAAAGTTCAGTCCTGGCTCCTCCTATTACTGCTATGTAACATTCAATAAAATGTATGTTTTTTTGTTTTGGGTTTTTTTTTTTTTTTTTTTTAGTTTTATTTTATAGTAAAGTGTATGTTACCAGTGAGAGGCACCTGGGTGGTTCACTTGGTCGAACTCCTGACTCTTGATTCTTGCTCTTGTCATGATCCCAGGGATGTGGGATTGAGCCCTGCACCAGGCTCCACGCTGAGAGTGAATCATGTTTAAGATTCTGCCTCCCTCTGTGCTTCTCTCCCCAGGCGTTCTCTCTCTCTTAAAAAAAAATGTATAACCAGTGAGCCTCAGTTATGTCTTCTATAAGATGGGATACTAATTTATACCTAATTACTTGTTTTGTATTTAATTGGATTAAATGAAAACACATATAAATATATAAGCATTTGAATACATATATAAATATAGAAATCAAATTATGTATATGTGTATATATATATATAAACTTAAATTGCTAGGCATATTTCCTGAAACATTTTAAGTGGTCATAAGACCCAAACCTTATTTTTAGTTGAGAAGGTAAGTCCTGGCAAGACTCACAGACCTCAGGATTCAACTTTTCCAGACTGTGGTGGAACAGACATATCCCTTGCTGACATATCAAACCTCCCTGGCCTACCTGTACCCGTGGCCATTGACCTCCCATGTATGTGCTCAGATAACATTCCTTCTATGCAAGTTCAGCTCACACCAGCTACCTATGAATGTGGGGCTTGTATACAGGGATCCCATGCATGTTAGGGACCAGAGTTTGCAGTGCCTGGGGATACTCTGCTCTTATGACCATATCATGTTTTCTCAGCCTTCTTTTTGCCAGTCTCAGTGACTTTGTTAAAAAGAACACCTCCTTGGGGTGCCTGGGTGGCTTAGTCGGTTAAGCATCCGACTTTGACTCAGGTCATGATCTCGTGGTTCATGGATTTGAGCCCCATGTTGGGCTCTGTACTGACAGCTCGGAGCCTGGAGCGGGCTTCGAATTCTCTCTCTCTCAATCTCTCTCTCTCTGTCTCTCCCCTGTTTGCACTCTCTCTGATTCTGTCTCTCAAAAATAAATAAACATTAAAAAAAAAAAACAAACACCTCCCTGCCTCAGGACCTAGCTCAAATTATTGACCTTGATACCACATGATCAATATCATGTGTGGGTCTTTTTTGATGGCCTAGTGGCCTTATCTCCCCACATGATTATAAGCTGATAGAAGTTGCTCAATAGGTGTTTCTGAGGAGGTCTTCCTGTAATTGTCTTTACCTCCTTTGTTTTCCTGGATATCTACTAATCCAGTTCTCTGCTTAAAAACCACCTCTCTGTGTGCTCCTGTCTTGAGCTTCTAAGGTCCCCCTTCATTTTCTTATCTTTTAATACTTTCCAAGCAATTATGAAATTCCTTGTTTAATTGTCTGTCTTTCCTGCTGGAGTATGAGTTTTGAGAGGGTAGGGGCTGTTGTTATCGGTTGTAACCTAGGACCAGCCACAGTACTTTTTATTAAAGAACATTTCAGTATAGATCATTCTAGACCAAGTGTCACACTCTTGAATGTTTATATAGATGTGACAGCTCATATATGTGAGTCAAGTCAGCAGGTGGGATTTGGGGAAAGTGGAGATTGGGGGCCTCACCTAAAGGGACAGCCACTACTTCATATCAGCAGAACATTACCCAGAGGAAGTAGCCGCTTGTTGCTAAAAGTTCTGATTTTTTTTTTCTTAAATTTGAAATACCCTGGGCTTTAAATGTTGACAGCTAATTTTTTTAATTTTTATTTTTTTAAGTTTATTTTTCTTTATTTTGAGAGAGAGATAGAGAGCAAGTGGGGGAGTGGCAGAGAGCGAGGGAGACAGAGTCCTACGCAGGCTCCCCGCCAGCAGCACAGAGTCCAACACAGGGCTGAACTCATAAATGCGAAATCATGACCTGAGCCGAAGTTCAGAGTTGGATGCTTAGCTAGCTGAGCCACCCAGGTGCCCCTAATGTTTTTCTTTAATTAAAAATAAGTCTGTATACACTGCTAGATAATAATCTTTACATTATATACAAGGAATATATGCATATATTTATAAATACATATTTATAATCTGATGTTTTAACTTTATCTTTCTTAGTTTTACATATACTTTTCAGTTCTCTTATTTGTCAGGTGGGGATAATAAGGTATTATTTCACAGGATTGTGTGAGGATGAAGTGAAATCGTGCACGCAAAGCCCGGCGAGCAAAGGTAGGCCCGCTGTGGGTGAGCCACGAATTGGGTCCCTCTTCCTTCTCTTGTTGAGTCTTCATGTTAGAGAATGAGCAGCTCGAGAAGTGGCTAAAGAGAGCATGCTCCCTAGAATACTCTGTAAGGTGTTCATAGATAGTGAGGTGGAGGGGGTTCTATAGGCAAATAAACTTGGAGATTGTGACCTAAGCCAATTTAAGCGTACATCTTTACAGCTTCTTAGAAACTTTAATATGCTAATGTGCCTCATGACTCTTCAGAAAGAGAACAGAGATGCAATATTCCTGAAATTTAGTTGGCCTGAATGAGTGTCTGAAGAAGCACACTTTGTAAAATGCTGAATCCTAATGCCCGAATCCACTGAAGTCTGACTTCAAAGTTTCCTCGGATGCGGTGGTCAGAGCCCAGGACACAGGCTTCCACCATGCGGGCCTTTGTTGCCCAGCTGCCTACCTTGCTAGCCTGCATGGGGTTAGCACTAGTAGTTCTACAGAGTAAGAAATGCAGGGCCCCCAAACAACTTCATTGATCCTGCAATGCTTTTGTAGCAAAGCCATAAACAAATGTACCCACTGAACAGCAGTAAGTTGATGCTGGCTAACGAAGCCACCTCTCTTGCTCACATTGATTTTTATCTTTAACTAGCTATTCTCCCAGAAGAACCAAAGGAGGCGATTTTATTTCTGTTGATTCCATTCTTGAGATCGTTATGTTGATTATGTGTATTCTCTTTCTTCGTGTAGATGTTTGAAATTTCCCTAGGAAACATTTTCTTCTGCCTAAGATTGCATAGAGCATCATTTTAACACATAGTAAATGTTGCTGAGTAGAAAAATGCATGCATTACCATGTATTTTTGCAAAGTAAGAGGTTTATATCTTTGTAATTATTTTCAATGTGTGTTTATTGATTTTTATAATACAGGGATATTAACTTGAAAGGGAACAAATTACATACAACAAATTAAGCACTTGCATGGATTAGAAAATCGAGGTAGTGCACTCAAGGCATGACTAACACGAAGAGTGTTGCGCGATAGAAGAACGGCGTGGTTTTACATCACATCTGGGAGAATTTCATCCAGCCACTTGTCTAAAAGGATCTTTAACTGAAATGCAGGTGCAGGATGGCATTCCTTTATAGAACCGTGGTATTTTAGAACTGGAAGAGAACCGTAGCTAGGGAAACTGAGGACAAGATGAGTTAAGAACCATACACAAGGTCAGGGGCGCCTGGGTGGCTTAGTCGGTTAAGCGTCCGACTGTCGCTCAGGTCATGATCTCGCGGTTCGTGGGTTCGAGCCCCGCGTCGGGCTCTGTGCTGACTGCCAGCTCGGAGCCTGGAGCCTGTTTCAGTCTGTGATTCCCTCTCTCTCTGGCCCTCCCCTGCTCACGCTGTCTCTCTCTCTCTCTCTCTCTCTCCTAGAAATAAATAAAAAAAAATATTAAAAAAAAAAAAAAAAAAGAACCATACACAAGGTCATAGAATGTTGTCGGCATGGCCAGGACGAGAACCTGGGTTGATGGACACTGGCCCTGTGCCAACTTCCCAGCCACACAGAGTGTCTCCCTGTAGCCATTTATCACCTGTGTGTCCTTGGGCAAGTAACTCTTCCCTCATGCATATTATAAGAGCAATATCTATGTGATGAAATAATGAACATGGACGTGGCATTAGTTTAGCATATTCATGATGAATAACGTTTCATGCATTTATTTGAGATGTATATACTGAGTCTCTACAACGTTTCAGGCATTAGTTTCTTGGAGAATAGAATTTTCCTTCCAGTACAGATACTTATTATGAGTTTTAACATAATTTATGTGGCATATTTTTAAATATTAGGCATAATACTTCACATTTGAATGAAAAAAACCTATAAAGAAGGTAAATTGAATAAAACAAAAATTCTAAAATCCAAGCCCTTGTAATATGATCCTAGAACTCATTAGACTAAAGTTGCTATATAAACTACCTTATTAATGTTATTAACCTTACCATCTTCTGATGTCTTTTTAAAAAGGACAGTGATGAGTGATTCTCACCCTCTTAAATAATGGATCAAAAGTTCCAGGGAGGTTGAAGTGCAGCTATCCCAGGGGAGTGTTGCTTTCAAATGACTTAAACATCTCCTGTTTGTCCTATGTCACAGGATTTTCCCTTCAACTTGTTTTCTTCCCAGTTCAGTGATCTTGTTTGATTTATTTTTGAGGTTTGGGGGAAAGATGATTTCAAAATGGAGGATAAAAATTCATCAGAATTCCTGGAACGATTCAGTTTGTGGTGCCCATACCCTGGGTCTGCTTCTTTGGAGAGGTTGGAGTTGACCTTTGTAGAAATAGAAGACATGATGAGTAGTGATCATGTGGGTCACGTATCATTTGTTGAACAGTGCTGGGCACTCCACCAAAGATAACCTTAGATCCGTTAGTAGTTTCTTAGAAGTTGAAGGTGGGGTTGGAAGGAGTAGGGTGTGGGAAACAGGAGTAGATTTATTTGAACATCCTCTTCATCAGGCCCTGATGTATATGACATATCTTGGCTAACTCCGGGCAGGGGAAGTTCTGTTCCAGGACTCTAAGAGACTGGAAGTCCTTGGAATTACCTTACAGTTTTGGGGGATTCCAAGCAGATGACTTCTACTCTTTAGGGGAAAGTCATCTCTTGATAGCTCTGGTTGATTTCATTTTGGTTGACTGTCCTTCTTGGTTTCTAAATGCCACAGAAATAGCGTTGGCTCCTAGAACACTTTTTTTTGTAAGTTGTTTGGAGCAAGTGTCAACTTTTCTAAAAAGGTAGACAGATTTATTCTTCCATTCGTATTGGCAACCCTAGTACTGCAGTAAGGTTTTTCACTTTCATGGAAAGTCAATTATACACTGGTACTTGCTATCACCCAATTCTTGGATATGTCTTCCTCTGTTTCATTAATTTGAAAATACATTTTTCTGAATTTTATTATATTGCCTCAAATCTTACATATTATGTTGGTAAATGTGATGTCACCTAAGGATAGTCTTCAATTTACAGATTATTTATTCCTTATAAGTTTATTTATTTTTTAAATGCTTCTTTGGAACTCTGAAAGCACTTTTCCCAAATAAATTTGGTGAGTTTTCCATACAACTCTTTTCATCCGTAATGCACCTGAAATACTATACATTTATATTGAAAAGTAGAGAAAAAAACAATCACTAAAGTAGCAAAGAAGACTACAAATGTAAAGATTGAAAAATAACTAAACCAATATTTATTTATATTAATTGCTCCATATTGGGAAAAACAATTTTAATCAGGGAAGAATTTTTAAACTTTTAGAAGAACACCTAAAAGGGGTTTTCAGAATCATTAAAAGGGTTAATTATATGGGCTCTTTAATATGTCAGCTTTTGTTTTTTGACTCTTTTATACAAGTGTACTAGCAGCATTATTCTTATATAACCTCAGCTATGACCAGGTCAACTCTTTGGCTTTATATATAAATTTAAGAAATGGGGCATGATAGGTATTAGTAAAAGAATTCCTGTTGAGCCCTGAAGGTCCTGAAGAGGATATACATCAAGAATTAGAAATAGGTCTGCTATGGATTCAGTTGTGTCCCCTGCCTTCCCCCGCTCCATTTGTAGGTTGGAGCCCTTGCCTCCAATATGATGGTATTTAGAGATGGGGCCTTTGGGCAGTACTTAGGTTTAGATGAGGTCATGAGGCTTTACTGTGATATTCATATTTGGAATTTGAAACTTTATGTTTTGCTTTTTATAAAAATAAAACCCATGGCTTTTCATTTCTCTACCTTTTACATTAGTATACTATGAAATAGTTTTCGAGATCTCATAATAAAGCACTGTGTGATGTGCAGTTCTTTTGTTTAATGGTATTTCTAAGCTTTGGTTCCTCTCCCTGAATAATTTTCATATTTGGTGCTTAAATGAGGCATCACAGAGTCTTGCGTGGTTGTCTAATAAACTAGCCTTATTTAATTAATTTAATAAACTATTTGTATTACAAGGAAAAAAGTCAAAGCCATGAAATATCCATTAAAGTCACAAGTGAAGATGTTGAATCCAGGGCAAGATGTAGCTGAAATGTGTCCTTCCCACACCTCCCTCCCAGTTTTGAAGGGGAGTGGATGTGGATGGGTTTTCAGAATTTTTTCTCAACATTTTATAGATGTTTCCAAATATCTTTTGCTACTATAACACATGGATGCTTTTTCCCATTTGTCTCCTGAGGTTCCTTTAAGGATCAAGTGAGATAATGCTCATGTAAGCACCTTGTAAATGGTCAAGTTCTATGCATCTGTTAATTCTTCTCTGCCTTGCTACTTAGATACAATGACTGTACTCAAACAAATGCACTAAGGGCAACTTCCAGGACCGTGAGCTATAGCTCCGCACTCTTTCCTGCTACACTCCTGGGCTTACTTCTTAGTGAATGCTAAATGCATGTGGCAGGATCCTGACCCCAAATCATTACAATGGATAGACTGTGCGCGCAGAGCTTAAACTATACGTGTGCTTGCTGCAACATGATGGATATAACTGCTTGCTGAGAATTTGATTTATTTTCCAATAGTTTAGCATCCCTCTGCTTTTATCTGATATGACTATTTTACAAGCGTGTGTACCAAGCATGGCTTCAAAATTGCAGGTTATGAAATACAGAAAATGGAACAATTGCCGTGCATAGCAGAAATCTTCCTGTTCAGTCTGTGTGCTGTATATTTTAAAGTAAGATGGACTGCTGAATGGTGATGGGGGCTTGCCTTGGGCTTCATCATTTTTCCCCCTACGGGTAAAAGGAAATGCAAGACTTTCTTCTTCATTTTCAACTTCATATTGTTAGTTGGTTTTTCACAGGTTGGTTTGTGATGATGGGTTTTTGCCTTATCATTTGTTGGCATAATAAAAATGACATGATGATGGGGAAGAGAGCAGTTCCCTTTTAGGATGGAACAGAAAAGCAGGAGACCAGAGATGAAAATGGAGCAGACTGATGGGGATGCCTCCCCCTTTCCCATTTCACCCTGACCCAAATCTCTATTTTTTTTAATAATACACTTGCTCGCCAAGAAATGCCCATCAGAAACGCACTGCTATTATGTATATGCATATGTTTGTGTGTAGAATAGCCTGGCTAGTTGGCAGTCTGTGTAGCTGATGTACCAGAGTAGGGACCCAGTGTCTACCAGGACAGCTTGCTTCATTGGAAGTTGTATTTATTTCAGGGTTCTTCCCTCAAATATCCTTCCTTTCCCCCGGGGTCAAAATTGACTCTGAGTTGTGAGTAATTGGTATCTAAGAACAGAGCAAATCAAGAGCTCGTTTCGACTCTGATAATACCTCTACTCTGCTGGAGGTTTCCTTTAGGTCATCTGTGCAGAAGGGATTGCCGGGCAGCATGGGACCGTGATTGGCATCATTTGGAGCAGACTTCAGCAGAAGCCAAGCGTGACAGACCTGGGAGTTTGTGCTAGTGTGGTGGAGGAAGGTACATTAATGGACAGTGCAGAGGCTGTGGTGATGAAGCGTGTACCTTCTCATTGGGTGTATCTGGGATGTCAGTCATCTGGGACCTGGCCTGGGTCTTCATCTGTGCATTACAGTGCTTGCTAGAAAATGCAGATTCGGACCTTATGGATAAGTACTTTCATGGTTAGGCAGCATCCTGCCAACTTGCGTTCCTCCCATGCTATGTCACTCCTGAGTTTTTCCATTTGAGGACACACTGCATTTGCATCTCTTTCCATGGCTCCACTGTCATCTTGGATGATTGATTGCTTGATTATTTTAAGTAAGTTAAGTCTGTATAGAATTTAGCGGTTATTTTGGAGGAGCAGATGGTTTCCTATTTCTTTTTGATAATAGTTCCTTAAGTGGCTTTTCATTTAAAATACATGCCCGAACTTTATTGAGCATTTGCTATGTTTAGACACTGTGCTAAGTATTTTATGTGGTCCTCATAGCACTCTTATAAAGTAGATGCAATAATTATGTCCATTTACAGAAAGGAAACTAAGCTGTAGAGAAGTTCAGTGACTTGTCTAAAGTCATATGGCTGTGAATGGGAGAGAGGGGTTTAAATCCAAGCATTTCGATTTTGGGGTCTGGATGTTTAAGCCCAACCTGATGTTCCTTTGCAGGGCATCTGTCAGGCACAACAAAAATTCAGTGAAGGCTTCCAGTGTACTAGATTCTGATGTAGGTGTTCAAGTTGTACCCAGAATAGGTTAAATATCTCACGGAGCTTTCATTCTAGTGATACGGGGGAGGTCAGACATCAAATGAACAAGTAAGATCATTTTAAATAGGAATAAGGAAGTATGAAAACCCAGGATCAGGTACTTGAGTGACTGGTGGAAAAGAAAATGAGTGGTTGGGGTAGTTAGAGAAGGTCTCTCTTAAGAGATGGCATTTGAACTTGGACCTTAATGAGAAGGGGTCAGACATGCCTATTTTGTGGGAAGAAGGAGCTGACTGCAAAGGCAAAGGCCATGTGGTAGGAACATGTGCTGTGTTCAAATGCCACAAAGCAGGTCACTGAGTGTACTGAGCGGAGGGAAAGCAATGAGAAATGTGAGCGGGAGATGAGAAGGAACAGATGTCTTTGTGGCATAAAGTGACTTCAGGAATGACGCATCCCATCTCCCCTGGCTCCATAGGCAGGGCTTTGCACTTGACACAATGCTTAACTGCTTGTGATTCCCTGGCCCCCATGCAATTTCACTCCTCTGTGCCTTGACCTTTGCTTCTCCTGCCTGGAACATCTTTTCCCCACATTTATTCCTGGTCAACTTTCATTCTTCCCTTGACACTCTTCTCAGGGTTCATTTCCTGTGGTGGAGCTTCTCAAATTGGGCCTGATTTTTGCCCCTCCTCTGGATTTCCCTTCATTTCTGTCTGAATGTTTAACATGCCTTTATAATTCTTCATTTACATGCTACTCTGTAAGAATAAGAGCTACCTGAGGGCAAAGAGTACGTCTTGCTCATCCGTGTATCCGCAGTACCCAGGCCTGCGTGTGACTTACAGAAGGTAGTACATGTGTGGTGAACTGACCTGAAGGCAAGTTAAAGAATCACAAATGGAAGCACAGCAGGTTCAGTGGCACTTAGAGTTCTCAGGGGGTGGGTGTTAGATGCGTTTCGCTCATCTGTCCCTGCTTCATTCTAAGGGTTGGCCAGGGCTTTCTCACTTCTTCATTACGAGAATGATCTAGTCATTATGGCCAAGGGAACATCTCCATTATCCCATTTAATTGTCACAATAACTCATGAGTAAGGCACTCCTCCTGTCCATTTGACAGTTGAGGAAACTGAGGACGAAGGAGATTTGGCAATGTCCCTGAGGATGCTCAGCCTTTTAGAGGTGGGCCTGGGATTCAAGCTGAACTTTGACTCTCAAGTCATTCTGTTGACCAGGACAGAAAAGCTGATTCGGCTAGTGTTTTCATCATGCCCGATGGCTCTGGAGGACCCTAAGATCACCCAGAGGCTTCAAATGGAGGCAAAAGTGCTCAACACCATCCATCACTTTGAAGGGCAAAGGATTCTGGCCCCCTGGTCACCTCTTCCCTGCAGCCAGATCACCCTCGCCCTGCTTCCCCATACACGCTGTGTACATCCCTGCCTCAGCACTCCTGCTCAGAGGGCCTCCCTTCCACGTGCCTTCCCTATCGCCTCCTCCAAGGCTTTGCTCCCTTGTGGATTAAACTTCATGTGGCAAAGATAATAATAACAGTCTAAAAAGAGCTAACATTTACAGAGTTCTTACTACATGCCAGACATTATCTCATTTAATTCTGCAGTACTTTGGGAAGTTGGTACTACGACTATCTCTATGTTACACGGGTGGTGGAAACAACGCAAAGAGATGATATGCAGGAATAATGACTACAGTGTGATGGAGGGTTTTTTTTCTCCTTTCCTCTTTTCTCCTCTTCCCTTTTCTTTCTGTCCCTCCCTCCCACCTTCCTTCCTTTTCATTTTCTCCTTTTCTCCTCCCTTCTTCCCTTTCTCCTCTTTCTCTCTCTCTCCCATCCTCCTCCTCCTCTCTCTCTTCTCTTCTCTACTAAGCACCATTGCCCTTTTCTGTAGCTATTAGTTATTTCCCTGATGGCGTTTGGAATTACCTGCCCCACGCTGGGTGCAGTCTTGGTGAAATAGTCGATCAAGGTGACTTCTACCCCTTCCCCTGTACTGCCAACTTGCTCCAGTCAGGTAGTGATGTGTGACCCAATCTGGGCCAATCAGTTTTTCTCTTGAGATACTAAACTCCGGCAGAATGGTACCTGGATGGAAAAGCAGCTGGAGATGATTTATCTGAGCTGTACCCTGTCAGGATATCAATTTGCTGCTGCTACCTTGATCCCTGGAGCAACCTTTACTTTTGCCCCTTCCGCATCCATTTTTAAGCTACTCTTTCAAGTCCGTGAGCCACATTGTAGCTTTGCGATAAATCCCCTTTTTGGTTGAGCTAGCCAGAGTGAATTTCAATAGTTTGTAACCAATGGATCCTATCAGATATAACTAATAACACTGACATCCATCCCAAATTGTGTGACAGACCTTCCTGGATCACCTTAAGCACCCCCAAAATATCTCTTCCTTCATGATTGCCTAAGGTACCTGGAATATTCACCAGAATTGCTGGATCTGTTTTCTGTCAATTTAGGCTTGGATCTCTTAATAACTATTCAATAAGTATATAGTTGGAATTATATTTTGATTCTTTTTTTATTCAGTAAGTGGTGGACATTGGGGCCATCCCCCACAGAATGTGGAACATCACATCATCTCAAGGAGACATAATATCTGGAGCAAACTGAAGTGTTTCTTTCTGGTTCCCCCAATTTTATAGAGTGAGACTTCTGGCTTATCGGTTGAGCTTTGATCTTTGCTCCAGTGCTGCTGTATTTAATAATTTGTTTTGACACGACTGATTTTAGATGTTTATTGTATAGTTCCAAGTTTAAAATTCAGTTAGTTATTGGTGTGGCTGAGCTTGCCTGTGGTCTTGTTGACCCACCATCAGTAATGAGGAGATTTACGTTAAAACACTGTTAGATTTAGATGATCATCAAGTACCACATGGGAGGGAAAAGAAAGTAGCAAGAAAAAAGCCCTATTCTACAGCCTTAGGGGGAGGAAGGTGGGCTGGAAGAGGAAGAATAGTCCCTCACTAAGTTTTCTAGGAATGGCGGTGGGCTTTGGGCCTGGCTGTGTGATCATGCCCCTCAACAAGGAAAATCCACCCTTTTCTAGCACAGCTGGGTAGTGCACCCTGTTTCCTTCCTCTCTGTACCATCTGATTGTGCAGATCCCCTGAAACACTGAGTGTGGGGAACTTCACAGATTCTAGGGTCAGGTGGAAGCGAGTAAATGCTTGTGGATGGGCTGATTGTCCACCTTCATTCATCTCCCTTATAGGGAATTATTGTCTTTGGCCAGCACTTGCTCACTTCTTTTCTGCTAACAATAACTTGATTTCATTTGTGACCATTTCTCCCATGAGTCACAGTTTATATGGCTCTGTCTATACCCTTACTGTCAGCTCCTGGGTGGGCTTGTGCTCTAGCTATTTTACTCCCTAGGGTCATGGCAATGATGTACAATTCTAAGACTTGCTTCTGAACTTCTTGGAGGAATCCTTCCTTCCAGTTGGCTTTATGGGATGATAGGAAATGGACGTGGAGATGCTGTTGGCCTGCTTTCCATGCAGTGCACGGGGATGGTATTGAAAGAGTCAGCTTTCTTTTTTGTGTTCAAAGTTATTTATGTATGTATGTATGTATTTATAGGAAGTGAGAGCATGGGCAAGGGAGGGGCAGAGAGAGAGAATCCCAAGCAGGCTCCATGCTGTCAGCACAGGGCCCAACACAGAGCTTGATCTCAAGAACTGTGAGGTCATGACCTGAGCTGTGATCAAGAGTCAGACGCCTAACTGACTGAATCCCTCAGGCACCTCAAGAGGCCCCTTCTGATGACAGTGTTGGAGCACCTGGACCCAGCCTTGCCATTCTTTGTAGCTTTTGACCGACATGAACCCATACATTTCCTTTTTGTCTCAAGCATTTTGGTTCCTGACAGATCCACCTAACCAGGACTCCTGATTAGCTTCAAGATCACTGCATCTCACAGAATAGGCTAGTAAATTTGGGAGACAGGAACTCTCTGAGCCTCCGAGTGCTTTCAGTGTCTTTCACAGTGTGGCTCCAGTGGAGAATGGTTAGAGAAGGGATATAATAACTCCTCTGTCAACTTAAACTAGAAAAGATCTGTGCAGGTGGTTGAGGTGACAGCCCCTACAGAAATGTCCCCATGGTGTGGGAGGAGCTTCAGGAGTTGGATTGTTACAGCAGAGAAATACCTAGATTGTCAAAAACAGTTGTATGAAAGGAAAGAAGAACATGTTTTTTCTCCTTCTCCCAATTACTTCCTTAAAATTTTTTGTTGTTGTTGCACATATTAACGGGGGAAACTTAAACCATCAAAAACAGATTTCCGCCCCCAAAGAACAGGCATCAAAGTTTCTATAAGACTTTGTGCTTTTATTTGAGTGGCTATGAATAACCAGGAGCTAGCCTAGGAAGCAAAAGGGATGCCTCCTTCTCAATTACCGTGAATAATGCCCCCCGTCTGTCCTTGATGAAGTCTCCTCCATCCATCCTGACAAGCTTCTCCAGAACAGGGTCACAGTGTGCAACAGAGTGAGTGCCCCAGAATATGACATGATTTGATCCATCCTAAGAAATCAACTTGTCACAAACCTAAATCTTGGTTAACTAGGGCAACACACTGTAGAACACTTGTGTGTGCCCACTTGATTTCCTCCGGACTCTCAACATCAAAGAAGCAGAGAAAAGTTTGTCTGATTAAAGGGTGAGTCACATAGAGAGGGGTCTAAAGACTGGATGGAAATGCAGATATAACCAAGAAAATGGAAATGCAGAGAAGGCTTGGTATGGAGGTGGATGGAGCCAGATGTGCTGACTGTGAGCAAAATGGAAGATATCAGGATGTTATTGGTGAGAGAGGAAGATAACGGAGAAGGGGAAAAACTCCAGGGAAATAAGACTTGACTTCCTTTCAGAACTCCTCGGGTGCTGGGAGTTGATTGGCTAAGGTCAGTCTAACACCTCAGTGACTTTTAAAATAAGTTGTATTTGTAGCTTTCTTAGGGGAAAGAAAAACAGGAGAACATGCTGATCCTTTAGAGTTGTCTTAGGAAACTGGTTTATGTATTTAAAATGGAATGATATTTAAATTTAGGAATAAGGCAGAAGAAGCAAGTGAGGTGTTTCATATGCTACAATTTCCTTTTACTTATTAACTCTTCTGCACTTCTGTTTTTTATTCAGATCTATGTGAACACATTCATACACATTTGCATTACCCAGGGTTCTGTGCTTAAAAATTAATGGAATCTTTCTTCCTTCCTTTCTTTTTTTTTTGGTCTTCACTGCTCTACTGTAGGTGGAGGAGTGTAGTTCAAACGTGGCAGTGAGGCACTGCATGTAGAGGACCCTCTTTAGTACTCATTTCATGGAAGCAGAGGATATATGGAATTAGACAGGATTTGGAGGTTGGAATAAGCTGAATCTCATACTGATTCCACCTAATTATTAGACACATGATAACTGGGACAAATGATGTTTTCTCAGGGTGTCAGTTTCCTCATCTGTAAGGCAGGGATAATAATGCCTTTCTTCCAGGAGCGTTGTGAAGATGAAATGAGATGATGTATGATGTATGAGTGTCCCCCACAAAGCTGCCATCTTTGACGCAGATTGTGATGTGAATGGTGCCCTCTAGAGGTGTGCAGTGAGATTCTAGTCCCTACACCCTCTAGTTATCTGAGATAGTTTACTTACCTTAACTTTAAGGTAAACATAAAATGACTAGAGTCACCATCTTTTGGGTTGAGGCAAGACCGACTCCTTTCTCACTTTCTTAGGATTCTGTCAGGTGTGGGTGGTGGGGGCTCATGTTTACCTGGTTGTCTCTTGCTTTCAACTCTGGTTCCTGCTAAGACCTTGTTTGTCATCTTGTTTTCCACAGATGCTGTTGCAGATGTGGTCCTTTCTCCTTCTTGCCCTAAAGATAATACCACGTGCCTTCAAATTTTACTGAAGGTTTTGATAATGAAGCAGAGCTAGAGCATGAAATAGGAAATATATTCAAAATGAAATATTTTTAAAAAGGAGATCACCTGCATGTCTCAGTCTGTTGAGCATCCAGCTTTGATTTCAGCTCAGGTCATGATCTCATAGTTTGTGAGATTGAGCCCTACGTCAGGCTCTGTGCCAACATCCAGAAGCCTGCTTGGGATTTTGTCTCCCTCACTCTCTGTCCTCCCCTGCTCATTCTCTCTCTCTCAAAATAAATAAACATTTAAAAGAGATAAAATGAAATGCTTATTTTCACTGGTCTTGAACTCCATGCCCATTCTGGCCCAGGGGATTCCCATTTGCTGTCTTGCCTCTTCAACTTTGGCTGCCCCTCATTCTCTTGGGATTCACCTCCACAGTCCCTTCAACCTTTCTTCGGATGCTCATATTTCCAGGTCTCCTAAATCCCCATCTCCACATCTGCCACTGGAAAGCAGAAGCATTTTCTCATTTGATTATGTAGTGCATTTAATACTCCCATTTCACATGAGGTTTCCGGAGTCCACTGTTGTTGAATCTAAAAATGCACCTAGGCATCCATCTATTCTGTAATGAATGTCTGGTCCTCCTTTACTATATGAAAGTGCTGTAGTCCTTTCTCCTGTGAAACTGTAATTGTTCCTCTACTCATTAAAACTGCAAAATACTAAGCCTGTGATAGATGCAAACAAGAGTTAATGATAGAATGAAAACAATAACAGTAACAATAAAAACAAGGTGGGCATGGAATTTGTTGCTAGCCTGTAGAGTGTGTGGCTCCTATGCTAACATTGACGGAAAGTTGCTGGGTCCTGGGGTTGGCGGAAGAGGAGCTCATTCAACAACCAGACACTGCCCCAGACACCTCAGTAAACAACATGTGCTCAGAGAGGGTGCTCACACGGCTCGAGTTTGTGCCTTTGTGGTCCCCATGTCACAGGTGGTACTTGGCTGACTAAGTGATCTAAGAAGGTAGAAATATTAACAAATAAGGAAAACCCTGCAAATATTCCAGATCACAGATGTGTAATGACCAAGTACGCCCAAAATTGGTCTGAACAAGGTGGCAGGTAGACTTCATCCCTTCCTTCAGGTTTTCGGTCAAATTCACCTTCTCACTGAGGAGAAGGCCTGGCCACCCTTCCTCTGATTTGTAACCCCCTGTCTCAATGTTCCCTCTGCTCATTTTCTCTTCTTTATTTTTCTCTCATGCATTTATCACCATTTGACAAACTATATTTATTTATTTGTAGTGCCCTATGTTCTCTGTGCTCCCATACTAGATGTAAGTGCCACATGGGTGTGATTTTATTCTGTGTTATTCATTGCTGTGTCCTGGAGCCTAGCACAGAGCTAGGCATGTTCCGTCTCAGTACACATCCATTGACTGTTTATCGACTCCCTGACTGGGAAACTGGATATGATAACAATGTCCTATTCTCTTATGTGCTACTTTATATTTTACAGACAGCTTTCGTGCAGGACATCCTGCTTAACCTGCCACCAATTTGGAGGGCAGAGAAGGCAGGCAGGCTAGCATGGTGATGTGAGCTCTCAGGGTCATCTAGGTTATAAGCAGTCCAACTGGGGGCTGGGTCCCTCCTCTTGTGACTCCAAATCCTACTGTTTTCCCCACTGCATATACCAAGTTGCAGCAAACAAGTGTTGTTTGCATAAAACACAACAAATACTTTGGGGCAGAGAGAGTGATGGAAGCATTTGGGGCTAAGCATCCCACAGCATCTCTGCTGTCCCATTATCCTAGTCTGAAATGCTTGGCTGACTGGGTCTTGTCTGCCAAAGTGAGGCCAGGTACCATATACATCATAATGGCACCACACCAGCTGCAGTCTCAAATGTTGAGGCTCCAAGCCAAGTTTAGCAAAACCAGACCAGACTCACTGAAAGCCTTTCACGCAAACATCTTAACCAGCCCAACAGCATGGGGGGTGGGGGTGGCGGTGTGTGTGTGTGTGTGGAGGGGGGGGGAACAGGAAAGAGCAAATTCTTGAGTGCTGATGGGCCTGGGGACTCATGTTCATAATAATAAAGACTCACATTTGTCAAAAGATTTACAGTCACCACATTTCTTGAACATTTACCCTCAAATTTGATTTAAAAAAAAATTCAGAGGAAGTCTCTTGGTTAAAGGGGAGACAGACATAAACTTGTCTGCTTTACAGATGAGGAAGCGGAGGCCTGGACAGACGGTGCAATTAGTCTATTGTTAGATGATTCCTAAAGGACAGAATTCAATTTTCAGGAGTTTTGAAACTAAGGTTGGTGGGTTCTTCTTTTTATTAGAGTGTTTCTCAAGGTTTAGCATAAGTGAGAATCATGTGGAGAGTTCAAGTTCCCCCACCTATTTTGGTTCAGTAGATCTGGGTGACTTCAGGGAATTTGCATTTCTTATAAACTCCCAGTGGAAGCTGCTGTTGTGGATCTGCTGATCACACTTTGAGTAGCATTGACATAGACATTAGAGCAGACTTTACAATCTCCCATCCAACTGGGCTTCCTTCTAGTCACCTCTCCTCATACCTTGTATTACACATTTGATATTATAATTCCTGCTACACATCCCTTGTTTACTATACTCCAGCCATGCTGGCCTCTTCGCCATTTTTTGAGCTCGCCCTGCATGATCTTGCCTCAGGGACTTTACCCTTGCTTTCTCTTCTGCCCAGAATGTTTTTAACCCTAGATAGCCACCTGACTCACACCTTCTTTTCTTTCAACCTGCTCAGATGTTACCTTTGTAGTGATGCCTTTCTGACCACCCCAACCCCTAACTCTCTGTATCTGTTACTTTCCATAGTATTTACTACCTTGTAATATACCAGCCAATTATTTATTTAATTTCGTCATTGTCTCTTTACCCAGCCTTTTATAAAAGTGTCAACTCTGAGGATGGGTCTTCTTTTTTCACCACTATATCCCCAGCATCTAGGACAGTGCCTGACATAAAACAGGCTCTTAAAAAAAAAGTAGTTTCTGAAGGAATAGAGGGAAGGGGGAAGCAAAATCAAGGATGCTGCCATCTTTTAAATCCAGATTTTCTTTTTTAAATAATAAATCCAGATTTTCTTATAAAAAGAAGATTTGTTTTTATTTAAGCGAGAAAATAAGAATATATTTTCAAACCCTTAATATATTTACTTAGTTTTGAGAAGTTAAAAAGTGGTAGAAAATCACAAGGAAATCACCTAGGTATACCTCACACACAATTAACAATTGTTGCCATTTTGTCAGATTTACTTCACTATTTAATACATAAATAAAATTACAAAGTTCACATGCCTGTTGTTTCATTTATTTCCTCAGTTCCCCAGAAAAAACCTCTGTTGTGAATGTTGAATATTTTCTTCCAGTGCAAATAGATTTACCTATATGCATATGCATCTCAAAAATCAGACCTTGATGCAAAAGGAAAGTTGCCGAATGGATTTTTATAGTATAATGTGCTTAATTGAAATACACGCCTACCCACAAAAAAGTGCTATATTGTTCAGGCATTAAATTAAAATTCCTTTAAGTAGAAGAAAGCACTTGGATAAAGTTTCAGAAAGATTGTGCTATTTAAGAATAACTCTCCATAAAGAAAATCTTTATAAAGGAGGGAAAATAATGATCTAATACTGTTTAAGATAATGTCATTTTCATTTTACACGTTGTGTTGAGTCTGTGAAGATTTTTTAAAACTTTATGGTGATAAGGTCTAGAGAAATACTAACACAGGTGGGTTTGATTTTATTCATTGATATAATTGTACAGTTGAAAGAAGTCCTGGGAATGAATTAGATGCATGATTGATTAATGATGAGCTTCATTCATTCTTGGTGTATGGTACTTGGGGATAAAGCTCTCCATACTGTGTTTGTTTGCAGAACTCTATTTAGCAAACCTTTGGTCTTGGTGACTATATAAATTGGCAATTACATGCACGTTAAACAGAGGAATATTGTGTTGAATTAAATTGTACAGTGGTTTGGCTTGAACTTGGTTCATGCTAGCAAGTCTTTTGCTTATTAAATCTGTGCAGTAGCTATAAAATCTTTATATTATGTGAAGAGTTTTACTCTTTTACAAAACAAGCACATTATCAGATGGTTTCTCAGAGTGTGAAAAGAATAAGAAATTAAAATGTATTTGAATTGTGAATCACATCTGATAGCATATGTTCTTTTCTCTTTGCTTCGTTTACACACAGGGCTCAGTACGGGGCAGTGCATTTGAGGGCCACTGTCAATGCACCCTTCCTGTCAGAGGAAGGAGAAAGATGCTTCAAGGGCTCTGGGGTTTTGTTCAATGCCGCCTCCTGCAGGCAGGAAACATTTCTTTGAATGGTCATGTTTCTCTTTACATTTCTTTAAATCAAATTGCATTCAATTCTGAAATAGTTCCATTTAAAAGATACATATATTTGGGGCGCCTGGGTGGCTTAGTCGGTTAAGCATACAACTTTCACTTAGGTCATGATCTCGCAGTTCGTGGGTTTGAGCCCCGCGTCGGGCTCTGTGCTGACTGCCAGCTCAGAGCCTGGAGCCTGTTTCAGAGTCTGTGACTCCCTCTCTCTCTGACCCTCCCCTGCTCACGCTGTCTCTCTCTCTCTCTCTCTCCTAGAAATAAATAAAACTTTTAAAAAAATAAAAGATACATATATTTAAAATTACTTGTTAAATTAGTTCACTTTTTTTATCCCCAAATCGTGACACAAAATGGCAACTCCAGAGAAAATGAACCCTGTTTACCCTGGCATTCTGTCACATTTCCCTGGGTTTGATGGGAATACCAGGGTGGTAAACATGGCTGTAAAGTATTATGTTAAATTTGAGGACAAGCTATATTGTCATTGTTTGTAATTTTCATTGCCTTACTATTGCTTAAAGTCATCTTACTGGCAGTGGATTTTTGGTGTTTTTTGTTTTGTTTTTCAAGCCAATTTTTTTTCTCTCTCTGCCTTGGTTTGTCCATTTATAACATGGAATAAGAAAAATATTGAGTTCCTTAGATTAAGGTAACTTCACACAAAATTATATGAGCAATAGCTAACATTCACTGCCTGTTGATCTTGCATCAGGCACTGCTCAATGGTTCCTTGTGCTGCCTGTGGATTTGTTTCTTTTCACAACTGTCCCGTGGGGCAGCCACTTTGATCATATTCATGTTCAGAATAAGAGTCCACAGTGCTAGGAGGTCAAGATATCGCTTTACTAAAGGACAGAATTTTTCAGAAATTCTCATAATTATGATCACATAAGTTTTGGAAATCCTGCTTGTAATACCGGAGAGTCACAATGACAACATAGCATAAGCCCTGAAACATGTTGCAGTGGGGGGAAAAAGCCCAAAATAGTATTTCCTTGACTTTGTTTAATCAAAAACTTCCGAAACGAATTTGATCCCAGGGTCTTTTTCTCCTGTCCCGTCCTGCAGACCAGCATCACTACCTCCCAGAGTTAGCATCCTCAGAACGAACTTGGAGAATTAGCAGACAGAGCTCCAAGGTTCTGGGAAGAAACATGGGGCTTCTGTGATTGGGAACAAGAATTCTTAACTGTGATTCTCCGTTGGATCTTTGACATCGCTCTTTGGAGAGAAAGACAGTTAATTCAACACAGATGAGAATCTATCCATAAATTAATGATGGCTGAGAATTAGTAAAGATTTTTCAATTTAATCAAATAAATGTCGAGTACTTACCAGGTGCCAGATGCTGTTCTAGATGTTTGGAATATAACAATGAGTAAAACAGACATGTATCCCTGCCCTTATGGAGGAGATAAGCAATAAACAAAATAATTAAGTAAATTACCTATTACATGAGAAAGAGAATTATCCGAAACCCAACTCTTTAAATGTCTGATAAAATGCTTCCAGAATACTTCGTTAGATGAGAGCTGAGGAGGCATGGCAAGAGGAAGACAATGGGAACATCCACCCCAGTGCAAGCAAAAAGGGCTTGCACTGTCTGGAGGGTAACAAAACAGCCATGAAACTGACACAAAATTGGTCTGCCTGTAATTGTCACCACAGACTGATACTTATAAACAATGTCAGTGACAGAGTATTCTTCCTTGAGAAAATCTTTTGTTGATCTAATTTCTAAACAATTGTTATGGTTACTGTTCAGTTTTAATATACGTGTAAACTCTAAATATCTCATGTGCATTGCCTACTTAATAAGCATTATGTTGTACAGGAAAATTCATGTAGATAATTCCTACTAATAAAGTGTCCTCCCCCACTGCCTGGCAAAGTAGATGCGGTATTATTAGGGTTTGCTTCAGGAGCGGTACATGTCTTCCATCCCCAGCTTAGCATCCGTGCTTGCGTGTAAATAGTAGGTTCTATGTAACCAACAAGAGCTGAGTGATTGGTGAGACAAAGAAATAGAACTCAGGTTGTACCATTTCTGTCATTCTTTATGACCACTTGAAGATTTTATCTGTGTTTGCAATTTAAAACAATGAAACAGAGGGTGAATAGTGAAGTGACATATTTTTGCTTGGTAAGTGAAAATTTCAGTTCATCCATGAGATATGCTACTACTGCATTTGAATAATATCTTTAAAATAGAAATTTGTTTTTAGAAAATTCTCATTTTTTCCCTGTCTTTCATCTTTCTTGGCTGGTGACCCAAAGTGTTGCAGGAAGGATCCTGTGCTTTGGTCTTAGTCAATGATGGACAGGAAGCCCAGGTCAGTACCCCAGGGCCAGAGGCACAGAAGGTGAGGGTTAACGGGCATGCCCCTCACCTGAGAAGGCCGTCACTGCACTCAGGACGATTTCCAACACCCACATCATTCTCAGAAAATTCTTATTTTCTAATATTATTAAACTGAAATGTATTCATTTCTGAGGCAAACATTATGTAGGCATAACTTTTTCTCTTCCCCCCCCCAAAATACATTAATGTGATGAAAATTATCAACCTATTGCTTTTATTCCTTTTTTGTACTATGATATTTATTTTTTCTTTGTTCAGTGTTAAATTGTATTACTGGCATGCATATGTATAGAAAGATCAATGAAAGAAAATGTCTACAGTTTCTGATTCTCCTCTGGCCATTATTATTGCTAATTTCATGATTATTCCTAAAACTAATTCTTTTGTAGGGGGGAGAGAGAAAATATGATCTGCTCTGGGTGTTAAATATGCTAGTTATGTCATTACACTTGAATGAGATTAAGGTTCCTTTTTTGGGAAGTTAGATTTTTCTTCTCGGCTAATCATCTGTCTTGTGACAGGCCTAATAACTTTTAACCAGACATCCTTTATTGTACCTAGTCTAACAATATTATCTAACCACTTTCCCCCTGCTAGAAATGTGTCTAACAAGAAAAAAATCTGGGAATTGGTTTCTCAGGACCTTTTTCCCTGTGGCGAGTTGAAATAAAACTTGGGCACGAGTTTACAATTAGGTAGTTTAAAAAGTTGCTTTAGCGTACATTTAATAAGACCTATCGTTTAAAAAAAGACAAACCAAAGCAGAGGAGGATAGAAGCATTGGCAGCAGGGATAGGGTGGTGGTGGGTTTCACTTCAGAGCAAAGTGGTTAGAGCAGTAACACTGAAGCGAAGATGTGAAGAAAGTGAGGGAGTTCACCAGGCAAGTATCTGCAAAAAGGCGCACCTGGTGGCTCAGTTGTTGCGTGTCTGACTTCAACTCAGGTATGATCTCATGTCTTGTGGGTTCAAGCCCCACGTCGGGCTCTGTGCTGACAGCTCAGAGCCTGGAGTCTGCTTCAGATTCTGTGTCTCCCTCTCTCTCTGCCCCTCCCTCACCTGTACTTTGTCTCTCTCTCTCTCTCTCTCTCAAAAATAAACACTAAAAAATTTTTTTAAAAAAAGATCCTGTTTAAAGCCTCATGTTTTTCTTTCCCTCCTGGGATGGCTTCTTCATTTAAAATCATATAGAGTTTTAGTTGCACGTTTTAATATACTGCTTTGTCCTAAATCTTTGGTTTCTAGGCTTATCCACCTTTCTAGGTTTTTGGCAGTTTAAGGGCATGACTGTACTTTATCTCCCTTTGTAATTTCACTCATTCACTTATCCATTAGAAATTTATTGAGCACTTACTATGTGCCAGAAATTGTGCTAGACCCCTGTTAAATTCATAACATAACCTTAAAAGTTATGTTATCCTGAAACATGCCACTCCAAAATATGTTACTTGGGCATATTGGTTATATTAAGCTGTGGGTACTTGAGAAGTGGAAAATGCAGGAAGGGGCTTTCTATGAATATGCCTTATCTGCCCAAAGACAGATCCTCCAAAAGGAACTCAGTTGTCATACATGCCCTGCCGGAGGCCGGCTCCAGCAAGTCCAGGGGTCCCTGAAGGATGGATGGTGTTGGCGAGAGAGAGAGTGAGAGAGCCCCGAGTTTCTTTCTGATCACCAGGCAGGCATTCAGTTTTGGTGTCTTTATTTATAGGTCAAACGATAACTTGACATCAGAAAAAGGAATTTTTACAATGGATAACTCTTTGTGATAAGATGCTTTGGAAAGTGTACAGAAGCAGGTTTTACAGAAATATTCTTGCAGAGCTAGTCCTATCATAGTGAGGTTAAGTAAATCTTATAACTAAGGAATTAGCAGGGTGTTCTTTGTAAAAGGCAGGATACATATTTGTTCTAAGTTAATAACGCTAAGGTTAGGTCATAGGTTAAGTGTATAGATGGGCGAAGAGTCATTCTGTCTGGCTCACGAGAGGACGAATGTTTTTGAGCTGGTTAATACGTTGTTTGTGGAAACCTTTTTGACTTGATGCTGAATGTGTAAACACCAGGGAGGCTCTAAATGTGTCAGCCTTTGTTTTTGGGTTATGTTTTAGCTACTCTTATCTATCCTCATCCCAGCCGCCCCTGTAAGGGAGGGTGTTTGTGGAAAGTAGGCCTTGGGGAAGGGACTGCCATGCATCACCAGTTAGAAAAGGTGTAAGTATTAACTTAAGTTTTGCCCTTATCTGTTCCTTAACTCTAAATTAGGCTCTTTGTCTTGGGGCCAGGCTCAATTGTAACTCTTATGTTCTTAACCCCCTTTATTATCTAAGTCTTGGATCTGCAAGGCCCATAGGAAGAGCCTTTTGACAATCATCCACAGAGCTTTCATCTAAAATCTCTTTTGAAAAGGCAGGAATATGCTTTTCCTTATGAGGTATCTGTGTGCAGAATATCGGTATGATTTGTAATATTGTGAGGCCTGGTCAATACCAGCAGGCTCATTTCCAACATGAGCCAGCAGTAGCAGAAAGAGACACTAGTTTTCGTTTCTCATGGCAGGAGGTGTGCATACACTGCCATTTCTTGTTGTGACTGCCATCCAAAGAGACGGGTGCAGCTCCCAGCAATGCCCCCTTAAAAGTTTTATCAACCAGAGAAGATCGTCTCTTATAGGAGAGAAGGCTGGACGTTAACAGCACAGCCGGACAAACTTTGTCACAAGCTATCACACCTCCTATCTATTTTTCTGAGGGCCCATTCATTTTCCCTAAAAACCATTCACTCTCCTCTAAGTTGCCCATATCCCTTCTCCCCTTTTCTTATTTTTTTTAATGTTTATTTATTTTTGAGAGAGAGAGAGAGAGACTGAGGGGGGGAGGGACCGATTGGGAGACAGAGGATCTGAAGCAGGCTCTGTGCTGACAACAGAGAGCCCTATGCAGGATTTAAACCCATGAATCATGAGATCATGACCTGAACTGAAGGTGGATGCTTAACCAACTGAGCCACCCAGGTGCCCCTCCCCTTTCCTTATTAAGATGTTTTTTTAAGCTTGAATTCTAAGCCAATTCTTTGAGTTACTCATTTTTCCCTATGTGTGTCTCCACTGGGATATACATGTGAATCAATGTCTATTTGTTTCCTGTTATTAGTCTTTTTAAAGTTTATTTATTTTGAAAGAGAGAGAATGAGAAAGAGTCGGGGAGAGGAGCAGAGAGAGGGAGAGAGAATCCCAAGAAATCTCTGCACTGTCAGCATGGGACCTGATGTGGGGCTTAATCTGACAAACGGTGAGATCATGACCTGAGCCAAAATCAAGATTTGGATGCTCAACTGACTGAGCCACCCATGCACCGCATTAATTTGTTTCTTTATTGGAGGGGTTTCAGACAAAACTCAGAGAGGTAGAGGGGGAATTATTTTTCCTTCCCTATAACCTTCTACCCTCAAGGAATACATAGTTTGCAGGAAGACATAGGAGTAGGGCAGTATTTACAGTGCAATATAAAAGGTCTCACTGGAACATAGACAGGGTATCTAATGGGGGAACTGGGGATGGGACCAGTTGTGATCAGGGAAGCCTCTCAGGAAGAGGTGATGATTATTTACACCTATAGCCCACTAGGGGAACTTGCTGGTATTGAGGAGATGGTGTTTTGAGGTAACTCTCTTGAAGAGTAGAAGGAGTGGGGGAGGGAAGGTGCAGCCTATTTGCTTTTGAATAAGGCTGCTTAAAACTGTACAAGGCCCCTGTGAGTACCCCAGGCTGCTAAAGCCCTGATCCCATCACTGGGAGGGATAGTCGCCAGCTTCAGCCGTTTCTTGACTCCGTTCCTTCTGTCTTGGTTGGAATGTCCTTTTCTGATCCACCAATGTTCTTCAGATGTTTGACTCATAACTCAGGGCAAGTTATTTCAGGAGACATGGCATCCCTCTGGTTTTGGAATGTCTGGTTTGCAGTGAGATTTTGCTCTAAGGGTAAGAAGGAATTCTGAGCCACAGCCCATGAATATTCACAACCGTCCTGTGAAGCTAATAGCCAACATGAAATCATTTGAATGCATTGTTTTACTTTTATAGATAGGAAAATGCAGGTACAGGTTGGATGAATGCCTTTGTTAGTGTCCCATGGTAAGCTGATGACTGAAGTGGAAGCAGATCTGCAGATTAATAACTTGGGGGCCATTGTCCATCAGCCTGTGCCAGCTGACCTGGAGCCAGAGAACTTGACTTATGATAGCTGCAAATTTCTAGACTTTTGCATTTAAAATGCAGAAAAATAATGATGCATTAACTGTGCATTATATGGGGTTTTTAAAGAAAGCTTACTCATTTATTTTGAGAGAGAAAGAGAATGAGCACATGCACACAAGTGGGGGAGGGGCAGAGAAAGAGGGAGAGAGAGGGAATCCCAACCAGGCTCCGAACTGTCACTGCAGAACCTGATGTGGGGCTGGAACTCAGGGACCTCGAGATCATCACTAATGAGGGAGTGTGAGGCAAACGGAGGGCAAAGTACAGGCTAACAGCACCCTCCCCCCAATCCCAGTTGGGACATGTATGATATTCGTTGGACACTCCCAGCTACCCCAAAACAGGAAAGGACAAAAAACAAATAAGAGACTCCAGCAGTTTACAAGAAAAAGGCAATCCCATCAATTGCAAGTCCAGGTACCCCCTCCTGTTTTAATGTTAATGCTTTGCTAGAGGGGAAAAAACCAACTTAGCTTGACAATAACTAGGCCTCCAGTAAGTCTTTAGCTTGTGAAAGTGTCTTTGGCAACTCCCTCTTGACTTTACCTCTCCTAACTCCATAAAAAGGTCACCCCTCACACTTGCATGCAGCTCTTCCAGCACGCCCCCCACCCCTGCCACTGTCCTGTCCACGTGCTTTAATAAAATAAAATAACTTTTTTTTTTTTTGCCAAAGACATCTTCAAGAATTCTTTTTTTTAAAAATGTTTTTACTTATATCTGAGAGACAGAGAGACAGTGTGAGCAGGGGAGGGTCAGAGAGAGAAAGAGACAGAATCCGAAACAGGCTCCAGGCTCTGAGCTAGTTGCCAGCACAGACCCCGATGCGGGGCTTGAACCCACGAACCATGAGATCATGACCTGAGCCAAAGTCAGATGCTTAACCGACTGAACCACCCAGGCACCCGACATCTTCAAGAATTCTTTTTCAGCAGGGGCACCTGGGTGGCTTAGTCGGTTAAGCGTCCGACTTTCGCTTAGGTCATGATCTTGCGGTTCGTGGGTTTGAGCCCCGCGTCGGGCTCTGTGCTGACTGCTCAGAGTCTGGAGCCTGTTTCGGTCTGTGACTCCCTCTCTCTCTGACCCTCCCCTCCTCACTCTCTCTCTCTCTCTCTCTCTCTCTCCTAGAAATAAATAAAACATTAAAAAAAATTCTTTTTCAGCAGTTAGCTCCGGACCCACGAACCCCACCATTACCTCAAAACTTCATCAGTGACCTGAACTCAAGTTGGATGCTTAACCTACTGAGCCACCCAGGCGCCCCATGTATTGCATGGTTTTGTTGTTGCTTATATATATATGTGCATGTGTGAGAGCATTTTTGTTTGTTTGGTTTTTTTGGAGTGAAAAAAGAGGTCGGTGTGCATGTAATCTGCTTGACTTTGGAGACTCTGCACTGAGGGCATTCATTTGAATGACTGCATAATTATTCGCTCTGAAAGTGGTTTGAGGTATTTATTTTGTTTCAACATTCAAGCACTCGTGACACCTTCCAGCTGACAATAGGAGGTTAGTTACTCTGTCATAGATCTTAAAGGACTTTGAAAGTATTTACTTATTCTTCACTCCACGTTTAGGAAGCTGTTGGTATTGCTTGTTTTCTTCTATTAGGGGAGCAAGCCTATGTAAGTGAAACAGCCTACCCCAGGCTCAGTGAAGAGCCTGGCTAATGCTTTATGAGACCCAGGATGGAATCCCCTCTGATAAAAACATGGCGCTGTAGAGTTCTCCAGCTTGTTGTAACTAAAAGGCTGTAACTTGAACCAGGGGGAAGACAAGAGTAGAGACCGTCCTCGCCTGATGGAGCTTGGATCGTCTCGGGCTGACTTGAAACTCCTCTATTCCCTGAAGGAACATGATCTTGTCCAGTCAACCTTTAAAAAAAAGGCAATTTATGTGGGGAGAGGTTTTATCTAGGAGTCCTCAAAGTGTTGTTGAGCAGGGTAAGTTGTTCAGTTGAGGAAAAGCTCTCCCAGCCCAGGGCCACCATTATTTAAATTCCATCCGGGAGCTACACTCTTTACATTTGAATTCAGCTTCTCTAGAGCTCCCTGACTTGGGTACTCAAGAAATATCAGTAGATTTATTCAGTTCTTTGGGTTAAGTGATTGCCCTCTCGATTTGGCCTCTTTAAAATGCAGGCTCCCTGGAGAGAGAACACATTAAGCTGTTAATATTTACACCTTAGCAGCAGTAGATTTATAACATTCTTTTTCTTCTCTGATGAGGGACCATTCAAGCAGCAAAGGAGGATTGAACTGATGCTTTGCAGTGAGAGGTATTGAAAATGGGGAAAACGTGTGGTCCCTCCCCCATTTGGGGGCCGGGGAGTAGTGGAGTGAGTAGGATGGGCATATTGCCCAGGGGCACTGATGCTGAGGTTGGGTGCTGGGGCCCGAAGCCCAGGAACCTGAGACCGAAGGTGTCCGGGGAGAGAAAGAACTAGAACTGAATAAGAGATGCTGTTTCGTCCGGGTCCTTTAAGAAGCAGATGTCGGGCTGGGTTGGACAAATTAGAGATTGATGAGAACTATTTATGAGGGGAAGTGGGGAGGAAGCTAGAAGAGCCAGCAGACCAAGATGCTGGTCTGACCTGAGTGAATGAGAGAAGGAAGGAACGTTGGTTGGGAGAGTCTTAGGCCATCGGGAAGCCTGTTAGAGGAGTCCCCTGTGTTCTAAGGATGGTCCTGCGTTCGTGTCCCTGCTGTGGTCCCTTGTCAGCTGGGAGCAGGCAGTGGGAAGCATGTGGGAATGCCAGGATGATTTCCGAGAGTGGCCACTGGACCGTCACTTATTTTTGCACCTTGCCCGTGGCAGCAGCGGCGGCGGCGATCTGAGGGGTGCACTGTCATGGTCAGGGAAGCCTGCCTGGAGCTCTTCCAGGGTGCAGGCCACATGACGTGGAGTGGAGATGCCAGGGTCACAGCCCGTGTTTGGAGTTTCAAGAGGGAAATGAAGCAGAAACAGAGACCTTTGAAGACAAACACATTCTATACGGTAGGATGCAGTGTCGTGAGTAGATAGAATGCCAGAGCGTTATTATTCGTCCAACTTTTAGTTTTGCTGCTTACTGGCTGCATGGTCTTGAGAGAGATACTTTAGATCTGTGAACCTCAGTTTCCCCATCAGTAAAGTGGGGATAATAATACTCATCTCAGAGGAGGCTGTGAGGATAAAATGAGATGATGTCTGTACTGTGCCTACCACAGAGCAGACATTCCGTAAGGGGGCAGTGCTTGTGATTCTGTTTTAGGGTTGACTTAGAAGCGTTTTAAAATATGCTTAAGAATGCTTTTGAGATAGCACAGCATGCTTTTAGAGCCATCATTTGTCATATTTTGGCAGATGACCCCAAACACGTATGCATCTGTGTGGTCAGGCTGGCTGAGAACTCTTAACATGTGACCAAGTTCATTTTCTTAAGATATAGTTTATTGTCAAATTGGCTTACATACAGCACTCAGTGCTCATGAGTGCCCTCCTGAATGCCCATCACCCACAAAGAAATAATTCTTGAAGACATTTTTGGTGCAAAAAGGTGATTTTATTAAAGCACGGAGACAGGACCCGTGGGCAGGAAGAACTGCCCAGGGACCATGAGGGGAGACTGGTTTTATTATTATTATTATTTTTTTTTTTTTAATTTTTAAAAAATGTTTTATTTATTTCTGAGAGAGACAGCATGAGCAGGGGAGGATGAGAAACAGAGGGAGACACAGAATCCGAAACAGGCTCCAGGCTCTGAGCTAGCTGTCAGCACAGAGCCCGACGTGGGGCTCGAAACCACGAACTGTGAGATCATGACCTAAGCTGAAGTGGGACGCTTAACAGGTGCCCCAAGACTGCTTTTATACTATGGAGCTGGGGGAGGTAATGTCCAGGGTAAGTTTCCAGTGAGAGTTTCATATGCTAAAGAAGACTCATGGACACTAGAGACCTGGCTATTGTCAAGCTGAGGTTGTTTTTCCCTCTAGCAAATAATAGCAAGAAAACAGTAGGGAGTTTCAGGAGAAATGTTTTACTCTGCCAGCCTCATGTATTTGTCAATGGGCTAGGTTATGAGGAAATTTAATTCTAACTGCCATTTCCTTCTGCCTTTGTTTCCCGCATCGCTATGGAGAAGGATGGAGACTTAGTCCTGCAGGACTATGGCCTCTATCAGTTAACCATTTGTTTTCCCCTTTCCTTTGTTCTTGGGCAGCCAGGAGTGCCTGAGGAATATCCCATCTAGCCCACCTGGGGGTGGGGGGATCATGGTGTTTGCGGCCTGTCAGCTTGTCTTATGCTCCCTCATCAGGACACTTACGTGATTGAACCACCCACGCATCCCCAAGTTCATTTTCTGTATCAAGATGTCTTCAGGCTGATTTGGCTTGGGATCACATGGAAATTTAGCAAAGACCATTCTGTTTGTTGACTTTTTTTTTTCTTTTTTTAACATGTCAGAATGACCAAGTTGTCCCTGGTAAGAGGAGTGGCATGGGGTAGCAATAAACAGGAATCAAAAGGTAATGATAAGTGATGTGTGTAAAAGTAGTTCACAGTTAATAAGGTACTTTTGCAAAAATTGGGCTTCAAGGTATGATCAGTAATAACATTTCATGCCACAGATATGGAAAACTGAAGTGCATAAGTCTCGATATGCATAAGAATGTCTGTCTTGTGCATGTCTTCAAGGGCACATGAAAAAATCAGGCCCCCATTGTGTACTCCCTGCCCAGGAAGGGAGTCAGTGTACTTTACAACACTTCAAGAGAATTATGGGCTTGAGTTATGGTGGGTGTGGGGATGGAAGGTAATATTCCTTGGGGATAGTCACTGGACCTGACCCTGGGGTTAATGTATTCCCAAAATTTGCTTAGGAGGAAGCTCAAAAGAAGGTAACAGAATGGAATACTACCTAATGTGGCTTTAAGCAAATATGAAATGCTTTTAAAAAGCTAGTTCTTGGCAAATGAGGATAATGACTATGCCAATCATTTGCCCATTTACTTTCAATTCTATTCCCTGCCCTTATAAACCCTGACCTGTATTGGAGGAAACTATAATTCCCTGACTCCTGTGCCTTTTAGCTTGTAAAGAGGTTTTGATGTAGGCAGGCCAGGTCCAAGGACCCAGAGGGGGTCCCACAGGACCAGCCAAGAGGGTCCTTGGCTTCATACAGGATAGAAATCAAATGTGAGCCAGCAGGAGGTGAAGGCAGTTTATTAGAAAGAGAGAGAGAGAGAGAGAGAGAGCAGATATAGATGAACCATCCAGGAGACTTGGAAAGGAAAGGAGCATGGGTCTCATATTTGTTCTGGGTCTGAAGTTTTTTATTGAGGCTTGTGGCCTGGTGCATATGTCCTTTCAGAAAATGTCCAGTTGTCCATCATAGGTCATTTACTCCCTGAAGCCAGAGATCTTGGCATCAAGCTGTTTAATGCCAGTGGTCTGGAATATGCCTATAGTATCTTCACCTGGTCATTCTTACCTGGTCCTTACTCAGATGTTATCTATTCTAGAGAAACCATTCAGTCTTTGTCTCTTTCAAGGAGGACATACACAGGGCACCTGGGTGGCTCAGTTGGTTAAGCATCCAATTCTTTTTTAAAAATTAATTAATTCATTTTAAATTTACATCCAAGTTAGTTAGCATATAGTGCAACAATGATTTCAGGAGTAGATTCCAGTGATTCATCCCCTATGTGTAACACCCAGTTCTCATCCCAACAAGTGTCTTCCTTAATGCCCCTTATCCATTTAGCGCATCCCCCTCCCACAACCCTTCCAGCAACCCTCAGTTTGTTCTCTCTGTTTAAGAGTCTCTTATGTTTTGTCCCCCTCCATGTTTTTATATTATTTTTGCTTCCCTTCCTTTATGTTCATCTGTTTTGTATCTTAAGGTCCTCATATGATTGAAGTCATATGACATTTGTCTTTCTCTGACTGACTAATTTCCTTGAAGCATCCAATTCTTAGTCTCAGCTCAGGTATCAGTCTCTGTCCTGAGTTCAAGCTCTGCGGCAACGCCTAGCATGGAGCCTACTTAAAGAAACAAAAACAAAAACAGGGAGGACATAACACTATTTGCATTGTGAGACATGTACAGAGTGGAGTGAGGGTACAGGTCTTAGCAAGAAGAGAACCCGGATAAGAAGCAAAGGGAAAAAAAAAAACAATTTTTATTCTCTTGAGGCCCCTTTGCTTTCCCTGTCTCATAGGTATGATTATTTGCCCGATTTGTTCTGGGGTGAACTGTGCAGACACCTGGCTCTGGAGTTTAGACCCAGCCAGACCCGAAGGAGTCAGGAAGGTTCTTAGTCTTGTTAGGAGAATGAATTCAAGGACAGACATGCATCACACTGGACAAATGACACGAGCAGGAAAGTGTATTAAAGCGAATAGCATACAGAGCAGGTGAGCTCCAGAGAGAGCTCCGCGCCTTGGAGGTTGGGTTTCTTTGTTTATTGTCAGTTGGTTGTTAACCACAGGGTGGAACATTCATTACTTGGGGCGGGAAGCCGGGTTTTGCGTTTTTTTTTCCTAATTTGGTCAGGGGTTTCCGGTATGGCGTCCACCATCTTGGGCCTGTCTGGTTTGAGCCAGGCTTCTTATGGACTGCTGCCAGGACTGACCTCTGACCTTCCCGAATGCTGGCCATGACTTCCTGGTTGCTGACCTCCAGGTATCCTGTGAGAACCTAACTAACTGCCTACTGTAATAGATTTACAGATGAGCAATGAGAAATCTGAAGCGCTGAGGTAGGATGCAGTGAGCCCAAGGTCAAACAAGTAGCCAGGAACTGTGCTAAGATTTAAACCCAGGCGCTCAGGTGGACGGAAGAATGTCACACCACCTCTTTATGACAGCCTCAAGGAGCCTTCGTCTGCCTCTAGAGGTGACATAGGCAGACTTGGAAGTGTACGTTTCCTTCATAGGTTTTAACTTTATTTTTCATTTCTGATTAAAAAAAAGCAATCTGGAACTCCAGGCAGAGATTGCAGAAATAATAGAAAATAGAAGTAGAAAAAAAAAATCACACATAATCATACCTTTATCCAGCAATCATTACTAATATCTGGGCAATTTTTTCTTCCAATCCTTTTTCCTATGGAACAAAATACCTTTGAAACTGTTTTTTGCGTAATTTGAGGAGAAATTTGACTGTGATCAGGGATTATGTCTTGCAAATGCAAGCATGTGAAAAGAGAAACTAATACATAATAAAAATGTTGTGCTCTATTGACTACATTGCCCTGAAAGTTTGCTCGCATGAGGCACTATAGATATTTGGCCAGGTAGACCTAAGGTTAAAGAGGAAGTGTAAAATCAGCAAAACACGGGCTCTGTGCATACCCTGGAAATGTGCCTACTAAATCTTATTCAGTGTGTGTCAGACTCCTTACCTTTCTGTTTTCCCAGAAGATGACTTTGGGATGAAATATTGGAGCTCTTTCAACTGGAACAAAACATTCTCTATTTGTTATACCAATAATGCTTTAACTTCTTGCATTTTACTAGTGTTCTCCACCTGAATTCTCCCTATCCACCTAAAAAAGCAAAACCCAGCAATAATTCAAACCCCTGAGGTACATTATGAAAAACACGTGCAGCAGAATGACTGCATGCTAAGGCAGGCTCCAGGGATGAAATCCCGAGTTTTATTTCCCGAAGTCTCTCTGCTATTCTGTCATGCAGTAGGTGGCTCACTGCTTTTTACCATGCTTCAATGTTTCCAGTCGAAGGGAGGCAAGTGGATGACATAGTGGGCAGGTTCTTTTGTAAAGGCATTGTGGGAATGTGGATGATTATGGGAGGAACACTGTGTGATGCTTGTTGGGGCCTGTTTCAGGCTGGACTCAAGTCCTGAGTCCTAAAAATAAGCTACAACCCAGAGGCAGTCATTTGAGATGCTTTTGTGAATGTAAACGTTTGACTTGAGCTTCTCCCTAAATTACAAGTGTTTATACCCATTCGCCAGTCTTGAAGACTTCTTTGGAGCTATCATTGTGCATAGGTAGATTTTCTTTGTGTCCTGCTATTTTTAGCTTGCTCCAAGATTGCTGTGTTTACTCTGCCCCCTCCCTAAGGACTGTCCCAGAAATTACTCTGGCATAAGGTGTAAGAGAAAAAAGATGATAAGGGTGGCCAGAGGCCCCTGCCTAGATGGGATATGGAGGGGTTCTCACTGGTGACATAGGGAAATGATAGAGCTGGTGGATGTTCTGTTAGGAGGAAGAGAAGGAAAAGAGGGACACAAAGGGGAGCAGGGCCCAAAGGCATCCTAGAAAAGTGCAGGTGAGAGTGGAGGCAGCTCTTTGACCTGGAGATAAGTAAAAGAGCCTGATAAAGCCTGCAGTATGCTTTGTTCCAAGAGGCTGCTTAATTGAAATGATGAGGTCAGGGCTGGAAAAAGGAAGGAATCAGCTGTGGTCTCTTTGTGGCAAATAAAGATCCTATGAGGAAACGCAGTTAAGCCTGGGATCAAGGAATTGGAACGGGGAAAGGTCTTGATTCTAGCTTTTACTGTGTTAGCTCATTGCAATCTCTGGCACTAATACAGATCTCTGGTGGGGATAGCTATCCAAATAAAATGACTTTATCGTTTTCTGGGGCAGTGGAGGAGAAAACAAAAACCTGGTACTTCGTAAGACCATCGTGTAATCAAAGAAGAGCATTCCTCAGGATGGTGCCTCTGAACATATGAAACATTTTCTTAAAATCCCCCCTTTCCCCATTTTCCTTATTTTTTCATAGTTCCATGTTCAGTTTTATGTATTTATATCTTTCTTATCTGTTTGTAGTTTTTTCATAAATAACTGTTCTTTGGGACTGTTACACACTGATGTATTATGACACCTATTGTTTGAGAGACTGGAAATGCCTTTCCTGGATCCCCCTCACTAGGGAACAGTACATGTCTTATAGTAAGTAGCCACTGGATGATTGCACCAAAACCCATTTCATCTTCCTCCTGGGCACCCTGTGGAGAAGAGCCATCTCACCAGAACTCTGTCCTAAGCAAGAAATAAACTTTCATCATGTTAAACCACAGAGACATAGGGGCTTACCAATCACCAGTAATTAGCATTACCCTAGCTCAAACATCTTCTTTTTGTGGAAGTGCTTTTCTTCTCCATGCATGCAGGCAAAGCCACATTCTTCAAGTCCACAGCTCATCTCCATCCCCAGATATACTTTATTGATTCACAGGTGGCACCTTATCCAAACTGAGCCAACTAGTATCATATCCCAGGATTTAAGAACTCAAACCAAGAAAGACCTGACTAGTACATGTCATACATGGTTGCTTATGCAACTGTAATAAAGTGTTACTTTGATGCCCAAAGAATCAATCTCCAGTGAGTATTTAAATACCTAATGTGACACTCAAGGAAATACAGAAGCAAGAAAATAAAAACAGCAGGTCTTGATATTTAAAAGCATGCAATCTAGCTTGGGAATTAAATACACACTGTATAAACCTATGCCAGACTCCATGGCACAGAGAAGACTACAGAGAAATGGTTAGGTATCTGGCATGGAGAATCCTGATGAAAATAACTCACCAGAAGGAACTGAGGTCCTGCTAGAGTTGATGGGAAATGCTAGAAAAGAACGGTTTGATTGCAGTATTTCTTTTCTCCTGAGACATCAGTCAGTTGATAATGTTTTAACATGGGGGATATAAGACTCGTAAAATCTACTTTTAAAAAGGTGGGGGCCACCTGGGTGGCTCAGTCAGTTAAGCATCCGACTTCGGCTCAGGTCATGATCTCACAGTTCATGGGTTCAAGCCCCGCGTCGGGCTTTGTGCTGACAGCTCAGAGCCTGGAGCCTGTTTCGGATTCTGTGTCTCCCTCTCTCTCTGACCCTCCCCTGCTCACGCTGTCTCTCTCTCTCTCTCTCTCAGAAATAAATAAAACATTAAAAAAATTTTGTAATTTAAAAAAAAGGTAGAAAATATATAAAAATATTTTTAGATAGGGCAACAATTTATAGGAGGCATCTCTAGGAGTACTCATCAGCTAGCAAAAAACAAAAACAAAAACAAACCACCGCCAACAATAACCAAAAAAACCATTTACACCATCCTCTCGTTCTCTAAGTTTCAGGAATACTAAGCCACTGAGAGTTCCCTTGTCCTAGACACAATTAGTTTGCCTACTTCCTCCATTTGGGGGTGCCTTCCGCCCCACTTTGGGGCTGAAGAAATAGATCTAAGTAGCCACCTTCACAGTAGAACACACCAGCCACAGCTGATTGGACCAGGGCTAATCACCTGACCCAAGCTGAACCAGTCAGATTACTTATCTATATATAGTTTGAACTATGAGATGTTGAAGCTTTGAGGCCTTCCGAATTAAGGCTTTTGTTCCCAAGGAGCCCTACCATACAGATACCAAAATTACAATCTAGGCATAAAATAGGAGGTAGAGGGAGCTGATTGGCAGAGAGGAGAATGGGTCAGATGTTCAGGTTGAAGGGGAGAGAAGGGGTTGTGTGACACTACTTCTTGGGATTACTGCCTCAACTTGGGCTCTTTACTCTTCCTTTAAGTCCTAATAATACCCTTCCTTTTTACTTGAACTTCTTAGAGTTGGTGTCTGCTTTTTATAGGCTAATAATCCCTGAACACGATAGCCCCAAACACATGTTTCGTTCTCTGGCACGTGTTTCTCCCACCTGCGGTGCTCTGCATGTTACAGCTTTTTGAAAACCCAGCTCAGCAGCCAGTCCCCCTCCTGGGGGTGGGGGGGGGGTTAAGCTGTTACTGAGAGGTGGATAGGTGATAGGGAGAACAAAGACTTTCAGGAGCCCAGTGACAGAGAAGATGTTGGGGCAAAGGACTAGAGCAGTGAGGACAAGGATCAAAGCAGAGATTGTGCTGTGTTGGAGAATAGAGGGAGGAACAACCTTCAAGTATTTCTGAGAGGCATATAGTTGTGACTTTGGCGCCATTTTGTCTGAAGGCAAAGGGCTCACAACATGCTGGATACCAGGGAGGGGTCACACTGTAATTTATCCCACTGAAGAGAAAAGCTATAGCTATTCTTAGGTATCCATAATAACCCATTTCTGTAGCATGGGGAGGTTCAGTTCAGGACAGGGGGCCACTCAGATATACCTCAAATGTTTCTTCTAGAATTCAAATAATCACATTTGAAGACACTATACTGCTTCCCATCAGGGGTGAGAAGTGTATGTGCAAAATAGTGTAAGCTCTGAAGGGCTGGGAGGAGCAGTTGCTCGGCATTGCTGAGGAAGGCCATAATGAGGAATGTCTTCCTGCTGAGAAGCACCAGGATGCGTTTATTGATTGGAGGTGAATGCAGTGAATGTAAAGTTGGGGAGTTTTGCAGTTTAATCTGACATCTGTCATTCCCGGAAGAATGGACCGTTCAAAGTAAAACCTTCTCCATATTGATGTGTAAGAAGAACTCCAGGTTAGGAAAAACGGGGCCCCTGAGATCAGCACTCAGAAAGCTAAGACAGAGCAAATGTCTTCCTAGTAGCTGTTCACAACACGTGGTCCAAGCGAATTGCCTGGTTGGAAGAGTGAAGACAATGCTATACGAAAGCAGCTAATATAATGCCTGGCTCAAAATGCTCAAAATGGAAATCTAAAACACGTTAGTTCTCATCTCCTTTCAAAGACTACAGGACACTTTAGAAGCAGACTCCCTGACTTCTGGAGAGGAAAACAGGATTGGGAAGAACACAGATCTGTTGTTCTGGTGTGCGGAGAAGTTGAATTTTCCATTCTGGGGAGGAATTTTGCCGGGGGAGGGGGAGGTGGTTGAGGAGGAAGCAAAGACAGAGTGGTTGTGTGTGTGTGTGTGTGTGTGTATGTGTGTATATATTTTTTTTTGGTTCTCCTCTTTGCAGGAGGTGGAGAAACTACCCAGACCCAGGCTCCCCTGATCTCACTACACCTTCATGGTTTGCAGCAGGGTTGCTGTTGGGCCCAGCAGCCTGAATCTACAGGCCCAGGCATCCCAACTCTGGAAGGTGCAGCTGGTCTCGGCCCTGTCTCAGGTAAGTAATGGGGACTTTGGGCTGCAATTTCTATTCCTGAATAGGCCTCCTATCTCAGAGTCATGCTTCAACAAACACTCAATTAAAAGGAAAAAACCTCTGGGTGATGGAAGGCACCCTATTACTGAGAAGCAGGGGATGTTTACTGAAGAAAGTGACTTCTCCCTAGTTACTAGTAGCCTGGCGAAGATTTATGAGCCAGTTTGTCCCACAGCAATCAAACTTGACATGTGAAGTTTAAACCGGTGCGTTTTTTTTAATCAACAAAACAAACGAGGTCATGAGAGTTGCTTAGAATTAGGAATTAGGCAAAGCAATGGAGTGTTAAGTCCAGGCTAAGAAGGAGCTAGGGCTGGGGTGGTTCTGGTAGCAAAATACACTAATTTTAGCATCAAATACCTACCTACGAGAAGTCGATATGATTTTTTTTCTTAAATGCCCACACACAGCTCATGACCATCTGAAAAAATACATTTTCGCTGTGGAATACAGGAGTGATCAGAATTTATTCCCGAGGACTGACTCCGAGTTTTGATGTCCGAGGGCAATCCTGTCTGATTGGTACCGCTCAAATGGCAATATTGTTTGCAGAAATGTAGTTAGAGAGATGGCAAGTTAAAGGCTATAAGAAGTTATAGGCAAAGCGAGGGTAACATTGTGTACTGATTTCTGACATGTGATACTACGTGGTACTGACTCATCAGTAACTTGTCTGTTTGGCCTTCCAGAGATGGAGTGTCTGAAAGGAAAGAGAGGAGGAGGAAATGTGGTTTTCAGGCGTGTTAAATACACCACAGTTAACAATTTCCCCCCCTGGAGCACTCTTGGTGGTAAATGAGAGCTCTGGTATCTAATGTTAATAAACCATGGTCACTTCTCCCATGTGGGTTACTTTGAAAAACAGTTGTTTTCCCTCAGTCAGGATTTTGTGACTTGGGACTTTAGAGCAATCCTCTCTCCTTAGCCCCAAAGAGGACTCTCCAAACAGAAAGTGGCCTGCATGTCACCGTGCATGTTTCTGAGCAAGACATTGGCCTTCACCCCTCTATCCCAAGAAATCCAGCATTGCCTGTAGCATGCGCTCTGAAAAAGCCTTATAAGGGAAATTTCAAAAAGCGAGGTGGGGGAGTGAGGTGGATGGGGGGCCAGGGGGAGGCCTTGAATTAAAACTTGTTCAGTCACTTTAAAGTTCTCAACATATTTTCTCATTGGCCAAAATCAAAACAAAGTGACCCACCTGTGGATGTGCTAAAAATAAGGGGCCCGGACACCACACCCTTGAATCATGCAGGTGGTGCATCAGGAGATTTCTGCAGGGTAAAGCCTGGGAGACTGAGGGAAAGAGTTGCGGAGGAGTTGAAAGCAGCACAACTTTCAGTGAGCAGGAGGTGAAGCGATGTTAAGATGAAGGTGCTCATTGAAAAGAGTCTTTGCAGAAGGCCCCGATGGGGGCCATAGCTGAGAAGTGACTGCAGAAATGGGGAACCCATCAACCTCATCCTTGTCTCTCCCCTTGACCTTGGATCATGCAGCAGCACCACACTGGGTGCTGGTTTCCAGAAATAAAACAGGGAACAACACACCCCCAATTCCTCTCCTTAGGGAGCTTATAGTCCAAAGGAGAAGAGAGAGAAGCCCAAGGAAATAGCATCCCAAATGATTCCAAAGTGTGATAAAGTGCTGTGGAGAAAACAATCAAAATTCTGAGGTAGGGTATCCTGTGAGGACACATGGGATTCATAGAGTGGGCAGGCCGTGCTTTTGGCATGATGGGCTTATGAACAGTTGTGCTGTGAGAAGGAGGGAGGATTGCAAAGTTTGCAGGAGGAGAGGCTGGTGAAGTATTGAAAGAAGGGTGTGGTTGGAGAACGATATGCCTCTGGAACAATAAAACAAAATGGAACCAAAACAAATGAAACAAGGATACCCAGCGTGGCCACAAGTTCCATTTTAGTCACTTGCCTTCTATCATCATAGTACCCTGCAGGCTCCCTAGGCTTCCATTGGAAAGCCCTTTTAAGGAACCTGGCTTTTTTAAATTCCGAGTGACAGAAACCCAACCCAAACTATCAGGGGCAGTGAAGGGGAGTTACTGAATTGTTAGCAAGTCAGGGTGCAGCTGACTGCATGGATGACTAGAACCTGGGGTAAGGGTCGTTGAGGCTCTTTCTTCTCTCCTGTGGCTCTCCTTCATTTCCCTCTAGTAGACAGGCTTATCCCGCAGATGACTGGGAAATAGTGTTTCCAGTTTCAGCCTGGTGCACATCTTCCCAAATTTGCCACCAGAGTGGGAGGGGGCCATGTTCCCGTAGTTCCAGTTTGACTCACCTTTGCCAAAGGCTCTGCTTTCCTTGGTCTAGGTCACATTCCTCCAAAGAGACAGGGTACCATGAGAGGCAGAGTGGAAGAAAGAGCATCTCCCCTATAGGTGTGTGTGTGTGTGTGTGTGTGTGTGATGCTCACATGTTAGTGTATGAGTAGTGTGAGAGAGTGTTATCTGGATGTGTATTTTGAGAATATGTGGGTGTGTGTGAGTTTGTGGGAGAGTTTACTCTCCAGGAGCAATTCATATGCATGGATGTGTGTGAGGGTATGTGAATGAGTCTACATGTGAATGGGAATATGTGTATATGTGATTGTGTATGTGTATGGGAGTACATGTATATATGTATTTGTGAGTATGTATGTATGTGTGAGTGTTATGGGTTGAATTGTGTCCCCTCCCAACCGACCCCCTCAAATTTGTATGTTGAAGTCCTAACCCCCAGCACCTGAGAATGTGACCATATTTGGAGACAGGGTCTTTACAGAGATCATCAAATTAAAATGAGGTCATTAGGGTGGTCCCTAAACCAATATGACTAGTATCCTTATCTAATGGAAACTTTTGACACAGTGACACTCAAAGAAGGCAGATAATGTGAAGAGACCAGGGGGAAGATGGCCATCTCCAGGCCAGGAGCAGTTTCCTCACAGACCTCAGAAAGAACCAACCCTTCCCACGCCTTGATTTCCAACTTCTAGCCTCCAGAACTTTGAGACAATACATTTCTGTTGGTTAAGCCACCCAGTCTGTGATACTTTGTTATGGCGACCTGAGCACACTTATATAGTGAGTATGTGTGTGACTGTGGGCACCTGAGTGTCCGTGTGTGCACGCGTGTGTGCCTGTGTATAGACTGAGAGTTGGCTTGAGTCACAAATTACATAGTATGCATAATGCTTCCTATTTGCTTATCTAATCCTACCCCAGTTCGACAGCCCATCACAAATCCCCCTCTTCCTTGACATCTCTTCTGGGCTCTCAGTTCTCCAGGAGCAGTTTATGCTGCCCGCCTATTAATCTTGTGATTCACAGTAACCCTGAAGGAAAGAACCTTCCTCATTAATGGTTGAATCCCCGATATTTGTCATATGACCCTGCACACAGTAGGTACTCAAATAGTACTTATTTTGTGACTTAACCTTTTATTTGAAATTTTTACTGTGGAATAAAACAAATACAAAAAAATGTACAAAAGAAGGTTCTACAGCCCAACGTGTGATCACAAAGTGAACACTGTGTCTCTGCTGCACAGGACGAAAACTATGGTACTGGCAGCATTCTGAAGGCCCCTGCCCACTCCATGCCCCTTTCTAGTAGTTTACCTTCTATTGCCCTCAAGGGTCACCATTGACCTGATTTTTATGATCGTCGCTCCATTGGTTTTCTTTCTGGTTTAACCACCTGAGCTTGTGTCCCTAGATATCATAGTTTAGTTTGCTTGGCCTATAGTGAAAAGGGGTTGAACCTCACCAGGAATCAAGAAGATTCAAATGAAAAACATGATGTCATAACACTATACACACAGCAGAATGATGAAAATTAACATGACTGATAGTGGAGACCAGGAGGTGTAAGACAGGAAATTGAAACATGGCTGAGAATATATAAACACTTTCGAAAAATTTGGCTTTGGGGTGCCTGGGTGGCTCAGTTGGTTGTACATCTGACTTTGGCTCAGGTCATGATCTCAAGACAGAGTCCTGCATCAGGCTCTGTGCTGACAGTTCAGGGCCTGGAGCCTGTTTTGGGTTCTGTGTCTCCCTCTCTCTCTGCCCCTCCCCTACTTACACTCTACCTCTCCTTCAAAAATAAATAAACATCAAAAAAATTTTTAATAAAAAAAATGTTTGGCTTTACCTTGATTTGAACTTCTGCAAGCCCTTAGGACTCTATAATTCCAAACAGAATTGCATGTGCATATGTACTGAAGACTGTACTTAAGTACTTGTGGCAGCATAATTGGTAATAATGATGTGATGGGAAAAATGCATTTTGCTTTCTGTTTGCCACAGCCTGATTACAAGTGAAGTTAAGCACCGTCTCGTGGTTCTTGATCATCGGTGCCATGGATTCTTTGATTGTTCTGAAGTACATCTGCAGAGACTCCTGTTAGACATCAAAGCGGAGATGTCACGTAGGGAGTTGGCTGTCTGTGCAGTTTATGGGAGAAGCCAGAGGATGCAGATGTTAATTAGGGGCCATAGTACATAGGTGGTACTGAAAGCAATGGAAGAGATGAGATCATCTGAGGGATATGAGTATTGATAGAGAAGAGGTCTGAGGATTGAGCCTCAGGTATGAGTAAGGAATTCAGTAAATAAAAGTGGGAAGTAACAGACATCGAGGTAAGAAATAAACTAGAAGCATATCATGTTCCAAGTTTAAGGGAAAAATGTGTTCCAAGAAGGAGAGAGTGAAAAATTATCAAATGATGCTGGAAAACCAAATTGGATGAAGTCTAGGAAAAGATTTTCAAGTTTGACATCACATTAGCGACCTTAAAAGGAGTGGCTTTAATGACACAGAGGGGACATTAAACTGAATGGAAGGGGTTCAAGAAAGAATAGAAAGTGAGACTTTGGGTAAAGAGAGCATTCTCACTCTTTTAAATAGTTTTGCTGTGAATGGGAGCCAAGAAATGGAGAGTGGCATCAACAGGGCCAGGAGGAAGATGTGGGGCCAAAGGAGGGCTTTGTTTTTTCAAAAGGAAAATATTACAATATGTTTGCTGATGTGTGTGACCTGGTAGGCAGCCAAACATGCTTACCCAGGAGAGACTGGAGATAATTGCTGTGCCAAAGTCCTTGAGCAAGCGAGAGGGGATGGATTCACTACATAAGGGGAGGGGAAGGCTTCTGAAAGGACATATGGTTCCATCACTGTAATAGGAAGGACCGGTGAAATGTGGACACAGCAGGAGATAGGATGTAAAACTGCCTGCAGGATGAGAATGTTCTCTTCTGAGTGTTTCTTTTTTTTCTTAGCAGAATAAGAAATGAAGTTATCACCTGAGAGAAGACTGTATAGGACAGGTTGGAGTTCTAAGTGAAGAAGGGAGTGAGATATACTTGTCTCCGAGGGTAGGAGAATGAATTGACTAGGACAGTACACTGGAATTCCTGGTGACTCTGAGGGCACAGTTGACACTTGTGGTCATGGATTTAAAGTGGAATTATTTAGAAGGGTTATAGATTTGTCTCTGACATTTTGTGTTGGTTTGGTGTAGGCATGGTAGAAAGAAAGTAGGCAGAAAGTCGAATTTAGCCAAGATTGCGATATGGCAGCCAAGTACCTGGTAAGAGAGATGAGCTGGAGAGCCAGGAGTGGACATGAGGAGGTGAATTCAGATGTGAACCATGGAGTTTAAGCTGATGTGTGGGGAGGTGAGAGCCTGATGGACAGTAGAAGAGTGGCAAGATCAATGATTTGGATATCCTAAGGGAACCAAAGCATTGTTGGAGTTGAAGTGAAAAGAGAATTGAGCCAAAAAGGATCATGGGTTATAATAATTAGAGAAAAGAATACTTGACACCGAAAGTTTGAAATAAAATTATTGGTGACGAAAATGGAGAGGGTGTGGTCATGAAAGCAAGTGGCTGAACTGCAGTACAGGATAATTCCAATGGCAGGGGAAAACATCAAGGATCTTGTGGCTGGTGGACCCACCAATAAATACTACAGCAATAGAAGTGGTGAGAAAGAGAGTGGCAAGGGGAAAATTCTTTCAGTTGGCAGAGAGGAAAGTAGATCATTGCATTGAAAAGTGTAGGGGGTAAAGCTGAGGTTTGCAGGGCAGAATCAGGAGTATTCATCTGGATGTGGCAATGAGAAAGGAGATCTACCCCTTCCATAGAGACCAGTGGTGTCAGAGAACAGAAAACCACCAGTTGAGGGAGCTGCAGAGAAAGCAGTATTTTTAGGATCTAGCTGAGCTGTCAGCTGGAGTGAGAAAGTAATGTATGTATTCCGAGAAGTTGGATATATGGGTGTTTTTAGTCCTGACAGACCATGAGTTCTAGAAGACCCAAGGGAAGGGCCTGGTAGATGATGAGGGGAAAGGAGAGTAGGTTATATGGAGGGATAGAGACTACTATATGGTGCCCAGAAGGTGACAGGAGTAAAAGACGTTGAAATTGGTTCCCAAATCTTCTAAGGAAGGGGTGGATAGTTACTTGTAAGCAAAGTCTTCTTGAACTGGCCTCTCTGTCAGTGAGCAGGGATCATCTGGAGGAGACGTGGTGCATGAGTGTCCAACCAGGGCTCATTTCAATCCTGCTGTAAGTAGGTCCAAGCCATGGGAGGGGAATTTTAACTCTTCAGTCTTGCTCGAAGATGCCAAGGCTAGGGGAGGGGCCGGTCTTCCCAGTATGAAGTAATCTCATTGATACAAAATTAGGGAGAAATAAGATCATTTAGGCAAAGAAAGCTCTGGGTTAGCATACTTACTGACTTTCGTTTGCTGATCTCTGAAGAAAATACTAGGACAAGGCCTTCTGGTGAAAAAAAGTTGTTTAACTCATAAGCAGATGAAAATGCTCTGATACTCAAAGAATATTCTTGACTTAGATGTTTTTAGCAGCTTATATTTAACCAGCTATAATTCTTTTTAAGCACCATTTTGTTCAATCTTTTGAAACTGAAGATTAGTCTTTCAATGAGAAATCTGCATTTCATTGTAAAGATGGAACACAATGCCTTTGGCTCACTTAGTCAGTGGAGAAGCAAGCTTATTTTAGTAATATATCTTTAGCATATTGTAAAACAGTGATTGTAGGAAATTTATTTTAGGCAAGACAGACTGAGACATGCACATGTATAGCTCAAGGGCCATGAAGGCTATAACCTTCACTTTCCATACTTCAAGTAATAAAATCTCAGAAGTGACGTCAGTCATCTTTCATTTCAAGTTGGGTGTCTGTGATGAAAAAACCAGTGGAGAGAGTAATTTCAGAATGAGAGATTGTTGTAGTTAGAATCAGCAGCAGATCTCTGTGGTACGGAGATGTTTCTTTACTTCCTACTTCCTTTGAGGAAATACAAAATCTTAAGAATTTTTTCCATTGGATCAGATCAGTGGTCATTTCTGCCTCAGATTCTAAATATTGTACCTTAGTAGAAATTGTATGGGAAAGAGTTCATGTCCTCTCCAATGGCTTTAGCCTCATTCCCAACCAATTTTCTGGCAGGGAAGCATCCATGATTATATCCACCATCAGCCATGTAGCCCTGACCATTTGACCAGCATTATGGATTTTGAATCTATTCTCTTTGTAGATTCTTCCTGCCATTGTCCTAACTCAGGCCCCCAGTATCTATCATTTGTCTAATTACTGTTACTGGGGAAGAGATGGGTATGATGACTTCAGTCTGGATCAGTTGTAAGGGAAAGCTTTTTGTAAGGTGGGGGTTAGAATTGGTATTCAAGAATAGTTAGAATTTTGAAGGGTAGTCTAGGTGGGACCAGTGTTTTGAGTGAAGGAATCATGGTGGGGAAAATAGGGCCCTTGTGGAAGGTGCTGAGCTGAGCAGCTGACCAGAATTTTCTGTTAAGGAAGATGACATAGAAAGCTGGGTTAAGACATGATTTAGTTGTACCTTGATTACCCAGTGATGGAGACTGGGCTGGATTTGGAGAGTTGAGAAGCACTTCCCCTCCTTCATCTTTGGTAAGAAGGAGCTAATTTTTAGTTCCCTGATGTTTTAGGTTACCCTGAGGAAGGAAGTGGGGCAAGGTTTACAGAGGATGGTAGTTACAGCAAAAACCTCTCCTGGAAGAGAATCCTGCAAATAATGGGGAGAGGGCACAAAAGCTGCCATGCAGACCTATCAGCTAATATGGCTTTTAGTGCCAGTGGGAAGACACTTAGAAGTCAATAGAACGCTGCCTCTGTTCGCCATCAGCAGGACTTTGGAATATTATTTGGTTATAATGAACTTTTTGTTGTAAATGTAATTGCTGTAGAAGGATCTGGCCTGAGGACTCAATTTTGCTGCAATAAAATGTCATAATTTTTAAAAACCCTAAAGATAGAAGGCTAAGCGGAAATGCAAACTCTAACAGAAGTTGTAATTTTGCCCAGAAATAGGACAGCAAAGCAATCTCTACAAAAAAGACTTTTCTGCTAATGAAGGAGATTGTTCCCCAGGGTGAAGATGGCCAGTGGCACATTCAAGATGCTAAAATAGGGTGCCTGGGTGGCTCAGTTGGTTGGGTGTCTGACTCTTGATTTAGGCTCAGGTCATGATCCCAGGGTCATGGGATCAAGCCTTGCTTCAGGCTCTGTGTTGAGCCTGGAACCTACTTAAATTCTCTTTCCCTCTCTGTTTATCTCCCTGCCTCTCTCCCCTGCTTGTATGCTCTTGTTCTCTCTTTCTCTGCCTCCCTCTCTGTCTCAAAAAAGTGCTAAAATATAAAAATCCATCATCTACTTTACTGTTTCCTGTATTGTGCCTAGTACTAAGCCTGACAGAAGATAAGCGCTCAAGGAATGGCTCTTGAATGAATGTGAAATGTAATGGGCTTGGGAAGTGGCACTTGAATATTCACTTGGCTTAAAATTTCTTTTTTAGTGTTGTGTACTAAGACTATGCAGTAAAAACCAAGGAAAAAAAAAATCCCACTATGTCCTCCAACTTTTAAGTTTCTCCAGACCAGGGCGAGGAATCATTTGACTGAAGACTTCATAAAGCAGATAGATTCTGGACACTTGATTCTGGACAAATTATCATAAATTTGTTGAAGGCATCATAATAAGAAGCAAAGGCAAGATATTCACTAATAACTGAACATTTTGAGTGCACTGACAAGTGTGGATTCTGGTTACCAGATAGCTCAATTTGATTTTTAAAAATGCAAATATTACAGCAGAGTGATTTGTACCTCACTGTTGACCTTTTCTGGAACCTATAGTACCTTTCCGAGTTTCAAAGCCGTTTTGCTGCTGCTGATGTTATTAGGATATTTAAAGTCCAATCCTAGATCAATTGTTTGGCAGTGGATCAGGCCTGAATCGGGGTAGAATTATATATATTAGAAGCTACAGGAGTTTGGGGTTTAAGGGTCTCACCCTAAAATCACAATCCACACATGAAGAAATGGGGTTTGGGATAAGGAATCAAATGTAGATGGCTCTCAGGCTGTAACTACTGTGTTGCTTGCAGGCTCTGCAGTATTTATGACAACATCCAGCAAAGCCAAAGGGCTGAACATAAAGGTTTGGCTTGACACGGGAATGAGCAGAGACTCCTCTTTAGCAGGCTCAACTTGAACCTGCTAAAGTCTGATTGAAAGAGAAAAGGCAACAGGGCTAAGGTGGGAGAATTTTCTCCCTTCAGTGCTTGGGAGAAAAAAACTACTCATGCCCTCCAGCATACTGGAGAATGGAATTTTTTTTTAACCGAATTTGTAGTTGTCACAAAAAGAACTTGAAAATATATTGTCGTAGAAGGTATGTTGGGATTCTTCTCCTGGGAAAGAACGCGACTACTTAGGTGAGGGGTGTACCTGGGATTACAGGTTGAAGGTGCAAAATGAGAAGAAACCTTTATCTGGTGGTTTCTTTATATCTCCTCCAGTGAATTCTGGCTTTCGATCAGAAAGAGAGGATGGATTTTCTTGCCTTACAGCTTCCGGGGAGACATGCTGTGGGAGTCTCTCTGCTTCGAAATAATTCGTGGATGTTTTGTGAAACCTTTTGACCTGGCTGGGAGCCTGGGGCTTTTGAGCATTCAAGAATAATAGGCAGCATTGAAAAGGAGTGGATAGAATGTTTTATTAACTGTAGCTATTTTTATTAACTGGAGTCAGGGGAATATCAGAAAGGATCAAAATTTAGGAATTCTTTGAAAAGCCTTTATTTTACATTGGTTTTATTTTACATTGCTTCGATGCTTTACTCTATGGTGTAACAGACACTGCATTTTTCTGCCCCAACAAACGAGAGGGCCAGGATGGAGCTTTGAAATTTTTATTTGTTGTTGAAAAGTGGGGGAGAGGGGGGATGTGGAGTGGAAGTGAAATAGAGGGAGAGGGAGAGGCAAGGAGGTAACAGTGACTTTTTTGAGAGCTGTTTCTTTCCTCCAAAGTGTCGACTGTTCAGTGTTTCAGCACCATTTATTTCTGTCTCTCCTAGTCATATTCTCTTGGGAAGTTTTATCTGTGCTTCAATTCAATAAATATACCTTGAGTGTCAACTCCGCATAGGGTGTGTGCTAAATGTATAAGGATTTAGACATAAGTAATATAGGCGTGCTTGGGTGGCTCAGTCAGTTGAGCATCTGATTTTGGCTCAGGTCATGATCTCATGGTTTGTGGCTTTGAGCCCCATGTCAGGCTCTGTGCTGACAGCTCAGAGCTTGGAGCCTGCTTCAGATTCTGTGTCTCCCTCTCTCTCTGCCCCTCCCTCGCTCTTGCTTTCTCCCTCTCTCTCTCATATAAGTAAACATTGAAAATTTTAGAAACAAGTAATATAGAATCCAGGCTCATGGTCTCTTGGTTGGGCTTGGTTACCTGCCGATTGTAGGTTTATTGCCCTCTGTCTCCTGATCCCAAGCCTGATGTTTGTTCTTACTACAAACTATTAGGGATTTTTGGTTATAAGCAATAGAAACAAATGCTGGCTAATTTATGCAAAAGAGAGATTCATCAAAAGAGATGGAAATTGCTCATGAGATCAAAGAAAAGGGTTTGGGATACACAGGAAATACGTAGCTCCAGAAGTTCTACCCAACTGTCTTGTCAGGGTGAAGGGCTGCACTACTAATAAGAGTTCTAACTATTTTACTATTATTCTCATGATTCAAATTCTAGGAAGGGAGCACTTGATTGGCCAGTTAGGGTCTTAGGGCTGTCCCTTTGGCTGGGGATGATGGCACCTCTTGGTTAATAGACATACAAGGAGAGAAGTAGCTTGTCAAAAATTGGGATCTCTTACTAAGTTAAGATGGGATAGATGCTGAGCAGTCAGAAAACTAACAAAAAGACTACATCAGAATAAGGTGGGACCAGAGATTCTCTCCCCTAATGCCAACCTGTGTTAGGCTCTGACCTGGGTCACAGAATGTATAGGACCTTGGAAAAGGATGATGCTGAGTCTAGGAGTGGGGGGAAAGCTGAACCCATCTCTTCTACTTCCTCACCCCCAATCCCATGAGAGACCATATCCACCCAAAAGAGGGATTATCTTGGAAATTGGAAGAGGGCACTGCTTGATGCAGGTCAGATGGTCTCTGACACTGGAAGGCACACCTTCAGTTTGAGGCACCCTTTGTAGAGTGGGCTGGCTGTACACTAGAGATCCAACAAGCCAGGTGTTGGATCTGGGCTGATCCCAGATCAAAGGGATTTCCACTATTCTAAAGTCAGACAGGTGCACTTCAGAACAGTCCATAGTGCCAAACAACGGACAGCATACCCTACATCTGCCCTTCTGGAGCATGTCTGGCTTCTATGCTCAGGATCCAGACAGATCATTCCATGGTGATAGCTGCCCATATGGCCCATTCCGTCCCGTCCCCCAAGATTCAACGAGTTTATTGCATAAACTGTTGTTTCCTGCTTCCTATTGAGGAGTTGATGTGTCTTTCCAGAAGTTACTGGAATGAACATTAAAGCTCTTTATGAGAGTCTCTTGGGAGAGTAAGGTTGTGCTGATGGAGGCAGCCCAGTGGTGATGTCCCATTAGTGTAGACACTGAGCTGTGGATGCAGCACCCCTGGATGGCCCATCGCACCTGGGGCCAGCCTCGCACATCTCCATGTGGTTTGAGTGTCACTGGGGCTGGCCATTTCAGCAGCTGCTAGTCCATAGCGTGTGGGACCTCCCATTTTTCTGGGTCTCCTGTTTAAAGAATCCACAGTGTGTTGCACTGTGCATTGGCACTGCATTGCCCTCCGTGTACAGGGGAAACAAAGTCACACATCTTCAGTCGATGGGTCTTCATGCTGACTTACAAACTCCATGAATAGACAGTAGCAGGCCTGTGTCCTGCTCCTTGGGTATCTGTGCCTGTCCCCCTAGGTGAGGCTGCTTCCTCCCTAGGGACAGTCCTCTCTCCAACTGGTCCCTGAGGTCTCACTGGGGTGAGACCTCCCACACCTTCCCCCCATCACTTTTGATGAGCCTAACTACCACGTGGAGATCAAGACAGAGCCAGAAAGAAAATTTTGGATGTTTACACTTTCTTAGCATTGAAAGATTCACCAAAAGAGTGATTCCAGGCTTGAAAAGCCAAGTTTTCCAGGAACAGAGCAGGTACCCACTTGATCTTTCTATAACTGGATCTAGACTCCTTAGAGACTGAATTCCCTGCTTGTAATCTCCAGATTTTTATGGGTGGGTCTATGAAGACTCTCCAGTAGATATAATCTACTTGATTGATTCAGTCAATTGAATTTATTCTATATATATTGAGTGAGCATGCATAATGGATAAGCCCTGAGCTGAGTGCCACAGAGATACAGAGTGAGTTAAGCGTCTTAGGAAACAGGGAGTAAGGATGAGCAGTCAGGCTTGTGGTCCAGGTTCCATGCCCTCTTAAAAGGAAAATCTATGGCATAAAATGAGTAAGGATCCATATATATATATGATGTGTAGATGATCTTAAGTGATAAACACCCCATAACATAAACACACCATGCTGTGCTGGGGTGAACCGTGACTATGACATTGTATAAATAATATAGATATTGGGATTCACCCACAGCACTTACATCAGATAAGGTTTGGCTAGTTATAGGATGAATGGGCTGTTTTTGAAGCAGTATCGCAAAAACTATGTTGTTTTAAAAATGTGTGTTTGACTATAACTCACAGTAAGAAATACATTTTACACTGGGATACATACATTCCTCCACACTTTCCCATATACTCTAAGAACAAAACTTTTAGAAGAATAATACTTATTCGTCCTACATGTGATATACTCTGGTATTTTTTTTATTCTATTCAATGATACTCTGTTCTATACTGGCCCATTCAATTTCCTAAAAAGAAAAAAGAAAAAGACTGATTATGAACCATTAGACTGAATCAGGGCCAACTAAAGGATCACAACATATAGTTTAATAAGTATTGCAAAGCAGCTGAGTAAAAGTTTTGGAAACTGTTAACCCAGGTTCAAAGCTTGATTCTTCCATTACCTAATTGCACTGAATAACTTGATATATTAGTCAATTCTGGCTGCTATAGCGTGGGAAGCTTAAACAATAGAAATTTATTTTCAAAAAAAAAAAAAAAAGAGAGGGAGAGGTTGGGGCACTTGGTTAGCTCAGTCGATTAAGTGCCTGACTTTGGCTCAGGTAATGATCTCGCGGTTCATGAGTTTGAGTCCCATGTTGGACTCTGTGCTGTCAGTACAGAGCCTGCTTTTGATTCTCTCTCTCCCTTTCTCTCTGCCTCTCCCCTGATTGTTCTCTCTCTCTCTCTCTCTCAAAAATGAATAAGCATTAAGGGAAAAAAGAAATTTATTTTCTCACCTTCTGGGGGAAATCTGAGATCAGGGGACTAGCTTGGTTGAGTTCTGGTGAGAACTTTCTTCCTGGCTTACAAATGGCTGCTTTATTGCTGTGTGCTTACATGGCCTTTTCTTGTGCATGTGCATGGAGAGAGAGAGATCTGTCTCCCTCCACCCCTCTTCTTATAAGACCGCTAATCCTATTGAGCTCTTACGACCTCATTTAACCTTAATAACCTCCTAAGAGCCCTATCTTCAAATTCAGTACTGTAAGATGTTAGGGCTTCAATATATGAATTTTAGAGGAATATAATTCAGTCTATAACTCTTGAGTAAGTTATTTAACTTCTCTACATCTCAATTTATCAATAAAATGAGGGTAATAATGAGTGTGCATACCATTCATTTATTAACAATATTTATTGTATACCCGGCATGTGCCAAGTCCTAGAGTAGAGACTAAAAAGGCAGAGCCAAGTCCTTATCCTATAGAACCATTGTGAATAACAAATCAAAGTACTTAGCAAAATGTAGTGCTCAACAAACATTAGTTGTTGTCACTGCTAATTGGTACAGGATACACCTGGTTGAACTGGAGTCCAACTCCTGGATGTAGAGGAGGTATCTCCTCTGTCACGTTGTGAGCGAGATGCTGGATTCTGTTGTTAATGTGGTTCATAAGCCTATCCACGTGCTTGAATATGCCCTTCTGTGTATTCTTCCCTCCACCCGGAGAGTCAGGCCCAGCTCTGTGGGGAATGAGGCTGTATCAAGATAAATGGCATGATTTTCCATAACTGAGATGGATAGGAATCATAGGGCTCATAATCGAGATGGATAGATAGACATAAACACGGCTCTAATGCATCAGATCAGGGCTATAATAAAGTTATGAACAAAGAGCTGTGGGAGCACAGAAAAAAGAGACCAGCTCTGCTTGAGGGTGGGAAAGACATCTCAGAAAAGTAAGATTGGAGCTTTCCCCTCTTAATTTTCAAGGAAAAACTTAAGGGGATGGCAAGGATGTTTTCAGCAGAGGGAGAGGCGCAGGCAAAGATGCACGCTCATGCTTGGGGAAAGACAAGGAACCCAGCGTGGTAGGAGCAAGGTCTGAATTCTGTCTCAGGAGATACAGAAAACAAACCCTCAGGGGTGTTTGCGCACGAAAATGTGCAGCGTGGGGGAGGAAAGCCAGAGGCCTTCCAGCTAGGAGGCTGTTGTATGTAATTCAGGTGACAGATGATGAAGGCAATGAGGGCGCTGCAGGGGAGCGGGGAGGAGTGGGCCCATGAGAGAGACATCTAGAAAGTTGCAGTTATGGGTCTCAGTGGCTTATTAGATGTGGCAGATGAGAAAGTTAGAGTCAAGATGACCTGAAGATCTTTCACTTTGACATTCAGTGGAACCATAACCTGAGCAGGAAATACAGACGGGAGAGTGAGTCTGGGGAAGAGTGTGTGGTCATACTGCCTGTGTTGAATTTGAGTTTTCTGCATGGTATGTATTAGCAAGAACTTCCTACTAAAAAGAGAAGGAACCAGACTGATTAATGATAGGGTGTTCAGCTTCAATTAGCTGCTGATAAACTTGTTAATCTAACCTCCCCGCTCCCCCCCCGAAAAACATATCTGCGGAAGTTGAGTTTGAAAACTACTTTGTGTGTCTGGCTGTGACTACACTGCCAATGAAAGTGGAAGATGGAGCCTGACGCGCTGCCTGTTTCTGAGAATGCATACACTGTTTCTTTATTTAGAACCTCTTACCAGTATCAATTAAACCCCAGTTAAATTTGACATTTCTTAACCTTGCATTGGATCAAATTCATTGCTACAGCAGAACCCATATGGCACGGAGACAGTTGTAGGCATCAGTTCATTGCTTATGTAGGGATGCTGGCCCAGTGCCAACCAGTAATCACTGCTTTTTGTTAATAGACATGTTTGCTTTGCAGTCATTTCTATACACAGGGCTCTGGATTAATTAGATTGAAATCTGTCATCCATCTAAGAAACCACAAGAACTCATTCTCTGTGCTTCCAAGGGAAAGAGAACAGCAGATTTTGGCAAATTAAAAAAAAAATGTGTTTGCTTGTTTCCATAAGAGCTTAACAGACTATCCAAATAACCAGTGCATAAGACATTTTTGATAATTAATAAGGAGCAGAGAGTGAGTTGGAGAGTTTAAGAGTTGAGCCCTCAAAGGAATCAAGGTGAGATTATTCTCAGGATATGAATTAATGGAGTCTTTAAAAAGCACATTTTGTTTTTGTATTTGCTTCCCTGAATGTTGACAGACAGATTTTGTTTGGGTGTGAAGATCTACAAAGAGACTCCCCCTTGGCCATCAGGTCAAAGGTCTGTTCAAGTTGAAGAAATAGCCACCAGGTTTCTTTGCACTCAAGTCTGGGTAGGAAGAGAGGTGACCTTCCAGGTGATTTCTACAGCAGAGTCGTGCTGTAGTGCTGCCTTTGGGGTCCACATCACTGAGCTGCCTCAGGCTGAGATCCCTTCAGCTTGAGCACCTTCTGCTCCATCACTAATGAAACCCCCTTAGACATGCCTTATGCTAAATTCTTTTCTGGAATCAGTATTTCCAGACCGAGCCTCTCTAATGGATATTGTTTATTGTTTCTTAATGGAAGCAGACAAAGATTCAAGTAGTATCCCAGAATTTCCACCCTATGCATATGAGTAATTCAGCCTTAGTGGCTGATACATATTTGTTGAATGAATGGAAGATGGAGGTAGAGAGCATCTTTCTATGATGTTTCTGTACATCTGCATTAGAAAAAGTCCCTATTGGCTATGTACTTTTAGCCTCTTAATTGAAAAATATCCGTGCCATCGAGGGTTTAAAAAAAAGAGTGGTTAGTCTGTGAAGTATATCATCCAGGCTGTTGCAAATATGAATTTTGCATTTTTAGCAATTTCCCATTTTAGTTTCTTCAACTATCACTTTATATTTATTGCTCACTCATTAATTGGGTCACCATCCAGCTATAGTGGGTGCTCAGAAACAGGCAGGTTGAAGTTGATGGATCTTTTCCTGCTTCTACAGCAGTTTCCCCAAACAGCTGTATAGGGACAGTACTATATAGGGATTGTATAGGGACGATAAACAGTCCCAGGACAACAGTGTTAGGGAGTGCTTCTAGGGACCTCAGTCTCTTTACCTACCCTGATCATGGCTTCTCAACCTCCCCACGGAGAGAGGAGGATCTCCATTTCTTTACTTAATACTAAATGAGATCCTAGTGGTAGTGTAAAGTTACCAGTGACATTGGGCAGGGGAGAAAAGCCGTGGATGTGGGACAGACTCAGCTGAGGAAGAACAGATGGAGTAAAAGTGTCAAAGACTTCACACTTAAGATAAGGCAGAACAAAGATGACATCAGCGCTTATCCCCAAGGGGATATCCAGGGCTGTGGATGCCTGTAGTGTGTCAGGGAAGGTGAGTTACAGCCAGGAGAGCAGGATCCATATGGTTGGATATCTGTTGCTATATCTTATTTCTAGTTAGCTGATTGTCATATACACAGGGGCAAGTAGCCAAGCTGTGTTCACACAGAGGCTTTCGGAGCACTAGTCGCTGGGGAAGCATTCCGAGCCGGAGCAGTGGCAGTGTGCAGGTCTGCCCTGTCCATTGCATTCCAGGGCAATACATGGGGCTCTGGCAAGGCCTGGTGAAACTGGGAGATGTACCAGCTGCTTGGGCAGGGAAGCCCTGGGCCCTCTAACATAACCAGTGATGTGGATGGAACGGTAATAGGACATGGCAGAACTTTGGCTCCAGCCCTATCTTGCCAGCTCAGTGTTAGTGGTAAAGGGAGAACCAGGCCCTCCCCTGGGGGATCAGAGAAAGAGTTCCATGCCTTGTAGTTGAAAGGTTCTATTAGGGCAGTCCAGGAGAAGGAGTCTCCACATCCATTTCTCTGACACTAGCCTTTCCCTTGGCATGTTGTGTGTGGTGTCCAAGCTTGGGGTGGATCAGGATCGATCATCTTAAGCTCTAGGCCATATGTCGCCTCCACGAAATTGCGGGAGCCAGCTTCCTTACTAGGAGACCAGAATGGAGGGGATTCTTCTTGAGCAATTTAATACTTACTTCTGACCAGCTGACCAAGGCTTTGTCTTCATAAGTTATCTGCACGTTCTGGGAAAGACCTAGAAATGCAGAAATAATAGAAACCACCACTTACTGAATGCTTGCTATGTGCCAGACACCGTGTTAAACATTTCATTTATTTATGAATTACATTAGTAATTGATTTCACCATATAAAGTACAATAGCATTAAAGGTAAGGGTACTGAGACAATCAGAGATTAAGTCTCTGGCTCAAGATCGTTCAGGTCATCAGTGACACAGCTTAGATTTCTACTCAGGAGGTCAAACTTGTACACACTGCTATTCGCCTCATCGCCTCCAATGGATTCTGTCCTAAAACTATGGAATCCAGTGGTGTGTCCCAGTGCTTCTGTTTCTGGGGAGAATCCTTATATTGAGTTACAAAGCTCAATAATAGATATAACAGCACATTAAAAAGTACTGGTGTGCTATGTGAAATATGGAAAACATTCAAGTTATTTATTTAACCATTTTAGCAAGCACTTTCTCTGTGTTGGTTCTGTGCTAAACAGAATTTCTTTCTGCCTGCTTATCCCTTTGGTAGTTATTTTTACATTTTAATGTGAAGCTGTAACTTAAGAGTCCAAAATTGATCATCTTGTGAGCCTCCTAAAGAGCATATGGATGGAATTAAAACAATTTACTGATGGACTTTATCAAGCCTCTCCTTGTTGCCATGTAATTGTTACTTAGTATTTTAATTCTATCATGTCTTTAACCACCCACTATTAGTCATTGTTTTGTCTTTTTTATTCTATTTCAGTCAATGGTTATTTAGAATTCCCGAAACATTTGCCCATTCCTTTGCTCACCCTTGTTTCTTGCAACATACTCATTTCCCCCAGGTTATATTTCCTTCTTATGGAAGGATACCCAATCGCCATTCTTTCACCCAAAACGCTTTCTTAATCTTGGTCTGAAATGCTTTCTTTGATCTTAATTCTTAATGATTGTGTAACTGGTTTTAAATTTTCTAAATTGACAGTCATTTTTTCTCAATATTGTTTTCCCCCATCTTTATGGAGATATAATTGCCATATAACATTGTGCAAGTTGAAAAAATGTTTTTAACATTGATTTATTTTTGAGAGACAAAGAGAGACAGAGCACAAGTGGTGGAGGGGCAGACGGAGAGGGAGACACAGAATCCAAAGCAGGCTCCAGTCTCTGGACTGACAGCACAGAGCCGATGTGGAGCTCCAACTCATGAACTGTGAGATCACGACCTGAGCTGAAGTCAGATGCTTAACCGACTGAGCCACCCAGGCACCCCTAACATTGTGTAACTTTAAGGTGTATGAAGTGATGCTTTGATATACACATATACTATGAAACCATTACCACAATTAAGTTAGTTAATACATCTATTGCTCATATAGGTACAATATTTTGTGTGTGTGTGAGTGTGATGAGGAAGTTTAAAATGTTCATTTTTAGCTACTTCCAAAGTACGGTACAGTATGGCTAACTATAGTCACCATGCCATATATTACATCCTCCTAACGTATTTAACTTACTTATCTCCTCCCACTGCCTCGCCATCAACCCAAGGCAACTACTGCTTTGCTTTCTGTCGCTAAAGAATACTTTACATTTCGTACAGTTGTTTTCTGTACAATTTTACATAAATACAGTTATCCAAAAATACTTTTTGTCTGACTTCTTTCATTCAGCAAAATAATTTTGAGATCCATCCATGTTTGTGAGTGTGTCAATTGCTTATTAATGTTTGCTGCTGAGTAGTAATTCCACTGTGTGGTGTGATAGGCAATGTTATGTAAAAACTTGACTGGATCAGGGGGTGCCCCAAAGCTGGTGGAACATTATTTTTGGATGTCTCTCAGGATGTTCCAGAGGAGATTTCCATTTGAACTGGTGGGCTCGCAAAGTGGGATGCCCTCCCCAGTGTGAGTAGTATCATATAATCTTTTGAGGGCCTGAGGAGCAAACATGTGGAGGAACGAGGCATTTGCTCTTTTTCTTCATTGCCTCATTGTTTGAGCTGGGACATTCTCATCTCCAATTCTCCTGCCCTCCGACTTGGGTTTACATCATTGGCTCCTTTGGCTTTCACGGCTTTGGACCCAGATCCAATTACACCAGCTGGTTTTCCGGGGTCTTCAGCTTGCAGACTGTGAGACTTCTTCATCTCCACAATTGTGAGAGCAATTTCTTCATAATAAGTCTCTGTTTTAAAATTTTTTTAATGTTTATTTTTGAGAGAGAGATTGAGAGAGAGAGAAGGAGAGAGAGAGAGGGAATGAGCTGGGGAGGGGCAGAGAGAGAGGGAGACACAGAATCTGAAGCAGGCTCCAGGCTCTGAGCCATTAGCACAGAACCCAGTGCAGAGCCATGGTTCAACCCATGAACCATGAGATCATGACCCCACAAACAGTGAGATCGTGACCTGAGCCAAAGTGCAACGCTTAACTGACTGAGCCACCCAGGCACCCCTTAAATTTCTTTTTATAGTCTATTGGTTTCTGTTGCTCTGGAGAATCCCAAGTAGAGCATATGTGGATACTACAATTTATTTATCCATTCACCTGTTGATGAACATCTATGTTGTTTCCAATTTTTGGCTGTTACAAATAAAACTGCTATGTCATTCATGTGCTAGTCTTTATATAAGGACATATACTTTCATTCCCCTGTGAATGGAATTTGTGAGTAATATGGTAGGTGTGTTTAATATTTTAAGAACCTGCTTCATTATTTACCAACTAAAGGAAAAGTACCACTTTTCTTACCAACCAGAGTGTATGATGGTTCCAGGTCTTCAAAATTCTCCAACTTAATTTTGTGTTGGAGGTCAGTCATTTTAATTTTGGACATTCTAATAGGTATGTAGTGGGTACCTCACTGAGTTTTAATTTGCATTTTCTTAATGACTAATGATGATAAACGTTTTTCATGGTCTTATTGGCCATTGTTATTTCTTTGGTAAGATGTCTATTCAAACTTTTGTCCATTTTTAAAATTAGGTTGTTTATTTTCTTATTATTTCTTTAACAGGTTCTTTATGTATTCTGTACACAAGTACTTTAACACATGTGCTTTGCAAATATTTTCTCCCCGTCTTTGTCTTGTGTTTTCATTCCTTTAACAGTGTCTTTTGAAAAGCAGATGTTCTTAATTTTGATGAAATCAATTTATCAGCGTATTCTTTTATGGATCATTCCTTCCGTATTTCTTCATGTCCTATCAATGAAAACTTTGTTTAACTTAAGATTACAAATATTTGTTGTCTTCTAGAAATTTTGTGGTTGGGGTTTTACATTTAGATCTATAATTCATTTTGAATGAACTTATGCATATTATGTAAGTTTGAAATTAATTTTTTGCATAAAGATATTCAATTAATTTCAACACTTATTAAAAAGACTTATTTTTCTAATTGATTGCTTTTGTTCCTTTGTCAAAAATAAATTGATCCTACATGGAACAACACGGATGGATTTTAAGGAAAATTTGTGCTCAGTGAAAAAAGCTCAAAATATCATACACTGTATGATTACATTTGTATAACATCTTTGAAATAAAAGTATGATAGAAATGGAGGAAATATTAGTGGTTCCCACAGGCTAGAAAGTAAAGGGTAGAGAGAGTGGGTGTGGCTATAAAAGTAGCAGGAGAGAGCCTTGGTGATAGAACAGGGCTATCACTTGATTGTGGGGTGATTTCATGAAGATATGCATGTGATCAGATTCCATAGAACTACAGACATTCACACAAATGAGATTGTGAAACTAATGATATGTAAGGAGTCAGTCTCTGGGTCGAGTTACTGTACTATATGCAAGTTGTTACCATTGCACGAGGCTGAATAAATGGTTTACAGGATCTTCCTGTACATTTTGTTCAACTTTCTGGGAATCCACAATAATTTTAAAATAATTTTTTTAAAATTTTAAGTGACCATATTATGCATGTGGGTTTATTTCTGGACTGTCACTTTTGACCTATCAGTTTATTTGTTGTCTTGATGCCAGGGCCACACTGTCTTCATTACTATAGTTTTTTTTTTTTTAATGTTTTATTTATTTCTAGGAGAGAGAGAGACAGCGTGAACAGGGGAGGGTCAGAGAGAGAGGGAGTCACAGACTGAAACAGGCTCCAGGCTCCGAGCTGGCAGTCAGCACAGAGCCCGACGTGGGGCTCGAACCCACGAACCGCGAGATCATGACCTAAGCGAAAGTCGGACACTTAACCGACTAAGCCACCCAGGCGCCCCTTGATTACTATAGTTTTATAATAAGTTTTGGAGTCATTTAGCCTAAGTCCTCCAATTTTATTATTTATTTTTAAAATTATTTCTTATTATATATCATTTTAACTTCCATATGAATTTTAGATTTAGCTCTTTAGTTTCTACAAAAAATCTTGCTGCAGTTTATTGATTTTATACTGAATCTCTAGATCAGCTTTGGGGAAATTGATATTTTTAGCAATATTCAGTTATGTGACCCATGAGCATGACCTATCTCTCCACTTATTTAGATCTTCTTTAATTTCTCTTAGCAATGTTCTAATGTTTTCAGTGTACAGATTTTTCATATCTTTTGTCAGATTTGTTCCTGAGTACTTTATTTTTTAATGTTTTTAAATTATATTACTTTAACATATTAATTTTGATAGTTTATCCTTAATATATATAAATACAATTGATTTTTTAAGTCGATCTTGTACCCTACAATCTTATAAAGTTCCATTATTAGTTTTAATGGCTTTTTAAATGGTGCTTTGGATTTTCTACATAGACAATCATGTTCTCTAAGAGTAGAAACAGTTTTGCCTTTTCCATTTCACTCTCAATGTCTTTTTTCTCCCGGCCTTTTTGAAGTTCTTATAACCTTCTGTACTGTGTTGAACAGAAGTGGTGAAAAAGGACATCCCTGCTTTGCTCCTGATCTTTGGAGGAAAGCATTTGGTCTTTTGCTATGAAGTATGATATATATTACTTTTTTCATAGATTCCCCTTTATTAGTTTGAGGAAGTCCCTTTTCTTCCTAATTTATTGGGAGATAAAAACAAATTAGAAACAACCGTTGGATTTTGTCAAATGCATTTTCTGCATTTGCTTAGATAATCATATGCCTTTTTTTCTTTAGTCTATTGATACGGCAAATTACATTGATTGATTTTCCCATGTTAAAACACCCTAGCCTGCCCAGGATAAATCCCATTGGTCACAACATATTGTCCTTTAAATATACCATTAGATTGGTTTTTATAAAGTTTTGTTAAGAATTGCATCTATATTCATGAGTGGATGAGTAGATATTTTTTCTTCTTCTCATAGTGCTTTTACCTGGTTTTGTTATCAGGATTATTCTGATAAAATGAGATAGGAAGTATTGTCTCCTCTTCAGTTTTCTGGATGAGTATGTATAGAATTGGTATTATTTCCTCTTTAAATGCTTGGTATAGTTTATCAGTGAAGACTTCTAGGCCTGGAGTTTATATTGTGGGAAGGTTTTTAACTACCAATCAAATATCCTTAGGGGGTGCCTGGATGACTAAGTCAGTTAAGCGACTGATTTTTTTTTTTTTATGTTTTTTAAATTTATTTCTAGGAGAGAGAGAGAGAGCGTGAGCAGGGGAGGGTCAGAGAGAGAGGGAGACACAGACTCTGAAATATGCTCCAGGCTCTGAGCTGGCGGTCAGCACAGAGCCCGACGTGGGGCTCGAACCCATGAACTGCGAGATCATGACCTAAGCGAAAGTCAGACGCTTAACCGACTAAGCCACCCAGGCGCCCCAAGCAACTGATTCTTAATTTCAGCTCAGATCATGATCTCACGGTTCCTGAGATCAAGCCTCATGTCGGGCTCTGGGCTGACAGTGCAGAACCTACTTGGGATTCTCTCTCTTTCCCTCTCTCTTTGCCCTTTCCTCCCTCAAAATAAATAAACAAAAAAGAAGTAAATATCTTTAACAGATACAGATTATCCTTTTTTTTTTCTTGAATAAACTTTGGTAGTCTGTATCTCTTCAGAAATATATCCATTTTATCTAAGCTGTCAGTTTTATTGGCATAAAAAAAACATGCTTAGAGTTGCAACTTTTAATTGTTTTAAGTGGTCAATTTAGTATTGATTGTGCACATCTTTAACTTATCATATTCTACCTTAAGTGATACTCTAATCATGTACAACCTAAGAACTTAACAGCAGTAGACTTCCATTTCTTCCCTTCCAGACATTGTGCTTTTGTTGTCATAATTTTACTTCTACATGGAGGGGTTAACTCTTGCTTAATGCTGTCTTCTTTTCCTCCTCAACATCTGTTTTTCTTATGCACATGGAGGGGTGTGTGTGTGTGTGTGTGTGTGTGTGTGTTGGAAGATATTTAAAATTTAATCCAGCAGTTCTGTAGTTTATAGCAAGTGAGGAATGACAGTCTAAAGAGCTTACAGTCTAATGGGAGAAACAAATAATAAATATAATTATAGTTATTATAGTTATAGAGAACAATTAGGATATATACTATAGAGACATTCTGGCAGGAGAGCTTCCTAATCTAGTCTTGGGAGCCTCTAAAGAAAGGACTTTTAAGTGGAGACCCAAAGGGTGAATAGCAAGTGGACAAAAGAACTGACCTTGGAGTAGTGAAATTGTATTTCAGGTATTGAAGGCAATGTATACAAACGTGTGTTAAGCGAATTGATAGAAAATCAGCATGACTAAATCAGCATGGTAGAAAATCAGCATGTTGATCAAGAGATATACAAGTGAGAAAGGAAATTTTAAGAATTTTGAAAATTTCAAATTTTCAAATGTTAATGTTAAATTTAGTGGAGGAGGGTGGGGACTTGGGGAAAAATATCAAGCAGAAAGAATGAGATGTGAAGTGCAAAAAGAAAAGTGCTGATGAGCAGTGGAAGCAGTTAACCCTGACAGGTATACTACAGCTAGGATAGCTAGCTATTCATTTGCTTTATGTATTTTTTTCCACTTAACATTTATTACATGTCCATCCAAAAGGAATTGTGCTTTCAATATAATCTAAGAATAGGCATATGATTAAATGGTTAAAATATACTTGATAAAGAGAAAGATAATTTATTAATTTATGTGTTAAATGAATCTTAAATTCATTAATGTGTTAAATTTATGGGTTGCTTTTTAATTTTTAGATTTTGGACTTAAAGGTAGATGAGTGTGGGAGCTTAAAGTATTGGAGGCACATTTGAGACAACCCAGCTGTCAGCCTCCCAGAGTGGAGGTTGGAAGGAGACCTCCAACCATGAAGAGAATCATGTTCATATTTAGGAGCTGTGGACCTTGGGACTAAGCAAAATGTATTTCCATTACCCTTCTCCTTTTTATAGAAGGGAAATTTGGTTGAAATGAGCACAAAGGTCATTCTTGATCAATAGAAGATCAAGGAAAGCACTTGGTGGGTCTCAGAGGGGCCAGGAATGGGTCTTCTTTAAAATGGAAGACAGTGAGAGTTAGTTTCTTTTTTCATGCTGAAACCTTACCTAGAAGACATAAGTTCTTCATCTCTACCTCTTTTTGCTGTGGCTATGAATCCCTTCAAAATGCAGAACCTGCGGAATCACACCACTGTACCAGCTCCCAGTGATAGCTCTACAGAGGGCAGTGAGTGTGAGAAGGCAAAATAGGATATAAGGGAGGTACAGAGGTAGGGTTTGGCCTTGGCAATGGGATGTGGTTTTGGATATGAGTGTGGTTAAGGAATACGTATTGAGGGCAGATAATCACTCTTTTTTTAAATTCGTTCAAATGACTCCTCCATATGACATACAGGCTCCCTGAGATGGTCAAAACATCGTATGCTTTGGTGTTCCCAAGGAGAATGACAGCCTTTCTCTATTCATTTGGAATTTGTGCCTTCTTTACTCTTTTCTTAGAATTTGGTTGCCATAAAACTGAAGAAAAGTCCTCAGTATATTTTACTGATGTGAAAAAATATGTATCCCTCTTTCCAAGTAAATGTGTGTGTGTGTGCACGCGTGTGCTCGCACGCCCCCACATGTACGCGTGTGTGTGTGTGTGTGTGTGTGTGTGCAATTGCCTCATCTTATCATCATAGAAGGACAAAGCACTGTGCTTTGCAGAACCAAATGGGGAAACTAGGATGACTGTGTGTGCGGATACTTGTGTCTGGAATCTACAAGCCAGAACTGACTAGCAGCAGTTGTGGTTGCTGTGATAGGAGCAAGTTTTTTGGCTACACGGCTAAGAGAAAACTTGCAGATACAAGCACTGCTTGCTGGGAAACTGTGTTTATGTCTGTACAGAGTATTTCTGTGGGGAGTTCACTATAGAGAACAGCGTCTCCTATCAACATTGTAAGACTGAATATTTCTCACATACAACTTGACTTGTTACTTGTCTTATTACAGGCTGGAGGCCTGAAGGTTCTTATAGATTATGTTCGTGGCCTGCCCTGGTGATATATGTGTAAATTACTATGCTCCAAACTCATTTTCTGGCCTGTTGTTGTCCTATAGAGGTTTTTAGTTTCTGCCACAGATAAAAGATAGATGACTCACACAGCGTGCAGTGTTGCGGAGAGTGAGAAGCTTTGGTTGGCCAACGGTATCCAATGTATGCAGATGTGTTCTAAGGGGTCCCGCCATGACACTGGATATAAAAATATTTTTGTAAGGACAAGGTTTAATAACCATTTCAGACTCCACTTAAAGGCTACAAGGGAATTTGGCTTTAATGGGACTGAATGTGTGTGAGTAATGTGCTCAGACACTGTGGCCAAGAACTCAGGTGTTTAGAGCACACTCAGGTGTTTAGAGTAACTAGCTTAAGACTGTATATGTTTAATCATCAATTGTGCCAGTTAATCCTACTGAATTCCTGGCTAGTTAACTGCTCAGAAATGCATAGGGTTGGTAACCAGATTGTTTGGTACGACAGAAACAGTACAAATGCATCAGTAGGTCTGGGAGAAATGATGGAGCATGTGCACATACGTATGTATGCATGCAGGTGTGTATGTAAGTATATATGGAGGTAGGTAGGGCTGGGAGGAGGAGATGCCAGGGGATTTAAAAATTGTTAGGATTTTCTCTGGCTCCCAATAGCATAGCCTTTCACTATATATATACATAAGATTAGGTCCAACTGGGAGCCTGGGTGGCTCAGTTAGTTAAGCATTCGACTCTTGATTTTGGCTCAGGATATGATGTCATGGTTTGTGAGTTTAAGCCCCACACCAGGCTCTGTGCTGACAGTGCAAAGCCTGCTTGAGATCCTCTCTCTCCCTCTCTGTCTCTGCCTCTTCCCTGCTAATGTTCTCTCTCTCTCTCTCTCTCTCTCTCTCTCTCAAAATAAACATTTTTTTGAAAAGGGAAAAAAGGACAAATTCAACTGAAAGAGAGAGGTATTTAAAGTTTCAATACAGCAAAAATTAGAGCTGTTTTTTCCTTGCTCAGAACAACAGAGCAAGATAAGCAGCTGAGAGGTCAGAGCCCAGAGACCTGTAATATGTGGGAGATCTTGAAGAGGGTATGGACTCCTGGTTCCACAGTTGGTATGAGGCTAGTGCTGGCCTGAGGTGGGTCTGGCCATAGGGGCAAGAGTAACTGGAGAAGTCAGTAAGACCCAAAAGGCACACGTGAATAGTGGAGATGTGGCCAACATGGTGTTCTTTAAAATCATATGTCAGAGGGGCAATTTCAAAATAATCACCCATTATATGATTCTCCCTTGACCATCTTCCCAGTCATCTTCCCAGTGACTATGGTTTTAACGCATTTCTTTCCTCTGTCTTTTCATCTCAGGTCTGAGATATAGAATGCTGAGACTTTAGCCATCAGCAGTAGGATTCCAATCAGGAAACATTGCGTAGAGGGCTCGGAGATGTAAGGCAAATGACTACAGAGAAAAGTTCTCTTAGAGCAAATGTGCTTCCTTGTTTCCTAGGAAGATTCCTTTATCAGCCTCCATGGTTAGCTGCTATCACCTTGACTATCTTCCCCAAACCTCTCCCTCATCCATGCCCTATTTCCATCAGTAGTTGAAACAAATTTATGGAGAAAATGGAAGCCATCAGGTATAATCTCCCATAGTCTCTTTGTTCTTTGTTCTGACTGCATCCATCTTCATCTTCCCTCTTGACTCAGGCTGGAAAGACTAGGGTCACCCTACCCCATGTCTTCTTGATCTGCTCCCTTCAGTCCTCAAACTATGACATCTACTCTCCTGAAATTGACTGGCCATTGTCACCACTGACCTTACAGTTGCAAAAGCCACTGGCTATTCTTTAGATCTTTTATTTTGTAACATTTCACATGATTGATCATATTCTTATTTTCAGAATGTCTCTTTTGTGTTGGATTTCATGGAACTATTTTCTTCTAATTCACTTACCTATTATTTTTGATCACTCCTTCATTTTTTTTTCTTCCTTGGACTGCTTTTAAATATCAGTATATTCAGCAATTTATTAATTACAAGGGAGAACAAATAGGTTCAGTGGAGAAGCCTAGTAGATACCAACTTAATTAAGTGATCAAAGGGAACATCAGTAATGAGACAAATCAAGATTGTGTGCCCCTTCAGAGGATACAATGAGAAAACACAGCATCACTTGTGATATTCCTGTCAAAGATGCATAACCCGTTTCATGAGAAACATCAGAAAAATCTAAATTGAGGATTATTTACTAAATAAGTGGCTTGTAATCTTCAAAAGTGTTAAGGTCATAAGAGTCTAGGAAAGACTGAGTAGCTTTTTCAGACTGAAGGTGATAGGTGAGATATGACTGCTAAATATCCTGCATGATTCTGAAATGCATTCATCTGATCTCTAGGACATTATGAGGATAATTGGTGGAACTTGAAGGGGATTCTGAGGATTAGGTATTAGTGATGTATCAGTGCTAATGTCCTGATCTTTTCTGGTTATACAGGGGAATGTGTTTATCAGAAACAAATAGTAAAGTTTTCTGGGATGATGGAGTATCAGGCCCTCAACTTACTCTGAAATCATTCAAGGAAAAAGTTATTTTTATTTGCAATGTATCTATAAGTTTCTGGACTTTTTCCAAATTAAAAATAATTATATAAAAAATATAACCCATGGTTTGGACCAGGGCACCTAGTTCTAAAAACAGAGTAGAAGAGGTTGATGAGTAGTGTGGGGCATGTAGGATAGGGCAAGGCTGCTTGAATGGGTTGGAATCTTGGACAGGTTCCAAGTCCTTGAGTTGTAATAATTATACACTGAGAAAAATACAGAAGGAATCTTAGTGACTCTACACCCAGCCATTGAGCCTCAACGGAAAATCAGAGAGAAAGAAAAAGAAATAAATTCAGACAGAGCATGATCCCACGAGAATTGCAGAAATGAGCTTTACTTTTCACTGGCAGTGACTAGAAATGGGCATTTCTATCTCTGTCTCCTCTCTGTCTCTATACCTGTCTCTGTCTATCTCTCTATTTCTTCTCCCTCAGCTTTTTATTATTTGCTGAAATCTGATGTTAGAAAGACTTCTTAGTGTGTATGTAAAACCACGTTCTTGAACCTGAAGATTTGGCTGGTCATCCAATTACAATTTAGGTGTCTAAGAGGATATTCTTCTTTTTGGATTTTAGCAGGTCATGAGTTACTGAAACATATCTCCTAAGGGGGCCCAAAAAGGAGACAGTCTCCCATCTGACTCTGTCCAGTGTAGCAAGTCTTTTAAAATGGCGCCCCCTAGGGACTGTTCCTATTCTCATTGTTCAGATAGGACTTAACCCTTGTCTGTTAACAGAGGCTGGGCCTGCAGTCTCCTTGTCTTCTGAAGATAATTTTTACTTAAAAAGCAAGTGCAGCCTTCTTGTATCATATATGGCCTTAGGTCATGCTGGCTCATTTCTGCTGAATGGATGTCTGCTCATGCACAGTTATGTGTATCCAGCTATCATGTATCTATGTATTTAAATTTCTCAACTGACAAATGGTCATAATAAAAAAAATTTTTTTTAATGGAAAAGCAATAGACAAAAACAGAACAACCAAATCACCTGAAATCCCCTCCAGAGAAAACCACTGTGGCACTTGGTTGTGCATTCCTGAAGGCTTTTTTTCCTGGGCAAATATATACATGCATGTATATGTGTGTGTGTGTACATTTATGGCTAACAAAATAAGATCATACCAGAGTACTCCTCTGTAACTTGTCTTTTTCTCACTAAATAATCTTTTGTGGTTATCTTCCCATTTCAGTAATTATAGACCTATATATACTTTTTGTTTTCCTAGTATTTCATTGTGCAGCATTCCACACCATTAAATGCTTATAGTATTTTCAGTTTTTGCTATCGTAAACTTTAGGTCAGTAGATACCCTTCTACATATACATTTTTCATTTGATTATTTTCTTTGGATAAATTCATAGAAGTGGGCTTTCTGAGTCAGTGGTTTGGGGATGCTTTCGGTATCTCTTTGCAGACAGCACTCCAGAAAGGTTGTACCAATGTACATGCCCACCAGCAGTCTTATGGCAGTTGTTTTGAGGAATAATTTATACAGAGTAAAATGCACAGACCTGAAGTGTATTGCTCAATGGATGTTTACAAATGTATGTATTTGTAATAACCACCATTCAGACCAAGATATAGAACATCTGCATTACCCTAGAAAGTTCCCCCTTGGAGTAATCACTGTTCTGAGTTTTGCTATCACAGATTAGCTTTGTTCTTGAACTCGATATAAATGGAAATCCTATAATATATACTTTTGTGTGTCTGGGTTCTTTCACTAAACATGATATTTTGGAGATAACATTTCTATCTTTGTTTATACCAGTGTAGTAGCCTCCTTTATTCATAGGAGACCTTTAGTGGATGCCTGAAACCACAGGCAGTACTAAACCTGATGTATTCTATGTCTTTTCTTATATATACATACATATGTATGATAAAGTTTAATTTATAAGTTAGGCACTGTAAGAGATTATCAACAACAACCAATCACATAATAGAACAATTGTAATAATATACTATAATAAAAGTTATGTGAATGTGGTCTCTCTCAAGATATCTTATTGTGTGGTATGTATGATGATGATCTGAGATGATAAAATGCCTACAGGATGGAGTGAGGTAAATGGTGTAGGCTTGTGACTCATTGTTAGGCTACTATTGACCGCCTGAGAATATGTCAGGAGGAACATCACCTGCTTCCAGACTATGGTTTACCCAGCATAACTGGAAGTGTGGAAAGTAAAACAGGATAAGGGGAACTCTTGTATTCCCCCCTTTTAAAAAATTTCGAGGTATATTTCACTATATAAATGTACTGTAAACATTTTTAATCCATTCTCCTACTGATGGGTATTTGTGTTGTTTCAAATTTGAGGCTATTTGAGGCTTTATTCAAAAGTTGCTGTGAGCATGGTTTACAGATCTTTTTTTGTGTGTGTGAATATATGCATTCATTTCTACTGGGTGTATATGAAATAGTGGAGTTGCTGAGCCATCAGATAGGGATATAGTTATTATTGTTATTATAGTTATTAGAGATAATGCTAAATAGTTTTTTATACTTATTGAGGCAATTTACATTCTCATCAACAATGTATTAAATATTATATTTATATATTATTTTGCTCCCCATCCTCCTCAACACCTCAAAGCCCTTTTCTGGTCTTCTCTGGCCATCGCCGTTAAATATATGATGGAAAACATTTATCTCCTCTCTACCTTGGTTTATATGCTTAATCCAGCTCTTACTAAATTCATTCATTCACTAATTCTTATATTTAGCTAATAAATATTTATGAAGCAATTTTTATGTGTGTGGTACTGTATTAAGCCTTGTGGATACAACGATGAGTAAGAATAAGCTCTTAAGAAAAATATAGCCTAACAGAACAGACAGATATAAGCACCTAATTAAATAGATGATGAATGGCATGTACTTGCACAGAAGCATGTGGTCATGCAGAGAAAGATTAACTAATATTAAGGAGTGATAGAGAGGGGATGGCAAACCAGAGCCTGAGGTTCTGTAAAAGGCAGGGTAGCCATAGCTGTTACTGAACACACGATATCTTAGATACTGTGCCCAGTGCTTTCTGTGTCTTATCCTAGTTAGTCTTCGGTGTAGGTTATATTCTTACTATGCTCTTAGGAGTTCAATGTGGCAGTGGGAAGTTAAGCAACGTGTTCACAGCCACACAACTACTAAGTGAGGAAGCTTGGATTTGAACCCAGGAAGACCAACTCTAGAGCAAACACAAGAGCCCTGCCTAGATGGTTCGTAAAGGGAGGGACTTGCCTAGGCATTGTAGGCAGCGAAAGCAGCTGTACACAGGCGGGAAGATAAGATACAGTCTAGCAAGTTTGAGAAACTTCCAGCAAGAGGCCCGAGGGAACATGGTAATGGGAGCAAGAAGAGATTGGAGAGGAAAGCCAGCAGGGGCCAGATCTGGGGAGAAGGGAAGCTTGCATTTGTGCGATGGCTTTTCACTGGGGGTGGCCTCTCCCTGCGCCCCATCACCAACCTCCAAACAATATTTAAAATGTTTCATCACGTCGTTGAATGAGCCATCTGGGCACACTTGCCAAACAACTGAGCATTCCAGTTTCCTCGAACGGAGTGGAAAGAATTACCTGAAAGTGTGTGAGCAGACCCTGGTTTCAAGCGCCGACTCCCGCCTGTGCCTGCTCGCCCGGTGCGTTCTGTTTAATGCACCCATCTGCTGGCGAGGCGGTGGCTTGCAGATGAGCTGAGGACAGTGTTCCTGAGCCCCCCGAAAGGGTCCAGTTGTAAAAGAATAAAGCCCACGCAAAGGCTCGGATGAGTAGTGCAGTGGGCAACGCCAGATTCTGCTAAAATAGGAATAAGTTAAAAAACGCACACTGCGAAACATTTGTCTGGTTAAATAATTTAACAGGTCTTGCATTCCTGCTTCAGTCAGTTTGAACAGAAATGCTTCTCTTGGGGCTTCTCCTTGCGAACATCATCAGACTAATCATGTGGAAGCCTGCCCGGTGCCAGTTGGACTGGGGGAGAGCGGGTGGGTGCCTGGTGGTCCTGGTGATGATGGGAAAGGAGGCAAGGCAAAGTATACCTTTGGGGAAAATGCAAACTTTTCTTGCCTGCGGAGTGTGTGTGTTAGTATTCAGAGACTGTTGGCCCATTGTTTGCGACTCCAGCTTTCTCAGCAGAATGCGTGGCAGATGGCTTACATTTGCATTAGCCTTCTGGAGAAGGAATTCGCTACCAACAACAGAAGCTGCAGCTTTTCTTTTCAGAATTTACAACAAATTGGCCAGAATGGCAATTTAAAAAAAAAAAAAAAAACATTAGCATCACTATTTCCACATTCCCTTTCTGAATAGGGTAAATGATTCCCTCTCCAACTGTGTCATTTGCACTCCCCCCCAAATGTTTATTAAAATGATTTAGGTATTTCATTATGCAAAATGACTTTTATAAAAAGACCTTTCTTTTTGCCCCACAGTCACACATAATTTCTTTTGTCACTTGTTATAGAGTGGAGTTATGTGAAGCTAGGACATATTATTTGTTCTAGTCTGTATTGGATAATTTATTACATTAAGAAACCAATAATTTTCAAATATAATCAGATTTAAGTTTTTAATAAGATTCATCTTCCCATTCACACTTGCTTAATTTAAGGATATTAAATCTGCTCAGGAATGAGCTGCCTCTCAAAGCCTTGTGTGCCCATTAAAGGGCTTTATTCCTGATGTGTTAATAGGATTTAATTACATTACCGTCTTCATGCAGAGTCACAGTGCAATAGTTAACTGTGATAAGCCAAGCAAACAACAGCCTGAAAAGGAAGTGGTGTATAGTAGTTGGTTTATCGGCTTAGAAAATCAAGACGATTATTATTTTAAAATTGATGGTTACATGCATTTGCATCGTGTTTGGTTCAAATGCTGGCGAGAACAAACTTTCTCTTTTCCGTTAAAAAGAAAATCACTTAAAAGGCCACCCACATAAAAGGTGAACAATAAACATTTAACAGAAACTACTTAATTGCGATTTATCTTTTGAATTGCAATGAAATTTTTACTATCTACTATAAAGAGATTTATTTCAACAATTTATCCTGCTATTCTTTTGTCTTTTTGATGATCACATCCATGATTTGGGGTGATCATTAAAAAGTAATGATTTTAAAATTGCTCTTTTATCCTGTCTTAAACTTTTTTTTTTTTTCCTGTTCCTGCCCTTGCCCCCAGCACCAATTCCTGGGTCCCCCAGTTAGTTTAATGACAGATAGCAGAGCTCTGAGGATTCTGTGGCCTGACAAGAGAAGGCGCCTGGATACATCCTTCAGTAAATCTTGTCAATTTCTCCATCAAGATCATTTGCATTGATTGGAAGTGTTGACTTCTGTGAATTTCCGTTTCATGTGAACTTGACAGAGCTCAGTACTTTTGCTCGTCACAGATGCCTGTGAAATAGAAGAATGCTTTTTAGAGCATTCCAGTGAATTAAAAAGAAAAAAGAAAAAGAACCTGGCAATATGTTATCTGGTTGAACTTTTCACTTCCAAAGTGATTGACAATTTCTGCACATTTTCATGAGACATCACAGACCTGGCAAACAAAATTTGAGATGATATACGGTCTTGTTTTACTCCACTAAAGCTTGTTATGGAGGTAGGGGAAAAAGTATGAAAAGGCACTGGAGCTGATTGTTTTTTTAAGTTTATTCATTTTTGAGAGCAAGAGAGACAGAGTGTGAGTGGAGAGGGGCAGAGAGAGAGACACACACACAGAATCCGAAACAGGCTCCAGGCTCTGAGTTGTTAGCAAAGAGCCTGACGCGGGGCTCAAACTTACAAACTGTGAGATCATGACCTGAGCCGAAATTGGATGCCTAACCAACTGAACTACTCAGGTGCTCCTGTACCAGAGCTTTTTTTTTTTTTTTTTTAATGTCGCTTTCTACCTTGGTCTGTCAGGATGATATTTCGGATGCCACTTTTTCCCTGAGCTATGTTGGTGGGAGGTGGGGAGAATGGGAAGAGAGCTATGCCAAGGCCATTGTTCTAATTCTCTCAGAGCCATCCACTTTCATCTCTTCTATGTATTGGAATTTTGTATACATTTTTAAAGCAGCTCCACTTTTCAAAAACAAAGTTTGAAAATCAAAGAACACTATTTTCTGTTCATCTCTCAGCCCATTTATTTAATTTTCCTTAAATTGTCAATTACCGTACGTTCCTATCATGTTCTTCTCAGACATTGTGGTCCACCGTGGGAATACAAAAGTGAATGAGAAATCTCCTTATCTTCAGACTTCTCTATATTATAACAAGCTGGAGGGATAGCAGATATGAATGCAGAATACTGTAATATTCCTAACCAAATGAAGTATAGTTTCTGCCATTCTAGCAGATCTTAATAGTCCGCCATAAATATTAATGCACTTTATTTACATAGTTAATTATATACACAGTTAATATTTTCTCAGAGTTCACACTTAATGAATCTAACTTGAATGAATCCTTAAGAGGACAATGAATAGCTGTCCACACGCATATAGCTTTCAGAAACCATAAGCAAATACTGTCAAAAGGCTCTGTGACTTGGTGGTTACTGAGAGGCAACCAAACAGAAGGCTCTGTTAATCTTAATCACAGTTTTAAAAGTTAGACCACATAGAACAAAGAGCATGTGGAGTTGGGAGGCCAGCGTACAAGTTGAATGCTGAGCAGCACCTTTCTCCTACCCTGTGGTCCTCGATGTTGATTACAGCCCTACAATTATTCACATCCCATGTATCTATTTGAATGATTTCTCTCCAGTATTTTGCCTCAAGCTTTCAATCATTCTTTTCTTTCTTCTGTTCATCTTCATCTCCCTGGAGCTTCCTTTGAGTATTGTAGTTCCCCAGGTACTCCTCTAACGTTCAAATAGCATCTCTTCTAGAGTTTCTCATAGAGCGCACGTGTGTGCATGCATGCACACACACACAAATATTTGCACTACGATAAAGAGGCAAAGAGAGGCCGTGTCATATGTGGCCAGTGAAAAGTTGTTTGGTGTGGTTGAAGTGCAGGGGCAGTAGGGGAAGAAAAGGGTGGGGGGTTGCGGGGGGCTGGCGCTGGTGGCGGCGACACAGGTGAACTGGCCTGCAGGCAGAAAAGAATTCTGGATTCATGGTTTGGGAACAGGAGCCACAGCTGTATCTTAATTTTTCAGAATAGTCATACTTCTGGAAAAGTAAAGTGAAATTCTAAATCTCTTTAAAGTGCTTTCTTATTAAAAATATTAGGGTCATTTCTTTGGAGAAAAATTTGGTCTTAATGTATTATAAAATGATACGTAAAGCCTATTGATGTCTGCTTGTCCTTTTCTTCCTCAGGGCCCAGTTCTATGTGACTCTCCACATTTTCCCAGTGTGTTTTATGTCCTCTGAACTTTTGTGGTACTAGTCAGATGCCATCTTTGTAATCTATTTTTAAAAATACTATTTAAAAAATTATCAATAACCTGTATGTTAGACTATGAGGACAACCACATGTCCTCTCTCAGTTTATTTCCTTTTCTGGGAGAGGGTACTATTCATTGACTTTGTTGTCTATCAGTAATTAAGGGCTCGAACTTTGTGAAGTTATACATTGACTTGTAGATTTGTATGTCGATGGTTTGCTGGAAATCATTTTTCTTAAGCAGATAAGGTAACCATAAAGGTTTTGGTTTAGTGTCTTATAGGGCATTAACCAGTTCTGTGTCTGATTTAACAAACTTATTTTAACAGCCTTTTATTAAATTTCCTGTGCTCTTTAAGTCAGTGTACCAACTTACTGTTTTCCTCACTAACTCATGACCTCAATAAATCCTTTCACATGCATTCCTTCTATTTTGTAGGAGGGTCATGTTTTCAGCATTTGGGGCGAATCGTACACTTTGATAATATAATCATAAATACTTTATAGGCTTTAAAAGACTAAAATACCAGAACTTGTATACTGTCAATGCCATCAGAGCTGGTTTACGAGTCATTACACATGATAGCTTTGACTCATTTTGATCTAAAATCATACTTTATGGCTGGATCATCCTCCTTGGTTAGTAGATTTCTTTGTATAGTATTCGTTTGTTTTTTACCTCCCAAATCCAAACCTTTCAAAAGAATGGGAATTTGTTGTCACTGAGGATACATGGGAAAACAGCAGTGATATAGGATCTGAGGGAAGTTATAAAATAGGACTTTCTTAAATGCTTTCTTTAAAGGTGGCATTTGGGAATACATCTGTAGATTTCCAGCCAACTACTCAGGGTTTAGTTCAATTCAACTAACTTTTATTGGGCATTTACCCTGGACCAGGCACTGTGAATGGGCCTGGGAGTATAAAGATGAATGGGTTGTAGCTGTGGGCTTCACTTGTTTATAGCAGAATGTGATGAGTACAACAGTGTATATATATATATATATATATATATATATATATCCAAGTTCCATTACAGAGGAGAATATTGGTTCTATCTCTAGGTATTAAGGAGTGACATCTGGATTTCTTTCCAGGATAAACTGGTATTCCTCAAGCTGACAAGGTCTGGGGGAGCAAATGTCCAAGTACAGTATTAAGGAGCTTGACATTTTTGGAATTGGATGTGGTTTAGCATGACTGAAACACCAAGTTCAAGTTGGAGAGATGAGAGGTAAGAGAGGTGAGGTGAGAAGGAGTTGGCCCACTGTGGACCCGGGGAGGGCTTTGAACAATGGATTGCCACATATTGTTGCTCTAACAAATCTCCACAAATTTAGTGCCTTACAGCAATAAATATATTCTCTTACATCCTGGGGGTAAGAAATCTAGATTGGGTTGGCAGACTATCTCATTCCTTCTGGAGGCTCAAGGGAAGAATCTGTCTCCTTGCCTTTTCCAGCTTCTAGAGGCTGCCTGCATTCCTAGGCTGGTGGGCCACCCTCCACCCATCATTCCAATGCCTGGTTCCATTGTCACGTTACCTTCTCTGACTCTGACCTTCCTGCCTCCCTCTTCTAATACCCTTGTGATCACCTTAGGCCCAACTGGGGAATTCAGGATAATAATCTCCCCGTCTCAAGATCCTTAACCTAATCATATCTATAAAGTCTCTTTTGCTTTGTGAAGTTTGCCTTGTGTGCCTATGAAGTACATAGTCACAGGTTTCAGAGACTGGGATGTGAACCTCTTTGTGAGGCCACGACTCAGCATGCCATGAGCATTGTATCATTTTGGGAAAACCATTTGAAGATTATGAATAGATTATATCCCGATAGAATTGATTCTCAACTCTTAGCATGCAGGAGAATCAACTGGAGTGTTTATTTAGAGTGCAGGTGGTTCTGATCCTGTATCTGTAGGGTGAGTCTGGAAGCTGCATTCCTAACAGGAGTCCAGGTGATTCTGATGTGAATGGTTTCAGAATTACTCCTTGGGAGACACTATTCTGATGGCCGGACGGATAAGGGACTAGAGAGGAAAAGGACAGCAAGACCTGTGGATAGACTAATGCACTAGCACACAGTAGAGGGTGAATACATGCTTAATGATGAACAAAAACCTTCCCAAACCAACCGCAGGGAGACAGTATGGTATGTCCATTAGGGGCATATGCGATGGAGTTAGACAGATCTAGTTCTATCACACCTGTCACCGTGGCAAGTTACTTCATTTCCTAAGTGTCAGTTTCTTTACCTGAAAATGGAAATAATAATATCTATCTTATATGGTGGGTTTGAGGATTAAATATGTGTCGGGAAAGCACTCGGCTCAGTGCCTGGCAAATAGTAAGCAGTCACAGATAATGAGTGTTGTTGGAAGTATCATTATATCTAAGGGACAGATGTTATTTCTTAGCAAAATTCTCAATTTAATTCTAAAACGAATGCAGACTATCTCTGGGTTACTCATCTGTTACAACCTCATCCAAAGTTCTCTGGAAAACAGAACAAAAACAACAACAAAAAACCCAGGAAGAAGCCCCTTGGAACACAGAGTCAGTCCATCTTGCTTTTAAATTTATAAGCCAGTCCTCAGGACATGTTCCTCTTTGGTTCTACAGATGCTGTTTTCTAGCACTTTGTGGGCCTGAAGGTAATGATCAGTCTAAAGGCAGAGGATGTAGAAACAGCAGAGGCAAAGCATCAAATGCAATAGAGATTGAGGGGCCCTTAGGAAAGACCACTTGTCAGAACACACATGTGGAAATAATGGAAAATTCCACCTGCCAAAATATTGGGAGCAAGGAAATTTGATAAAATAGGACTCTGGGTTCAGATACTCCTCTACTTATAAACTTCGGAATATTAGGAACTTCCGGAGAAGTGGAAACCCAATTTATCTCCGAAGAAAAGATGGCCAGCTTTGCTGCCAGGTGATTTTGCCGGTCACACATAGGCACCACAAAGACGGGAAGCAGTGTGCTCCTCTGTGTGTATGAATACATGGATTTAGGAATAAGATTTTCAGCACTAATCTGTGACCAGGTAGAAGAGCTTCTGTCTTCTGATTCAAACGGAGTCCCTGTTTTATTAATTTAGTGGTGAAAAATCGTCCTTAAGAGAGTTTCTGTATAATGAGGTAAATACTTTGCCTGTGAAGAAGGTGGTGGGGAGGTCACATTGTGTCAGGAGATGGGAGCAAAGTGAAACCACTGGCAGCAGATGGTATCACCCCTGTGTCTTCATTCCCACTGTCAACCCTACAGATCATGAATACTGGGCATTCCTGGTGCAGAATGGGTAAGAATGGAAAGGTGTGCAAGAAAATCATATAGATGTGTGCACTTAGATTAGGTTAACGTTGGTAGCCCACTTGGTAGAACATTATTTGTTAGAAGAGCAAAGTGATCACCTATACCGAAGTCTAAGGGAATGTTTAACTTACTTAACATAAGATTTTCTTTCAGGTGTGAACCACCTGTTAATAATTGAATAATTGCTGTACAATGACTATTGACAATTATGCTTAGCTCTTCATTAAAGTTAGTCCTGAAAGGGCCAGTACTTGCCAATTTTTGTTAATTTTATCACAAGACTGTGTTCTGAACCATATTAAAACTGTATGTTTGGGAAAATATGGCACGGTTCCATTTGAAATAGTGTGGTCATACTGAATTACCCCATTTTACAGATGAAGAAATTGAAGAACTGACAATTAGCCTGCTCAAGATCCTATTGTAAGTTTGAGACTAGTAGAACCCTAGACAGGGAAAGGGAGACAAACCAAATAACATGTTTTCTAATAGTGAGCACATCAGAACTTTAGCAGTGAATATCCATGGGTTAACATGTTTAAACCATAGCAGAAGAGTGGCTTTACCTGTCTTTTTTAATTAACAATCTTTCTATTTATTTTTGAGAGAGAGAGAGAGAGAGCAGGGGAGGGGAAGAGAGAGAGGGAGACACAGAATCTGAAGCAGGCTCCAGGCTCTGAGCTGTCAGCACAGCCCAACGCAGGTCTCCAACCTACAAACCTCGAGATCATGACCTGAGCTAAATTCGAACACTTAACCGACTGAGCCACGCAGGCTCCCTACTTGTCTTTAATTAACCAGTAAATGCTCCTCAAAGACTTTAAGATACATTTATGATATTGAACTTGGGCAAGAAATCCAGAAAGAGAGCAGTCAGCAAGATGTATCCTCAGTGAAAGAAGGGTACATGTCAGTTTGGCAAATTTTGAACAACTGGCTCAACGAGATTTCTGTTTCTGGTGAATGGAATATCTCAGCCTTTAACCAACCTCCTCTCTACTGCTGATGTTGCTTTTTGATATTTCTCTGCTCATTTACACCTCACCACAGGGCAGAGAGGGAAGATAAGGTGGAAATCAGTATTGGTCATGGATTAAGCCTCTAATTGCAGCTCTTAGGGGGACTGGGGAAGGAGGGTAAAATGAGGTCTGGGAGTTTTTTGTTGTTCTGTGTCCTTCTTCCCATCCCCCGTGCCATCCGTCAAGTTGCTGAGACAAGGTCTCTGGAAGTGTAGCTGAGCTGAGTTGAAATGTAAGTCAGACAAAGATGAGGTGTCTCTTTACTGCTTAAAATTTTTTTCCACTGGACGACTGAATTTACATTGGAAAGAAAAAAGGAAAATGTTTTAAATGGACCTAGTAATAGTGTTTTAACTTGGCAAATATTCTTGTGTGTGTATATACACACACTTGTAACATGTTCTCTAAATATTAAATTTTTAGTGATTTATGGAAACAGATGGAGATGTGATCCATATAGTCTTGTTTGGATAAATTGGTGTTAAGACTTCAGTTTTGGCCATCACTACCCAGCACTGCTTTTCTCCCTAATTAAAACTTAGGCGTCAGTCAAGAATTAGATGAACAATATTTTAACTTGTAGAACTGCAGATACTGGCTGATCTTGACTTCGGTAAAGTCTTGCCAGCTTTTACCATTTTCCAAGGACAGATGATGCCAAATGAAAGTTAGTTAACCGTTTAAATTGTTTGACAGTACTGCTTTAAGGAGTTCAATGAGGAAAAACAATGAATTCCTGGTTGTCTCAAATGCCTGGAAAATAGCCCCTTCTTCTTCCCTTCCACTGTCCCTCCCCTCCTTTCATTCCTTTTTTCCACAGACATTTGTTAAGTACCTAGTCAATGCCAAACATATGCCCTATGCACTGGTGATACATGTTATCAGGAATGTTTGGGGCACTGGGGGGGATGTAAGAGGGCAGAGCAAGGGGCTTTTCTTTGGTCTTGGGGAGTCCTAAGAGATTTATGATGTCACTAAGGAAGTGACATTTAAACCGGGTCTTAAGGGAACCTAGGTGAGAGGCTGGGGTGGGTGACCTGACAGGTTGTGTGCAAGGAAGAGCAGTCCAGGATAAAGGATGGCGTATGTGGCCTCTGAGGTCAGGGGAAGCTCAGCCGTGTCCAAAGAGTGGCCATGGCATGGAGATGGCGAGCGGACCAGGTGGTCGGAGGTGCCACGTCCTGCAGCCCTCTGCTCAGGTGTTGTGCAGGCCTAGAGGATCTCAGGGGCACTGGGGAGTCACACACGACAGTGAAGGCACCAGCATGCTGCTCTTCAGGGTTGGACCTGCTGCCGTGTGAAGAATAAATTAGGGGACAGGCAGGAGAAAATTAGGGGACCAGACAGGAGGCTCTTTAATTGCAGAGGGTGAGAGGTACCTGGATAAGGAGGGCAGTGGTGGAGGTGGATAAAAAGCGGGTGACGGTATACAAACCCCAGCTGGGCCCTGTGATCGCTCAGGTGGGTGGGTGGGTGAGGCCGAGCGGCTGCCCAGGACAACTCTAGCCTTTGTCCTGTGTCCTGTTTTTGGACTCGAACGAACACAGCGGACATCTCTTTCATCGTCTTGTGTCTTACCCGCCTTCCTCTTTGTGGAAGTAAGGAGTGGGGTGCCTTGGAGTTCCCTCTCTGTCCTGGCCACCTTCCTTGCTCTGACAGCAAGGGGGACAGATGCCATCACGGCCCATCTTCTGGAATTTCATGCCATCGCTGGCCAGCTTCCTTGGCATCGGCTCCTCTGTCACTGTCTTTCTCCTGTGCCAGCCTTTCCCCTCTAGGTCCCCTTCTTCAGCCTGGAGGCGTCTGTTACTTAGCTCCTTAATTTGGGTCATTTCAGTTCTAAATCTTCCAGGAGTCATACATGCCTCTTTGAGCCCTTGTCTTGAGTTGGGCCATGAGATTTCTTTCCTTCTCTTTCTCTGTGTCCTCCCCACAGGGACACATCTTGCTTCCAAAAGGAGCGTATGCCTGTGTCCCACATCAGACTACAGCCACGCCTTTCTCTGCAGAGTCGGGTGCAGGATACTCTTGTCAATCAAGGCATTTAGAAATGCGCATTTTTGAGGTATCCCCGTAAGGAATCATCTTGTACCATGGATCCTTCAGTCCCAGTCATTGGATGTCCCACTCTGCCCTGCCTCTTCCTCTGCCTTGAGCGTGAAGGCTCTGCTCTGTGCTGTGCCGTGTGGAAGAACAGTTCATGGTCTGTGTCCACAAGAAGCTGAGGGGCTAGTACTGGCCTCGGTGGGGCAGCCCCTCCATGCCCTGCACCACTGCATCGGTCAGCCTGGCCCAACGTCAGATGCATCAGGACGGACACTGTTGCTGGCAGCCCCTGGTGGCATGGTTGCCAGCTTGGTGTCGGCAAAGAATAAAGATGGTGACAGAATGAGAAGGGAGGAAAATAGTGGCTAGTAGACTTTAGGGCACATGTGAGACACCCGCAGGGAAGTCCCAGAACTATCTGGGAGGACTTTGAGGAGTAAGTAAGAGTGGTGGGGGCTAAGTCAGAGAGATACCATTTGCTGACTGATACCACCCAGTTGTACCATCCAGCTGATTGGTGAGTCCAGGAAACATAGTTTGTGGAAGAATAGTAAGTTCAGATTACCTTATGCTCTGAAGACTTGCACCTCTTCAGGGTGGTGCTCTGCAAATGGGATTCTGCGTTAGGTGTGGAATCTGACTCAGTAGAGCTGGTGGTAGTTGGGGTCAGGGTGCTGCAACTCTGCATCTGACGAGCTGCCAGAGGAGACCACTGCTGCTGGCCCCGGTAGCAAGGGGGCCCTTTGAGTAGCAAGGCTCTCTAAGTTAAGCATATAAATTGTATGTAGGGAGACTTGGTGGAAATCTTTGATTAGAAGCCTGGGATAGCAGAAACTTCAAGAGATTGTTTCCCAATTTGTAGTGCTGTAGGATACCAGAAGCATTTCGCTTTGGAGTCAGTCTGGTCTGAACTTCAGCTCTGGCATTCAGTACTGGGTGACCTTTGTGAGTTATCTAACCTTGTATGGTCTTGGTCCCATCATCTGTAAACTAGAAACCTCATAATAGCGCTTATCTCATAGGGGTTTTGGTTATATTACTCAGTTGAAAGAATCTGGGTTAAATAAAGTGAAACTAGTACCTTTACTCCAAGACTTATCAGAGCCTTTAATTTGCAAAAGTGATGCTCCAAGAAAGAGATATGAGTGGCATTTCCCAAACTGATTTTACCATTGAACTTCTGATTTTCTTGGAGACTTTGGTGGGCCTCTGGAATCCCTCTTTTAGGAGAATCGATCTGGTGGCAGACAGAAAGATGAGTTCCTTTGGGAAAGACTGTGGCTGGGGAATTCTCCAGGACTTAAGTCTGGAAAGAAGGGGTGCAGCAGAATGTCCAGGTGTTGAGCCACTGAGGCAGTGGGTGGGACAGAGAGGAAGGAGTGGCCAGAAAAAAACCTCTGAGGTTGAACCAGGCTGGAGACTTGCTAGAAATGAGGGTTAGGGGGAAGGAGAAGTCATGTAAGATTCTTTCCCACCTAGAGAGAAACAGAAGGCCAGGGGAGAGTGCCATGTGTTTAATTTTCCATCCTGATTTAAATTCTGCTGCTTCTTGCCCACAAACTAACAGCATGCCTCTTGAATCTCTAGGGCATTTTACAGTAAAGCCACATATTTTCTGAAGCTGGGTCAAGATTGAGCATATGAAATTCCTCAAGTGTGAAATTCTACTTAACCCCATTAATGCTTGTAACCCTGAGTAGGTATTGTTTATAATTCACTTCTAGTTAACCAGTGGGTATTTACATTTGCCAAATCTTTGCAGTTCCATCTCAAACTAGTTTATTTTGGGGGAGGAAATTTGCCTGCCTGTCAAAAAGCTGAGAAGAACCAGCCTCCCCTCCTACTCTGTGGTTTGCACATTTGGCTGTAATGTGTGTGTGTGTGTGTGTGTGTGTGTGTAACCGTCCTCTGAATTTCATAATACTTAGGATAGTCAAACCTTCTTTGATAAGCGCCTCTATGGTTTACCAGAGGTTTTGACATAATGATCTCATTTTATTCTGACAAACCATGAAATGGGTATTATTTAGCCTATCTGTTATTTTCCCTTATAAGGGGAAGGAAAGTGGAGATGGTATACAGTTTCATAGGCCGATCTATAGATACTTTCCTTCCCCTGGGAATTTTCTACAGCTTTTATATAGAGCTTTCATACATGGTTGGTACTGAAAATACTAAAGCAATTATTTGAATTACAAGGCTAAACCCATTTATGTGTAAGTGCAGTTACTGAACATGCTCACAGTGCAAAGAGCCTGGTTGAAATGCAGCTGGAATCACATTAGCTCCCTCATTCCTGCTCCCCAATCAAACTTGATACCGTAGTCCCACTTAAACACACCCCCACCACACATGCAAACGCACTCTGGTAATAAAGTCCCATGAGTCGGCATTCACTTTGGGTTTAAAAGTTTTGTAATGGCCTTTGGCTTTCTCTAAAGTAATTACTCTAGTTAATATTTTAGAATCACTTGATAAAAGTCCAAGATATAAATCTTTTTTGGGTGGCCATTCAAGAGCCCTCCAGGATGAATGGGAAGCTCTACATTTTCTGCAGATGGAGAACTCTGTGTTGGCCACCACCTAGATTTTAATTAGTGAAAGTCTCTCTCATCACACTTCACAACACCGATTTAGAAATCAAGCTTTCACATTCTGTTCAGCATTTATTAGTAAAAGCCACTGCTTGCGGCACATGTATTTTACTTTGTGTTGAGTCCTCTGAACTCTCCTGTGAGGCTAGGATTTGTGCCCCATTTTCAGATGAAGAAACTGACCTGGAGAGACTAAGCACAGAGGAGGAGTGCATTTCCACCGACTCCACAGCCTGCATCTCCCACTAGCTTGTTGGGCCGACAAATGCTGTTTGAGATTTTGTCTAGAGAGTTTAGGTTACCTCAGAAATATTGCAAAACATCCGATTTAACTTTCACGCTTTATAGTCTGTCTTCTTTTTGTCTTATACAAAAGGGAAAGAGGAAAAAAAAATGAAGGGATGAATTATTGTTGATAATTTAACCTTTTCATTTTAACGAGGAACTCGGCTGTGGCTTTTGATCTGTAAACATAGTGGACACATATGCTCATATAAGAGCCAGGATGTGGAATTGAAAGGGACCATACCAGTTGGGGGTCTAGGCAAGTGCTCCTGTGTCTTCTAGAGATTCCCCTTGAGGCTGGCGAGCCCATCCCCCACTTTTCATTAGGCCTCTGACACTTACAGTGTTCCCTTCTCAGGAGAAGGGATGTGTCTGCCTCACCCGGAAGTCTCTCCCTCATCTCCAGGTTGGGGCCAATACCGAGTGTCTCATAAGTGACTAAAATCCTGCTTTGCCCAGGACTGTCTTACTTTTAATGCTGAACGTCCCATGTGTCTGGAAACTCCTCGATCCAAGGCAAACCAGGGCGATTGGTCATCCCCTTGCCCCAGAGGGCCCCCAACACTGCAGTGCAATGGTGGGCCAGAACTCCCCTTGGGACCAGGCTGAAGCTGATCTCTAGGCAAGACTCATCCCTATAAGAGAGGTCACAGAACTCCCTCACCCTTAAGCCATGTGAGGTCACAATGAGAATGGCCATCTATGAACCAGGAAGTGGCCAGATATTGAATCTGCTGGTGCCTGGACTTCCTGGCATCCAGACATGTGAGATATAAATCTCTCCAGGTGCCTGGATGGCTTAGTCCGTTAAGCATCCAGCTTGAGCTCAGGTTGTGATCTTACAGATTGTGAGTTCGAGCCCCGTGTCGGGCTCTGTGCTGACAGCTCAGAGCCTGGAGCCTGCTTCAGATTCTATGTCTCTCCCTGTCTCTGCCCATCTCCTGCTCACATTCTGTCTTTGTCTCTCAAAAATAAACTTTAAAAAAATTTTTAAAAAAATGTCAGTTGTTTGTAAGCCCCCAGTTTATGACATTTTTGTTATAGCAGCCCAAACAAGAGAAGACATATGTCAAACCAGTAGCATTTTTATTTGAATTCTTCTCTGCTGATGCTCTGGTGTGAAGAGAAAACTGGATGTATGTGTCTATATATTTTCAAACCTGGCTCAGCTTTATAAGAATGTAATCAAACCACAGTTCATGTTGAGGAGTGTTTCTGAGTCTCAGAACGTAATGTAAAGTCTCCACATGTATGTGAGGGTGTGGCATGTGTCTGCGGATGCATTCACACAGTGAGGCTTCTTTGGCCTCCATGTTCTGAATATGAGAGGGGTGATTCTCAGCTCCCGAGAACAAAGTGCCTGTAGACTAACACCACAGCTGGGAATCAGATGCGTCTGCATTCGAACTCAGCCCCTGTCCCTGCTGCATGATCTCAAGCTGTAGGATCTTGAGGAGGCTGCTTAACATTTTGGACCCTGTTGTCTCATCTGTATAGTGGAACTGAACTTAGTGTTCGGGTTTGTTGTGAGGAATAAATACACTAACACACTGTGCCTTATTGATAGTGAGTACTCCATGCATTGCTATTATGATTTTTCTCATGGTATGCTAGTTGGCTTCATTAGTTTTAGCCCAGTTTTTGAGTATTTTACATAGATAACCTTAGCAAGCACACCACTGCTCTTTCCATCTTGTACTTGCATAGGGCCTTTGTTTGTCAGCAGGCTTTAAATGAGGTATCTCATCTGAAGTTTATAGCCACTCTGTGAGGTCAGCAGAAAGGCATTTCAATCCCCTTGGTCTAGGCTATAGGGGTGAGTCTGAAGTCCATGCCTCCCACTCACTCGTGTCGCTTCCTGACATACATGGGCTTGTCTAAAACAGGGGATATTTCTTTTTCATCTGAGGACAATGTGTACAGCAATTTCTCAGGTTTTTCAGAACCTTCTGAACCCAAATTAATCCACACTATTCCTCTGAAAGGAACAAAGGCAAAAAATACATGCTCTCTTGTTCATAAGAATTGCCAGGGTTCTTTTTTTTTTTTTTTTTTTTTAATTAAATGAGGATGGATACCTTCAGTCATCCACCCTCTTTTTAATTTCCTATGTTCAATTTGATTAAGATGTGTTTCTTGAAGATATGTGCTATCTGGTTCTTGTTGTATAAAAAGTTTAATATCTTTCCCCTTTTTATTGGGCTAGTAAGGCATTTGACATTAAAAATAATAGCTTTGAATTTTCCTGTTGCTGTCTGCGTTCAGTAGGGGGAATATTAAGAATAGATGGGAAAATTCATTTAGTTCTTTCTCTGAAGGGTCCTTTCAAAACATTATACTTAACATGATCTACTCTGTAATCCACAAATGCATAGAATAAATAAAATAGAATGATAACATAAGTTCCTTAGTGTCTAATCCAGGAAATGAAGGTCTGTTAAAGAAATACGGCTAGCAATCTTTTAGAAAGTCACTGAAAACTTATTTCTTCCCTTTATGTTTAGCTGAAGTGAGCATGTGAATTTATTTTCAAGGAGGGGAACTGCAAGAGACCTTAAGAAAACCACATTCTGTTTTACAATTTAAACCTGCCAAGTTAGTACAACCTCTGAGTTGCGTCCTATGCTCCATCCCAAATCTTTGTGTTTGGACAAAGACTTGGTTTTGGACAGAACTCCTAATATCTCAGCACTGGGGGAAGGAAGAAGAAGCGAACAGACTGAGAGTCCTGCACTAAAGTACGCTGTGTGCTGATAAGACTTCAGCCACGCTGGAGTCAAATGGAGCAGAAACTCCCAGATTGAAGGCAATATGTGGTGGGCTTTCAAATAAGAAGGGGGATCTGCTGAGTCTGCATGTTGTCCTCCATTTTGGCTCCGTAATAGCTTAGTGGTTCTGAAGCACTTAGGGCTCCAAATAGAATAACCATCTCTGGGTGTAAATCTTGATTTCTCTAGTACAGCCTTACTCTTTGTGAATCAATTTTGTGACAGCCAGCTTCCAACTAGATTTCTGACCCTCATAAACTGTATGAAATAATACATTTGCTGTTTTAAGTTGCTGTGTTTTGGGAATAGTTTGTTATTCAGTAATAGATAACTAATACAGTCTTCTTATCGGCAAAATAAGAATAAGAATAGTGCTTGTACCTGCCAAGGTACTAAGTGACATAGTATGTATAAATGGCACAGAGTTAAATGTTCGGTAAGTAGTGGTTGCTGTTGTTGTGGTACTGAACACTCTTGAGTTGGCCAGTTGACTCTTCTCTCAGATCTAGAAATAGCTTTTATTACTGTATAGTGCTGGGATTTTTGCTAGTGTCGTTGTTTGGATCTCCAGTTAGCAAATACTCTTTCTTCCCTTCTCTCATTTAGCCGGCCCTGCCCTGCCTCGTCACCGGTTCTCGTGGAAGCATGGGGAGTCGGCTAACTTATCAAATAGTGTTTGTTGAGTCCCTGCCTTGGTGTGTCCTAGACACTGGGTCAAATCAGCCTGGAAAATCAGCCCCTGAGAACAAGAAGGATGCTTCGGAATGAGACCTTTGTAATTAATATTTTTTGACGAATTTTTCCATTTTGAGAGGAGATGGAGAATAAGTTGGACAATGGAAGGGATGAGTGTTGAATGGAGTTAAGGGAGTGATTCTAAATTTATTTTTTTAGCAAAGATGGAAGAAAGCTCTTTGACCCCTTTATACTTTATTTTAGTTTGTTTTAGTGTGAGATATCAGTATATATTTGTTTTTTTTTTTTAATGCTTTATTTATTTCCAGGAGAGAGATTGAGAGAGACAGCGTGAGCACGGGAGGGTCAGAGAGAGAGGGAGTCACAGACTGAAACAGGCTCCAGGCTCTGAGCTGGCAGTCAACACAGAGCCCGACACGGGGCTCGAAGCCACGAACCGTGAGATCATGACCTAAGCGAAAATCGGACGCTTAACCGACTAAGCTACCCAGGCGCCCCAGATATCAGTATGTATTTGTAACACGCTGTGGTTATATAGTATTGATTTTCTTCTTGTAGAGAAGGAAAATGCAACCACTCTCAAATATTTATCAGAGAGGCACTCCTGCGCTTTTGAGAAAGTCTTCCTCATTCTAACTTCTAGCTCCAGGAATTGTATGCGAGGAAAGGGGGCACCTACCTAGTTGGCCAGAATGAGGAAATTGACCTTGGCAATCAGTAGGAGAAACAGATGTCACATGTGGATGTCACAGACTGTTCTCATAGCCTGGTTCTTTTAGCATTCACAGCTGTGTATGCTAAGGATGGGTCAATACCCTTTGATAAATGTGTTATTTTCCTCCAAAGTTAAAGATTTTGGTCAAAAATGGTTTTTTCTATGAGGGGATAGGAAGATAAACAAAATAATGTCTTTCACAGTGGGGCAAACTGACCCCCTGAACAATTATGTTATTTATCTCAAGATAGATAAATTCAAAAGCCAGGTACTTAACTTCCACAGTAACCTGCAAATTGATACTGTTTCATCGATATCAGTGCTGTTATATTTAAATCAATGCAGCAAGCACACAACAAATGCCATGAATGATGCAGATGGTAGATTTGTTTTTGTGCAGGTGATGCCATTTTTAATTGATTTACTTCAGTTAAATGTTTTCAGATGGATCACTTAGATGTCTGCGAATCTTTAAATTCCTTTTGGTCACCAAATCTTTGGATACCAAAGATGCCCTGGAATAGCCTGTGGGGAAAAGAGAGCAGCAGATTTATTAAGGATAGACCTAGAGACAAGAGATGTAAAATAAGTAAGTTAAGGAGGCAGGGTGGTTCTCTAACCTTCGTGCGGAGCTGTTGGTAGACCTAGGGCTTGATTGCTTGTCCTTGGAACAGTCTCAGCTATGTTTTAGTACAGCCTGAAGGCTCCTGTTTCTATTCTCTTTTTGCGAGTCACTGCCCAGTTATTAGCAGAGATGTGTTTGCCCTGGGGCCTCAGGCAAACAGGGATGAGTAATATGAACCTTTCACTTGTGTTAAGCAAAGTACTGTAAATTTAATTGTTCCTAAATCATGCTGGGCTATAGCATATTGATTTGCTAACTATAAATTGAATGTTATTTGAGAAATGGTTCTTCTTCTATTTCTATCAATAAATTTCCAGATTATTGTAATTAACAAATTCTTACACATAATGCAGTGGGGCCACACTTTTCAAAGCATATTTGCACGTAATGCTTGACTGAATCCCACATAACATCTCTGACCATATAGCTGTGCATGTACCTGAGGGTGTTTCTCAGAAGTTCTCTGTCATTGTGATGATACATTTAAATTTCCTGTTCATGGACTTTCACGTGAAATGATCTGGCAAACAGGCTTGTCCTCTTGAATAAATTACCAAGACTGCTGCTCAAGTGGTTCCTAGACAGGGCAGCTATAGGGAAAATGTGTTTTATAGAAAAACTAACTAGCAACTTCTAGAAATAACTGTTGAAATAACTAAAATAAAATCAGAAATGAAAGAGATGACATTGCAACTGATAGCACAGAACTAAAAAGGATCATAAGAGACTACCATGAACAGTTATAGACCAACAATTTGGACAACCTGTAATAAATGGATAGATTCCTAGAAACATACAACCTACCAAGACTGAACTGCGAATAAATAGAAAATCTGAACAGACCAATTAGTAGTAAGGAGATTAAATGAGTAATCCAAACTGTCCCAACAAAGTCCAGGACCAGATGACTTCCCTGGTAAATCTTACAAAATATTTAAAGAAGAATTAATTACAATACTTTTCAAACTCTTCCAAAAATAGAGAGGAGGGAACACTCCAAAACTCAATTTACAAGGCCAGTGTTATCTTAATATCAAAACCAGACAAGGGCACTACAAGAAAAACAACAGCAAAACAGGGAAATATCCCTCATGAGCATGCATGCAAAATCCTCAACAAAATATTAGCAAACCGAACTCAACAATACATTAAAAGCATCATACGTTATGATAAGTGGAATTTATTCCAGGGTTGGAAGGATGGTCCAGTATCCACAAATCAGTTACTCTAATGAACATTAATAAAATGAGGGATAAAAAAATCACATAATCATCTCAATAGATGAAAAAACATCAGACACAATTCAATATCCTTTCATGATAAAAACTCTCATCTTGATAAAACTTCTCAACAGACTGGATACTTCAACATAATAAAGGCCACATATGACAAGCCCACACCTAACGTCATACTCTGTGGTGAAAAATTGAAAGCTTTTCTCTAAGATCAGGAACGAGACAAAGATGTCAACTCTTGCCACTTTTATTTAACATAGAATTGAAAATCCTAACCAGAGCTATTAGACAAGAAATAGAGTATCCAAATTGGAAAGGAAGAAATAAAGTTGACTCTGTTTGCAGATGGCACACTATTAAATATAGAAAATCTGAAGGACTCCACCAAAAAAAAGTGTAAGAATAAACAAATCAGTATATAAAAATCAGTTACATTTCCATACACTAATAACAAACTACCAAAAAGAGACATTAAGTAATTGCAATTGCAATTGCATCAAAAAGAATAAAATACCTAGAAATAAATTTAACCAAGGAAGTGAAAGACCTGTATAGTGAAAACTATAAGACATTGACGAACGAAATTGAAGAAGACATGAATGAATGGAAAGATACTATGTGTTCATGAATTGGAATAATTAATATTGTTTAAATGTCCATACTACTCAAAACAATACACATTTTCAACACAATCCCTATTAAAATTCCAATGGCATTTTTCACAGAGATAGAATAAGCAATTCTAAAATCTTTGTGGAGCCAAAAAAGATCCCACAGAGCTAAAGCAATCTTGAGAATGAACAAAGCTAGAGGCATCCCATTTCCTGATTTCAAACTATATTACAAAATTATAGTAATCAAAACAGTATGATACTGACATAAAAATTGACACTTAGATCAATGGAATAGAATAGAGAACCCAGAAATAAATCCACATGTGTACAATCAATTAATTTATGACCAAGGGGCCAAGAATATACAATGGGAAATGAAAAGTCTCTTCAACAAATGGTGTTGGGAAAACTGGGCACTCACGTGCAAAAATATGAGCCTGGACCACTATGTTACACTGTGTACAAAAATCAACTCAAAATTATTTAAAGATTTGAAACGGATGGTCTCTGTGGCGCAATCGGTTAGCGCGTTTGGCTGTTAAAGATTTGAATATAATACCTGAAATAATAGATCTCCTAAAGAAAACATAGGAGTTAAGCTCCTTAGCATTGTCTCATTTAAAAAAGTGATTAATAGAATCTTTTTAATTACTATGGATATGAAGCTTTTTTGGTTACACGTGTTGTGAAATGTTCTCTTATTTGTTACTTACCTATTCATGATTGTGATGGTGTATTTGATAAAGGGTTCTTAATTTTAATATAGTCAAATCTATTAACATTTCTTATGGTTTATGCCTTTTGTATCCTGCCTAAAGAGTATTTTTATCTACCTGAAGGTCATGGAGATATTCTTTACTTTTGCCTTCTGGAAGGTTTGTTATTTTGCCTTTTCATATTTTCATCTATGATAAATCTAGAATTAATTTTTTTGTGTATGGTATATAGTGAGGGTTAAGATTTTTTTTAAAGTGGATATTTAGTTGGCCCAGTGTCATTTATTAAACAGCATAGCCTTATCCTACTGCGATTGTGATGGCTAACCTGGTTGTGAATTAGGTGACCCTGTATTTGTGGTTATATTTCTGGGCTCTTTATTCTGTTCCATAGTCCGTTTTTCTATTTTTGCACTAATGCCACCCTGTCATAGTGGAGCCTTAAAAATAAGTTTTGTTACCTGGGAAAGCAGGTGCTCCTAACTTTTCTTCTTTTTCTCTGATGTCTTTGCTAGTCTTGGTCCATTGCATTCCACATAAAAGTTGAAATTCTCTTGTCAGTTTCCACAAAACATATCTTTTGATAATTGTATTGAATTTGCATTGAATCCCTACATAAATTTGAGGAGAATTATCATCACAATGTTAGGTAAAGTGTTCCATTTGATTAGGTTTTCTCAAAATTTTCTAAGTTATGTTTTATAGTTTTACAGATCTTTTGTTAGATTTACTTGTATTTATCATATTTTAATAGTATTATATATCATATTATGCCTTTTCAAACTGTGATTAACACATATAAATAAAATTGATTTTAAAATATTGAACTTTATTCAGAAAACCTGATACATTCATTTATTAAGTCTAATAATTTACTTATACATTTTTAAAAACAAAACGTAATAGCATCTGCAAGACAATGAGAATTTTATTTTTTTTCCAATCCTACTATATTTTATTTCTGTTTTTAAAAACTTTTTAATGTTTATTTATATTTGAGAGAGAGAGCAAGCAGCAGAGGGGCAGAGAGAGAGGAAGACAAAATCCGAAGCAGGCTCCAGGCTCCAAGCTGTCAGCACAGAGCCTGACGTGGGGCTCGAACTCACTAGCTGTGAGATTGTGACCTGAGCCAAAGTCAGTTGCTTAACCGACTGAGTCACCAGGTGGCCTTTATTTCAGGTTGTTTTCTTTTTTTTCTTTTTTTCTTTCTTTTTTTGTTTTTTGTCATAATGTACTGTCTAGGCCTCCAGTCAATATTGAATAGAAGTAATGTAAGAGGTTTTCATATCTACTATCTCATATCAGGGGAAAATTTTTCAACATTTAATATTCAAGTATCATATTTGGTATTTGTTCAGTGTGAGCTTTTATAAGATTAAGAAAGTTCCCTTCTTAGTTTGTTTACAAACTTTTTAAAAATAATTATGAATGGATGTTGAATTTTATCAAATATTTTTTCTGTATCAAGTAATCTTACAATTTTCTCCTTTATTTCATTAATCTGATTAGTCACATTATTTTACATATCTGTTATGAACAGCATATACTTAAAAGAAAACGTTTAACCTGGTCACTTTTGTTCATCACTCAGAACATTTAGTCCCTTAACATATGATGTAATTTCCAATATACTAAATTTAAATCAGTCATTCAAAAATTATTTCGTCTTCCTCTTCTATGTATTTTTTCTCTCATCTTCCTTTCTTTTGTTGGCTTGTTTTTGTTGCTGTTTTTTTCTTCCTTCTTTTAGATTTATTATGTTTATTTTTCCTTTTCTCTCTCTACTCAATAGTAATATTAATAGATTTCTTTCTTAGTCTTTTATAGGTTATTGTAGCGATTGCAAGGGTGCATTGTATGAAATCTATCTACCATCAAATATTTCCTATCTTGTATCTCATCCTCCTGTGTCATTCTTCTCTTGTGCTTAAAATTCCAAAAATTTTCACCAAAATGGCTAAAAAAAAAAAAGAACGCTGACATTGATAGCACAGTAAAGATCTAAAATGGGCATGGAGCTCTTGAGAGGTAGTTCTGCCCTCTCCGTGCATGCCAGAGTGTTCTCAGCCTATGTCTCAGCACCAAGTAGCAGGAGAGAAAATATGGAAGCCATCCCAGCCGTCACCATCACCACCACACTGGGGGCCCTCTGTCTCAGTTATGATAGCGGGCCCTGTTGTCTCTGCTGTCCTAGCCCACCCTTCCCTGTTAAGGTGCTATTCTTAGTAAAGGCAACTGGAGTTATTACCATTATTGTTTTATTTTGTCTTTACAACTTCTGACAAAGATTTCGGTCTTCCGACTTATTCTCACAATAGTTTCATTGGTCTAGGTCTGCCTTTCACTTTCGAAAAGGGTAATTTTTATTATGTTAAATGTTTCTGAAGGGTACAAAATGCTCTCAGGTGTTGAACTGAACTCTTAGAAAAGGAGTCGAAACAGTCTCCTTAGGGAGTTTGGTCACAGACATATTTTATTTGGCCCACAGGGTATTTTTAAACGTGATTTGCATTTTCATATCTTTAGATGAACCACACAACCTCCATCCTCTCTGCTGTCTTACACCCGACCTCCCCCTTTCTGGCCCCCGTGTTTGGCAAGGGGCCTTGTAAGAAATTGGCCCTGCTTTTGCCATCAGAGATGTGTCTCTTCAGCAGGACCAGAACTAACTTAAAAGATTCTGAAAGGGACAATTTGATTCTCTGTTATATTTTCTTAAAGAGAACCTGCAGATAGATTACTGAAACACTGCATCTCTCTCTGTCTCTCTCTCTCTCTGTCTTCCTCCTTCCCTCCCTCTCTCTCTCCCCACTTGAGTGATGTTTGTCTTTGCTCACAAAGATCTACGATAAGTCCCACTGGAGTGGGGACACGAACAGAGCTGCTAATGGTCCCCTCTTTAGAGTAGTCTTTTCTAATTATGTCCTGCAGAGTAGTTTTCCTTATTATTCTGTTTCTCACCTTCCAGTTCCTTGCCTTCAAGCTGTTTATGAGTTAGTAGTTATTTTACTTCATTATTTGCTTGCTTGCTTGCCTGTCGTGCCTTCTGGACCCGACATTCCTTGAAGATGGCCACTGTTGTATTCTTGGCATATAGCGCAGTGCTTTGTAAGACGAGATGCTCAATAACGTTTGGTTTGAATAATGAATGAAAGAGGAGAGGAGTCATGGCCATGCAAGCTCAGCGTACGGTTTTCTGCCTGGGACCACACTCGTGCCCGTAGCAGCCATGGTCTGCAGAGGCAGGGAGCACACGGACACCAGTGCTGGCGTTCAGCCCCACGGTAATTTCCCCACACGGGGAGCCCTGAGAAAAGCAGTGAGAAATCTCTTAAAATGGAATCTCAGTATCTCTCCTGGGGAAAATACATGTGTACATGGCATGTGGTCTAAACAATAAGAAAATTGATTAGGTCATATACCTGGAGGCAGAGAGGTAGGGAGTTTCAATGTTATTAATCCATGATCTGATTGAAAAAAAAACCCAGATTCTCTCTGCATCTCTATTCTGTTGCCTGGGCTGGCTTTACCCCCAGGAAGGAACCCCTTGTGGTTATAGCACACAGTGCTGGTGTTACATGCTTCATCTTTCACATTTGACTGTGTATGTGTATGTGTGGTGTACATGTGCCTGCATTCGTGTGTGTGTATGTGTGTGTGTGTGTGTGTGAGAGAGAGAGAGAGAGAGAGAGAGAGAGAGAGAGAAAGTAGCTCTTTCCCACCCACTTAACAAAAGGCATTTTCTTTCCTTTTAGTCGGATTGGACCAAATTGGGTCACATGCCCACGTCTGAACCAATAATTCCCTCCAGGCTTGATTGAGAAATTATCTCCTGGGGCACCTGGGTGGCTCAGTCAGTTGAGCGTCTGACATCGCCTCAGGTCGTGATCTCCCAGTTCCAGAAGTCCAGCCCAGCATCTTGCTGGCCTCTGTTAATGCAGATCCTCTGCCTCCCCTCAACCCCTCCCCAACTTGCACTTACTGTCTCTCTTTCTCTCTCTCAATAATATAAACACTAAAAAAGTAAACAAACAAACAAAAAGAAATCATCTACTTCGTCCTTCCCTGACCATTCTGTCTAAAATCACAACCCAACTTTGCAGCTTCATTTCTATCTAATTCACTTAAAATCATCCGACTAGTTATGCCTTCTCCTTGGCTTTTCCTTTGTTTGCTTATTCATAATCTTCATAAGGGTAGAGATTTTATAAGCGCTATTACCTGTGGTATCTTCTTTGTCTAGGACAGTACATTACTTAGAAGCCATCTAATAAAAATGTATTGATTGGATTAGTGAATGAATGTGGCCAGGGGATTTCATGAGACTGTTGGCTTTGGCCTTTTTTTCTTTTTAACAGCTTTATTGATATATGATTCCCATACCATACAATTCGCCCATCTGAAGCCCACAATTCAATGGCTTTCAGTACATTCACAGAGTTGCATATCCACTAGCACAATCGCTTTTAGAACATTGTCATTACTACCCACAGAAACTCCCCAGTCATTTAACCATTATCCCTCATCTCCTGCATTCCCCTCAACCCCAGGTAACCACTAATCCACCCTCTGTCTCTATAAATTGGCCTCGTCTGGATGTCTCATAGAAGTGGAATCAGATAATACTTCATTCACGTAGCATGTTTTCAGGTGTCACCCAATGTTGTAGCACATATCAGTATTTCACTTCTTTTTGTTGCTGAATAATATTCTAGAGTATGGCTATATTGTGTTTTATTTATTCACTTGTCAGTTGATGGACTAGCTTTGCTTTTTAAACCAGTCACTATTAAGGGCAATGAGTATGCTGTGATTGGTTTATAACACTCCTGGCCTCTCTTCGTCTTCTGAGTTCTTCCAGCTGAAGAGCTATTTCACATAAGGGGAGGGACATAATGGATCCTAGTGGACAACATCAGCAGGTCAGTATTGTGTTTCTTCTTTTTTCTTTCCATCTTTGTATTGTCATACTTTCCTCCTTCCAGTCATTATCATTTTTTTTTACATTGGAGGGTCAATGGCTTGTGGCATCAAAACCATAGTAAGACAGAAGGTAAGCCAGCAACACAGTGAATCATATTTGCTCTGTCTTCAATTTAATTTCTTCATAAAAAAAATCTCTCATTTTTCAATGGACACTGAGGTGTTACTCTGGAGGACTGCAATAAAAAATATCACCGTTCACCTAGGATGTAAAATATTTTCCCAAGGCAGTCTCTTCTTAATTTCCTGTGTTCTGTCTGTTGGAAGGCTTGCTGGTGCAAAGCTAATATGAGCTATGTTATATTTCAAACAAATGCCTTTTTATTCTGGAGGACTGGGCATTTTTTTTTTCTTTTCAAAGTAATTAACCCAGTCAGGGAAAAATATCAAAAGTCATTTGGCTCGGTTTTGTTTCCCTTTTCCTCTCTGGTCAAGGTTGGAACATTATTCTCATCAAGAGTATTTCCAAAGACAACTTTGTGTAGCCAGTGAGGACATTGTCCACACTTTTTAATTCAGTGGCAGAGGCTTTGGGAAAACAGCATGCTACTTGTAGTCCAAGCAAAAAGGTGTAAATGGCTTTATTGAAAATCAATATGCTCTTGTGAAGTGCTGCTCTTTTCTGAGTTCTTCACCTCACCGATGAGAGTTGGAAGAAGGTTTACAGCTATGGGTCTCTGAGTATGAGGTTTTATTTTTTTTTTCCTGTGTTTTCTACTGTGAGCATAAGGTTAAAGGATCATTTGATGTTTTATTTGTTTACTATTTGGAAGAAGAGATGTGTGGCCTTTCTCCCCCTCTTTCATAACCAGAGTTGAATTCCCACTAAGGGGTATCGCTGTCATTCACAAGATGGGCTCCTTAGTGAGGTCAGATTTGGGCAGACTTTGGAAGGTGTTTGGGGTTTCTTGAGAGTTCCCTCAGGATGCCGTGAAAACCCTCCTTAATCCCAGAGAGGGAAGATGAGGCACTGGGGTGTTGAGTTCCATCAGCGTAGGAAGGCAAACGTCTTCATACTCTATAAAGAGTGCTCAGGTGCCTAAATTAGGTCCAGTTCTGACCGTTATTGTAAGAACACAGACTAGTTTTAATTGGTCACAGTTTTGGTGAAAGATGAGCTGTGAGATTGGATTTATCAAAATTTATGTGCTAGTTGCCGTTAATGTGGCAGCATCTGAGGAAGATCAGGGTCATTTGTAATGACTTCATTTGATTTGTACAGATTTCAATGAATTACAACATTTTTCCTGTGCTGAGAAACTAAATATTTCCTCATAAATTTCCATTGACCCTTTAAAAAGTTTAACCTTCATTTTAAGCCTAGAGATAACATAAATCTGAACGGTGAGGTATGGGTGATGGTAGCTATGTCACAGCAAGGTCTTCATGAAATAGAGCCTACGAGGAGGCCATGGAAGAGAAAGGACTGGAAACTATGCCCTTGGACAATTTCTTAATGAATCAATGTCCAAGGGTCACATCTATCTATCTATCTATCTATCTATCTATCTATCCATCCATCTATCTATTATTCATTGCCTTGCAACTACATGGTATTCAGTGCGTTTAGTTGACCTGAACTGAATGTGATCTATAGAGATGTGGCCCAAAATAATTTTAACTCTTGATTGCAAACAAAGTGTTTGACTTTTTGGTGTTTTGAGTCAGGAGGGAGGTGAGGACAAGCCCAGGGATATAAACAGTCTTATCTCTCAGCTTCACATTTTTTTTTTCCTATAAAATTCCTCCCTACATCGAAGCAAATAATGTTTATCATTGGCCTCATTTGCTACATCGTTTATCCAGACTGGTGGCTTTGTTTCTTTTCAGTAACTTCAGATCCTGTCATGAGAACTTTGAGCAATCCCAACAAGGATTGCTAAGTCCCTAGAGAGGGGCTCTTACTACAAAGTATTACTAACATTCCATACTGTAACTTAAACATTGCCTGCTGTACAATTTGATTACTAGTTAATTAGGATTCTATTTAATTTGATCAGAACCTCTGGAATTAAATCATTTTATATGAAAAAAATTATCAAATTTGATTGTTCCAAGAAAAGATTATTAGAATGCCAATCAGGTGGTTAGAAAAAATTGTCATCAAATAATAACACTAATCTTATAAACGAATTAGAAAACAGCCAGAAAAGCCAGGCTAAGCTTATTCTCAAAGTGTGCCTCCAGGGATCTGAGAGCCGGCAAAAATCTTCCTACCGGTTCTATGGGCTGACACCTTGTAGCTCAGATGTTTTTAATAAGACAGTGGCTACAAGTTTATCATTGCACAGATTGAAAATTTATTTGTGATATTTAGTAAAAATAAAGCCTAGGCATAACCACCATTGTTTTGACTCATTCAGTGATATAATTCATTTACTTACTTGTATGTACATACCTTTATGTATTTTTGGTGATTCTTCAGGTGAGATAAACTATATCACACCTGAAAAGTTTTCTGGAGCATAATCTATTGTGCAAAATTGAATCACTTATCTGGTAGTATTTGGACAATCAGGTCATCCATTTCTTTCCTTCTTGTGTGTGTCCTACTGTACATCAGATAGTAGGTTAGAGTTGATGCCATTTATCTAAAGTGTATTGAGAGGAAATGGCATTGCAAGCATCTGTTAGGAAGGTTTTTAAATCATTTTCTGGCACATTTGATGCACCTTAGTATGGCTTAACCAGATGAGAAAAGACAAAAGGGTGGCAGCCAGCAGTGGCCAGCAGGTTTGGTTGCCTCAGTCACTTGTAACTGGACATCTCCATGTTGAAGTGACATGATTGTGAATTTACCTTTTGTTTTCACCAGATATGACTAATTTGGAGACATTTAAAAACATAATGCATGTTGTTAAATAAAAGAGGAATACCATATGGAGTTTTAAAAAGATAATGAAGAAACTTCTAACTACTGAATAGTTTATTTGATCACTTGATCTAATATGCTATGTTCAGTTTCCTTACGGAATTTCACAGAGTTAGCCAATTTTGTTTATTCTCTACTGTATTGTGTTTTTGTTTGTTTGATTGGTTAGTTGTTCTCATAAAAAAACCTTTTATCTCAGGTAAAGGCTGCTATTAATCTAATTTTCAGAGAGATAGTTTTCTATTGCCTCAATTCTCTCTTGGCAAAACCTGATAGGTTTCTTCCACCCCTCAAAAACCATGTTTTGTTCATTTTGTTATCTTTTGCCACAATTTCACTTAAGGAAAAGAACAATGAAGTAGGTATTTTTTTCCACAGATATAAAATGAAATCTTGGAAATTCTGTAAATTATTATTATTAAGAAATTGGTATTATTAATATCATTACTGAAATATGTAATATTATGGCTTTTGCAGAGAGAGTATGTGTCCCACTGGTCAGGGTCTGGAGATTACAAAGAAAAACACTCACTTATTTCCTCAGTGGAGGAGGAGTCCTGGAAGGAAAGATCAATAACTAGAGTCTAAAACAAAGTTCTTTCATCAATTTTCAATCTTCCTGGACTCTTTAATATACAGGAAGCTACTTAAATACTAATAATATATCACTAACAATGATAAAATGTTAATAGGTAACATTTATTGAGAAGTTACTAGATGGTACACATGTTACAGGGATTATGTAATCAAGTCTTCAAAGTGGCTCTTTAAGTTAGGTATATTACCTTCATTTTATAGATGAAATGGTGACTTGGTGAAGTTGAGTAATTGTTCAAGGTCACATTCTTTTTAAGTGGGGATTGAACTCCAGATAGATTGACTCCAGACTTTGGTCTATAATGTATGTTGAGTTAATATAGATCTTTAAATGATTAAAATTGCATTCACTGGCTCAAAACCTGAACATAAAGATCTTTTTTTTTTATCCTTACTTTATCTGCCCCTCCCAAACCCTCCAAACCATTTGAATCCTCTTATTAGTTTCTTTCTAATCACTTGGAGTTTTCTTAATGCAGATATGAACAACTATGAGTATGTATTCCCTCGTATTATAAAACACAGATTGTAGTATTTATGTACACTAGACTGTGCATGCTTGTCTGTATCTTGTAGAGCATTATCGACCCTTAACTCCCTACTCATTCCACCTTTCATGACCATCTTTGAACTGTTTATAAACCAGCCACCTGGTTGGGCAGTTTGAGGACATTCAAAAATGGAAAGCCTGGTAGGGCAGAGTTAATGCCAGCCTTCTAGAAAGTGGTTGCTGGACTAATGTCCAGTCCGTGTATGATTATTTTACAATGCATAAACTGGTTCCTCCAGTGAGGCTAAGACTGTCTCTATCTCGCATGGGTGAGGAACAATCAATTAGAAACGCTCTGCTCAGAAATTAAATGTAAATGAGATAGATCCAGACTTTCTTGGTTTCTCTGTATGTCCGTGTAGTATAGTAAGATATGTGTATCTATCTGTATATATATATATATATATATATATATATATATATATCTGTATATATATATGTGTGTATATATATGTATATGTATATATACACACACATACACACAAGTTATATATATAAGGTATCTGTATAAAAGGTACATGTATTATAGTAAGGTGTATATATATATAAGGGGTGTGTGTGTGTGTGTGTGTATGTGTGTGTGTATCTCAGACTCTCTCTATATAAATCCATTTTTTAGAGAAGTTTTAGTTTCACAGGAAACATTGAGCAGAATGTCCCCTCTGTCCCCACATATGCATAACCCCCACTATCAATATCCCACGCCACGGTGGTACATTTCTACATTAAATTATATTGTTTTGTTTGCTTTTGTAATATGCTAACTCCGAAACAAGACTTATATTTAGTTGACAGTATATTGAGAGCATCTAGTTTGCTCAGGGCTCCATGTAGCCCTGGCTCAGTAGTGAGTGAGCAGAGGTACTAAAGGAAAATAAAACATAGTGGTGCATGCTCTCAGGAAGCCAAGTTCAGCTGGGAAATCAGACCACATCCATAAACTGACTGGAGAATTCATTTCCTGAGAAATAGTACACTAATAAGTGGAAAGTAATACTCTGTAAAAGACACATTTACTACTTCAGCAGTATAGATCTTGGGATCATATGAGCATTGTTTGGGGTGAAATTTACCTTCTGTACCACTTCAGGTAGAAGGTAACACTGAGGGTATAAATCAATTTATGGAGGTCAAACGGAGTCTGTTTAAAACAGTGAATCATATTCTAGTATTTACCAAGCCACTTAAATGGCAACAATGTCTTAGTAATTATAAATTGTTCTTAGTCATTTATTAAAATAGGTCCAATGAGAGCTTTGCTTAACAATATTTGGACTTTATTAAAAACTTTTTGAGCCACTTTTCACATGACTTCACTCTGCAAAGCTACAGCACTTTATAATGTTGATGTGAGGGTGAATGAGACAACTCCCATCGAGTGACCCATGGGGTGACCAGCATGTGGTAGTTTCAACGTAAATACATAACCTCTTAGTTCAAAAAGTTGGAGAAACCAGACTCTACTTATAGAGCGAGACTGCTGAATTTTAACTAATGGGGAACATAACAAAATGATTTTAAAAATATACAAATTAAACAACATGGATGGACCTTGAGGGTGTTATGCTGAGCGAAATAAGTCAGGCAGAGAAGGACAAATACCATATGTTTGCACGTATAGGAGGATTAGGAGGAACTTGACGGAGGACCAAGGGGGAGAAGAAGGGCGGAAATGGTGGGGGAAAGGGAGAGAGGCAAACCATGAGAGACTCTTGAATGCTGACAAAAACTGAGGACTGATGGATGTGGGGGGGAGGGGGGATGGGCATGAAGGAGGGCACTTTGGGGATGAGCACTGAGTGTTATGTAGAAACTAATTTGACAATAAACTATTTGTAAAAAAAAAAATAAATAAAAAAAAATAAAAATATACAAATTATATTTGCAGTTGACCTACCCTTGAGTTCTTGTAAACCACTGAGATTTCACTATGGAGCTGAGTTTGGTGAAGTTGATGGAAGAACAACTGACTGGAGAGGGAGGCACATGGAAGCATTTCAGGGTGTGTGGCCACTTAGGAACGACCTTGGGCATTTACGTAAGAAGGCCTTAAGAACTTGCCACAGTTTGAAGGTCTCAGATGACTAGTCAGGTAAACATACTCTACGTTCCCGAAGCTGTGCTCCCGTCAACATCTTGGACCCTGCAAGGTTGCCAAGTAGCAGATCCCCGTTGGGACATAACCGGGGGGTCACCTGACTCTTGGATGGTGGGGATCCCTTTCAGCAAACAGGCAGTGGGGTCAGTCATCGATTACCCCCGGTGAAAGAAAGATACTTGTCCAGACTGCCAGCCAAGCTTGTCTGTCCTCTGGAACATTTTAGCCACACGCTGCTTCCAAGGTAGCCTATCTTCTAAAGGGGTTTCTGTCATTAGTTTTGGAGAGAGGATTTCATTCTGCCCTGCAGTCCCATTTTTTGACAGGTGGCCTTAAGAGGGTTATTACTTTGTTGGCTAAAGAGCACTAAAATTTTATGACATGCCATATGGAACTAAAGAATTAAGGAGGTGACCTCCTTTGTATGGTATTATTAATTCTAATTATCACCCATCTCCTGCCTTCAGCCATTTCTCTGGCCCCTGGATGAGGTCTGTACCAGTGGTCTGAAATAATACTGTTTTGGCTTCTGAAAGCTGTAATTTTCCTGAGATGGCAGTTGTGGTAGAGGACTTTTTCTCTCTTTCCAATTTCCCAGATACAACCACACATGGAATTGAAGTGGCCTCTCTCTACCTGCTGTGTGCATAGGACCTCTACACCTGTTCAGTCGTGAAACCACTAATGAGGCCTCTCCTGTCCTATTCAGGATTTTGAAGGAATATGAAATCTCATTACCCGGAGTCAATGAATGACATCTGTTCCCCATCCCCCTCCTGAAGCCATCATTTCAAGCTGCTCAGTGCTGTGAAAAAGATGTGCCACTCAGAGAGAGAATTAGAGTCCAGAAAAGAAGGTGTCCATCCCTTGTCCGGCAAGAGGACAGATAGAACGTTCTGGTATTTTGGTTCCTATTTGGACCTTTGCCCTAAAAGAATTAGCATAAAAGGAAATTTCATTGTTACAGGCTTTAAAAGTAATTTTGACTATTTGCTTCTGAAACAAATTGAAACCTGGCAATACGGGGTTTTCTTGATAAGGAAGAATGGAAAATCTTAACCTGAAAACATCCAGCTAAATGGGTAAATGATTAAATTGACTAAATGTTAAATTGATTTAAAATGGGTATGAATAAAAAGTTCTTTATTTAGTTTGGCCTCTCTCAAATCTTTTGGGAAGAGGAGGGCTATAAATAAATATACATGAATATAAAAAGTAAATATATACCATTAAATTTTTTTATTTCAGGACTATTCATGCCTAGTAACATATATGTAATACAAAATCAATATAAAATGCCATATGCTTAGTTTATCCAAAGTATTTTGTTGTTTCCATTCATTATTCATTTATGGAAGTGGTCACTAAATCAGCATTTGTTGAACATCTATTATGTGCCGTGCCAGGCATTATAATTGCTGCTGTGGATACAAAGATAAATAAAAGCTTAATGTGTAGAGAAGGAGACATGATAGGGGCACCTGGGTGGCTCAGTTGGTTGAGTGTCCAGCTTCGGCTAAGGTCATGATCTCACAGTTTGTGAGTCTGAGCCCCGCATCGGGCTCTGTGCTGACAACCTGGAGCCTGCTTCAGATTTTGTTCTCCCTCTCTCTGTGTTCCTCCTCCACTCACACTCTGTCTCTTTCTCTCTCAAAAATAAATAAATATTCTTAAAAAAATTTTTAATTGAACAAAAAGGAGGCATGATAAAGTAAATCGTTATAGGCTTTGTGCTAAGTCCTACAGCTGATGATTAGAGAAGCGGGATCACTCCTCCCTGAGGCATGAAGGCCTGAGAAAGATGGAATCCCTAGCTGGGGTTTTGGGGTGGCCAGAAAGATACAGGCAGGAAGCCATTCGAGGCAAAGGAAGCACGTATACATATGAAGGCAAGCAGGAAGGAAAAGGCGTCTCAGGGTTGGAGTCTTACCAGTGCCTCGACCTGGGGGAGAAGATGCTCTGAGAACAGGAATAATGTTGGACAGGCTCTTCAGGTCACATCACATGGGGCCTTTTATGCAGGTAGAAAGTTTGGACTTTTTGTTGCAAGAGGAATTTTATTCTTCTTTGTCAGGAATAGACTCTCAATAAAAGTTTATTGAGCAAAGCTGAATTGCACTGAAGATTTTTAAAATTTTTATTTGTTTTGCAAAGCTGTTATGTGCACATGGTAACAATAATTGATTGTTTTATCGTGAAAAGAAGGCTGTAATTCTGTTCCTTTCCACCTGATAAGGTGTCACTCCCCAGAGGCAAGCTCTTCCTCTTCTCTTCCTCCTCCCTGTCCTCTTCCTTCAAGTGGTTTTTGCCATAGTTTAGATAAGACGCTTAGTTTTTATTTCTTGTTTGGTCAGTTTTAGGTGACATCCAGTGATGCCAGAGGTAAAGGATGATGACTTAATTCACTTTTTTTCTGTCGCGTACTCCTTCTCTTCTGTTCTCAGAGTTCGATTCTCAACATTGTCATTATTTTTATTTCTTTTTTATTTAATTTTTTAATGTTTTTTAATTTATTTCTAGGAGAGAGAGAGAGAGACAGTGTGAGCAGGGGAGGGTCAGAGAGAGAGGGAGTCACAGACTCTGAAACAGGCTCCAGGCTCTGAGCTGGCAGTCAGCACAGAGCCCGACGCGGGGCTCGAACCCACGAACCACGAGATCATGACCTAAGCAAAAGTCGGACTCTTAACCGACTAAGCCACCCAGGCGCCCCTGTTTTTATTTCTTCTACTACTTACCATCATAACTTTTAACAACATGCTTATACCCTCAGCTCTGTTCAGTCATATTTGGTAGTGGCTTTTGATTCACCACTTCACACAATGGATACTTTCCCCTTGTGCTTCCTTCCCCACATCTTCCCCTCCCCAGCTCTGCTCAGTCCATCTTTGTCAGCTGCTCCTCTTTTAAGTTTGCTTTGTCAAGGTGGTCAAAGTTTACATCTTGTACTGCGTGCACATGTGAATGTTTGTCACTATTAGTCAACAGTGACAGGTCACTGTGTGCTAGGAAACTACTTTGATCTCTGTGAGCCCAGTGTTGTGAGTCCAAGCCATGCAATGCAGGCCCTTCTTAATGTTAAGATCAAAGGCAAATGGATTCTTCTTTCTTTTATAACATGAATTGCTTGAAAATGATTCATTTTACTTTATAGTTGGAGCCTCACTTCCATGTGCACCTTCTGTTGTTTTCCTGGAGGACTATTGGCTTTCCGTTCTTGCACAGTTTTCTCTTAGGATAGCTTCAGTTTCTTTTTTATTTTTAGTTTTTTGGTTACTTTTTTGTAGTTTATTTTTGAGGCAGAGAGACAGAGCATGAGCGGGGGAAGGGCATCGAGAGAGGGAGACACAGAATCCGAAACAGGCTCCAGGCTCTGAGCTGTCAGCACAGAACATGATGCGGGGCTCCAACCCATGTGAGATCATGACCTGAACCGAAGTCAGGTGCTTAACCGACTGAGCCACCCAGGCGCCCCTTCAGTTTCTTTTTTAAATTATTAATGCTGCTTTCAATCCTATTGAGGGCTCATTCTAATTTTTCTGGAATCTTCCCATCTGCAACCCTCTGTTCTTCTACTGGAGTCTGAACTGGGGGCTTCCTGGGTTGGCTGCACGGCGGCCATCTTGAGAGCCCTAGCTATTGTTCTCTTGCATTGTACGACTGTTTCATGGTTCCTATGTCATCTGTTCTTTTTGTTTATTTCCTTTTTTTTTTTTTTTTTTTTACCAGAGTCTCTCCTTACGGAAATTCTCCCCCAAATAACCTTTCTCTTGTTTTTCAAATCCCTTCAATCTCTATCTCCAGTCTCTTTACACTTCCTTTCTTCTACTCAGGGAACAATTTCAGTGTGCTCAATGTGCATCTTTTTGGATGTATATGTTCTTGCCAAATGTGTGGGTTTTTTGTTTGTGTACATTTCTTTTTTTCATTTAAGTAAATGGCATTGTATTACTGTGCTGGTCATTTGTCTGTTACCCTTCAGATCCATTCCCTGAATTTTTCCTGCTGGGTTCTGTATCACACACCAGGGCATGACCCCTGCAAAGTGCATTTCCCAGATGTCACTGGGCTTCTGGTTGGGTTTGACTAATGGAAGGCATTGGTGTGAGATTGGAGGAAATTCCCTCCACCCTAGCCTTTGCCCCATGGTGACTTGGACAGTGGCTGTATCACCACTGCACTGCCAGCACCAACCAGGTGCCTCTGGCTTCTAAGCTCCAGTAACATCTTTTTTCTTTATTCCTCCAACACATGCATCTCCAAGGAAGCCACAATGGTTCTTGGAAGAGGAGAATCTCCCTTTTTTACACACGATGCATAAAGAGATGCATGGTGCAACACGGTAGGGGGATGATTAGGGAAAATCTGTCTAAAAAGGCTTCTCAGAGGAATGATAATAAAAAAAGAAAAACCATAGCAGTTGTTGATTTGTGCTTTGCATGATACTCCTCTGTCTTTTCTTTGAGCTCATCTAAAGTCTTCTTAATTTTGCACATGAAATGCCCTCTATTTAACTACTTGGCGTAAGTACTGCTTTCTTGGAGATCCTTCCTGACATAATTATGTATTTAATTTTGTTCCTTACATTTCCCCCCAGTAAGCATTGTATTTGGTAGAACAATTTATGTTGTTATGTATACCTAACCCAGTGCTTCTGGCTTCTGTACAGTATTTTGTCTTATATTTTACTTCTGCCAGAATTAACATAAAACCTGTCTCTTATTATAGATATTTAGATTGCCTCCAGTTTCCTACCCTACAGAAAATCTGCATCAAACCTCCTAATATGTAAACCTCTAAAGATCAGGGAGAATTACTTGGAGATATAGATGCTGGAAGGGAATTGCTGAGTCATGTGTAACATCATTTTGATTGCCAAATTGTATTCCAGAAAGTCTGCATCATTGTACATTCTCACCAACATCATGATTTTTGCCAGTCTAATAGAAATGATATCTTCTTTATACCTTACTTGGAATGTCTCTATTATTTAAAAAAAAAAAATAGCTCTTCATATATTTGTTGGTCTTTTGGGTTTCCCCTTTTGCAAATTGCCTATTCTTATTTTCCCATTTTTCTTACTGAGGTTGTTGTTCTTTTTCTTGTTATTTTGTAGACGTTCCTTAAACATTCTTAGTAGCGACTGGTTTAGACATAGGTATATATCTCAGTCTTTCATATGTCTGTTGACTTTGTCAGTGGTTTCAAATGGTAAGTGGAGCTTAAATTTAAAATTTTAATGTAACAAATTATGTATTTCTTTTTAGTTTTGTAGTGTATGCTTTAGGTTTTTTAAAAATAATTTTTAATGTTTAGTTTTGAGCGAGTGAGAGAGAAAGCGTGAATGCATAAGCAGGGGAGGGGCATAGAGAAAAGGGGGCCAGAGGATCCAAAGCAGGCTCTGTGCTAACAGCAGTGAGCCGGATGTGGGGGTTTAACTCATGAACTATGAGATCATGACCTGAGCTGAAGTCAGATGTTCAACTGCCGCCCCCCCCCCGCCCCCCGCCACTGCCCAGGGGCCCCAGTCAATGCTTTAGTTTTAAATAAAACTCCCCCAAATTCCTTTCTAGCCTCTACACGGTGAAGATATTCTCCCACATTTTTGCCTTATAAGTTTACAGCTTTCTCTTTCATTTTTAAGGCTTAAATTCATCTGGAGCATATCTTTGTATGGAGTTTTAAGTAGGGATCAACAATTGTTTTCTATATAATAAGGTTATTGCCCCAGCATCATCTGATGAAGGCAATAGATGTCTCCATGCTTTCCGTTCTGTCTAATTCACTTATTAGTCTCTTCTTGCATGAATATCACATGATTTTGATTACTCTGGTTTCATTCTCCCTTAGGGAAACTCTCTCCTCCTGATAATTCCTTTTGTTAAGGCTGACTCAGTGGATGTTTATTCTTTCTTGTAAATGTTAGAGTGTATCTATTAAGTTCCTCATAAAAACCCAAACTGACATTTTGATTGCAGTTATATTGAAGAAAGATAAACTTTTGAGTCTTTACATGCCTAAAGTATCTTTACTTGCCCTCAGACTTAATTGATAAGTTGGCTAGGTACAGAGCTCTCAGTTGAAGATGATTTTCCCTGAGAATCTTGAAGGCATTGGTCTGTTGGCTTCTAGTATTTGCTTTGCTGATGAAAAGGCATCCCTTGCAGGTAACTTGTTTTTCTCTGTAGAAGCTTTTAATGTCTTTTTGTTATATTCAGGGTTTTGATATTTCACAGTGATGTGTTTAGGTAGAGATTTCTTTTTTCTTTTTTCTTTTCTTCATCATACGAGGCATTTTGTTTGTACTTTTAATCTAGGGATACATATCTTTCTTTAGCACTGGGAAATTTTCTTGCATTATTTCTTCATTAATTTCCTCCTTTTTCATTTTTGTTTTGTTTTCTCTTTATGGAATGTTTAGTAATTGGCTGTTGGTACTCTGAATTTTTTGAGAAATATTTTTTGCATCTTTGTTTATTGCTTCAAGTTTAGAAAATTTCTTTGACTTTATTTTTTAGTTTCCTCCTAATACTTTTATTTCAGGAATGATTTTAAATGTCCAGTATCTTAATTTGTAATTTGTACTACTTATTCCATTATCATGGCGCCCTGATTTTGTTTTATGAGTGTGATAGCTTTTTTACTCTTTTTGTCTACATTAATTAGACTTAAAAATTGCTTCTCTTCCCTCACTTAATTTTGAAGTCAGTTTTTCTATTTCTCCTTCATACTTCTATTTCTCCTCAGTTTCTGGTCATCAATGGCTATCTCTTCATATATAAGAATGTAGGATTGGATATTGGATATTGGAAAACATAAGAATGTTTTCCCTACGGTCTCTTCTCTGGATGAGAATTCTCAGGGGAACCCAGCGTGGACTAGGTGAGGCAGGGCATGTCAGTATTTTCTTTACGATGGGCCAGAGGGAACCATGTCACAGCCACAACTTCAGAATGCCAGATAAGAAGGTCTTTTCTCAGAAAAGAAAGCCAGAAAACATGCTGGAAGAATCTGCTATTCCCATCTATTGAGTTTCTATAGAGAAGATCTAGCGGCTTTTGATCTAGGAGTAGATAGTCTCTGTCTTAGCCAGGGAGGTGAAAACTTGTACATAGTTTTAGAAGCTCCCCAATCAAGACAGTGTGTCTGTTCATGTTCATGGGAAACAGATGCTCAGTATAAAATAATTAAAGGGAGTTTACTTGCCAAGAGACTGTATATGATGATATGGGTATAAGGAAACCAAAAAAATGGTGTAATAACTCAGTGTCTTGGTAGCATCTGAGCTGTTACCATGCTGGGACCCAATGGTATCAAGAAGGGAGAGAAGTTTTTTAGAGTCGGCCTCCTAGAATGGTGGACAGACGAAACCATCCATCGGAGACTCTTCTGGGAAACAGCCACCACTCTCCTCCTTTCCATCTCTTACAAATGCCCCATATGAGCTCAACCCGGGTGCAAGCCAGAGGGCATGGGAATCAGCTGATATGGTCCAGCCACATGATCTCCCAGGACAGAGACTAGGCCGAAGAGGGCAGAGAGGGGTCTGGCAGGGCAAATGAAAAATAGCACGATAGGTCTACACTCTTTGAAACCCATCTGTGGCTCCCATATATTTTGAGAAAGCTTGACATCTGGAGCCACTCTTGTGTGTGTACTGGAGATAGACATGAATCAAGGGACCTGCTAGCTTTGGGTGAATTTGGTGCCACTATTTATTAATAAGCCACAGAAGTGATCTGTAGTGAGGGTATATAGGTTATGTTTTTCTAGAAAATTACTCACAATGTGAAATTGGGAAAAATGATCTGTTATGATTCTTCAAAGTTTCTTTGGATCTCAGATACTTTTCTCCCTTTATTTCTTATTTTATATATTTATTTGCTTTTACTCTGTTTTATTATCATTATTGACAATGATTTGCTGCTCTTTGGTGTTTTTAACCAGTTAAAAATTCTTTCCTCTTTAGGGGGTGTCTGGGTGGCTCGGTAGGTTAAGTGTAAGCCTTCAGCTCAGGTCATGATCTTGCAGTTTGTGGGTTTGAGACTCACATTGGGCCCTGTGCTGATGGTGTGGAGCCTGCTTCAGATTCGGTTTCTCCCTCTCTCTGCCCTTCCCCTGCTCATGCTCTGTCTGTCTCAAAAAAAAAAAAAATTAAAAAAAAATTTTTTTAAGATGTTTTATTTATTTCTAGGAGAGAGAGAGAGAGAGAGAGACAGCGTGAGCAGGGGAGGGTCAGAGATAGAGGGAGTCACAGACTCTGAAATAGGCTCCAGGCTCTTAGCTGGCAGTCAGCACAGAGCCCAACGCGGGGCTCGAACCCACGAACCGTGAGATCATGACCTAAGCGAAAGTCAGACGCTTAACCGACTAAGCCACCCAGGTGCCCCTAAAAATTTTTTTAAGTAAAAAATAATTTTTTTCTCTTTAAATTCATTCATTTTTCCTTATTTTGATTCTTTGCATCGTTCTACTTTTAAAAGGCTTAAATTGTATTTTTAAAGTTGAATGCATAGTTTTCACATTTCCCTTTTTCCTTTTTTTGTCAGTGAAGTATTTGAGGCTATTATTTTCCTTCTGAATTCTGATTTAGCTATTTTCCATAGATTACCATGTGTTGTATTTTTATTGTAATTATTTTCTAGTTATTCTTGAGTTTCTGTTTGGATTTCCCCTTGCATCGTTAAGAATACTTCATTAAAAGATTGAGAAAGGCAACATAAGGGAATGGTTTTAACTGATAATATTCTAAATCATCGAACTTAAGAAAATTAAGTTCTTAGTGATGAGAGTCAATGAGAATATGTGAAAGAGTTGAACTGATTTCTCCAGATCAGTAGCAAACTGCCTTTACATGTGGACTTAGAGCCAGCTAAGGCTGGCAGAATTTACTGAGACAACTAAAAGAGGTAGAGGGCAAGTTTAGTGAAAACTAAAAAGAAAAACCTTGTTGATGTGTCAGCACTTGAAGTGCCTTCATGAAAGAACACTGATCCGATCTCCTTAAGCCCTTAGTGATTTCTTAATGTCTAACCCATGCAATGCAGCTCTTGACTGTCTTGGGCTGGATTGTAACTGCTCACACATCACCCTGCCAATTCATTGAAGCTCTGCAGACGGTCCATTGCACTAATAATCCCTGTGTTCACTTGACTTCATTGTGCTGTGGCTGATCATGGTAAGACCAAAGTTTCACCCACACAAAACCACTGAAATATCATTAAGTGTATTTTAAAAGTAAATAAAACTTGTAGAAGACATCTGTTTCTAATCTAACTTAGATGAGTTGGCATACAAATCTGCTCTCAATCAATCACCCGTTTGAACTGTTTGGGAAATTTTGCTGCCCTGTTATATATGCTGACGCAGATTTTCCTCAGGTGTCCTAGTATTCAGAAAGTGAGTTTTTAAGGTTTTCAAAATGTCCCTTACTTTGAAATTATATGCCTCTTTCACTTGTATATTCCTTTGTTTGGCTTCCTCAGGTCTCATCAAAAAGCTTGTGTCACTGTCTGACCTTTCCACAAATTATGGCAGTACTTAACAGTGTGCTTTTCTGGGTTTGGTCTTCTCTCAGTGTATAGATACCTGTATCACACTCAGAGTGCTTTCTGGATCTGCCTGCTGGGGCTACAGAGTTGGGGGCAGTCATTGCTCTGAGTGTTCACAATGTAGCAAGTGCAGACTGAATGAACCGCAAGCACATAAAAAGATAATTTATTGCAAATTTGTTTATATGAAGACTCAGAGTGATATTTAAAAATCCATAGTGGGGATACCTGAGTGGCTCAGTCAGTTAAGCCTCCGACTCTTGATTAAGCGTCTGACTCTTGATATGGGCTCAGGTCATGATCTTACATTCTGTGCGTTTGAGCCCCTCATTGGGCTTGGCACTGCAGTGCGAAGCCTGCTTGGGATTCTCTCTCTCTCTCTCTCTGTTCCTCCCCCTGCTCTTGAGTGTGCTCTCTTTCTCTCTCTCAAAATAAATACAAATAAACTTTAAAAAATCCAGAGTGGGTAAAACCTTTGTATTTAGTGATTATTGCATTTTTTTTCAGTAATAATAATAATTTATAATAGCAACAACACAACAACAACAACAACAAAATAGTAGTGATTATTTATCAAGTATTTACTCTGCATCAGATACTATTCATAGCCCTTTCCATGGACTGAGTCATTAAACCTTCACAGCCATTGTATGACATAGTAACTATTACTTTTCCTATTTTGCAGATAAGAGAACTAATACACAGAGATTAAATTTCCCAGGTCCCTGAGCTAGTAAGTGACAACTGTGGAATTCAGACCCAAGCAGTACACCTCTGTAGTCCTCACATGTTGCTATTACATATCATTTTTTTTCTGTATCTCAGAGAAAACTATTAATTTAATTTTATTCCACTATAGTTGACATACAGTGTTATATTAGCTTCAGGTGTACAATATAGTGATTAAACAATTCTATACATTATTCAGTGCTTATCATGACAAGTGTATTCTTAATCCTCCTCATTTATTTCACCCCCTCCCCCCACCTACCTCCCCTCTGATAACCATCAGTTTATTCTCTGTATACAATTAAGAGTCTGTTTTTTGGTTTGTTGCTATTATTTTTTTTGTTCATTTGCTTTGTTTCTTAAATTCCACATATGGGTGAAATCATATGGTATTTACCTTTTCTGATGAACATTTCACTTAACGCGATGCCCTCTAGATCCATTCATGTTGTCATAAATGTCAAGATTTCATTCTTTTTTTATGACAAGCTAGTATCCCTCTATCTATCTATCTATCTATCTATCTATCTATCTCACCTCTTCTCTATCCATTAATCTATTGATGGATACTTGGACTGCTTCCATAACTTGACTATGTAAATAATGCTGCAGTAAACATAGGAGTGCATGTATCTTTTTGAATTAGTATTTTTGTTTTCTTTGGATATATACTCATTAGTGGAATTACTGGATCATATGGTAGTTCTATAATTTTTTGAGAAAACTCCATACTGTTTTTCATAGTGGCTGCACTAGTTTGCATTCCCACCAACAGCACACAGGGTTCCTTTTTCTTCACATCCTCATCAACACTTGTTTCTTGTCTTTTTGATTTTGGCCATTTTGACAGGTGTGAGGTGATATCTCATTGCAGTTTTGATTTGCATTTTCTTGATGATTAGTGATGTTGAGTATCTTTTTTATGTGTCTGTTAACCATCTGGATGTCTTCTTTAAAGAAATACCTGTTCTTATTTTCTACCCATTTTTTAATTGGATTATTTGTTATCTTGGTGTTGAGTTGTATAAATTCTTTATATATTTTGGATACTAACCCTTTATTGGATATGTCATTTGAATCGCTTCTCAGCCTTTCGGCTAAGATCAAGTGTGGATATGTCATTTGAAAATGCCTTCTCCCATTCAGTCAGTTGTCTTTTGGTTTGTTGATTATTTTCTTTGCTGTTCAGAAGCTTTTTTATTTTGATTAGTCCCAATAGTTTATTTTTGCCTTCATGTCCTTTGACTCAGAAGACATATCCAGAAAAATGTTGCTATGGTTGATGTCAGAGAAATTATTGCCTATTCTTTTTTTTTTTTTTTTTTGAGAATTTTTATGGTTTCAGGTCTTACATTTAGGTTTCTAATCTATTTCAGGTTTGTTTTTGTGTAGTGTATAAGAAAGTGGTTCAGTTTCATTCTTTTGCATGTAGCTGACCAGTTTTGTCAACACAATTAGTTGAAGAGACTGTCTTTTTCCCCATTGCATATTTGTCGGAGTCTGTGCCAGCTCCGACAGGTCCAGGGGTCCCTGAAGGATGGACAGTGTCGGCAAAAGAGAATGAGAGCGCCTCGAGATTCTTTCTGATCACCAGGCAGGCATCTCTGTCCTGTCGGGTTTGGTATCTTTATTTTAAGGTTCAGCAACAAGATGAAGTCATAGAAAGGAATTTCTTACAATGGGAGGCCTTTTGTGATATCAATTACAGAATTATTTCGACCAAGGAAATATCAGAATGTTCTTAGTGAAAAACAGCATAACATACAAGTTAAATTGTATATAGATAAGCTAGGAGTTATTCTGTCTGGCCCTCAAGAAGATTAATGTTTCTGAATTGGTTTATTTGTGGAAACTAACATGGGGGCCCTAAATTGTCAGTCTTTGCACCTGGGTTTATGTTTTAACTACTCTTATCTATCCTCAATCCAGCTGCCAGTGTAAGGGAGGGTGTTTGTGGAATACAGGCCTTGAGGAAGGGACTGCCATGCTTCACCAATTAGCAAAGATATATGTAGTAGATGTGTTCTGCTCTTAACCCCAACATAGGCTCTTTGTCTCGGGGCCAGGCTCAATTGTAACTTTTGTGTTCTTAACCCCCTCAGTCTGGGAACTGCAAGGCCCATAGGAAGAGCCTTTTGACAATCATCCACAGAGCATTCATCTAAAATCTCTCTTGCAAAGGCAGGAATATGCTTTTCCTTATGAGGTATCTGTATTCAGAATATGGGTCTCATATGGAATATTGTGAGGCCTGGTCAATACCAGCAGGCTTCTATCCAACATGAGCCAGTAGTAGTAGAAGGAGATACCAGTTTTCATTTCTCATGGCTGGAGCTGTGCAAACACTACCATATCCTTGCTGTGACTGCCATCCAGAGAGGCCGGTGTAGCTCCCAGCCTACATATTCTTGCCTCCTTTGTCAAAGATTAATTGGCCATATAATCATGGATTTATTTCTGGGTTTTCTATTCGATTCCATTGATCCTTGTGTTTATTTTTGGGGCCAGTACCATACTGTTCTGAATACTACAGCTTTGTAGTATATCTTGAAATCTGGGATGATGATTCCTCCAGCTTTGTTCTTTTTTTAGATTGCTTTGGCCATTTGGGGGTGTTCTGTGGTTCCATACAAATTATAGGATCATTTGATCTAGTTCTGTGAAAAATGCTGGCAGTATTTTGGTAGGGATAGGATTAAATCTATAGATTACTTTGGGTAGTATGGACATTTTAATAATATTAGTTCTCCCAGTCCATGAACATCGACTATCTTTCCATTTGCTTATGTCATCTTCAACTTCCTTCATTAATATTTTATAATTTTCAGAGTACACGTCTTTCACCTCCTTGGATAAGTTTATTCCTAGGAGTGTGCAATTATAATTTATTTTGGGTGCAATTATAAATGGGATTATTTTCTTAATTTCTTCTGCTTCTTCATTGTTGGTGTATAGAAATGCAACAGATTTCTGTTTTTTTATTTTGTATCCTGTGAATTTACTGAAGTAATTTATTGGTTCTAGAGTTTTTTGGTGGCATCTTTGGGGTTTTCTGTATTTAGCATTATGTCATCTGCAAATAGTGTAAGTTTTACTTCTTTCTTATAGGTTTGGATGCCTTTTTACTTCTTTTTTTTTTTGTCTGATTGCTGCAGCTAGGACTTCCTGTACTATGATAAATAAAACTGATGAGAGTCGACATCCTTGTCTTGTTCTTAACTTTAGGAGAAAAGTTTTTCCCCATTGAGTGTGATGTTGGCTGTGGGATTTTCATAAATGAAGAACTATGTTGAGGTATATTCCCTTTAAACCTAATTTTGTTGAAGGATTTATCATGAATGGTTGTTGGATTTGTCAAAAGCTTTTTCTGCATTTCTATCAAAATGATTATATGTTTTTTATCCTTTCTCTTATTGATGTGATGTATCACACTGATTGGTTTGCAAATATCAAACCACCCTTGCATCCCAGAAATAAATCTCACTTGATCATGGTAAATGATTTTTTAAATATATTGTTGAATTTGGTTTAATAATATTTTGTTGAGGATTTTTGCATCTATATCTGTAGGTTGCTGCTTTTAACAAAAAAGTGTTGGACTTTAAGTCAATATCTCTTCAGTGGCTTCAGACATTACTAACAATAACAACCTCCAGTAAAATAAAACAATAGGGGCAAATTATCTAGTCCAATATCTTTGGTTTTAAGATGAAAAATTGGAGGCCCAGAGAATCAGAAGAGCAGAATCACAGAAGTAGAAGTGGATAGAGCCAGGCGTTGAATTCAAGTCTTTTGCCTCCCAGGGAAAATTATCTTTTCAATGATGTTTGCTGTCTCTTCTTGATTTTTATCACACATTACCTTGTATAGAAGGTGGGAAATTTTGCTATTCTATTTTTAGTCTCTAATTGTTCAAAGAAGGGATTAGGGACATAATGTTTGTTGAGCATCTGTTATATACTGGTTCTATAATAATTCTGGGATGCAGATAGTATACTTTTTATCCAATTCAGGAAGTAGAGGCTCAGTGATGTTAAAAAGCTGCCCCTCCATGGGGCGCCTGGGTGGCTTAGTCGGTTAAGCGACTTTCGCTTAGGTCATGATGTCGCGGTTCATGGGTTCGAGCCCCGCGTCGGGCTCTGTGCTGACTGCCAGCTCAGAGCCTGGAGCCTGTTTCAGTCTGTGACTCCCTCTCTCTCTGACCCTCCCCTGCTCACGCTGTCTCTCTCTCTCTCCTCGAAATAAATTAAAAAAACATTAAAAAAAAAAAAAAACTTGCCCCAAATCCTAGAAATAGTAAGTGCTAGAAGCCCATTTTGAATTCTTATTCATCTGGCTTTGAAACTGACTGTCTTTGTGCTCACTAGGCTGCCCCCTGGTTAAGGACTTCAGGGCACAGAGACTACATCAACTATGTATTTTTAGCTCTAGCTATTTTCCCCTTTTCCTATTGCAATGATCCTTGTGGGTTTGGAGATGTGTGCTCATCCAGTTTTGCAAATATGCCTGCTTCAGCTATCAATGATGTGCTGAAAGAAGAGGTTTATAGATCTCTCTGCTTTGTGTGTGTGTGTGTGTGTGTGTGTGTGTGTGTGTGTGAAAAAACTTCTGACTGATGTGCCTACTGAAAAAAAATTTTCCACTAGTGAGAAGCCCTTTTATTTGTAATTGCCTCTTAGGTAAGACTATCCGAGATCTCTCCCTAGCTGCAATATCTGGTTTATAAATTGTCTGCACTTTGTCTTGCTGGGATTTTGTGGTTTAATTCTTCCATGCCACTTGCAGAGGGCTACATTTATAGGCACAAAGAGGAGTTGACTCATGTTTAGCTGTCTTGCACCAGCTTACACTCTAGGTTATCTAGTATCCCAGAAAAAGGGTTTGTACCCAAAATGATCCTTCCTCTGGACTTCTTTCCTTTCTGTGTTTTGACCTCCCCAGAAGCATAGACTGTCACCTTGCATCTCAGAAAAAGCAGAGGAGAAGGATTTTTGAAGTACCCGGTAGCATAGTATCTCTTGCTCAACATTTTTCCCGTTCTGCACAAGAAATCCTCTCCCTACGGTTTTTGTTGTTGGATCACAGACTTCAAATGCATGGGATCGCATGTCTGACAGTCCCAAAGCAAATCTAGTGCAGTAAATAGTTTAATAAAAATGAGGTAGAGGGGCTGTGAAATGCCTGTAAACATTTGGTGAGAAATTTTCTTTTTGTTGGATTTTTGTTGCTCCATCATTAAAATTCCTGGTTGGGGCAAATAGTGTTTGTTTTTCATCTTTATTGATACTGTCTCTTTGGCTCTTTATGAAATCTGTTTCAGAAATCTGATACAATGACACACAAGAGCCTCCTTTTGTGCTTCAGCAGTTGTGACAGTGGTGAGTTTGAGTAGAGAGGACTTAAATGACAAGGCAAAGGGTGAAAGCTTAGACCTAGGCCATTGATTTCCTGGTTTCTCTCATTTATCCGTTATTCATAAGGCCAGTGGTAGTCAATCAAGCACCAAGAAGGGGTCCCAGTTACTCTTCTCGCCTTCCTCATAAAAGCAGTCACCGGAAATGGATAAGTAGCAGAACTTGTATGTTGTCCGTGGCTTCTACAGCAACTAGCCTCAACCCTGAAAGACCATTTCCACCCGGAGGATCCAAGCAGTTCTTTACAACATACCATTATAGCAGAACTGCTTCCCTACCGCATGACAACCCAGATTAGCATAATTGTATCCTAATGGACCACGCCACTTTCAACGTGCCAAATATATTTAAAGTACATTTCTCAACAGCACTGTCATACCCAGTCAATCAAGTAATCCATTTACCCACTCAGTCCCGGCTGAAGGAAAGGTCGGATGTTTGTCTTCTAAAGCAAAAGAGAATTGTTACAGGTTGAGGCCAATTGTAGTGTGCTTCAAATACCTTTGGCTACTTGAGCAGCCTCAACTTGACTAATCTCGTGGTAGGGGTGAGATCTAGAGAGCCAATTCTAATAATAAAATAAACAAGCAGACAAAGCAAATACAAAACATTTGATGCAGGGCATTACTTCAGCTTTTGTTTAGAAAAGGATGACTGTTATTCACATTCGGGAAGTCTCTGTGAGTTGTTCAAATGTGACATGGCAATAATCAAGAATGCCACATGAAGGAATATTGGGAAAGTAATTAGATTTTCCTCAGTTCATTGTCTAATTAGAGGGCAGGTTAAAGTCCAAAGTAATGAAATTAAAATCTAACCACAGTTAAGACTGTGGTGTTTTTGCTGAGTGCCACCAGGGTACCTGACACCACAGGGGATGCGTGAGGACTCACAGGCCCTGAGGCTGAGGAGTGTAGACAGCTTTAGGTAGAATTTGACAGTGTTTGACTTGAAACAGAGAGGCTGAGAAAATCTGCAAGATGCCAGAACATAAATATAAATCCTTCGTAGAACAAAGAATAATAGTAATGTACAGAAGTCTCTATTTGTTTACCTTCCTGGTTATTCAAATCATGCTAATAGGACTAATGGATTACTTTTCCTTTGTTAATATACTGTTGTGGGAGATGGGCCCATTCGTGAGAAATATGAACTTGTTAGTCACGGCAGTAGCTATGGCACCATTGGCAGATAATGAAATTAGTTGAGAAAACCACATTAGAGAAAGCCCCAGGGTCAGCACGACAACCCTCAAATGTCCCTGGACTCAGTCCATTGCATTCTTAATAGGAGAAGAGCAAACAACAGGAGAACTACTCTTTCACATGCACACACGCACAGGCATGAACATACCATGGCATGGAGAGCCATAGATTATCGGCCTCCTTCCTGCTTGGATACAAAGAAAAGGCAATCTAAAGAACAAAGCATCCCCAGGCAACCTTCCCACTCTCCCCTGGGTGGGCTCCTTGGTCTGGCTGTGGCCAGCCAATGCTGGAGGCCTGAGTGGGCTTTTGTCTCCCTGGGAAGAAGTGAGTTTCAATATTTGGCTTCTTACCAGAGAAGAACTGTATACAAAAGGAATAGCTACATTGGCCCATTGGCTGTGGGGGATCAAAGCAGACAGTGCATAGAGTGTTAGGTTTCATGTATGGTCAGCAGTTATATTGCTTGAGAGCCCACTTTTCCTTCCCCCGTAGAGTTCCCCTCTTATGAAGATAGAAGAAGGAAGAGGGGGTTGTTTCATACCTGCTCCCATATTGCCCACCCCATCATCATGTACTCCTTCCATCCCTCTCAGGTCTCCAGGCCACTCACCCCGGCAGTCTCCCCTGCCTGAAATCCCTGCTTTTAGTGTCTCCACTGCACCTCTGTCTGCAGGAAGCAGCTCCCTTGATGCGGCTTCCAGAGGAGCAAGAATGTGGCCAACCAAGCTTCCTTTGTCTGCCCATCTCTTGTTTCTTCAGGACTGTCTGACAGGGTTACCAGGTATATGATTAACTACAAGGAATTTTAGGGTAGGAGGGATGTTTAAAGCCGTGCTTATATACGACCTTTCCCGTACCATAGTTCATGTAAGACCCGTCTTTAGATGGGAATTCTCTTGTCAATTCCCTAGTTATTAATTTTGCACTGTTTCTAAGTCAGCCTTTTTGGCAGGGGTGTGTCCTTTTTTCTAGTCTCCACCTCGCAACTCTCTAGGCACCTGCCATCCACAGAGGATCTTGATCTCCATCCCCAGTTCTTAAATGTGAGCAACCCAGTCTGGACTAACAGCTCCCAACTGCAGCTCCATATCTACAAAACTCTGAGTCTGTGTAGACTGGTCATTTGGGAGGTTGTCCATTGGGACAGATGGACAGAGATGGAGACATACTTTATTTTTCTCAAAATTCAAGCTGTTGCAACATGCATATGTACAGACAGAAAGACAGATACACACACATACACACTTCTCAAGGTCAACTGTTAATTCTCCGAGACAGCATGGTTGCGGCTCAGCAAGAAACACTTTCACACCTGCCCCACTTGTTTGTACCCCTCAGTGGAGGTGTTCTGATGACGGTACCCCTCACTGTTTTATGTGGCGTAAGAGGAGTTTAAATCATCTTCCTTCTTCTCTTCTACCACATTTAATAACCTCTGTCAGCTCACTTTCCATTTAAGGCACACTTTACAAGGCCAGTGGCAAATCTGCTCTTTTACATGATTTTAAAAATTCCCTTCTTGCTATGGCAGGCTTGCTCCTTCCCACACAACCTGAGCTTAAATGTCACCTTTCCTGAGAGATCTCTGCTTACACACCTAAAAGTGGTCCTGTGTGTGCCTTCCGCATAGCACCCTGTTTATTTCTTTCATTGTTCTTGTATTTGTGTATTTACATGTTTGTTATTTGGTTTTCCTTTCTAGAATGTAAATTCCTTGAGGATAGGGCAGTATCTGGCTTGACCATTGTTCAATTCCCAACATCAGGTACATAGTAGACATTCAATAAAATGTTTTCTAATTTGAGAGGGCAGACCAGGATGGAGGTAAAGAAAATGTCTCCAGAGACATGTTGCCTGGGTATGAATCCTGGCCCTTGTTGCCTGGGTATGAATCCTGGCCCTTCTTCTTCCTAGCTGTGTTCTGTTCCTTCTGGAAACTCAGTGTCTAGTGGAGTTTCCAATTCACCGATCCTGTTTTTAGGGTACTTTTCTGTGCCTCAATTTCTCCATTCATAAAACAGATCATAACGGTGCCTACATCAATCGTAGAGCTATTGTAAACATTCAGTGAAACGTTAAAGCACGTGATAAGTGAAACAGATTAAATACTATATGAGTTAGCCAGCATTTTAAAATGATTTTATTTGCATTGATCAAAAAGTGTATTGAAATCCTGTGTGGCAGGCCCCATGTTAGCATAACCCATATGCTGAACAAGCATGACTTATGAGAGGTAATCAGTAGGCACTTCTAGTTTCCTGCTACTGTTCCTTGAAATTTTTTAGATACGGATGTTGTTTTCCTGCACAGAATAAAAACTGGCAAACTCCGTGACTTTTGTAATCTTAGTTCCATAACTAGATTACAAATTAAGCATTCTCCCTTCCCCAAGCGTCTGGTGGGTATTGACCTGCCTTGTGAAGAGCTACAGTATACTTCCTTTTTTCTTTTGTCCTTTCTTTCCCAGGTTGCTGGTTGCAAGTTCTGGCGCCTTACTCTCGGAGCACAATGGGGCAGGTGAGAAAAGGGAGGATGGAAAGTTCTCACTTGACTGGTACTATCATAAGATAGTTTTGCATTTTCTGGGCTCTTTTTATGGCCCAGCTATTCAAAGCTGCGTCCCTTGCACTAGTTTCCATGGATTCTTAGGAGCATGTGGGCTGGGACCCTGGAATTATAACCTTGAGAAGCACATTTTCTCCTAGTAGCCAATATCTCCTTTAGCCCCTAGCTTCGCAGAGGTTCAATGCAGATATGACTCTCTCTCTTGGCCTCCTTCACCCTTTCATGTGGTCCTCTTGGGCAGCACTTACACTGGCTCCAGGCTGTAACCCCTCATGTGGGAAACACCTATGTATTCTTTGTCCTGATGCTGGTGGGGGTACAGTTACTTTTCAAAAACAACCATCGATTATACCTTAGCACCACCTCAGACTGATGAGCACAGCCTTTCATTTCTAGATTCTTAAGATATGCATCTAGACCATTCTCCTGGAGGAGCACCTGGGAGGCTCAGTTGGCTAAGCATCTGACTCCAGCTCAGGTCATGATCTCATGGTTCGTGGGTTCTAGCCCTTCATCTCTGCTGACAGCTAGGAGCCTGGAGCCTATTTCATATTCTGTGTCTTCCTCTCTCTTCACCTCCCCTGCTTGCACTCTCTCTCTCTCTCTCTCTCAAAAATAAATAAACGTTCAAAAAAAAAAAAGGCCATTCTCCTAGTTTTTGCACCAGAAATATAGGGTACACAGGGGTGCCTGGGTGGCTCAGTGACTTAAAAATCAACTCTTGATTTCAGCTCAGATCATGATCTCATGGTTGTGGGACAGAGCCCTGCATCAGGCTCAGTGCTGGGCTGGATGTGGAGCCAGCTTAAGAGTCTCTCTCTCTCTCCCTCTGCTCCTCCCCCACTCACATGCACGAGCACACACAGGTCCTCTCTTGAAAAAAAAATTTTTTTTTAATTTGAAATATAGGGTACACACATCAAGGCCTCTGTCTTTTTTTTTTTTTTTTTAATTTTTAAATGTTTGTTTATTTTTGAGAGACAGAGCATGAGCAGGGGAGGGGTAGAGAGAAGAGACATAGAATTTGAAGCAGGCTTCAGGCTCTGAGCTGTCAGCACAGAGCCCAATGCGGGGCTCAAACCCATGAACAGTGAGATCATGACCTGAGCCTAAGTCAGATGCTTTACCGATTGAGACACCCAGGTGCCCTGCCTCTATCTTTCAATGGTCAAGTTGAAGCCCCTCTTACTAGGTTTGAGCTGAGAGGTCAGGCAGCTCCTCTACCACCCTTCGAGGCAGAGAGCATATCATCTCCAGAGTTTTCCCTAAGAATACCTTCTCATGCAACTTTTTATCTCCACTTTCTTTTTTCTTTTTTTTAAATGTTTATTTATATTTGGGACAGAGTGAGAGATAAGAGTGCAAGTGGAGGAAGGGCAGACAGAGAGAGACACAGAATCTGAAGCAGGCTCCAATCTCTGAGCTGTCAGCACAGAACCCAACACGGGGCTCAAACTCACGAATTGTGAAATCATGACCTGAGCCGAAGCCGGACGCTAAACTGACTGAGCCACTCAGGCGCCCCTTATCTCCACTTTCTTAATGCACTGATTTTCTCCTTGAGAGTTTTCGAGCTATCTTGGTGCCTGTTGTGGACTAAACTGCGTCCTCCCCGTGTCCCAAATTCATGTTGAAACGCTAACCCCAATGTGACTGTATTTAGAGACAGGGCCCTTAAAGAGACAATTAAGTTTAAATGAGGTCATAAGGATGGAGCTCTAATTCTACAGAACTGGTGTCCTTCTAAACAGAGAAGGAGACACCAGAACTCTTTCCCTCTTTCCTCATGTACACCGGGGAAAGGCTTTGTGAGGACACAGTGAGAAGGTGGCCATCTACAAGACAGGAGGAGAGGTCTCACCAGAAACTAACAGTGATAGTACCTTGATCTTGAACCTCTAGCCCCAGAACTGTGAGAAAATAAATTCCTGTTGTTCACGTACCCAGTCTGTGATATTTTGTTATGGCAGCTTGAGCTGATTAATACAGCACCACTTTGAAATTTCTGTGAGCTGCTAGCTCAGTTTGGAATTTTCTATCATATCATAGAACCTCAGTGACAACTTCCAACTTAACAATCCAGTACACTAGGAGCTGGGAATACAAAGTAAGCTTCAGTCCCTGCCTTTGGTAAGCTCCCAGTTTAGTGGAACTTCCAACTCATGTGCCCACTTTCTGTCTGACTCTTCTCAGACTTCATGGTATCCCCAGCCTCTATCTCTGATTACTGACTCACGTTCATTTTATTTTCCCTCACGTCTTCTTTTCTGTGCTACTCTTGTCTTTTCCTTTCTTTTGTCTTTCATTTTATTCTCCATCCTTTTCTTTCTCCCTGCCTTTTCCCCTCTTTTCTTGCTTTTCTGTCTTTCATACCTGTCCAGTTTATATCATTACCAAGATCAAAAATACCTCTGTTGATTTTATTATGTTTGTCCTTCTTATTCTTCCTTTTCAGTTTCTAAACAGATGGGTTACTTTGTTCCTACAATAATTTTATTTTCTATAATAATTATCTCTTGATTATTCCAGTCTGACTTTTATCCTCCACATTCTTTGAAAGCTGCCTATTTTTTTCAGTTCTGTAAATACCGACATAATGATTTAATGTCACAAAAACAAAGATCTACACACTTTCCTTCTAGTTTATCTACTTCCTGTGGCTTTTCTGTGGTGCTTCTTAATGAGTTTGGTTTTGGGGATGCCCCTCCTCAAAGACAGAGGGACACTTGCTTATTATTGTATCCAACTTGGATATCACAACAAAACACCTGATAAATATTTGGAGTGGTTGAATAAATGGAATCAAAGCTCACATTTACACTATCTTTGTTATTCTTTTATTTGTTAACTCTTCTCACACATTTTATTGCGTTGTTACTATGTGCCAAATATTATTCTGTGTCATAGGAATTCAGAATAGCTATTGTTCTTGTTTTCATTGAGTGTATATTCTAATTGGGTGGGAGAGGTAGAAAATAGACAAATAATTTTTTAAAATGGTGATTTCAGACAGTTATAAGTGTTACAAAGGAATAAAGTAGGAGATTTTTATAGGGAGTGACAAAAGGATATAGGATTGGTGGACTATTTAGGTATGTGGTCAGAGAAGTTATTCTGGAGTGATTCCATTTAACCCAAGATCTATTATGACCAGAAGAAACCAGCGATGGGCAGATTAAGAGGAAGAAGCTTCTAGGCAGAATACGTTATTTGGGCAAACATTTGAAGTGATAAAGCTCAGTATGTTCAAGGATTAGAAAATAAGCCAGCATGGCTGGATTGCAGTGAGTGAGAGAGATAAGCTCATTCAAGTCAGGGGCCAAATCATACAGGGCATTAAAGGCAGTGTAAGAAGTCTGGATATTTCTTTAAGAATGATAGAGAACCACTGGAAAATTTTAGACAAGGGATAAACATGACCTGATAATATTTTGAAAGATTTCCTTGGTAGCCAGAGAGTATAATTAGGAGACTATTGCATAAGGTCATGTGAGAGAAATAAACATGTCTTAGGCTAGAGTAGAGAGAATGGTAATGGATATAAATGGATGCAGTTGAGATATTCTATGGAGTTAGGTTATTGGACTTGATAATTTGATATAAGAGTGATGAGGGAAAGAGGTTAAGGATGAATTGTAGGTTTTGGCTTACAAAATGGGTTCATGATAAGGCCATTACTGAAACATGGAAGTCTGGAAGAGGAGCAGTTTAGGGGGAGAAAATTAGGAGCTCTGCTTAGACGCATTAAGTTTGAGATCTCTACTAGGCATTGATGTGGAAATGTTACGTAGACCTTTGAATATCTGGCTAGAATTTAAGAGAGATACTCGTATATGGATCTCGCATGGAAGTCATCAATATAGGGGTGGTATTTGAAGCCATAGGACTGGATGAGATCCCAAGGGGGCAAGGGAAGATGCAAAAGAGAGGCCTTGCCCCAGTGTTGGACATCCAAAGGTTCAGAGGGAAGCAAAGAATGATGAATTGCAGGGGCACCTGGTTTGGTCAGTTGGTTAAGCGGCTGACTTTGGCTCAGGTCATGATCTCGTGGTTTGTGGGTTCGAGCCCCACATCAGGCTCTGTGCTGACAGCTAGCTCAGAGCCTGGAGCCTGTTTCAGATTCTGTGTTTCCCTCTCTCTCTGACCCTCCCCTGCTCACGCTCTCTCTCCCTCCCTCTCTCTCTCTCTCTCTCAGAAATAAATAAAACATTAAAAATAAAAAAAAAAAAGAATGATGAATTACAAATGAGACCAAGAAGGAGATACTCATGTTTAGTAGGAAGGCCAAGATACCATGATGTCATAACTGAGAAAAGAAGAGAGTTTTTCAATGACGTGGTGGTTGGGAAGTTGAGTTGAATAAGATCAGAAAAATGACCATTGTATTTGGTAACAAAGAGTTCACTGGTGACTTGAAAAAAGCAGTTACTGTGGCATCAGGAGAACAGAAGTCTGATTAGAGTGGGGTGAAGAGAGATTGGGGGGTAAGGAAGTAAAGGATGGTGACTATTAATAGCTTTCTGGATATTTTGCTGTGAAATTGGTTGTAACAAGTGAACAGACACATGGAATCTTACTCAGTATAGAAGATTTGCAGTGTTCCTGGTAAAATTTGTATGCTTTTTGGAGCAAGAGATAAATTGGTGGTAAGAGAAAAACTGTTGTGATGGCTCCTGATCTATTTATTTTTCTTCTAGATATTTTCTATACCTTGTAAATAGTTAGCTGTTTTACAAAGATAGCTATGACACATGTTTCTTCTCTTTTTACAAATCCTTAGGACTTTTTCTGTTTCTCATGAGAAGCCACAGGGCTTTTCAAGGAAATGTTTTCCTGCACTGTTAGCTCATTTCTTCCTAGTCAGCTCTGGGGCCATGGAGCTTTGGGCAGAAAGCTGTCCTGTTGGGACTAAGCTTGCATTTGAGGCTGGAAGAATATTTAGATAATTGAGTGCTGTTGGTTCCTGTCCGTAAAATCCTGTTGGGCTAGTAGTTACTGTGCTCTGCAGCTCTGGGTTTCAAAAGGGGAGACCGTTGTGTGATTTTTTTTTTTTTTTTTTAATGTAGGGATGTGCAAAGAATGAAATACAATAGTGTGATTTTCACAGCATCGTGGTTGAGTAAGAGGAAAGTCTATTTTTAAAAGAGGAACCTATTTTTAAGAGGACTTAGAGTTGGTGCATTTTTCATATATTTGGAATAAGAGCAGTGTACTACTGGCCTGGTGAGTAGTACCTTGGTTTATCCCAAACAAGCCAAGATGAACAGGTGCTCATCTATTCTCTGCAGAGCTGGGTTTTGTGCAGCAAATTGGAATTACCCAAGTTCCTCTATACAGTCTGCACAACATGAAAAGTCAGTATAGAAAATCCTTATTGACTTGATGATATGGCTGTGTGATGAAAGCAGTAATCATGTTTAGACCAGCTATGAAACAAAATGCAATCCTCACGCTCACTCACTGCCTGTGATAGGATTATATTCTGATTGACTGAAAATGTGGTCAGCAGGAGGATCATTTGGCAGCAGAAGAGGTTGATTTTTCTGATGATCCAGAAATCAGATTTTGATTCTGATGATTAGATATTTGGCTTATAGTCTTCTCACTCCTAAAGAATGTGGCCAAGGTCAGTCTGTCTTATATACTTTGGAGAATGAATGAATAATGGTTTATTATAACAACAAATAAGTCAACTTAAGCCTTGTGACTCACTGCTGTTATCCTTCACCAAGCAAATTTAGCCCTCCTGTCTGGATGGGTAGTGTGAGATTTACGGATGCTAGAGAGCTGCTCTGTGGTTTTATTATTTGAGGAAAGAGTATAGACATTTATTTTGAGGGGAATTTAATTTGATAATATGACAAATATTGAAATACTCATGGAATAGTCTTTTAAAATCAATTTCTGATAGAATTCTTTAATTTGAAATTTAAATTGAGAAGTTTTCATTGTAAAGTAATATGTTTGAATTGGAGAAAATCAAACAGTATCGAAAGGTATAAAAGAAAAGTCCCATGCAAAATCCAAGCTCGGCCCCACTTCCCAGAGAAAATCACTGTGAATAGTTTCTTGTGCAGAGTGCTAACTGTACGTTCAGCATTGTGCTAAACTATTTACATGGCTATTTCATATAGTCCTCACAACAGCCCTTAAAGTGCATAGTGTTATGCTCATTTTAAATATATGGACAGTGGGGCACAGAGTGGTTGAGTAGTTCCTTTAAGGTCATGCAGTTCATTAGGAGGAGACCTGGCAGCAAAGTAGGCAGTCTATTTTCAGATGTCATGCCTTTAATCAAGGGTTACACCATGTATCCCGCTCTGAAATGAACTCCCCCTGACCAGTCAGTATTTTTTCATCACCCTTCCACAGAGGTAGATATAGATACACCTTGTTTTTTTTCATATATGCATGAGAGTCTATGGTATAAATGTGCTATAATGTATTTATCAAATTCTCTATTGAAGGTTGTTTTTATTTTTTGCCACTATAAATATCCTTCTACAGATAATTTTACACACATATCAACTATTTTTATAGGATAAATCCCTTCAGGTGAAATTCATTGGTCAAAGAGAGTATAGCATTTCCAACAGGGATTCATATTGCCATAGTGGCCCCCAAAAAAGTTGGTACTAATTTATAATCTTGCCAATGAAGTATGAGATTCAAGATTAAGTATTATAAAACTATGACAATCATTGATAATCTGTAAAATATGGTATCTCATTTTTGTTTTAATTTGCATTTATTAATTATGAGTGATACTGAACATATTTTCATGTATTTACTGGCCATTTATATTTCTTTTAATCCAAGTGGCTGATTTATGTATCTTCCCAATTTTTATGTTGGATTATTTTGTTTTTCATATAATTAGTCTGTTATGTGTACTGTAACTTTTTTCTAAGTTTAAAGTTTTTAGCTAAAACATGGAAAGAGCCTAAGTGTCCATCAACAGATGAATGGATCAAGAAGATGTGGTTTATCTATACCATGGAATACTACATGGCAATGAGAAAGAATGAAATCTGGCCATGTGTAGCAACATGGATGGACCTTGAGGGGGTTATGCTGAGCGAAATAAGTCAGGCAGAGAAGGACAAATATCATATGTTTGCATGTATAGGAGGATTAGGAGGAACTTGACGGAGGAACAAGCGGGAGAAGAAGGGCGGAAATGGTGGGGGAAAGGGAGAGAGGCAAACCATGAGAGACTCTTGAATGCTGACAAAAACTGAGGACTGATGGATGTGGGGGGGAGGGTGGGATGGGCATGGAGGAGGGCACTTTGGGGATGAGCACTGAGTGTTATGTAGAAACTAATTTGACAATAAACTATTTGTAAAAAAAAAAAAAAAAAAAGTTTTTATTTTGACTTTTGTCAAAAAGAACCTTTTAGGATTTATAGATTCAAATTTAGCAGTTGCTTTATGGCTTTTCCCATTCTTGAGTAATAATAAAGCTTATTCATCTAGGTATTATTTTAGTATTTTTGTACTTTATATATTTGAGTTTTTGCTTCATCTGTAATTTATTTTTTAATTTTTTAATTAATTTTTAAAATTTACATCCAATTTACATGCAGTTGCTGGGTGATAGGGTAGTTCTATTTTTAATTTTTTGAGGAACCTCTGTACTGTTTTCCAGAGTGGCTGCACCAGTTGGCAGTCCCTCCAACAGTGCAAAAGACATCCTCTTTCTCCTCATCTTCGCCAGCATCTGTTGTTGCCTGAGTTGTTGATTTTAGCCATTCTGACTGGTATGAGGTGGTATCTCATTGTGGTTTTGATTTGTATTCCCCAGATGATGAGTGACGTTGAACATTTTTTCATGTGTGTATTAGCCATCTGGATGTCTTCTTTGGAGAAATGTCTGTTCATGTCTTCTGTCCATTCTTCACTGGATTATTTGTTTTTTTGAGTGTTGAACTTGATAAGTTCTTCATAGATTTTTGGATACTAACCTTTTATCTGATATGTCATTTGCAAATATCTTCTCCCATTCTGTCACTTGCCTTTTAGTTTTGCTGTTTCCTTTGCTGTGCTTATCTTGATGAGGGCCCAATGGTTCATTTTTGCTTTTGTTTCCCCTTGCCTCTGGAGATGTGTTGAGTTAGAAGTTGCTATGGCCGGGGCACCTGGGTGGCTCAGTTGGCTGGGCGTCCGACTTGGGCTCAGGTCATGATCACACGGTTCGTGGGTTCGAGCCCCGCATCGGGCTCTGTGTTGACAGCTAGCTCAGAGCCTGGAGCCTGCTTCTGATTCTGTGTCTCTCTCTCTCTACCCTCCCCTGCTCATGCTGCCTCTCTCTCTCTCTCAGAAATAAATAAAACATTTAAAAAAAAAAAGTTGCTGTGGCTGAGGTCAAAGAGGTTTTTGCTTTCTCCTCTAGGATTTTGATGATTTCTCGACTTATGTTTAGGTCTTTCATCCATTTTGAGTTTATGTTTGTGTATGGTGTAAAAAAAATAGTCCAGTTTCATTATTCTGCATGTCGCTGTCCAGTTTTTCCAGCACAATTTGCTGAAGAGACTTTCTTTATTCCATTAGATATTCTTTCCTGCTTTGTCAAAGATTAGTTGGCCATTAAATTTTTTTAGTGTTTATGTATTTTTGAGAGAGAAAGAGAGAGTGAGTGGGGGGGGAGGGGAGGCAGAGAGAAAGAGGGACAGAGGATCCAAAGTGGCTCTGTGCTGACAGTGGTGAGCCTGATGTAGGGCTGAAACTCACAGAACCGTGAGATCATCACCTGAGCCGAAGTCAGACACTCAATTGACTGAGCCACCCAGAGGCCCCTGCAGTTTATTTTTATATAAGCAGCAATTTAATTTTGCAAATGACTATTCACCTGGCTCAATACTATTAAATATTCCATAATATTTATTAAATTTATCAAATAAATATACTATTTAATATACTATTTATTATTTACTTTATAGTATACCAAATATCTATATTTATTAGGTCTGATTATACTAGTGTCAATGGCAAACTTTCTAATTAGCATAGCTTTCTAATATATTTTCATATCTGATAAAGCTATAACTCCTTGTTCTCCTCTGACTGTTCTTACATATTTATTTTTGCACATGAACTTCTGTCATTTTATCAACTTGAAAAAAATGTTTCTAGATTAATTTAAGGACAACTGATATGTTTATAATACCCTTTTCCTATCTAAGAATAATATATACTTTCTATTTATTCAGATCTTCTTTTAAGTTTCTCAGAACTGTTTTAAGCTGCTTCAAATAGGTCCTGCTTATTTCATATTACTTGAATTCTAATTCTTAATGACAGTCATAATATGGATCTTGTGGCAACGATCCATTTTGTTTCCCTTCTTTCCCCTGTGTTCTCCATACAGTTGTCTCTCCTGTGTTCCACTGTCCCCACACTTCTGCCTCCCTGTTTCTTGATCTTCCCATCTGTTCTTTCTGTTGCTTATTTAGCTCAGAAGGAGGATATATGCAATGGTGGAGAGGCAGAAATAGACTCTGATAGTTTGTTTTCCTTTGACCATTGGCTTCTTATGAAAGAATGAAAATATTCCTTTCTGTATTTCCTTACCTTACTCCTTCAAATATGCTGAAAGAATAAGAAATCATTTTAACCAGTGTGAAGGGAAATTTGGGGTATGGTATTTTGCCACATATGGTCTAGGAAACTCCAGAATAAAAATTATCAGAGGTGCTTAGTATAATATAGATCCCTGAGCCCATTCTCAGACTGGCAGAATCAGAATCTTCAGATGCATTGCCTAGAAATCTGCATCTTCAATAAATACCTCAAGTCAGTGCTTCTTAATCTTTAATGTTCATGTGAATCACGTGGTCATTGTGTTACAATGCAGGTGCTGATTCAGCAGGGTTGGAGGGGAGCTCAGATTCTGTAATTCTAACCAGCTCTTGGCTGGCAGTGATGCAGCTGGTCTGGCCATACCTTGAGTAGGAAGGCTATAGAGACGTTTTTGTTCCCTAAATGTGAGAACCACTGAACTACCTGGAATGAGGTGCTAAGGACAGAAAGAAGACTTTCTTCTCTGTGGAAAAAAAAAAGGCCTTTAGAATGTGTATTCCCCTGTGTTGAATGTAGAACCATGCCCGTATTCATCATGTCCACTTGATGCTTGAGTCCACCCTGATTTCTGAGCAAGTTCTGACAAGGGCAAGGGCTGTAGGAATAGCCCTTCCTGGGGCCCAGCCATGACTCCTGATGTAATGGGCTTCACCAATGCTCTTTTACTGATGTGTAATGAGGGCCCTGCTATTGGGATTTGACTAGAGTGTTGTATAGACTACTCCTAATAAGCAGAATTACTGAATGAAGACTAAGATTCACCTTCACTACTGACCACAAGAATGAGAACCTGAATGACCCACTGAACTCTCTGCTATGGCTTCTTCCAGCCTTCCCTGTCCTTCATTCTCCCACAGGCCTTGCCAGCACTTTTTTTCTACTGACACCCCACATTTGAGATGGCTGGCCCATCCTACTGGCTTAGTAAATCTATAGTCATGGAATATAACTTTCTGTTCTTACCCAGCACATTGGTTTGTTTGTAGGCCACATCCGCATTGCCCTCTGTAAACCGTATGCTAACATTGCTAAGTGAACAAGCCAGTCATACTCTCTTCAGAATGAAAAAAATCCATACTAGGTATCAGTAGGGCTGCTGAATATGACTATGTATTGTGCAACTCCAGAGGATGTGATTCACATTTGCAAATGGCACTCCTGAGGTTCTTCAGTGTGTTGGCCCTGATTCTAACACACTTACAAAAATCATGAAATTGGGAGGCTAGTCTGTGTAGCAGGTGAATATAGGTTAGAGGAAGGACAAGAGGAAGAAAGGAAAGATGTTGAGGCTACTCAAGTTTTTGTGCAAGAGAGATTGTGTTTTCCCTTACAAATGGCCAAAATTTTGAAAATATATGATAAGATTGTATTAGGACTCTTATACAAAATAACAAAAACTTAAATCAAGTAAATTTAAATAAATTTTAGGCCAAGAAAGGATTGAGTAGTGAAATACCTGGATAACTAGGGATTCAAATGCTTTTAGAATTTTTTTCCTGTCTCTGATGGTTGGCTTCATTCTCTCTCTGTAGGCTGCCTTCCTCTGTGTAGTAGAAAACATGGGCCACTGATGGCTCCCAAGTTTTACATTTTAAATCTTCCATTCCTAGACACTGATTCTCAGTCTTGGTTCTAGTGTGCATAATCCCAAGAGAAGGCTCCGGTTGGCCTGACTTGGACCAACTGGCTGTGGTGGGTAGGCAAGGTCATGGAGAAAAATGGCAACTCTTCTATAGGAATCACATAGTTAAAATGGGGTTAGGTTTGGAAAAATTGTCAGAAGAAGGAAAGTCTCCTGGGCAGGTCACATAGTAAATGTCCACTATGAAGCTCATTTGCCCTTCTGGATACACTGTAACCTCAGGGGACTGCTGCAGACCACCTGAAATCCCAACCTTATTCAGCAAGATACAGGTCTCTTCTGGCCTGTGGTTCCACTAAAGGCTTTACCCTAATGTTGTTAGAAGGGGCAGCTGTATCACAGCAATAGTTGCTTATTTATTCACTGTAGTGACAGTTACATTTCATGGAGCAGCTGCTGAAGCCAAAAATGTTCAGCAAGGGTAAAATGTGATAAAAGCTCAATGCAATTTGCTTTTGCATTATTAAGTTTTAATTTTTGGTTCAGGAATAAATTTTGTTTTCTGTAGCTATTTTCAACGTGTTTCTACAGTTGAAAAAGAAATGAATTACTCCCACTCTACCAATTTAACTGGCTGGAAAACCCTCTTGGATTTAAGACCTGAATTAACTTTGAGTTGAAACCGGGCAAAGTAGAGATTATTTGGGGGTGGAAGTAGGGTCCCACTTGTGCTAGGGAGTGAATTTACAGTGGAGTTCACTTCTCTGCATCACTGTTTCTTTACTTGTAAAATGAGAGTAGAATTAGCACCTTGCTGTGTGGATCAAATGAATTAATGAATGGATGGCACCTTGAATGTATAGCACTAAATGTTAGCTAATCTTACTATATTGTTAATACAATATTTTGCGTTAAATGAGAATTTTTTTAGTCAATAATCTTATTTACAAATTTTAAAAATAGAGTTTATCATAAAGCAACATTAGACAATGTTATGGGCAAAAGTTTATGTATAGGGATTAAGTATAGGAAAACCTCAAATAAACAGGAGTCAGGAATGGAGATAATCTCTCTTTCCCCAGGGCCTTGTGGTTTTTTACCCCTCATTCTCCATGTTTCTTTTCCATTCTCTTCTTCTCAGATCAGCTCCTTCTCTCTTCATGCTTGCTGCTCTCATGGCCCATGTTAGAACCTACTTATGGCTTTGGTTTGGCCCTCAGACCTACATAGTTCTTAGCTCCAGAGCCCATCACATTTTGGTACATTCTCAGTGTTGGTTAGATTCTTGTTAGAGGACAGCTGACCAACCCTTGGCCTTGGACGAAATGTCCCATCGTGGGATATCCCATGAGCTATGATCAAAGAGCAGAAGTATTGAGCAAAACCTCCTGGGCCTGCACCTTCAGCAAGGACTAAGGACCAGGCAATTGCCAGAGAGAGGACTGTGGGCAAGAAGTATGTCTGAGACCATGTATGCTGCAAATGGTTATGAGTGAAATGAAGGTCTTTCTGATTATAAATCCTGAGGATGGGAATGTTTAGTGCCCAGGGGTTACCATGCATACCAAACATAGTGTTCTAGAGGTTGGTACCAAGCCAATCTCTAGACATAAACATACTAGGGTAGTTACATCAAAAGATGATCATTCAGGAGAACAGCTCTTTAACATGTGTGAGCCTCAATTTCATCTATAAGAATGTCTACTTCATAGGGTATTCAGGTTAGGTGAGGACAAGCATCGTATATCTAATACAAGACACTTGGCACCCAGTAGGTGCTCAAAAAATGTTATCGCCTTCTCTTTTCTTTTCCTCCTGCTGATGCATTGCCCACTGCAGAAATACATTCATCTAAAACAAGCAATTGAAATGATTTTCCTATTCTGATGTACTTGACAATAAATTTAATTATTTTAAGTAATTGAGTTAAATAATGTCTATCCAAACACCTTACTAGATTTTTTTCCTGTTTCTGATGGTAAAAGGAAAATCAGAGCCACTTAATACTTTTTATTGATTTCTTGAGATAAATGCTGGTGTGACTTTGCAAATGTCGTTTGTGTATTGAATTTGTAATAACAGACTATTTCAGGATTCTCTCCTAATGCAGCTGTCTCTTTGTAAGATGATGGTGGTGTCTCTCAGATGCAGCCCACCTGGAGAGGCAAGCATTTCTTCGCTGCTTCCTGACTTCATTCAATATTCAGATAAGAGCACCTAACTCTTTTACCTTCCTAGCCCCCTGATGATACGCTGTCTCCTGGGTGAAGCGTTCTTATTCATCTCAAGACTCCTGTGTACAACTCTGTTCTTAATCCTCCCTTCTCTTTCCTCTGTGCCCTTTCCTCTTCTGATGTTTCCACCTCTCCCTTAGGCCACAAAGCACTGACATTTGCCCTCATCTTAGGAAGGTCCTCACAAACCTGCTTCCTTTTCCAGCTACCCCTATTTCTCTCTTTCTCTGCTGAACTTCCACAAAGCACGGTATGGGTTGATTTTCCCTGCTTTCTCATGCCTCCATCACTCTCAATCTGACTATGATGTTTTAGCCCATCCACTCTACAGTTCTGCTCTCCAAAGCCACTAATGGTCATCTAATGCTAAATCATAGCCTCCTAATGTCTGATATTGGTTACCGTCTCTTTCTGGCTGAGATTTGCCACTTGGACTCTATGATGCAAGACTTCACTGCTTATTTTCCTGCCTCTGAGTGGACCTCCTTTCCTCCTTGCCACCTCATATTCTTTTTTTTTTTTTTTAATTTTTAAACATTTATTTTTGAGAGACAGAGCATGAATGGGGGAGAGGCAGAGAGAGAGGGAGATACAGAATCCGAAGCAGGTTCCAGGCTCTGAGCTGTCAGCACAGAGCCTGACACGGAATTCCAACTCACAAACCGTGAGATCATGACCTGAACTGAACTTGGATGGTTAACTGACTGAGCCACCCAGGTGCCCCACCTCATATTCTATCTATTGGTTTCTTCTGTAGGACTTGACATAATTTATTAGCTTACTTGTCTAGTGTGTGTCTCCAATAGACTATAAGCTGCAGGAAGGCAAGGCCCATGTCCATCTTGTTCACCACTGCAACCCACTACCTTTCTCCTGGTCTCTGAGAATGCATTTGTCTCCTCTCCCTCACCCTCTTCATCTAATGAGGCACAGAGGCCAGTTCTATTTCTGAGATATCTCTCAACTTCAACTGTACACTCCCATTTGCACTGTACACCTCGAAGTCCTCATGATGGCTCAGCAGAGTTGGCTGGGGGATGAGTTGACAAATTTATGTCCCTGCTTCCTGCCTATCCCCATGCCACTCTGTCCCTTGCACTGCTCTCAAATTGATCTTCCTAAAACATAGCGTGGGTCACTTCACATCCTGCTGTGGACTTCCAATTCTTTGTAATAGGTTACTTTTTCCTTTCCCTTCCTATGCTGCTCTCAGTTTACCTTTGATGGTTCCCTTCTGCTGCTCCCTATCCTGTTGGCTTGTGTGCATATGAGAAACTGGGCTGCCACAAGCCTGCAAGGGAGGGGTGATGGGGCTACCTTACTTCTCTCCACACTGGTGTCCATGCCTCTCTAGGGCTCCAGGTCACATCACCTTCATTGGGAAGGTGAGACAAACTTAAAAAATAGTATCTGCAGGACAAACGAAAGAAAAACAATAGCTAAGCACAAGCAATATACTCAATATACTGTTTTACTCAACTTGGAATGAGTGTATGTGACTCTGGTGGCAGGATTAAACATAAATGTCTGAAGATGGAAATAGATAGTAAAGAACAGTGGCTGAGCACACGGGCTCTGAAACTAAACTCACTGGATTTGAGAAGCAGTTCTGCCGTTTACTAGCCATGTGACTCTGAGCAAGTCACTTAAATGCTCTGTGACTCAGTTTTCCTCATCTTTAAATGGGGATGATGGCGTTGTTGTGAAAATGACATGAGTGAATACATACAAGGTGTTTAGAAGAGTGTCTGGCTCATAGTAAGCCGTATATAACTTTTAGGTATTAGTGGTGTTAGTTAACAAATATTCATCAAATATCTATGATGAGCAAGGCATTATATAACCTTATTGGGTAAGGTATGAAGAAGAAAAGTTGGAAGGAGAAGGTGAAAGTGGGAAAAAAGTCTAGGGTAATTCTCATTTTTCTGGCCTGTGCGGACACTCAGTGAAATGGATACTGTTCACTAGGAGAAACACAGAGAGAATAGCAGGGTGTAGAACCCTATGTGCTCGAGCTTTATGTTATACTTTCCATTGGTTTATTCACAGGCCTTTTCAACTAGCCATTACTTCTCAAAATGGGGAACACACAAATGTATATTATTTTAAAATAACTGTAAGGACCGAGAAGAGCATATCTTTAGGTAGATTAGAAAAATGTTTCAGAAGTGGGAAGAAGTAAAGGCTTAAGGCCCATATTCCTGTTCCAAACACTCCCCAAGAGAAACCATTGGTGAAATCAGACAATGTGCCAGAAGAGGATGGGATAACGGTGGGCTCACTCTGCTTCCTAGAAGTGAGGCACGACGTGAGCACCTGCTTTCCCCATTTCTCCGCAAGCCTAACCAGGGTTATGATCTAGGTCTGAGCTGCCGAGTCTCTGCTTTTCTCTCTAAGTTAAGGCAGCCGGTGTTTAAGTAAAACTAATAGAAAAGTAGTGACAGATATGGGAAGTTTATATTGTTATGAATAACAATTATCCATCACTTCCTTAGCATTTGTGTGCAAGATAGCGTATTAAGTATGATAAGTAAGTACATGTATTAAGTAGGTGGAATTTCATTTATTTGTGGAATATCAGTGCAAGATGGGGCCTACCCCCTCATCATACAAATGAGCAAAGTGGGGCCATGGAGGAGATTCCATAGAATGCCTGAGATCTCATAGCTGCTGTTGTTACTAACCAGCTAGCAGTGTGAGAAGACTGAAGAATATTCAACTGGACACTATGAAGTCACTCCAGTTCCTCAGTCTTTTTTCAGATACTGACAAAATCAAGTGATTTCTACACCTTGTGTCTTCTCACAATTTAACTAACTCTGTACCTGACAATCTTTTTAAAAGACAAAGTATAATTTTCAGGAACAGTAATGTGTCCTTTTGAACCCAACCCACTTAGGTTTCTGAAAAGCATGAACATTGGACTGAGCTGAATCATTTCCTTTTTTCCCCCCTATCTTGATTCTCATGTGTATCTTCTTTTTAATACCCTATTTAAAATAATTTAGATAGAAAAATGGTGATGGCATTTTGTCTGTGTGTGTGTGTGTGTGTGTTTGTATGTATTGAAGAAGGAATTTACCTAACATTTCTACCTCCTGAAATAATCCACTTACGGTGATTCATGAGCCCACATCCTTTCTTCCCACTAAAGTTAAAGAAAGAATAACCACACAAGTCGGGGGGTTATTCTCCCTCTGGCTAATATGGCCTAGTAAATACCCTGAACAATCTCTCCCCTCTGTTCTCTCTGAATCCTCTCACATGCTCCGCGTTCTGCTTCTGGAAAACCCAGATGCTCTGGGCTCCGGCTTGGTCTCTGCCTAACATCTGATTTGAAACACTGCACTGAAGCCATCTGCTGTATTTGGGGAATAAAGGCGCAGGGGTGAGCAATGCTTTTTTACAAATGTGTCCAAATAGGGCAATCAAGAGGAGGATAATAAGATGGGGATGCCTGTTTGGTGCCGAGCCCTCTGATCGGCTACCCGGCAGCTTCTCAGGGTATTTGTGTTCTCTGCCTCACGCCAAGCTCGTCTCGGCTTGTGCATCTTACCGTTCCTTGGCAGTAAGATATCTGTAATATCCTCTGACTAAACTGAACATTTTTAATGGTGAAGTGAGAATTCTGAAGTTCAGAAACAGACTGTGATGGACTGAAAAGTTGCTATTCTTGAAGGATGCGCCTGAGCTCCTCGGCATCCTTTGTGACATGCGTATCTGGAACAGCTATGAGTCTTGTTTCCTTCCCTCACCGTGGACGCATTTCCAACCGAGCTGGATGTGTGCCCTTCCCAGCTTTGCGCAGGGATTTTGGTGGGCTGCTTGCAGGTTTTATTGAACATCTGTAAATCCTCAGCTTGGGTATGCTTCCAGCTACTACTTTAATCTGTTCCTGGGATACGGCACTCTAGGTTTTTAGCAGAGGGGGCTGGGGAGACATCTGTTCGCTGCTGCAAATAGAAGATCGAATGGTGAACTCAACTTTCCCATGTGCTAGGGAACATGATGAGGAGCCCCTGTGAGACCTCGGTTACCTTCCTTAGCACACTATGCTGTCTTCTTCCGAAGTGAAATCTCTGGGAATCCTATTTTAAAATATCGTACTCGAAGCATACCGGGCTGCATGGGACAGGGACATCATGCATAGTTTTGTTGTTGTTTTTCCTAAATATTCTTTCTGCAAGAGGAGTCTGAGGGTAGGGAGGCGTCTGTGGGGCTCATGGAGACACCTCTTGAAGACAGGGTGAGGGAGTGGGGAGAGGATGGGAAAGCGGCTGGCGTCACCTGGGGCGGAGGAGGGTGCCGAAGGATCGGGGCGGATGGGCACAGCGGGAAACCCGGCCAAGCAACATCTGTGCTGTGTTCTCTGTGCCAGCTCTCGGTGCTTGACTCCTCGTGGAGGCTGGATCTGTGTGCGGCCAAGACCTGTTGAATTGCTGGCTTGTGTGTGAATTTTCCAAGGCTTTGGCTCACGTTCGCCGCAGCCTCTCCACAGAGCACGCGGGTTCCACCCACGAGAAAAGCGATTCACTCGGCTGCCTCTGCTGTCCCCGTGTTTCTCCTGGAAGCCTCATGTGTCTCTGGACTGCAGCGGGTGTGTTGATTTCCACCCGACTTTTCAGCATGTTTCTGTCAGTCTCTCAGGAGTGAGTTTTTGCTGAGATTTTTTTTTTTAAACCATTCTACAGACATGTGAAATACTCCCACAGTTTTTCACACAATCTGGGAAATTCAAATATTCTTCTCTCATCTTTGAAGACACTGATAGTCAATTTAGAACTTTAAAATTCCAAGATCTCAAGTCAAGAAAAAAGTTTTTCTTCTAACAACAACAACAAGAACAACAACAACAACAACAAACCATTAATCAAACCCTCTGGACATTAGGCCTCCCCACCACTCTCCAACCCTTAAGAAAGCTTATGCAAGAGTAAACTGAAGCTACTTCGTGCTGACCCTGGTGTTTTCCTGCTATCACCTGAATACTTTAAAAATGTGTATGTTAATGGGTTTGCATTAATAACCTCCTCCTCTGGCAGAAGAAGTACCCAAAGGAATTGTACTTTTTGTTTTGTTTTTTGTTTTGTATATAAGTGGAGAAACTTCCTTCCTTTCCTTCAAAGACCCCCAGGTTGACAGTTCAACTTAATAAATGAAAATAAGAACACTAATGAATGTCATTCACTGATGACTATTCTGGGTCAGACCCATTATGAATACTGCCTTCAGTCCCACAGCATCCCTTTAAACCATTAATGTCATCCCCATTTTTGAAAAGTAGAAAATCAAGGCCCCAGGTTACATGAGTTGGTTAAGTTCATACAGCTGCGAAGTGATAGCATTGGAATTTGAACTCAGCTCTCTCTGAAACCCAATCTCGTGATCTTTACTGATGTCTTTCTCTAGCATTCATTGCGTTCTCTGAGAGGACTAAGTAAGAATGTCAAGCAAATTGTACTTGAGAGACATTGGTAAGTAGGGCAGCAGAGGTAGTAATCACAGCATTTGCTTATTCATTACGGAGCAGCGGCCCCCTAAACACAGGAACCACTACATGCATTATCTGACTGAGTTCTCCCAACTCTATGGCCCGTCTGCCTTGACCTTTAAGTTGCCCTAATACAGTGATACACCTTGGAGTCCTTGTTAAGTGCCAAGACACGGCACAGTCATCTATTGCCGTTGCCCAAGACACAGGTTCCTGGACATTCCTCCTTCCTGGTTGGTTCTGGTTGCCCCGTCTCAGCCCCCTCAACCCTGCTTTTGTCTTTGTGATTATATTAGCTGCTATTGCTTGTCTTTGCTGGACCCCCAACACCAAAGACTTTGGCTGCCACTCACTCTGATATATGTGACTGATCTGGTAGGACAGCCCACCCAGAATCGAATTAAATTGGAAGGTCAGCTCAGCTGGGAAGTTGTCAGGGAGGAAGCCCTACCCAGACTCAGCCTAAATTGAGAGGACAGCCGTGTCATTTCCTAGGGTGTCAGTAATTCAGAGCACTAGGATATTCTTGGTGTCTAAACTACCCCTGGAAATATGAAAAGATAGAGAAAAATGGTATTTCTGGAGCTCCTCTCAGGGACAGTACTGTATATAAGAAAACCACAGAGATGCTGCTTTGGAGGGGAGGCGATAAGACACTAAAGGTAAATTCTTGAGTAGTTCAGCAAGAGCCTAACTGCCAAGAAAACAGAGGAGATAGAATTTGATAGATAGCAGCTGGTCTTTCTCATCTCAGCTCTTAACGTCTTCCGTAGATAATGTTGAACAGATTTAAAAAAATAATAATAATACTCGATTAAGGACCACCAGATTGTCAGCCTGCTAGGTATCCAGTATGTCTTGACCTAATGCTAACTCCAACAGTTCCAGAATCTAGGTGTTAGGATTAGGTTCCTAGGCTAGTACTCAAGTACTGGTTCCTTCCTCCTCCTGTGAAGTATATTTAGACTGGGTATAGGCATCACCATCATCGTTGTCATCACCACATTTTCAGGTGAGGAATTATGAAACTATTTTACTTATAACATACTCAAGGTTTTTCATCCAGGAAAAAGTGATGGCTTTTAAAACTATACCTTGAAAGGGAAACTAACACTATTCCAGAAATCTAACAGTGGGCATAGAAGACTAGAATTAGTCTTCCATATTTCCTGTGAAGCGAACTGCCTCTGTATCTCTTCCTAGTATGTCTGGAATGCTTCTTTCTCTCTCTCTCTCTCTCTCTCTTTTTTTTTATTTTTTAAAAGTAGGCTTCATGCCTAATGTGGAGCCCAGTGTGAGGCTTGAACTCATGACCTGAAGATCCAGACCTGAGCTGACATCAGGAGTTGTATGTTTAACCAACTGAGCCACCCAGGCACCCCTTGGAATGCTTATTTCTTAAAAGCATCCTAACTTATGCCTAGAGAAAGTGAATTATAGTATTACCTTTTCTACAATATGTCCTCGATGAATAATAATCACATATGTGTCTATAGTGATGACATTTAAAAGACATTTCATGTTCTTTCTCAATAATAGGTCACTGTCATCATGCTTCCATCTGACCAAGAGTAAGGTTGGGTTCCCTTGGTTGAGGAGCATTTCCATTAAAGTGTCTGAAGGGTCCTTTTGTTTAGGACTATTTAGTCCTAAACTGAGGGGGAAGGAACTCAAGATGACCTGGGAAATAAACCCTACTCAAGAATGAACTCAAGTTTAAATATATTTTTAAAAAATCAAGCCATATACAGGCATCCTTGTGGTATGAGAGTTCCGAAGCATTCTGAGAGCTCTATATTGGAGGTGGTCTGGCCGTTCTTCAGCCACTTTTTAGTGTCCCCTCCGTGGCCGTGTCTCATTCACAAGAGTGGCTGCCTGGGCTGGAGGTAGCATCCTGGGACCTCCTCTAGGGGTGCTGGTCCTGGTTGTTAGCTGAGCTCTGCCCACTGGGTTGTTATGGAGAAGCCCGGGGTCCACGTGGACTGCAGGTCTGGTTGCAAAAGTCATGGACCCACTGAGGCAGTGTAACACATAGCTCGCCTTTCTTTACCCAGAGAGTAAAGACTGTTTGGATCTGGTAGAACTGGAAGGGATGAGTTTCTCTCTTTGTTCTACCTGTTTAAAATTAACAAAGATAATAATCTGGAGAAGACCCTTTAAAAGAAAAGAAAGAAATGAAAAGGAAAGGAAAAGAAATCAAAAATGAAAAGAAAAGGAAGAAAGAAAAAGAACGAGGAAGGAAAGAAGAGAAAAGTGAGGAGGGGCCTAAGAAAGCAGACCCAGACCTTCGACCCTTGCTTCAGCCGCATGTGCTCTGTCATTATCTTGTTTCATGTACTCAAGTTCTTCTGAATAAGATTTTGATTGGAAAAAGGAGTCTATGACAAAGATGAAAAAAATTAAAAACCATTCATCTCGTTCGGGCCCTTCATTGCACAGATGAATAAAACGTGCTATAAGCAGACTTTAACAGCTAGAGAATATCAGAAATACCACGTATCGTCTTTTCTGTTTTGAGATTAGTAAAGTATGTTGTGGGTTATAATGATGACCTGTTACGACTAGCTACATGGAGGCTAGATATCATCTGTATTCATACCGTCTTTCCAGAAAATATTACTCCCATCCTTGTGGCAGGAGTGCTCAATTTCCTTGTGTGGGTGAGAAAAATTCCTTGGGAATAATAATATCTTCCCCCTTAGAAGTGCTTCCTGTATTGCAAAGTTGCTGCCATATGGTTCTGTAAAGGTTCTGCCAAAATCCCCGTGGTTCTCACAAGAGCCTCTACCTCCTCTGTTCTTTTAATCTCCTGCGGTGGCGGCAGACATGGGAGAGACAGACAAGCTGCAAAGGGAAGTCGATGAAATGAAATTAAAGCCCTACAACTGTGTTTGTGTCAATGTAGATGGGGGTGCCCCCTCCTCGGTTTGCTCGCAGAGGTGGGTGTGAGAACCTCTAGGAGTGTCTGGAAGAGATCCTGTGGAAGTCATTTTGCCCAGAGCTGGAGGAGAAGCAAAAGGCAAGTACCAAGTCTCTGGAAGGCCCTGGTGGGGAGAGAGGGGTGTGCGTGGGGGAGGCTGGGGATGACATTTCAAGGGGGACAAGCTTCCCGGAATTTTTACTTTCTAGAGGGAAGAGAAGGGTAGCTGGAGGCTGGTCCGCATTTGTGAAACAACATAGCAAGACTACCATTCCTGACTCTCTGTTCTGGCAGTCGGGGGAGAAACAGGCTTGATGCCCATGTGGGGACTGACTTTTTTTCTCCTTTCGTGATGGCTTTGAGTCCCTTCTGTTTCTCGGTGAGCTGTGTTATGGTTGCTAAGTTGGTTTCGGATTCGTTTTATATACCTGCACATGCATTGTTTTTTATCTTTATTAAGAACTTACGTGGATCATCTGTTTCTGTTTCCCTATCACTATTCAAAGTAGGTAAGATGAAAACAGAATTTTGGTATCTGCAACTCATTCTGAAAATTGTACTGAAGGAATAAAATTTCTAGGCGAGGCTTGCTGAAACTGACAAGCCCACTCGGGTTTATGTTTCTGACCTAATGTCACTTCTCTCCCAGTCGCCGTGATGTGGACCCGTCAGGAGAAGGTTTGCCACACATGTTGGGGAGCAGAGAGGTGAGACAAAGGTCGCCTGGGGTAGCACACATGCCTGTCCTCATTCTGGCCAGAGTTCTGTGTGTGTAAGTTCTGTGGGTGATCCTTCCCTGCCTTGGCAAGTGATTGCCACTGCGCGCTTTCCCATAGATCCCTCTTCTACGCCGGCTTGGGAATGCTGTACCTCTGATGTCACCGCCGGTGGGCCAGGGGCTTCTGCTAGATTTGACTGAGACGGTGAATGGCTCTCACTCCCCCTATCTCTCTCTCCCCTATTTGAATTGTCTGTGCGTGCTTGAAGATGAGGTAATTAAATACATCCTTGAAGGATACGGAAAGCAATAACACTCCTCTCCTTGCCTGATTCCGGGGAAGCACAATCCCTTAAACGACCAGGTTGGCTTGTCAAATGAGTTATTGTTTTTCAAAATATAGCCTGAACGGCATCCTTTATAATTAAGGCTTCTGGCTTTCGGTTTAAAGTGATATTTGCCAGTAAAAGCCTGCCAAAAAAATAAATAAATAAAAGCGGGCTTACCGTTAAATATTGATTTAAGCTTGAAACTGGCTCCAAATTTTGTTATACCAGTCTTGATCTCTGTGGCCTCTGGGCATCTGTTTCAATTTGGTCAAATTGAAATGGGGAGGGACAGTGCCAGACTAACAGCAAGGTGATCCAATATAGTACGATGAGTTGTATTTGATGAAAAAAAGCCAGGCAGAGTCATCTACGGATCCGGGGGACAGGTGAACTGGGCTCAGATACAGTAAGAGCCGATGGGCATCTTAACTCATCTTATGGGCTGACCTGACCCAGTGATGGGTTTTCTGTAATGTAAAAAAAAATGTTGAGTAATCTTTTGAGGAGGGTAGTATGGGATTTTTGTTTTGTGTTGTTTCTGCCTTTCTGCGTATCCTGCTAAATGCAGGCTTCTCCTCCAGCTGGCCACTTTCCTCAGGATCCTTTCATGTCACTGGCAGGGATGTTAAAAAGCCCAAATTGAAAACTTTTGCCTGTGAACTGAATTTCTCACTCCCTAAGTGGAGGTTTTCTCCTATCCAGGAGAAAATGTAAGGTCCTCAGGAGAATGTTCTCCTCAGTAATGTATTTACTTGAGGCTTGTTATTAGCCACCTCTGTCTCTGAAAAGAGAAGGCAAACAGGAAGAGGAGGGTTAAAAGTTCCTGGAAAAAGGACTTTTGATGTAACTGAGCTCCATGGGTGCGGAGTGCTTGAGATCCATTCGTTTCGACAACCTCCGTTATTCGGGTGCCTCTCATCACATGTAAAGTTAACAAGGGCTGATAAGACATGATGAGGCAGGGTACTGGTTTGTATTTCCAGCCTCATAAATATTTCACAATACCATTTTCTTACAATCAGTTACATTAGTTTGCCAAGTGTGCATGCTGCTGGAATCTCGCTCAGTGCCGGTATTTCACAAAAGCCCTACTTTTAAGCCAGCACATTTAGGGCCTTGAGGTGCACATCACTTGCCACTGTACCTTGCTTTCAAATGCATGTTCTAATTCGGGCGAAAGAGTTGATATCTGACCTCCAGAAGCTGCTTCTGTCTACCTTGAAAAACATATTGTTATGCTCTACAGGCAAAAAGGCCTCCCTCTTAGCCACATTCTCATAGTCTTTCTCGTCTCCCAGCCCTGCGATGCCCTTGTGTTTCTTTGTACTTCGCACTGTGGACAGTAGAGTCAGGAGCCAAAGGGTGAATTTTATTTGGAACAGACCCCTCTGTCTTGATAGAACTGCCTTTACTCAGGCTCAAACACAGCGACCTGCAATTTCCTGAGGCCGTACCTCAGCCGGGGCTCTCACAGGCTCCAAAAACGAAGTCCAGACTCAGCACCTCTCAGAGCTCACTCAGCTCCCACCATCGACACGGACTGGTGTGGATGCCCAAGTCAGTCGAGTAGCAGTGGTTTTGTCCCTGATGTAATCAAACGGAGTGCACGGATATCACTTGATTAACAGCTGCAGTATTAATTTCCCTTTTTGGTTGCTTGACTCACAGCAAGAATCGTGTCAAGGCAGCAGAGAAGCAATTAAATTGATTTTAATCTTTGTCAGAGAAGATAACATGCCTCTTTCTCTTCTCATTTAAATAATTAAAGTTTCAGTAGGTATTATTTCTGGCTTTAAAGAAATTGGTATCTTAATGTAATAGAACCCTTGTAATTATATACTTAATGGTTCCTAATAAGTTAATCATGGTTTTTCATTTAAAATGTATTTTTTACTTATTAAATTTTTTTGTTATAGTATCTTTGCTTTTAAGGAGAAGGGGGAAACACAAAGAGCAATAGATATAAAACAGCTCTGTCATTTCTCATTATTAATCCTTTCAACAGCTATCTCCTCCTCCTTTTGTGGTGCCTTGGACTTAAGTTTGAAGTAATATTTTTACATTTCAGTGCGTTTAAAAGAAGCCCACTTCTCTTAATGACAACATATTTAATTTTAATGATGATGGAGCTTTTGGCTTCTATGAAAATTTCCTTAAAGAACATCCTATGCATTTCAATTGTGCGGAGTGCCTTTAAACGTAACATTTCCTTAAGGTCTTAGAGAAATATTGAACAAATATTGCAGATGGTTTCATTCTTCTTTGGTACTCGGTCGGACATTATACAGTTGTTTTACTCCTCACCCCAATATTGTGAAATGCCTTCTAAATGTTTCAGAGCAAAGACAATAGGGGTAGAATTCGCAGATCGAGTGGCCCTCCTCATTAGATGCTGCATTTTCCCCGTAATGCATGTGTAGCCCCAAGGACATGAGCATTACATAATTTAACTGTCCCCCATCCCCGTCACTACCCCTGGGATGAGTGACATCTGAAACAAGGGAAGTGTTATCCCAGAGAGAGACTAGTTCTCAGTTCAGATCCCAGTCAAGAAATGAACATTTCACCAAAAGGCTTCAGAATGCCTCCTCGGTCAGGATGGTGAACATGGATCAAGACAAGAGAGACCACAAGCCCTGGACCAGAACCATCAAGGCTAGGGAGAGGCCAGCATCCCGGAGCTGGCCCCTTTACCTAGAGTTTTGGAGGGATTCTGTAGGAATTAATTGATAAAGACTGAACTTGTTCACTTGGTATTTTGAAAGACAGCTTCTGCAAGTTTATATATACTACAGATTGCCAAACGTTGCTGCCTATAGGTGAACAGATTACGGAAGACACCTCTTCCTCCTGGTATGGCTAGCACAGGACAGGCTGCATTTCAGCCCCTACTCTTACCCACCCCCCACCTCCACCAAGTGGGTGCTTCTTTGCAGTGCACAATCTGCACAACTGTACATGGCTTGAAAACATGCATAGGCAAAAGCCAACAGCTTTTGAAGCAAATTCTGAAGCAAGGAGTGAATATGTTAGTGCCAATGGCAAAGAAGGTGAGCAGTATGGGCAGAGAGAAGCATCACAGAGACTGCAGAAGGAATGCTGTAGACCACTCATAGTAGACACTTCTTGGCCATGCTGATTAAGAATTATCCCCAGTTTCTTAGGACTTGGAAATTTGGAAATACACTGAATGTCCTTTCTAGTTTGTTACAGCGTTATGTATGTGTGGTTCCCATTGTACGGTGTATCTTTGGCCATTCCTATTTAATCTTGCAGCTGTTAATCCCCATATGACTGTTACTTTGAAGATTCTGAAGCCCAGAATATTCAAAACCAGCATTCCTTATGGGGAAAGGGTGTTGACACAAACACTGAGACATGGGATGGAGTTAGGGGGAAAGGGGAAAGCAAATGTCATTCTAGGCAGAGGAAATAAGTTAGGCAAGGGTGTGGAGGTGCATTAAGAGGATGGAGTCTTTTAGGAAGTGTTTTTGCACCTGATTAAATCTGGGTGTCCCTGGAGATACTGAGTTGATTATAGCACATTCCCTGCCCCGCAGGAGCTAGAAGTATTTTGACATCTACCCTATTTGATCTTCACACAAATTCCATAAATTAAGTAGCAAAGATCTTATCAACTGAAAATCACTAGGGAGGAAATTGGAGCCTAAAAAAGTACACAACACTTAAGGTTACACAGCTAATTCTAGGTAACCCAGGACTGAAACCCAGCCCCCGAGTGACCAGGCTGGGTCTTCCAGCTAGATCAGAAGAGAAGGGTAGCTTTTTCCTTCCCCCTTAGGACAAGGCAGCCACTTCTTTCTAAAAAGTATTGTTATGATTCTGATTCTGATTTATCAGTCAGTAGATATGGAGGAAGAGAGTATAATCAGGTCTCTTCACTTCTCTTGGCTAATAGTGAAAATATAAACGTTTTTGCAAGATGAGTTAGCAAGAGTGAAATACAATGGAAAGTTTATTTATGAACAGAATAAAATTGATAAAAGGAGTTCTGAGTATTTGCATATCTTTGAAGCAGTTTATTTACAAATAAAGAGTTAAAAAAATAACTGTACCCTTATGCTGGTGAGCACTGAGCAATGTGTAGAATTGTTGAATCACTACACTGTACACCTGGAACTAATATAACACTGTATGTTCACTTACTGGAACTAAAGTTAAAAACTTAACAAAAAATGAATGCAAAATGAATTTCCTATAAACAACAAACAGACATTCTCCTCCAAGAACACTGACCGAAAGTCATATTTCTAGTGGGACACTACCCGTGTTCAGGGGTCTGTCCTATTTGCTCTTTTGCCCCTAGTCCCTAGCATAATGTCTAGGCTAGAGGATTCATTCATTCAACAAATATTTATTGAGCCCCTACTAAATCATGGGCACTATTCTAGGAACTTAAGCTACAGCAGTGAACAAAATAGATAACCTAAAAGATACACTAATAAAGCTTATATTCTGGTGGAATGATTTAGTATTTGTACAAGCAAATAAACAACCTTGATGTGTTATGAGGAAAATCAAACAGGTGATGTGATAATGGCTAGATGTGATTAGGATGGGTGGCAGGGGGCAGCCTCTTTGAAGAAGTAATATTTGAACTGATATGTGAATGTGGAGATTGAAATGTAGGAAAAAGCTTGGTGTGTATGAAAGATGGAAGGAAGGACAGTGTGGCTTGAGGCTGAATGCACAAGAAGAGGGAAGGGATGTGGGGCTGAATGGGAGGGGTTTAGAGGTGGTCATGTCAAAGAGTGGGCTGAGGGGGTTAGGCAATGTCAAAATCAGATCCATGCTGCTGGGATGTTGAAAGCACCCGGCTACAACATTTCTTTAAAATTTCATCAACATGAAAAATGTTTGTGCTCCAAAGGACACCATCAAGAAAGTGAAGAAACAGACCAATGGGAAAAGATATTGGCAAAAAGATATCTGAAAAGTGACTTATATCCAGAATATGTAAAGAACTCTTATAACTTAATAAGAAAAAGACAAATAACCCAATTAAAAAAATAGGCAAAGAATCTGAATAGGCATTTCTCCAAGGAAAAGCTACAAATGGCTAATAAACATGTGAAAAGATGGTTAGCATCATTAATTGTCAGAGAAATGGAAATCAGAATCATGAAATAGCCCTTCATACCCACTAGGATGGCTAGAATAAAAAAGTCAGATAATAACAAGTGTTGGCAAAAATATGGAGAAATCAGAATCTTCATAAACTGGGAATGTAAATGGGAACATTAAGTTGAGAAAACAGTCTGGCAGTTCCTCAAACGATGAAATGTCGAGTTACCACATATCCTAACAATTTTATTCCTAGGTATGAAATGAAATGAAAGCCTATGACCACATAAACACTTGTACGGCCAAATGTGTATAATGGCATTATTCATAATAGCCAATAAGTAGAAGCAATTCAAATGTCCAGTTTGTCCAACTGAAAAATGAATAAACAACATGTGGTATATTGGATGGAGTTTTGGGGTTATGGTGGGGTTTGGAGCTGATGGCCAAGAAAGAATTCTTGAAGACATCTTGAAGACTAAAGCATGGGGACAGGACCTGTGGGCAGAAGAGCTGCACCGGGGTTGTGAAGAGTGTCTCATTATATACTCTGGAGCTGGGGTAGGTAAAGTCGAAGAGGAAGTTTCTTTTTTTTTTTTAATTTTTAAAAATGTTTTATTTATTTCTGAGAGAGAGAAAGAGAGAGACAGCATGAGCAGGGGAGGGCCAGAGAGAGAGAGTGGGAGATACAGAATCTGAAACAGGCTCCAGGCTCTGAGCTAGCTGTCAGCACAGAGCCCGATGTGGGGCTTGAGATCATGACCTGGGTCGAAGTCAGACGTTTAACTGAGTGAACCACCCACGTGCCCCAAGAGGAAGTTTCTTAATGGGATTTTCCATTTGCAAAAGACTCAGATTACTGGAGGCCTAGCTACTGTCAATCTAAGGTTGTTTTTCCCTCCAGCAAAGCATTAACAATAAGGCAGTAGGAAGTTCCTGGAGAAACTTTTTACTCCGCCAGCCTCAAGTATTTGTCAATGGGCTGCAGGGTATAAGGAAATTCAATTTTATCTGCCATTTCCTTCTTGTCTTTGTTCCCCGCATCACTCTGGAGGAAAGGGTGATGTGGGGGCTCCAGGAAACTGAGTCCTTAGGTTTCTGGAGATTAGGCTATGGGTAAAACTGTCTTTTTCTTTGTAATTGTACTAAAATAGTTGTAAACTGATAGAGATTCTTAACAGTTTAACCATGTGTTTTCTGTCCTTTCCTTTGTTCTTGGGCAGCCAGGAGACCGGGAGGACTGTCACACATATCCCACCTGAAATGGGGGCGGGTGTGTGCCAGCTTGTGCTTTGCCCGCAGCTTGCCTTACAGTCCCTCATCATATTCACACAATGGAATTTTACTTCACCATACATAAAATGATACAGGATACATGATACATGCTACAACATGGATGAACCTTGAAGTTATTGTGAGTGAAAGAAGACAGTCACAAAAGAGCACATGGTATATGATCCCATTCATATGAAATTTCCAGAACAGGGAAATCTTTAGAGACAGAAAGTAAATTAGTTGCTTAGAGGATGGGAGCAGGGGAAGATAGAGGAATGACAGCTAAAGGGTATAAGGTTTCTTTCTGAGGTGATGAAAATGTTCTAAAACTGCCTGTGGAGATGGCTGGACTTATCTGTGAATATACTAAAAACCACCGAATTATGTACACTAGAAATGGGTGAATCGTATGGTTCGTGAATTACATCTCAATAAAGCTGCTAAAAAAAACACTAAAAAACCCCAATCACGCTCCAAAGCCTCAAGGTAGGCTTCACACTCACTGAGAGTTTCAGGCTTTTCAGATAAAATTTACTAGTCCAGATTAGAATATCTCTGTGCCCAAGGGAGAATCATCAATGAAACTATTCTTAGAACACAAAGCTTTCCTTCCTAAAATCCTGGAAAGGAGCAACACCTTGAACACCACAGGAAACCCATAAATATCTCATTTGCACCACTGCATGATAAAAGCAGCTTGCTTCTTCCACTCATTAGCAATACTCAAAAATATATTCTAGCTTTTTGCCTGCTAAAAGGATATTTGCATTTCCTCTTTGCACCAACTACAGAAGCCCTGTTTATTCCCACAGTTTCTCTGCAGTTTTAGTCCACTTGAACTGTGTTTGGAAAGCAGGCAGAGAGAGCCGTTCTGGAACAAACACAGTGGTGAAAAGTGCATGTGCTATATGAGAACTCATTTAAATTAATGAGTTTGGAATCATGGATTTCTAAGTGAATTGAATTTGGAAACTATTTCAGTTTCAGATGACAGGAAGTCAGCCATTGTATTTTATTACAAATAACGGGCTCTTTATCCTGTAGATGACAATCATTGCTTGCAGAGGCAGATTTGAAGCCCTTTAAGATAGGAGAAAATCTTCATCTTTGTACTCTCTACAGGTTAGGGCTTTTGTACATAATACATACAAAAAGTTTTAATTGAATTTGAATTAATAGATCATGAGGGTTTGAGAAGAAGATCAAGAAAATTTTTCAGTGATTGAACATATGAAGTATGTTGACATGAGAAGGAAATGGAAGGTAAAACTTTCCCAGTATCTTTTAGCCCCGTCTAGGAGAGTCAAGCACTGCCTCTGGTAGACACAAGCATTCAGTTCAATGGACGGGGACTCTCTGTGGCGGAATAGTTCACCAGGCTTTGCCATAGTTTACATGAGATGTCTAACTTTCTTTCTTTCGTTGTGAGACAAGATTCCCAAGAGCTGGAGTATATGTGGTTTTGTGTTTGCCAGTCATAGGACTCAAACTTACCTCTTCTCTCTCTCTTGCCTCAGTGTTGACCAATAACAAGGCACTACCCATGTTTGAAGCTTAGTGTTTGAAGCTTAGTCTGAAAAAAACCTATTGGCTTCTCTTTTGGAAAAAAAGATTAACAGTGATTTCCATCAGAGTCTTCCTAACCTTTTCTCTTTCCCGCCTTCTAGTAGACCAGAGCCTATTTTCTCATCTTCGCTGTGTCCACTCAGGTTACGTGGATGAGTCTGAAATGTCCCAGTTTCCTAAATGCATATTTGAATGTAGGAGGTAGGCTTTGAAATCCTAGGTATAGGGTCCTGATGCCATCTTTGCCACACATATGGCTCTTCGCACTGTACAGCTCAATTTTCTGCTTAAAAGGGTGCCTCTTATAAACCAGCAAATACAGCAAGTGACTAATTAGCCAAATTAATGAGGGCTTGTTTACTTGAAGTCCCCAGTGCCCTTGGAACTTGGGATGTTTCATTATTACAATCTGCAAGTGGTTTCCTCCAATTAATTTTTAACATACGGCTCTTGCCTCTTCTCAGTAATATGTAATATCCTAATACTTCAGAGGGGCTTGCAAGCATTAACTCATTATTCCTCATAGGGGACTACTGGAAGGCTGAAACAAAAAGGAATCATAGTGTCTTTTTGTCAACACTGATTTTTTTGCATACTTTATTACAAATCCTACTCTATAGGTCTAAAGCAGAACTGCTAAAGAGCAACCATTAAAGCCTATCCTGAGAAAACGATAGAAAGAAAGAAATATATGTAAATATGAAAGAGATTTCTCTTTGCCACAGAATAAATGATAAATGAGTTAAGAAAAGTCATTCCTTTTATAGCCCTTTGTCTTCTAATTGGAGATAAACTCGAATCTAATTGGGCCCAGGGAAGCATGTATCTAGATGCACATTCAAAAGTGATGTGTACATCTAGAATAATATACACAGAAGTGAAATGCACATGTAGAGCACATTCAGAAGTAAAGAGTGCATCTAAAGCATTTACAGAAGTGAGATCTGAATGTAGAGCACATTCAGAGTGATGTGCATGAGTGATGTAACAGAAATGATGAAATTGGAAGCTCTAAGAATTGGTCCCTTCACTGAAGTAGCCATTAAGCTGGTAAAAACAGATAGAATAATGTTTTTCAGAACTCTAGAATCTAATTTAAAAAAAGAAAACCCTTACAATAACAGAGAGATTAATGAAGGGGGTGATTGCTAAATTTCAGCATGTAGGGAAATCTCTGCCAGGTCACTGACTGCTGAGAATGAAGCAGATCGTTGGGATCACACATAACAAAGAATACAGTCTGCAAAAAGTAGTTGGAAAAAGTCACTTAAATGGATGACTGAAGCCCTCAAGAATCAATAACAGCAAACCATGGAGGAAGAGAGAATCTGATTTCCAAGGTCATCACATTTTAATGTCAAATGTCAACAAAATTTTCAACAAAAATTGTAAGGCATACAAAGACACAGGATGATATGGCTATTCACAGGAAAAAATAAATTGACAGAAAAGAGCCCTGAGTCAGCTCAAACATTAGATTTACTAGTCAAAGACCTTAAATCTAAAGATCTAAATGAAATTATGGATAAAGAACTAAAGGAAACCAGCAGAATAATGAATGAACAACTAAAGAACATCAGTGAAGCCATAGATATTATAAAAAGAAATGAAATAGAAATTTTGAAGCTGAAAAGTACAATAGCTGAAATGAAAAATTTGCTTGAGAGATTTAGCAGTAAGTTTGAGAAAGCAAAAGAAAGAAATAAACTTGAGGACAGAAATATTGAAATTGAGTCTAGGAGCAGAAAGAGAAAAAAAGAATGAGAAAAAAGAACAAAACCTAAAGGATTTGTGGGACTCTATCAACTATACCAGCATGTAATTATAAGAATGGTAGAAGGTGAAGAGAGAGAGAAAGGGGAAAGAAGGCATAGTGAAGAAATAATGGCTGAGCATTTTCCAAGTTAGATGAAAGACATGAATCTACACATCCAAGAATTGCCACACACCTTAAGTAGGGTAAACTCCTGAGAAGACCACATAAAACCATCTTATTATCAAACTATCAAAAGCTAAATACAGAGAATCTTGAGAACAGCGAGATAAAAGCGATTCATCACTGACAAGTGATTCTTAATAAAGTTAACAGCTGACTTCACAGCAGAAAGCATGGAGGGTAGAAGGCAGTGGGTGACATGTTGAAAGGGTTGATAGAAAAAAAAAAATTCAACCAAAAATTCTACATCTAGAAAAAATAGTTTTCAAAAGTGAAAGAGAAATTAAGACATTTCTCAGTAAACAAAAAGCTGAAAGAGCTCATTACTAATAACATGCTTTGCAAGAAATGCCAGAGTCTTTCAAGTTGAAATGAAAGGAAACTAGACAGTGACTTGAAGCCATATAAAAAAGTGAAGAACTTTGGTAAAAGTAACTTCCATAGGTAAATATAAAAGCCAGTATTACTGTATTTTTGGTTTATAACTTTTGAATTTCCTGTATGATTTAAAAGACAAATATGTAAGATATTAATTATAAATCTAGGTTAATGGGCACACAGTACAGACACATATAATTTGTGATGACAAGGGCATATGGGGAGAGAGAAGTACAGGAGCAGAGATTTTGTATGCTATTAAAGCTTACTTGGTGTCAATTTAAATTAGATTGTTAGAGACATAGTATGTTAATTATAATCCTCGTGATAAAAAATAACTTAAAACAATACACAGGAAAGGAAATGAATAGGGAATCCAAATGGTACACTAGAAAAAATAAAAAATAGGGGCGCCTGGGTGGCTCAGTCAGTTAAACGTCCGACTTCGGCTCAGGTCATGATCTCATGGTTTGTGGGACCGAGTCCCGCGTCGGGCTCTGTGCTGACAGCCAGCTCAGAACCTGGAGCCTGTTTCAGATTCTGTATCTCCCTGTCTCTCTGACCCTCCCATGCTCACACTGTGTCTCTCTTCTTCTCTCAGAAATAAATAAAACATTAAAAAAAAATAAACAAAAAATAAAAGAAGGCAGTGCCAGAGGACTTGAAGAACAAAAAGGATATAACACATAAAGAAAACAAATGGCAGAATAGCAAAGTAGGCCTTTCTTCTCAGTAATCACATTAATGTAAATGGATTTTTTTAAAAAAAATTTTTGTTTATTTTATTTTTGAGAAAGACAGAGCATAAGTGGGTGAGGGGCAGAAAGAGAGGGAGACACAGAATTCAAAGCAGGCTCCAGGCTCTGAGCTGTCAGCACGGAGCCTGATGTGAGGCTCGAACTCACAAACTGTGAGATCATGACCTGAGCCAAAATAAGATGTTTAACCAACTGAGCCACCCAGGTGCCCCTAATGTAAATGGATTAAATTCACCAACTAAAAAACAGACTATCAGAACAGATTAAAAAGTGGTTCATCTATATTCTGCCGACAACAAAAGGTAGTAATGAGGTGTGCTCTACAGCACATTCGGAAGTGAGCAGCATATGTAGAACACGAATAGAAGGTCCATGTCTAGAGCATATGCAGAAGTGAAGTGAACATCTCCAGCCGATTCAGAAGGGAGATATTGGTGTCAATGATTAAATTCTAATTTATTCAAAATTATCATTTCCATTTTTACTTAAGACTTTAAAAAAATTAATAATTCTATCTTTGTATTTTGACAAATGGCAATCTCATATATTTGGGCATTGAGTGTGGAATGAGTTTTTTAAAAAGAAAGGTGGGGAGCCTGGGGAGCTCAGTTGGTTGAGAATCTGGCTCTTAATTGTGTTTCAGTTCATGTTCTGAGTTGTGGAATTGAGCCCTGCTTGGGATCTCTTTCCCTGTACCCCCTCTCCGACTTGCTATCTCACACACTTTCTCTCTCTTTTTTAATGTTTTATTGATTCCTGAGGGACAAAGAGAGACAGCATGAACAGGGGAAGGTCAGAGAGAGAGGGAGATACAGAATCTGAAGCAGGCTCCAGGCTCTGAGCTAGCTGTCAGCACAGAGCCCAATGCGGGGCTCGAGCTATGAGATCATGAACTGAGCCGAAGTCAGAAGCCCAACCGACTGAGCCACCCAGGCACCCCTCTCACACTCTCTCTCTTAAATAATAACAACAACAACAACAGCAACAATAATAATAAAAAGAAAGGGAGGAAGTGTTTGTTTGTTTTGTGTTTTTTTGTTTTTTTGTTTTTTTGACCACCAACTACCAACAGTAGTTCTAAAACATGGCAACAACAAGGTTAGGATTTGCATTTGAATCAATGGAGATTTTGTGAAAAGGAATATCTGGCATTTTGAAATTTATAGAAACATTAAGAACAAAGAAAGAATTCAGCATTTGTACATACCAGTTATTCACTTAGAATGTAGAGAGAATGGATTTTGAGGTTATGTTTGATGAAAGAGAGCCTGGTTGGATGACTTGGTGAGGAGGAAAAAATATTCCAGGTTTGAGGAGGAGGTAAAGTAAGTGTTGAAGAGAGAATGACTTTGGAGGACAGGGAAACAAAGGAAACAGTAGAATCCAGCCCTTTCTTGTAGCTATAAGTGCATGTTCTTGGGAAAAGAAACAATAATCTCACCCTTAAGTATGTGGAGTTATACTTGACACTGAGGAAGATAATAATGGACTGTTAGTGGCCTCATACCTTTCTCCTACAACCATTTGCTGTATTATTTTCTTAAGATGTTCTCAAAACACTTTGATGACTGACTTTCCATCGATAGGAGTGTAAAATTCAAGCTTCCTGGCTTGGATTCAAGGCCTCCCACAGTCTGGTTCTTACCTGCCTTTCCACCCCCCTATTTTTTCAGTCTTCCAACTTCTCAGATGGTGGGTTGGCTAGAAGATACAGATTATACATATTTTTGATAAATCCACTGTTTTAAAAAACTAGGTATTTGAATACAGAGATAACCTAAGAATATCCTGTGCCTTTCTTATCCCCTCATCTGCAAAAATGTGTTTGGGCTTTGCCTGCAGTTTCTTTGCCTTTCTTGCTTTCTGAGGAGTGTTCTGCTACTACCAGGCCAGATTTGGGGGGATTTGTGATGCAAAATGAGAAAGATAGGTGGGAAAGGTAAGACAGTCAGAGTGTTCAGACTAGATGTGGAGGAGGAGGTATTTTTAGAGAGTCTTGGGGGGGGGGGGCATGAAACGTGTTCCAGGGTATGAAAAAAATAAACGGGAGAAGAAATTAGAGTTTTAAAAAACATATAGCTGTGGATTGTAATTCTTCAAATATAATACAAAGGGGTTGAGTGATTTCAGAATTACTCTGTGGCTGAACAGTGTTTTGCTGAATGTGCACTGTTGAGATTGAATCACATGCTCCTGGCTTCAATAGGTGTACATAAATGATAGTGACGTTCTGGAAACCAAGCAGACATGAGGTGGAATTTGGATTAAAAGCACTAGTCCTTTTTCAATCCTATTTCTGAGACTCAAAGTTCTGTTTTATTTATCGTTTTTTCAAAGCCGTCTTTCAAGACTTAGTTTGAACATGACCTTCTTTGTGAAAGCGTTTCCTGATATTTTTCATTTCCCTAATGGAGTTGACTCTCCTATGGGTCTCACTTCTCCTTTGGCTATATTTCCCCCATTTAATCTATGACATTAAATTTATTTATATGTCTCTCCACTGTGACATTTTTGAGGGCAGAAACTATCTTTGGATCCTTGGAGCCTAGCACTGCACCTGGTACACAGTAGGCATTTAGTGCACACTTGTTGAATAAACTGCTTATTAGCCATTGTTCCTGCTTATCATCTCTCCCCCATTTCCATGCCCACATACCACTGACTGGTGAATATTCCTGAAGAACAACAATACCAAAAATACACAGTGACTCCACACTATTAAAATGAGGGTCCCAATTCATCAGTATAGCATTCAAAATTCCTGATAATTTGACTTTAAATAATTTTGTAGGCCTCCTTTTACTTTAAAACATTCTTGTTCTATTCAAATTGGATAGCTTGTGTAGCTTTTTTTCATATGGTTCTTTTTAGTGCTAAGGAAGAACTTTATAAAATATCCCAGTGCATTCCCTCCCAGCCTCTTTCTGCTTTCTTTTTTTTTAATTTTTTAAATGTTTTTTATTTATTTCTGAGAGAGAGAGAGAGAGCATGAGCAAGGGAGGGTCAGAGAGAGAGGGAGATAAAGAATCTGAAGCAGTCTCCAGGCTCTGAGCTAGCTGTCAGCACAGAGCCCGACGTGGGGCTCAAACCCACAAACTGTGTGATCATGACCTGAGCTGAAGTCAGACACGTAACCAACTGAGACACTCAGGCGCCCCTCTTTCTGCTTTCTCCCTGACACCTTCATTTGTGAAACAGCCACAAATAATACTGGATAGTATATTTTCTTAAATTTTTATGTCTAGGTACTTAAATAGAAAAGATATTTAAGAGGGCTTCTGGCTGGCTCAGTTGGTAGAGTGTGTGACCCTTGATCTAAGAGTCTTGTGTTCGAGTCCCATGTTGAGTGTAGAGATTGCTTAAAAATAAAATCTTAAAAAAAAAAGATATTTAAGTTTTATGTTGAGTATTACTCAGTAATGACTTTTTGTGGGTAGTCCTCAAGCTGTAGTATGCCTAAGAAAAACCTTTAAAATGTTAATTTAACATTTTAAATTTCTGCACCAGCCTCCTAGAGGTGCTGATTCATTAGGGCATTTTGATGTGGGTGATCCAAGAAAAATATGACATTATATGACTTTGGCCTGGCCTTTTTTTTTTTTTTTTTTTTTTTTTGAGTATCAGGTTGAGCCACAGACTTCTCAGTGGTATAGAAATGTACAAAGATCATGAAGACAGTCAAGAAGAACATCAGAAATGGTTAGAGTAATGGAAGGATTGATTTGAGGCATTTACCAGCTTTAAAGGATCTAAATGTGTCTAATCTAAAGCCTCGCTCAGCAACAACTAATGGGAAATGTGATAATGCTCTCCAAATATTTGAATGGTGTAAACATCAAAGATGGACAGAAATTACTTAGCTTGTTAGAAGATAGTATGATTAAGAGTAACTAAAAAATGACCTCTGGGCCGAATCTGGGATTAGCTTTATGGAAGCAAAGTGATTAGATTTTAGGGTAGACTCTTAACAAAAGTGATAAATCAATAGAGATAAATGTGAAGAAAAATTGATCTGCAGATGAGTTGATCACACTTTTATTTGAGCTGGGAATGAAAGCTCCCACATTTCCTCTAGTGTCCGTTTCTTTCTTTAGTACCTACCTGGCCCTCTCTCCCATCTGCTTTCATGCTTGGCCTTGGCAGATTTTGAATTGTCCTTTGTCATATCTTTGGGGACATCACAATGATAGCCAGCCTTGATTTTCCAAACCCCCAGTTGCTGGTGTCCTTTTCTTCCTTCGTGCAATAAATACTTACTAAACATTTATTATAAGTCTAGACACTAGGTAACAAGAAAGAGGCTCTGTCTTTAGGGAGCTTGTATCCTAGAGGATTACTGGTTATTGTGGACTGAAAATTTTTGTCTCCCCAAAATGCATATGTTAAAGTCCTAATCCCCAAAGTGATGATATTAAAGCATGGGGCCTTTAGGATGAGGTCATAAGGACAGAGCTCTCATGAATGGGATTAGTGCCCTAATGTAAAGGACTCCAGGTTAGGGGTGCCTGGGTGGCTCAGTTGATTGAGTAGTCCGATTTCAGCTCAGGTCATGATCTCTTGGTTTGTCAGTTCAGGCCCCGTGTCAGGCTCATTGCTCTCAGCCCAGAGCCTGCTTCGGATCCTCTGTCTCCCTCTCTCTCTGTACCTCCCCTATTTATGCTCTCACTCTTAAAAATGAATAAACATTAAAAAAAAAAAAAAAAAAAAGACCGCAGACAGTTCTCCAGCCCTCTTTATGCCTCCCATATGAGGACACAGTGAGAAGCTGGCAGTCTGCATCCAGGAAGCGGGACTTGACCAAATACCGAATCTACTGGTGCATTGATCTTGGACTTCCAGCCCCCAGCATGCTAAAAGCTAAATGTCTGTTTTTTGAGGCATCCAGTCGATGAGATTTTTGTTATAGCCACCTCAGCTAAGACATTGATGATACCCCACTTGCCATGTTTCTAGCTGGACATGGTTGAATTTTTTCTCCATCTCTCTTACATGGGGAGAGCACAATAGCTCTTGGCTGTGAGCTAACCCTACAAAGACAGGTAGGAGAGAGAAACACCATTATGATAGAATTAAGTCTGAGCCTTGGCCCAATCTTCCTTTCTTTCTATGTCTTTTTTTTAAATATTCAATTTATTTAAACAAAAAACCAAATCTGTTTACACATTTCTACCACCCTTCAGCCCCCACCTATTACAACCATCAGTCTGTTCTCTGTATCTAATATCTTGATTTTTTTTTAAAGATTTCACATATACTAGAAATCAAATGGTATTTGTCTTTCTTTATCTGGCTTATTTCACTTAGCATAATTCCCTTGAGGTCCATCCATGTTGTTGCAAATGGCAAGATTTCATCCCTTTTATGGCTGAATAATATTCCAGTGTATGTATACAACAGTTTCTTTATCCATTCATCCATCCATAGACACTCAGGCTGTCCCATATCTTGGCTATTATAAATAATGCTGCAATGAACATGGGGGTGCATACACCTTTCCAAATTAGTGTTTTTGTTTTTATCAGGTAAATATCTAGAAATGAAATTTCTGGATCATAGGGTAGTTCCATTTTTTATTTTTTGAGAAACATCCATGTTGTTTTCCACAGTGGTTGCACCAATTTACATTCCCATCTATAGTACATAGGGTTCCCCTTTCTCTACATTCTTGCCAACACTTGTTATTTCTTGTCTTTTTGATGCTAGCTAATCTAAAAGGTATGAGGTGATATCTCGTTGTGGTTTTGATTTATATTTCCTTGAAGATTAATGATGTTGAGCATCTTTTCATGTACTTGTCAGCCATCTGTATGTCTTCTTCAGAAAAATTTCTATTCACATCTCTTACATTCTAATTGAATTATTTGGGTTTTTTTTTTTTTTGCTCTTAAGTTGTATAAGTTCTTTGTATATTTTGAATATTAGCCCCTTACCAGATGCATGATTTGCAATTATTTTCTCCCATTTAGTAGGTTTCCTTTTCATTTTGATCATAGTTTCCTTTGTGATGTAGAAACTTTTTAGTTTGATGTAGTCCCATTTGTTTGCTTTTGCTGGTTTTACTTTTGATGTCAGAATCAAAAAGTCATCACCAAGACGTATGTCAAGGAGTTCATTGCCTATGTTATCTTCTAGGAGTTTTATGTTTTCAGGTCTTATGCTCAAGTCTTTAATCCCTTTTGAGTTAATTTTTGTGTCTGGTTTAAGAGAGTGGTCCAGTTTCATTCTTTTGCATGTGGCTGTCCAGTTTTTTTTTGTTTTTTTTTTTTTTAATTATTAAGGAAACCATTCTTTCCCCATTGCTTATTCTTTCCTCCTTGGTTATAAATTAATTGACTGCATGTGTATGGGTTTATTTCTGGACTTGCTATTCTATTCTGTTAATCTGTGTGTCTGTTTTTATACCAATACCATACTGTTTTGATTACTATAGCTTTGTAATATAGTTTGAAATCAGGGCGTGTAATGCCTCCAACTTTGTTCTTCTTTCTCAAGATTGCTTTGGCTATTCAGGGTCTTTTATGGTTTCATACAGATTTTAGGATTGTTTGTTCTATTTCTGTGAGAAAAAAGATGCCACTGAAATTTTGACAGGGATTGCGTTGAATCTGTATATTGCTTTGAGTAGTATGGACTTTCTTAACAATAGCGCTTCTTTGAATCCATGAGTTCGGAACATCTTTCAATTTAATTATGTCTTCTTTGATTTCTTTCATTAATGTCTTATGGTTTCCAAAATATAGATATTTCATCTCCCTGGCTAAATTTATTTCTAGGTATTTTATTCTTCTTTCAGTTGTAAATGGGATTGGCTTCTTAATTTCTCTTTCTGTAGCTTGCTCTTTGAGTATAGAAATGCAGCAGATTTTTGTATATTGAGTTTGTGTCCTGTAAGTTTACTGAATTCATTTATTAGTTGTGACAGTGTTTCAGTGGAGTCTTCAGGGTTTTCTAAATATAATGTCATGTTATCTGCAAATAGTGACAGTTTTACTTCTTTCTTTCCAATTTGGATGCCTTTTATTTCTTTTTCTTGTTTAATTGCTCTGGCTAGACATAGAATAAGAGATGACTTTAAGGTAAAGTAAAAAAGAAAAAACACAGTCACACAATTGGTGAACTTTTAGGTACCATCTCCTGTACCCCATCCCCCCAAAAGTGACTATTCTTTCCTCTTCCATACTTCCTCTCCTTTCCATCATAGATTGCAAGTTTCTCTTTTGTGATCTGCTCTTTCAAGACTGGTATTCACATAAAACCAAAACACAAACATTTACTTAATTTTATCTGCTCACAAATGTTCTGGGGGGGAGGTGTGAGACAGACAGATTAGGAGTTTGGGCAGGGGTTGGTTGTGAACTACACCACACATAGCCACACACAGAAATAGCCTGTGATGTAACCCCTGCACAACCACTCCCTTGCATTCTTCCAGTATCATGTCTTCTGTCTTGTTATTCAGGACCCAGTGAGACCTAGAACTTTGGGGCAGAGAAAGAGCCTTCTCTTTCTTTAGTAATTCTTTGTTAGCCCAATATTTGTAGGCCCCGATGCTTTTCACACATTATTTCCTTTATTTTTCACTACACCTCCATGCAGCACATACCTCGCAGCTGGTTAAGAACACGGAACACTTAGAGCTTTGTCACTCTGATCTCTGGGCTTTCTTCCTTCTTATAGACAGATATAGTAATCCACGTTTAGTTATTGGACGCTTGGATTTCTAAAGAGAATTTTTTTTATGTGTTTTCTGGGTTGAATTTAGAACTGTGTTCATCTTGATTAAATAAAAGTATTCAGTGACCCTCTGTGAAGACGACACATACAGATATTTCAGAGTGATTAATAAAGCATTGAGAGCCTTCCCAGGGTCATCTTCTCTGAATATCTTTATAAACTGCTAGCAGAGATTAACTAGAGTCCTAAACGTAAGAAAGGGAAAAGTCTAAAACAACTGTTCTGTTGATTATGGTCACCACTGGCCATAGGTGGTTATTGAATATTTGAAATTTATCTAGTCTGAATTGAGATGTATGGTAAGTTTGAAATTCCAGATTTAGAAAGATTTTGATACTTCATTAATAAATTATTGTATTAATTTCATGTTGAAATAAAATTGTGGATACATTGGGTTGAAATATATTGGTAAAATTAAGCACACTTATTTCTTTTTACTTTTTTAAAAATGTTGTCCCCAGAAAATTTAAGGTTACCTATGTGGTTGCATATATTTCTATTGGACAGCTCTGGACTAGAAGACAGGTATCTAGAAAGATGTGCTTCTAATTAAGCACACCTTACATTATTACACTCTTTTTTCCCACTGGGACTGCTTATATCTACCATTTAAACTAGCTTAGAATTAAACTGCCACCTTTGCTTTAAAAACATCTGGCATGTAACACCCAGGCACAATTATTTTTCTGCTGCAGCCACTGTTGCCATAGGAGCAAAGTTATGGTGTAATAAAGAACAACTTGAGCTAATAACTTGTATATGAAAATAGTTACATCTTCATTGTGGGAACCACGAGGCACCCATACTGTTTCATTGCACACACAAATCCCTTTTATAATGATGCTTTTTCATTCATTTGGCATGCTTTTATTATTATTAATACAACAGTGAAAACTCTCTATATATCAGGGTAAAAGCATCTATTTTGGATAATCAAACCTATAAATCTTGTGGCTGCTCAGATATAGCCAATTAACTCCCCTTCCTCAGAACTGCAGTATGCCAGATGGTGCGAAAAGGGTGGCCACAGACTTTTTGCAGTGCTTTTGACTGAGTGACATAGTCGCAAAAGCCATGGAAACTAGTGGGGAGGGACATGTTTGTCGATTGCTAATGGCACTCATTTAAAACTCTGATAAGAAAGGTTTCTAGTTCTTAAGGTGTTGGCATCTTCATTAGCTAAGTACATTAACAGAATCCTTTTTGGTACATTAGCCTTTATACCTCTGGTACCTGTTTTTTGATAACAGGTTTTTTTTAAAAATAAATAAACCAGGGGTAAAATTTTATAAAGAATTCTAGTCACATTTCATACCTATTCTGAGATGTTGCTTTATTTCTATGCCTATAGTACTAGGTGATGTTGTTGGTTGTATGGGGGTTGTGACAATGGGAAGTAGTCTGTATATAAAATGTAGTGCAAGCCAGTGGGCAAAGTGGGGCTGACAGTGGGGATGATCTTTCATTTTCATGCACTACAGATTCCTGGTTACTATATTTAAATGGTTTGATTGATGTTCCCTAAATATTTATTAAATTAACTAGTTATATCACCAAGGTAAAATACACACTTTAAAATTTCAAAGATCAGGAAATCATACTTCATAATCACATGAATTTTGACGTGTGTGTGTGTGTGCGCGTGCGTGCATGTGCCCACATGTGTGTGGGTCTCCTGGGTGCAATCTCTTGAGGACATATGGGATCTTCGTTTTATTGGATTAAAATTTGCCCCGTGATTCCAATGTTTTTTTTTTTTTTTTTTTTTTGCTGTGTTTTTAGATAGTGGTTGCTTCTAAATTCTTCCAAGCTTATAATGGCAGACTTTTGAAGGGCTTAGATATGGTTTAAAAACCTGAATAAAAATAAACTGAGGAAACTTTCATATTTGTACACTTCTCATTCAATATTGTTTCTTGCCTCCAAATCTCCTCCAAAAAGTCTTTCAGATTTCAATTTCTGTTTGAGTTGTTCATCATTCCTACAAACTACATAGCTGACCTTTTCATAAATTTGATTTTGGATAAAAATGATGACTTAGAAGATATTTCACCAAGTAAAACCCTGCCAAAACCTGATAAGTGGGGTTCAAAAAATCCAATCCTATAAAATGAAGGTTCAGGATATCGTGAGGTAAATGAAATGAGGTGGAGGGGCGAGTCTGTTTAGCTGACTGCCAGGAAGTTCCTGGGGTTTTGGGCCACAGGATTCAAATCTGTCTGCATCCCGGGGGCAGTGCAATGCCACCCAGCGATGGTTGTCCCCTGACTTAAGTATCATTGGCATTGATTCAGCATCCTCTACAATCTACAAGGCTGGAAATACTAGGACAGCAGCCACAATTCCAGGAATCTCCTGGTTAATTTGTGCCCATGTCATTGGCCTCATCTGCAGAGGCGGAACCAGAACCCAGGACCCGGGACCCACCCTCAGCCTCCCAACCTCCCAAGAAGGGGTTGCCTGCTACTTTCAGCAAGCTTCTCCTTCCCCTTCACATTCCTGCTCCGTACCTTCCCTCTCCATATAAGAACTGTAGCCCACTGGATCTGAGGACAGGATTAGGCAGAGAGGAGTCATTTATACACATTTCTGTTTTTGCTGGGCCTGTTTGTATGGGCTTTTGCTGCGATTTTGTTATTTTCACCAGAATATTTTCATCAGGAATGAACTTGACAAAAACTGCATCCTTCACTTACATGAGTGGTTCTAGATTTTAGTTCCCATATATTTACAGCGCCTGCCTATAGATGATTATTAAATGTGTCGATTTTACTTATTTTTAAATTTTGGTTATTTATTTAGCTGAGGAATGTCACCTTCATTAGGACCTGCAGATGGTATTTTATCAAATTTTCGTTTGGGCCCCAAAGTCAACCATTTGAAACACTCCCCCTCCAGCTTTGATTGGTAAGAAAGGGAATTAAGGTCAATTCATTTGATGACTGCAGATGAAATAATATCTACTTTTTAAATGTTAACGTAAATCTCACGTGAAGGATCCCTTCTCGTTGTCAAGAGACCTGTAGCGTTTGATTTGAAGCAATTGTGCTGCATTTGAGTCTCCTCTCCCCTACTGGAATATAAACAGTTATCAGTACTGGCAGATTTAATTCATCTTCACAGACCTCACAGTGCACACAGTAGGCCTTTAATAAATATCTTAAAAAGCAAAGAACATGCACTCACGCATGTACTTGTAAAATGCTCTGCAAAAAACAAACACAAAAGACAAGGCGCTAGTCCTAATCATAGCTTTTCAGTGTCCTTCATCTGCAGTGTCTCAGTGACTGAATGTAGGTTGCTAAAACATTATGTGATCACGCATAGCATACTCACTTCACGGAGCCAAAATGCTTTTCAACTTCCTTTGTCACTTAGCTTATTTGAATATCTGATCTAGGCATTAGAGATTGAAATCAGCTGATTTCTTGGTGCTGTAAAAGAAATTGAGCTGTAGCCACAGCCTTAATAAGCTTTCATTCCAGCTGAATGATCCTATCCAGAGAGACAGCTTTTTTTTTTGAAGGCATGTTTACCCAGTTCTCAGTAATTAAAACCTCCTATACTCCAGCTGGAACTTCAGAAAGTTCTCAAGGAAGTTCAAACACCTTGAGGTGCTGTGAGGAGGTCACCTTATATAGCAAGACATTTAAGGTATGTGGGTTCTTGTAGCACAGTGAGAAACAGAAAGGCAATAAGTGGTGATTTTTGCTTAGTATCCTTTTCCAAGAAGATTTAGGAGTCAGTCACACAGTGCTTAACAAGGCAGAATCTTTTCTTAGAGCTAATGAAATTGTCTTTCCAAGTCCCAGTGGTATAATAGTCATGAATTTAATTTTATGCCTGGATCCTTAGCTTGAGAGTAATCTAGAAAGTATACTACTGGGTTGAGGGGAGAGTGGTTTAGGAGTTGAAATGGATATGTGGACTCTAAGCCTGGGTCCAGAGATGGACTTTGGAAGAACACTAAATCCATCTATAGCTTATGCAGAGTTATTTGTGGATGTGCATATATGCATTTTTAAGTGGATGCATCACTTTTATCAGATTCTTAAAAGAGTACAAGGCTTCCCAAGAATTAGAACTGCTAATTCAAGGGACTCAGTTTAGTAGATACATTCTAGTGGTTTGAGAAGTCTAAGAAGTAATGTCCCTAGGATTCCTTATGGATAATTATAACATACTCCATGTGGATATTTTGATTAATCCAGAAAATAGGTAATATCATGGCCTTTGTGTGTAGTCATACTCAGAGTAGTGCTGAGATCATGACTGTCATGAACATAGCCTTAAAGGGACAGACATGATGCAGGGGAGCAAAGGTAGGTAGGAAGACAGAAAATGTATGTGGAAGGTCAACACAATGGAATCCAGTCAGAGAGCAGCAATTAGGGGGGTAGAGGGCCTAGAAATTAGGATAAACTCAATAGAGCAGAGAACATTTAGAGATAAGAAAGCTTTGCCTGAGGGAGGGGAAACATGATAGCCATCTCCAAATGTCTTTTGGAAGAGAAGCTGGACTGTTTTTTTTCTGGGTGTCTGAGAGGGACAGAAGCAGGGCAAGAGTGGGATTTGTAGATTTGACATCCGTGTAAGAAAGTTCTCCTGTTAGAACCATTTAACCGAGATGTCCTGCAGGAGTGAGTGTGCAGGACAAGGCTGGGCAGTTATCCATAGGGAATGTGTTAGAAGGGACTCTTGCATTCAGAAGACTTGCACTGGATGATTTCCAGATTCGTTAGTTCACTGCCAAGTCATCATCTCTGTCTGGATGTCCAGAAGGCACCTTAAAGTCATTATAGTGACCTCAAACTCATGCATTTCCTCTTCAAACCTGACCTTCTCTAATTTTCCTTTTATTTTTTGATTTCATGAAGATATTTTTGGTTTTGTTTTTTTAATTTTAAAAAAATTTAAATTTTAATTAATTCCAGTATAGTTAACATACAGTGTTATTATATTATTTTCTGGTGTACAATATAGTGATTAAGCAGTTGTATACATTATTCAGTGCTCACCACTACAAAGGTACTCTTAATCCCCTTCATCTATTTCATCCATGCCTCCTACCCATCTCCCCTCTGGTAACCATCAGTTTGTTGTCTATAGTTAAGAGACTATTTCTTGGTTTGTCTCTTTTTTTTCATTTGTTCATTTGTTTGGTTTCTTAAATCCTACATATGAGTGAAATCATATGGTATTTGTTTTTCTCTGACTGGTGAAAATGGCAAGGTTTCATTCTTTTCTATTGCGGAGTAATAGTTTATGCTCAAAGATATCTATATCTATATATTTATATATCTATATATCTCTAACTATCTATCAATCAATCAATCTATCTATCTATATCACATCTTCTATATCCATTAATCTATCAGTGGACTCTTGGGCTGCTTCCATATCCTGACTATTGTCAGTAAGGCAGCAGTAAACATAGGGGTGCATGTATCTTTTCAAAGTAGTATTTTCATATTCAAATTCCAGCAGAGGAATTACTGGATCCTATGTTAATTCTATTTGTAACTTTTTGAGGAACCTCCATACTGTTTTCCACAGTAGCTGTACTAGTTTGCATTCCCACCAACAGTGCATGAGAGTTCCTTTTTCTCCACATCCTCACCAAAACCTGTTGCTTCCTGTGTTGTTGATTTTAGCCATTCTGACTGGTGAGAGGTGACATCTCATTGTGGTTTTCATTTATATTTCCTTGATGATGAGTAACGTTGACCATCTTTTCATTCTAGTTTTCTGTCTTTTTTAATGTTTTATTTATTTCAGAGAGAGAGAGAGAGAGAGAGAGAGAGAGATCGAGTGTGAGCAGGGGAGGGGCAGAGAGAGAGGGAGACACAGAATCTGAAACAGGCTCCAGGCTCTGAGCTAGCTGTGAGCACAGAGCCCGACGCAGGGCTCAAACCCACAAACCCTGAGATCATGACCTGAGCCAAAGTCAGATGCTTAACTGACTGAGCCACCCAGGCGCCTCTCTCGTTTTCTGTCTTAATGCACAGTACACCTTCTGCTCAGCTACACACGCCAGCAACCTTTCTATTATCTCTCCTCCAATCCTCATTTCTGACCCAACACCAAGTCCCATTGATTTACCTCCTTAATCTATCTCATATCTGGTCCTTTTGTTCTGTTCCTATGTTTCTCCTCTATCTTGCCACCAATGTGTCTTCCAGGCTACTGCAGTAGCCTGCCCATTGTTTGTCTGCATCCACCCTTGCTTTTTTGAACCTTTTTTCATACTTAGCCAGCATGGTCTTATAAACACAAATCTGATTAAGTTCCTTCTCCATCCAACTCTCCTCTCTGTCTGAATACTTCTTAATACTTGGTGACTTCCTTCTGCTCTCTTTCTAGCCACAGGACCTTTTTACATGTAGTTTGCTCTGCCTGGGATGCTCTTCTGCACCCTGCTGCCCCATCCTGCCCCTACTCCTTTACTACTTAATATCTACTTTTCTTTCAGAATTCAGTTCACCCATCACCTGTCCAGTTAATTTTCTGACTTTCCTGTTAAGCAATTCCCTCACATGACAATGTGCTTTTCACAACGTCTTCCACAGGTGTTGTGTAACATTATTAGTGTGAGCCTTTGATTGATGTCATCTTCCCCAAGAGACAGAAGTTTTATGGATCAGAGACTGTATATTTTTGTTGACACGGAGCTTCATAGGTTCCCAGTAAATAACTCTGAAGTTTTATAATCCTAATCTGGGAGTTTGGGGATAGGGCCGAGGTAGAGGGGCGCTGAGTGAGCCAAGGCTTGAAGAAGGGGCCTTGGGGAAGAATCGCTGAGGAAGCTGAGGGCAAAACTCCCCCAATTCCCAGACTCACAGGGGATCTTTGTTAAAGGCAGCCTCAGGATATTTATGATTCTAGTAATTCCCAAAGCTACTGTTTGGTCCCTGATCCCATCAGGGGTTTAGTGAGATAGAAGATGAGATCTTTCCTGTTTCTAAGACAGAAAATGAAGCTGGGAAGAGGGCACCTCCACTCTTAACCTGATCAACGTGCAGTGCAGCCCTGCACGGCCCCTCAAGTTCTCCCAGACCCCAAGGAGAGAGGGTCTGTCGGCTGCTCCAGGTCTGATTCCTAAACTGCCGCCCCTGACACCTCTGCTCCTTGTGCTGGCTGCTCACCCCAGTACCTCTGCTCCTGCCGTACATCCTCTTAGACTCTTACGTTTCCTGCAGGCAGAACTCCAGCCAGTGGTCTAGCCTGGTGGTCAGGACTCAGAAACATAGCACCAGAGCCTAGCACCAACCTATCTCCATTTCACTACATACCCTTACTCAGACCAAGACTCACGGCCATCCATTCAGTTCAGCTCCTATAACATGCTCATTCTGAGAAACGTTCCATTTAGATTTACTAATAAAGAAACAGGGACCCGAATGGGAGACTGGAGTCCACTGGAGGTGCTGAGGTGCACTGACTTCCATTTGTTTTTCTGAATGTTGCTATAGTGTAGTCACAGACTTATGGGAAACTGCAGGTCCATTATTCATATCTTATATTCAGGTGTAAAGCGACTCTTTTTCCAAATTTCACAATGCAGTGAAATCTAGTGTGGCACACTGTAAGTCATTCAGTAGCATCGGTGGCTTACATCGGAGTGCAGTGAAGTTTGGATTATGTCACTCAGGAGTGAAATGGCAGCCCTGGGACAAGGGTCCAGGGGCACTTCCCTCTAGGAGAGACTTTGGAGGTGTTCGCGCCTCCCCTGCTGGCTGCAGCACCCCCTCTGTCTGCTCTGGTGGAACAACTGGGTTTGTCCTGGGAGAAGTAGCAACGTGATTAATAAAGGTGCATCTTTTGCTTCTCTGGGAGGTCAGAGATGGTTCTTTGGGGTCAGGAAGAGCTCTGGTTTGGGTAGGGCATAGCTATAATGCCAAGGCTCTTGGATGCTATTCCTCTAAATGCAGATGATGGAGACGATGGTTTAAGTTAAGGACTTCATTTCAGAGGTAATTCTAGGACATGCTATGAGACAAGGCAGAAAAGTGAACAAAGAGTTATTACTGTGGAGGTGGGGCTCAGTCCCACTGGAGAGCCCTGAGAGGATGTAGAGTGTCCTGTGGAGCAACATGGAAACCAGGGAGGTTATCTTTGACTCCTCCCCCTCGGCAGCAGAAGCTCTATCAGGCTGGCACGCCCATGCTGACTTGCCTTCTGCTTTTTTGCATCTACACAGGGCAGAGAACTGTCACACTGCAGCTGACAGATGGGATTGCATCACTGGGGTGCCGTCAATTGGGCCCGTGTTTGGATCTCAGATTCTGCAGCAGGGCCAGGAACTGAAGGAGCAGAAGGTGGGAAGAAAGACTGGGTTGAGATGATGCTCTCAGGCAATGCTAAAGCAATGGCCACAGTGGAGATAGAGGTGTCTTTCCAGCTTAGGGCTACCATACTGCTCCCAGGCACCAGTGAGGGGCTGGGGGCCTGGGGTTAACTCCCTGTTAATGGCAACCTCTTCAGCACGTCCCCCTCAGGTTTTGCTTTTTTGTGACATTGCTCTTTATGGCCACAATGTTCCTTTTAACTAGATTCCCAGAACTACCAGGGAGAGGGGGAACAAAGAATGGGTGATAAGGGAGAAGCTGTTTTGTGCTTTGCCACAGGCCTGCGTCAGCCCTGCTGGGCACAGTCCTGCCTGAGCTGTGCTCTCAGAGTTGACCTAATTGAATTTTATCCAGGGAGTTCCAGGCAAGAAAGCAGGCATCCGCTCAGCTGGATTCTCGCTTATCCACGTAGCAGGTCGGCTAATGGAATTTATTCAAGCTCTTTAATAAATTTGTACTAACAACTACTGCCCCCTAAAATTTGGCTGCGGAATCAAACCAGGTTAAAGAGGGTCTTGGCAGCAATGTTCATTTTTCTTGTGGTTTTGGGATAAATGTTCAAGGCGAATCAAGAAAATGGAACTCGCGATGCTAGCTTTTCATCAGAACTGCCATTTATACTTTTTCCCCTTCCCCACTCACGTCTTGCCTCTCTCTTCCTGTACCTCCCTTCATTCCATTCTTCGTTCAGCGATCGTTTCAGAGAAAGTATTTCAAAAAAGTGCTGACACAGAAAGCTGGAATTCCACGTTCTTCTTTCCCCCCCACCAGACATTAGACTGCTCACTCAATTTAAAATGTAGCTAATAGAAATTCAGGCCTCAGACAGAAGAATATAAAAATATTTCTTGATCCAACTTTTATGCAGATATGTAGCATACCGTGGAATGGCCTTGGAAACTAGACAAAGATTCGAGTCCTAAAAGCCTACCATGACTTTGCTTGTGTGTTATGCCTTCTAAATTTCAGGCCTCCTGACTGGCTTCATTTTAAGTAGCTGAAGAAAATATAATCTGCCAAAGACGGTTTCCAGTGTTCAAAGTCAACTGAGACCGAGCCGGTGTTCAGTAATTACAGCCTTGCATTTTCTAGGAGATTCTGTCCCCACCAGACCTGCCATCTCCTGTCCCCATTTGTAACGTTGTTCACTATATTCAACCTGCTGCCATCACTCTAGAGCTTTCAAAGGTGTTCTGGGGGCTATCTTGCTGTAGGACACGGATAATGAAATAGTTAGATGTGACTTGTATTATAATCGCCTCACCTAACCCCCATTTAGGTTGAAAAGTAGACTTAATAAAAGCAGGAGTGAAAGGCACTTTATGTTTTTAATAAGGAGTCTCATATGGTATTACCTGCTGTTTTTCATTGTGTGTCTCATCACATGGTTTTCCTTTGAGATACATGACAGAAGAAAGCCAAGCACATCTCTTAATCTTAGAGCACTTTAAGAATCTATTGCAGTAATCTACCAAAATCGATCAATAACTTCCAGCTAACAGGGCTGATTTCTAAAGTACATATGTGTACTTACAGAGACAGGCACATTCGTTCACTAGCGAGCAAAGGCCATCTTATGTCCAAGAAACTAGAGGATTCCACTGTATAATAATTTAATGTTCTGTTTGCAAAAGATAATTATAAAACTCTCATTCCATCTCCTGCTCTGATGGGCTCAGGATGAATTTAAAGTGGATTAAGAGGAAATGGATAAGACGTTCTGTATTGCTGAACTCTGCCCAGTGTCATGATATGCAAACAGTGAGCAGAGCGCGGAAACTACTAAATACACACTGAAGAGATGACAGGCTCAAATGTGAGAACGCCTGGATCTGCCAGAGAAAAGGGCTCCTAAAAATAGTGCTAACAATTTACAGAAGAGAAAATCTAACTTTGGTGTAAAAATCTTTGAAGGCAGAGCTGCTTGGAGCTGGATGCTATAAACATATTCATGATGTGGTGTTTGGAGAGGCATCTATTTTCTATGCATTAATCTTAGACGAGAAAGGGTAATAGCATCTATGGACCTGTAATATGTGAAAGATAAAGAATCGGGATGATGGCACAAGCCTTCATTTCCAGACGAATCTTCCCCACTAATGAGCTCTGTGACATTCAGCAGGGCACAATACGTCTTTAGGCCTTATCTATAAAATGGGTCTGTTAACCTGATCCATGTGCTAAAAGATGTGGGCAGACTGGATATTCAAGGGTTTCCCTAATTCTAGTCTAATTATGATATAAAATTGATTGTCAATACTTACGGACCACATTTCTCTATGAAGATGTTAGACACCTTCCTTTTTTTTTTTATGCCATTAGGTGTTTCTAAAATAAAAAAGTAATGTAGGCTCATTGTATACATGATGAGGCTACGTCAATACTATAGAGATGTAGAAAGTAAAGGGCTTAGCCTTAAGTGTCCATCCCAAACCTTTCTCTAGAACAAACTCTTTCACCCCACCTAAGGTAATCAGTGATAGCTGCTTAATCTATATCATTCCATTGTGTTCACCATACTTGTAATATATGCTTATATATAGGTTGTTTTTTAAATAATTTCTTTGATCAAATGACATCATTTTTCTTGTCATAATGTATCATGGACATTCTTGCAGGTCAAGTGTAGGCAAACTATCTGGCCATACTAAATGTGTTGTCTGTGATTATTTCCCACTGCAAAGGCAGAATTGAGTGGCTGTGGCGGTGACCTTTAGGTGGCAGAGCCAAAACTATTTATTATTTAGCCCTTTAAAGATAAAGTTTGCCAACAAAATGGACATCGTCACTTCCAATCTTAAATTTCATTCTGTGGTGCTGAGAGAGCTTTTCTTTCCCAGTGGTTTTATCCAAAATCCTGGGTAGGACTTTCATTGGCCTGCTTGCTCAGCCCTGAACCAGCCTGTATGACTGGGGCCAGTATTCAGTTGGCAAAGCATAGAGCACATGCTCTCCTCTGTGTCTTGGAGAGTGAGGCCAGGCTTACCAAAACATGTGGGTTGAGAATGACAGAATTATGGTTACCCAAAGGTTAAATGGGGTGCAGTTGTTGAAGAAAGGGAACAAATACCAAGAGCTCGAGACAACAAACTACAAGTGTGGATTTTCCAAAGTGCTTTGCTGGGTTGGATATTTGTACTTTTCAAATTTCAGTCAACATTGCTAAAACTGTTTCCAGAAAGTTTGTTGTGGTTAATCATATCCTGATTAGCAATCCCTAGAGTGTTGAGTTTTCTGTATTTCCACTTGTACTGGTTAGTGCAGCAAAAACTTTTTTTTACTGATGTTTGGAAATGTCATCTCCTCATTTAAATTTGCATTCCACTGACTACTAGTGAGATTGGGTATCTTTTTATAGCCATATTATCAGTAATATATGTTTATTTTTATATGTCATAGTATTTTTACATCCTTTGCCCATTTTTCTATTGTTGCTTATCTTCTTAACGTATATGTAGAAGCTCTGAGTATATTAGGATACAAATCTCTTGTTCACCATATATGTTGGAAATTTTTTTTCCATCGATTATGACTTTATTCATGGCATCATTGACTACATGTTATGTAGTATGTTATGTGTGTGCTAAGTCCTGTGGAGGAGTCTTTCCAAATGTAGAAATCAATTTCAGTCTCACTGGCCTGAGAGAGTTGAAAGTATTATTCAAAGTTATGTTCATCTCTATAAATATATTTAAAATGCTCATCCTCAGAAGTTACATGATGTAGGGTATGGAAACACAGCACCGCCCAGGTTGTTCTATTGCTGTGTGATGTTCAGAAAGAGATCTGGGCTCAGACACTCAGTCCCCTTCATCCACAAGGGGTCATCTGTTCCTGCCCTGGCTCCTCTCTACCACTTTAGTCAACCAACAGAATGTTTTTGCTTAAAAAGTAAAGACCCTGAATACATCACTGTTATCCAGATCTTCAGTCTAAAGAAATTACTTCTAATTATGTAACATTTTTGCTTAATCATCCTACAAGACACTTTTCTTCAAGTTATCTTTTCATTTAATTCTGAATAAAAATTGTAATAGAAAAGAGTGTGTATATAAGTAGAACAGTTTTGAGTCATTACTGTAAAGGTCCAAGTAGAGCATTTCTGTGTGCAGATGAGATACGCAATAAGGTATATTTACTTTAAATCTGGACTGGACAGGGGTGCCTGGGTGGCTCAGTCAGTTAAGTGTCTGACTTCGGCTTAGGTCATGATCTTGTGGTTTGTGGGTTTGAGCCCCATGTCTGGCTCTGTGCTGACAGCTCAGAGCCTGCAGCCTGCTTTGGATTCTGTGTCTCCTTCTCTCTCTACCCTTCCCCTGCTCGCATTCTGCCTCTCTCAAAAATAAATAAATAAATAAACATTAAACATAATCTGGACTGAACAGTTGACATCATTGCACAGCAGACTGATAGACAAAAGGAATGCGGATCTTTTTTTTTTTTCCTATTCTTAATGACCTAAATTTCAAGAATCTTAAAGTAGTTTTAATTATCCAACATAGTCCTACTATTTCATTTTAGATTATAATCTCATAGCATTGACACAAGAACTTAGTGAAGGATTTTTCCCCCAAGCAGTTCTCATCCATAGCTTATAAATAGATACATTAAAAGATTTATTTTCCCCCAACTAGAAGAAGCCCTCGTTATTGGATATTGTTCTCCTTGACGGATTCTTTCAGTTCATTAAACAACCTGGTCGAGATTATGGGTGGGCATTTCCTCTACTGAAAAAGGCAAGTGCTTTGCTACTAATCACAAACCAACACTAGGTAGTTGGCCAAAGGCCAACTGTATCTGTAGGTGGCCACTGGTTAATTAATTAATTAAGTGATACATATTATGTATTAAGTGATCTCTATTATGTATTATGACCAGAAATTAATGTTCTAGTCAATAGAATATCATATAAAGAAAGAATTATTGTAAAAGATAGGTCCTCAATCAGACTTAGGTCCTCAATTAGAAAGAATTAGATAACTGTATTCGTATCTGATGGGCTCATGGTGTCTATCTCAGAGTCCTCAGTAGCATAAACATCCGCATTTGGTGCACTTGCTCCACGTGGTGGGGAAGGGAGAATTCTGAACATTAGGATGTTGAAGGTTAATATGTCCTCACCCAAATTGCATTCCTCCAATGCACGTGCCTTCTGATGGAGGAATAGTAATAATAACCAATGTGTGAGTACACACACACACACACACACACACACACACAATTAAACTCTCAACAACTCCATAAGGGAATCTCTATGATTTCCCCCTTTCTGCAGACTAGAAAGTGGAAGAGCAGACAGGGGAAGCGCCTTGTCTAAGGACGCCATGACTGTAGAGAAGTGCCAGGATTCAAACCCAGGCAGCTTAGCTCCAGGCACATTTAATTTAAACACATCAGGATTGCCACACAACTCGTCGTAGTGGTCTGGGATGCACTATGCTCGGTGCTTTTAGGGATATTCTCTCCCTCCTTCCAGCACACGCTCATTTGTTTTAGCTTCTGGTGGTGATGACGCATTTACCTCGACCATTGCCCTACATTACAGATTGTGTGGATTGAAATATCACAACTGGTTGCTATATACAATGCTGCTCCTGACTTGCTAAACTGTTGGCAGCCTTAACCTTCATATTTAGTTCCACCTGTTTTCTCTTATTCTCCTCACAGTGGGAATGAAAAGCAGCCGAGTTTCTATTTTTGTCTATTAATCAGCTCCATTACTTGGAAGCCATTTTTAAATAGACCTCCCTCCTTTTCCAAGTTTAGCAATCTGTTCATTTTTGTCCTTGTCCAACTCTAATCATCGTCAGGGCTCACCTTCCAACCCCCTCTGACATCTCTTTATGTCTGTGGAGCCCAGGATGGAATGAATATTCCAATAGGGCCTGACCGCAGAGGATGGGACGGCCTTGTGGTGCTTGCGAACTATGTAATTCTTTGTAGTTTCCAGGTTTCCAGTTGACATTCTGTCCCTGCCTCTGTCTTCTACATCTGTGGCTTCTTACTCAGCAGCAGCCCTTTAACAATGAAATTATGCAAGGTTGACTGTATGGAGGGGAAGTTGCTCTGTTCCTTAATTCCCTACACATACGAGAGGCAAACGATACCAGCATTGTATTTTGAATTCTGCTAAAGAGGTTATCAGCAGAACATGTTTCAAAACAATGGAACCACAACTATTCTATAGTCCCAACTGGGGGATGTTCATGAATTCAGAGTCTCCACTAGGATGTTTAAAATTTTTAAATTTGAAATAGTTAATTTGAAAAAAAAAAAAAAAGACCAAATACATGTGATTTATTTTTGCTTAAGTTATTTAGTTTGATAGCCAATAGTAATTTAAAAGGACTAAAGTTTATTCCTTTTTTGTGATTATGAGATTTTGCTAGTGTTAATTAAGTTTTGGGGTTTTGAGGTGGTGGTGCTTGTGGTACATCATTTGTTGAAACTGATAAAACACTAAAATCTATCTTTGTATAATCTAGGACAAAATAATTAGCTACAAATCTTGCCAGAAAAGTGTTCAATGTAAATAAAGAGCTACTTGTCTTAATGAAGGAGGTTTTTAATACCAGAGGAAGTTGAGTAGAGAGTCTTCAAAATTTAAGAGATAGTGTGTAAAATTCTGTGCTACAGGCTGGGTTTCCCCCTACAGGTAGCAGAATCTTAGGCATAGAACTAAAGAGATTGCACAGAGTAAGGGAGTGATCATCAATCCACATAATTTAATATGACTCCCCATTTATTGTCACTAATTTTTATGAATAGTGCTATATTTCATTTGAGAAATGAGAATATATATTTTCCTTCTCCTTACATTCACATCATTCTTGGTTGAAGGATCTGGAATTTACAACATCAAGTACTTAGAGATTAATGAGCGTGCAAGATATATGGATCCTTTAAAATATCAAAGATAATCTCTTGATAATTATATTGGTTATTTGGCAGCTATCTTATAGATGACAGACTAGATTATGAATTTTTACAGAGTAAAATAAGTCAGCATTAAGGACAACTATAATCTTTCATGTCTTTAGACCACTGTTTATTTTGAAAGATTTCACCTATACCATATAAAGATACAATTAAATGAATCAATTGTATTAGCCTATCTGTGTTAATTTAGTTTAAAAACAGTTCACTGAGGGGTGCCTGGGTGGCTGTGTCAGTTAAGTGTCTGACTGTTGATTTTGTCTCAGGTCATGACCTCTCAGTTCCGGGGATCAGGCCCCTGTGTGGGACTGTGCTGACAGTGCAGAGTCTGCTTGGGATTTTCTCTCCCCTTCTCTGCCTCTTCCCTGCTTGTGGACACATGCATGTATGCGCTGTCTCTCTCAATAAATAAATTAACTAATTAATTTTAAAAAATCATTTGCTGAAACAAAATAAAATAACACATAGGTATAATCATGTAAAAAATGAAATTCCCCCATTACCCTTTAATTTTAATTATCAAAACAAAAAACCCACAAAAAGTAGATTGATAGTATCCACTGTAGAAGATACATAGGAAAGGGCTATGCTGTTGGGAGGCATGTAAATTGATGAAAAGCTTCTGGAGATCAAAATCAAAACTTTAAATGTGTGTACTGTTTGACCCAGAAGTTTCATCTTAGTAATATACCCTATAGAAAATTCAAGGATGTTCATTACAGCATTATTTGTGACAGAAAAAAAAAAAAAAAACAGGGATAGCTGAAATATTTATCATAGGAGGAGGAATGTTACATGAATTATAATATATCTTATTAAGAGATATGACTCTAAAGTAGGTGGTAGGTCTCCCTGTACATATGTGATGAATTTTCAAGAGAAAAAACAGTACCTCACTCGTGTACTGTGCTATAATCATTTTTTTTCTTTTTTGCACAACTTTCTGTTTTTCTCTTAGGTTAATAATTGTCTTGTTTTTTTTGGTTTCTTGGTTTTCTCTGTTCTCAGCCCTGATTCACCTTCAATGACTCCCTCAATTGTCCCAGCCTCTCGGATGAAACACATCGGAGAGTGTAAGCACACCTTCACCGACCCCTCTAACTCTCAGCTGGCTGCTGTCTAGTTATCGTCTTATCTCCATTTACCATCATCCCAGGAGGAGCCCTTCCCCTTTCTTGGGAGTTGCATCCTCTGTTTCCTGCATTTTGATGAAGCATCTGCTTTTATAACTTCATGACTGTAGCAAATATTGTGGGTGCCCTCCCCAGATTCCTTTGATATTTGAAATTCTGTATCCATTGCTGGATCTGACTACAGGCACCTCTGAGGGTTTTTCTCCTTCTATCTACCAGGGAAGCTTGCAGCCAGGGAGGGCAATTTTGGTGCCTGTTTTGTCTCTTGCAGTTGCTTAAAAGGACCGAGTCCCAGTTGTCCATTGAGGTGACCTATCCAATGAAGCATTCTTGTTTTGTTTCTTTCCCTTCTTTGTCCTAGTCCACTATTCCCCTCCCAATGCTCCCTGGGATCACCTCCCAAATAAACCCTTTGTACTAAAATCCTTGGCTCAGAAGTTGTTTCTGAGGGAGCCCAAATTAGAGATATTTTGCATGTTTGGAAAAAGTCTTTAGAATTTATATAGTTGGAGATAGAATGTAAGTCATCTTCTGAAAGTTGAAGTCATTACTCCCTTATATATCAGCTTCTGTTATTTTTGAAAAACTGAACACCATTCTGATTCTTGATCATTTGCAATATAACTTGATTTTTTTTTTCTTTCCAGAAATTTTTGGATCTTTCTCTTTGTTTCAACTGTTCCAAAATTTCACAATACTGTGCTATGATGTAAGTCCATGTTTTTTTTTTCATTGTGGTAGGCACTGGGTGAACTCTTTAATTCTTGAAACTCTTACCCTACTAGTCTGGGATATTTGTCTGATTGATTTATTTATTTATTTTACTAATTATATTCCACATTTAATTTTCTCTGTGATGTCTATCTGGAACTTTTATTATCTGATGTTGACATTTCTGATCTACCCTCAAATTTTCTTAATATTTTCTACTTCTTTTTCCTCTCTCTCTCTCTTTGCTTGACTTTTTTGGAGATTTTCTTCTTCTTCCAACTCTTCTATTGAATCTATTTCTTCTACTTGAGATTTAATTTAAAATTTTTTTGAACTCTAATTTTTTTCCTTTAAAAATTCTGAAATAATGTTTGTTCTTATTTTGTGGATGCTATTATCTTTCCATATCTCTCTAAGGTTATAAATGATACCTTTATATCTGAGGTTCTCTTCTTTCATAGTGTCTTTCCTCTAATCAGTTTTTCCCCCACTCTTTGTTTTGAGTTATACATTTTATATTAGCATATTTATATTATATAGCATTTTCTCAGCTATCTGATAATCCTTGGTTGTCTCTTTAGGGACACTCAAAAGCTGATTAAAGGCTCTATGAGTATGAATGGAATTGTCATGTGTGTGTTTTGCTCTAGTATCATATCATCAGGCCACTGTATAATCTTCGTGTTTACTACTTTCGATAACTGAAAAATCTTTCATAGAGTAAATATAACATAATTAATGATTGATATTGAGCTATTTATTGATATCGAGTATGTATTTAAAGCTGTTACTAGAAATAATTCCCAGATGAACATATTTACACACATATTGGATTATTTCCTTGAGACAGTTTATTTTCTGAGTCTGTCGTCTTCATGAAGATGTCACAGAGCAGGAAAGGGTCTACTGGCCTGCCACTGGGCCTCTGTGATGGCAATACTGTGGAAAGGTTATTGCCTCTCCTCAGAGTAACTATCCCTGTGAGCCCAGGCCAGTGGGGGAGTGAGTCCAAGTGTCTTCAGACTTTTTCAGATGCAAAGCCCAAATTCACCTTAATTTGATGCATTGCAGTATCAAATTCTTATTTACCTTTAGAAAGGAAGATATTTTGCTACTTTTTTAGAGTGCCAGGAATATCTCTAAGAATGTCAGAGATAGAGAAATTTAATGTAGAATTCAATAGTTTCACATTATTAGAACTTAAACATTTGGTGAGTTGTAATGGTCATAAATGACATAGCATGTGGTGTTATTTTCCCTAGTCAGCTTTACTGAGGCAATAATGGGGTGCATCTACAGGAAAATTACCAGTTAATATTTTTGTCCTTAAGGAACTGGATTGACATCACCAACTCACTCCTCTTAGCAATTGAACTCTGTAGTAGTGTATCTCTGATTTGTCTGTTTTACCTTGTTACCTGGGGAAAGTGGATAGCAGATAGCAGGTAAATTGATGGACTTGACACCATTCATTTTCTCTCCCCAAAAGATTATTCTAACCATTGTTATGGATTGAATTATGTCTCCCCAAAAAAGAAATGCCAGAGTCCTGGTACCTTAATATGTGACCTTCTTTGGAGATGAGGTCTTTGCAGAAGTGATCAAGTTATAACGAGTCATTAGATGGGCCTTCATCTAATATGAATGGTGTGTTTATAAGAAGGGGAAATTGAGGCCGAGACATTCATTAAGATGATGTGGAGAGACGCAAGGAGAGAAGACCTCAGAAGGAACCAACCACACTAACATCTTGATTCTGGACTACTAGCTTCCATACCTACAAAATGATTAACTTCTGTTGTTTAACCCACCTTGTTTGTGGTGGTGTTTTACAGCAGCCCGAGCAAACTAAACAACCATTTACTCCATCCCAGCTTGTTAACCCAGCTCTTTGTGCCATAGCCTCTGAGCACCTTTTCACAGAAGAAAATCTTAGCTTTAGAAGAATATGTTTCATTTATGCTAAACAGACAATAATTTTCTAACCTCCAAAAATGAAATATTAAGATATTTTGAAACATAACTGTTGCTTTTTTTCTCCCCTTATTTTTGAAGTTAGAAAAAATAATCTCATTAGAAATGTTATTTTCATATATGTTAGCAAGCCAATGAAAACATAGGCTTCTGGGTTTTGCCTGGATTGTAGTGTTAGGGCTAATTGTGAATCCTACACCCCAACTTTCTAAGTTTCCTCTTCTCAAATGAAGCTGGCATTCTGTGATCATAAAAGCACCGAATGGTCATTACCGTGTGTGATGAAATCATCGATGGATATTGGACAATTCGTAAGGCAGAGTAATAGTACTCAGATGTTTTGTTTTCTCCCTGTGACATGAGCAAGATCATAATTACAGCATATTTCAAATCACTGCTTACCCGGAAAGGACTCACTCCAGGATACAGTACTCCACTGGAACCCTGGCCATGGATATAGACAGCTATCTTCCTATTTATGATTTTCTCTGAGATCTGAGAAAAACAAACAGACGCTTATGTTCTTTGGAAATTTTACAGTGTATTTTTCCTTTTAATGAGATGCCTAGTAAAATTCAAAACTAATATTTTGCGCTGACACTTGGAATACAGGGACACGTCATCATGTCATACACATGCTAGCCAGGACCTAGAAAACAGCAACACCAGCACTGTCCCAGAGTCTCCAGATAGCTATGGATTGAGCATTATGCATGAATAGGTGGAGCCTCTTTGCTTGTGCTCTTGCCATTTTTTACTGACCTTGTTTGGAGCTGAACATTGCTGCAGGCACCCTTCACTTGATGCTTCATGACAGATTCTCAGTTGAGTAGTCAAACAGCCAAATTTACTGTAAGTTCTTTTTCTGTTCTTTCTGGCCCATTTGCCCAACTAATAATAGTTACTGTTATTCTTTGACTTGACTAGTGACAGAACAGTCACTTTTTATCCAGTTTTTTTTATTCAATAAAAAACTGCCCAATTTATGGGAAAACTGATTTCATGAAGAAAGAAACTAAGATATTTTTATTACTCATTATGGTCAAAGATCTATCACCATTTATATCCTTATTAAGTGTTATTTATGATTGCGTTGAAATTTACCATTCTCTGGGACTGGTCTGTTGTTAGAGTTTTTACGTTGGTCTCCCTTCCACCAGCTTCTCACTGTTCAATTCTTCTATCGTGTGGATACATGTCAAGCATCCTGAAATCTCTTTGTCTTTCAGTGGGTCTCTTGCATCAGAGGCTAGAGTGACTTCAGTCACAATCATCCACCTCCATCCAGCAACTCCTTAGACATCAGAGTTCCCCAAGATGTCTTCCTTCTCTTCTTGTCTTTCCATTTGTTACCCCTGGGCAGTCACCACCCATTCCCTTGGCTCCAAAAGATACTGATGACTTCTGTGTCTTCTGTTCCCAACTGCCTCCTAAATTCCAGACCTATCTCACGATTACAAAAAACATAACGGGGTACCTTCTGTATTCCACAGGCATGTCAAACTTAACATGTCCACACCAGATATGTCATGTTTTCTCTGAAACGCCTCCTCTTTTCAAAGAGCAACCCTCCATTATGTAATCGCCTCTTCTCTAGTCTCCTGAGCTTGAATATCCAGCTCGTCTTCAGCACCTCTCTTTCCCTATCCCCCTCACATGCAGTTATCATCAAAATCTATTGATTCTTTTCCCTAAATCTCAATTCTGTTCCTTCCTCTGGAACCCCACCAGACAATAAGCTTGCCTAGACAATTGAATTAATCTACTGTTTCATCATTAGCCATTTTCTCTTTCAGTCCTCCATCCACACTATCTCAGAGATATCTTTTTACATGGAACCAGATCATTTCAATCTCCTGCTCTGAATCTGGCAGGTTCTGCCTTTCAATCCACTGCCTTAGCATAGACATTGAAAAACATGTGCAATATTAGCTTAACCAAACATCAAGTTTCACCTGCCTCCAGGTAGAGCTCCATTTCTTACTATGTTGAGGGAATCTGTTTCTCTGCATATGTGATTCTTTATTATTTTCAGCCGTTTGCAAATCCTGTGCCCCCTGTCTCACTGAATAGCACTGCTACATGTCTGTTGGTTAAAACTCAAAACCAAAAGCTTCATGTTGATCCTCAGCTCTATCTCTTCATACATAGCTCCAAACCAGATTACATCATTACTTTCAATACTTCTCAAATATGCTCATGACTTTCTACCTCTACTGTCATTGACCTAGTAAATCAACATTGTCTTTCCACTGGGTCCCGATAATAGCCTCTGACCCAATCTCCCTATCTTTGGGTCTGCTTCTTTTCCATTCTCCTGTCTTCCACACAAGCTGTCATCTAGAATGCACAGTTTGTCATGCTCTCCTTAAAAAAAAAAAAAAAAAACAAACAACAACAAAAAAAACATTTCAGAGGCTCTCTTCAGATTTTAGGATAAAAACGACACTGCAGTTGGCTCTTGCTCTTTCACCAGGTGCATGGTCCTCTACTCTCCTGGCCCTCCCTCCTCCACCCTTTAGCCATACAGGACTTCTCATTTCTTTAGCATCATTCACTCTGCCTTACTTCCAAGTCTTCGTGTAGGTGAGTCCTTTTCCCTGGAATTGTCTTCCCTTTCCTTGTCACCTGGCTAGCTCCTATTGAGCTTTTAGATCTCAGATCAAGGCAACTTCCTCTGGCAGTATTCCTCACTCTAAGTGCCCTTGCTATGTTCTGGCATAGCTTTCTGCTGTTAAAACACCTGTCACAAGTGACTGCAATTACTTGTTTAATCAATTATCTCATGTTTCCCCAGGCAGAATATGAAGTAAGGAAGGATATCTGTATGTCCTGAGCCAAACACAGTACCTGGAAGGTAGTAGGTATTTGATAAATACTTACTGGCCTTGTAGTGAGACAAACACACAGGGCACTTTAAGAAATTGCCTCCATAAAACAGATGTTGAAACAATGAGTAATGAATTGATTTTCTTCACCTTGAAATGTCTTTTCTTCCTTACCTGTGTGGTAAATAATCCTTGAGGAATCTGTTCAAAAGTCATGTTTTATTTTTGAAGCCTTGCCAAATCCCTTCATCTTCTCCTCATTTATACCCTTCCCTACATGCAGATCAACTCTTTCCTGGCTTGGATGTTTCTGGTAGCATAAACCTTTATGACAAATTATAAGCTTACCATATTGGGATCATTTGTTTATGTGAGCCCTACAAAATGATGAGATCTAAATTAAAGATCATAATTCATTTATTTTTGGTTTCCAAGCAGCTGGGTAGCAGAGTTCCTAGCTCTTAATACTTACTGAATACATGAATGAATGAATGAATGAATGAATGAATAAAGAACGATCCGTGAGTTAATATCAATGCCTGAGCTCCCTTGTCTGGTTTTTGCATCTCCCTTTCAATTGTCTTTTCTTCCCCTTCTCAAGTATTTCTGTTCTTCATTCTTTGCTCCAACAAACAAATGTGGCTTTGCTCATGTGACTTATTTCCTCCTCTGCACCTTTACACAAACCATTTCACACCCCCTCTTATTCCCTGTGCCTCCTAGATGCCTCACACTAAAATTGCTCCCCATGTTTAACTGCCAACTATTATGATTATTCATTTATTTAGCCATTGCTTTACTCTTTTGTCTTCTGTTTATACAAGTTAAAATTTCCATTTATACTTAGTACTTTTTAAACATATTTTTCCTTGGTGTGTTTTTTTTTTTTTTAATGTTTTATTTATTTCTAGGAGAGAGAGAGAGACAGCGTGAGCAGGGGAGGGTCAGAGAGAGAGGGAGACACAGACTCTGAAACAGGCTCCAGGCTCTGAGCTGGCAGTCAGCACAGAGCCCGACGCGGGCCTCGAACCCACGGACCGTGAAATCATGACCTAAGCGAAAGTTGGACGCTTAACCGACTAAGCCACCCGGGCGCCCCTCCTTGGTGTGTTTTTAAAAAATGTTAAATCTCTTTAGAGATTTAAAGGGTCAGAGAAAGTTATATCAGCCAGGATACAATTCCCAAGCCTCAGTGGCTTAAAGCAAAACATTTTTGGTCTTGGTTTTGTTTTTAATCATTCATACAGTCTACATATTATGTCATATAGGACTTTTCCCCACTTGGTCTTACTTGAAGACTCAAGCTGATAGAGCACCCACTGTTTTGTGCCACTGCTGCTGAGCACAGCAGAGGGAAAGAGAGCACGGCAAATCACATACTGGCTCTTAAAATTTTACCTGAAAGTTGACACTGCTTATTTGCGAAGCAAGCCATTTTACCATGCTTAACTCAGAGTGGGGGAGAAATACAACATCACTGCACACATGGACAGAGTAGAAGTCTTTGATGAGTAGCACTAATGATCACGTAAAACTTCTTTCTATTCCTTTTGAAGATTTGTGTAGGTTCTCGTACAGAACAGTAAATGCTCACGAGCTCTTTGCTGAACCTAAAGGATGTTCATTCCATAGCTCTGCCTTGACTTGATTTTGAATGGTGGTTCTCCTGGAGATGTAAGTTCTGCAAAAGCCAGAAAATGAACTGCACCCAATATACAAAGGCAAAAGAAAACCCATTTTAAATGCTTTAGCACTTTCTGAACTTGGCGGTGATAAAGACCTCACTAATAGTGTAGATGAACTTGATATTGTGGCCCTATTTAAAAGCACTAAATCCTCCCAGCTGGAGATAATTGATGAAATGGCTATATCTCAAAGTTTCTCTGGCCGCCACTAACAATGTTAAATTAGATAACTAGCAGCAGCGTTTTGAGGAGATGGAAGCCATCTGATACTGGAGAATAGAAAATAGAAACAGATAAAAGCATCAGAATCCTGAAAGCTATCGTGTGAGTTTTCTGAAGTTCAAGCCATACTACCTTAAGAAGTTGAGCTGTAAAGATAATGAACATGGAAAAGGCGATATATATGGTTTAGTCCTTTAATTGTGCTCTGTGTGGGGAGGTAAACATGATGTGAATAGAAATCCCCAAAGATGTCAACCCTGTCTCGTCCACTGATGTGACCATTAGGAGCCAGTAAGCCGTGGTGAGAAAAACTGGGGCAGTTGTGAACAATATAGTGTACTGTGGGGTTAAAACCCTCAATTCCATCATTTGTAAAATGGAAAATGTACCTTGGGAAGAGTACCTACCTCCTAGGGTTGCTGTGATGAGTTAGTAAGATAAAGAATGCAAAGAATTTAGCTCCATGCCCAGCACGGTAAATCTTAGCTGTTAGGATTATTGTACAGTTATTTTTTATGCTGGTTATTCATTTGTTTTAAGATAATGGCTTATGGTCTATTTCAGAGACAGGAGAAGTAAACATTTTACCTTTGATAGGGGGGAAAAAAAAGAATAAGGCAATTCCATATCACCACTCAAAGATCAGTGTTTTTCTGTCATTTGTGACCAGTTAGTGGGTCATGAAGTTAGTTTAGTAAGTCATGACCAGTATTTAAAATAGGAAATAGGGGATTCTGTGTGGCTCAGTCAGTTGAGCATCCAATTCTTGATTTTGGCTCAGGTCGTGATCTCGCAGTTCATGTGATCAAGCCCTGTGTCGGGCTCCAAGCTGACAGCATGGAGACTGCTTGGGAATCTCTCTCTCCCCTTCTCTCTATCCCTCCTCTCAAAAATAAATAAAATTAAAAGCATAAAATAGGAAATAGAGTAGAAACATAAGAAAGTATTTGACATCCACGAACATTTTTTTTCATGAAAACATTATTTCATGTGTGGAGTGTGTGGCTTTGTTAATGTGTACATATACTGAGTTAAAATGTATTTCTGATCCTGGGATGTGATCATAAAGGCTGAAAGTCATAATTCTAAATAAATGTACATGGCTTTCAGCTTATGAAGGACCCCAAAGCCCAAGGGTAATTTTCTAAAAATGTTCTTATAAACCACATTTGACTTGTATAAGTATAAAATACTAAATATGATAACAACTTGTTTTATAGGGTTTCTGGGGTCAAAGAACAGTTGAGGAATTTTCTCCCTGTCTCCTTTCATATTCCCCAATCCAGTGAGATTTCTTCTGTAACAGTGTAAATTGTAACACATTCCAAATATAAGAACGAGAGCACCATTCTGAAATCCTGATGAAACCTGCCTGGCTTAAGCCCTGGGCCTAGCCACCCAGCAAGCATGCTGATCTAGTCAGGTCTCATCATCAGGTGGCCTAGTCACTACTGGGGACCCAAACTTCCATTTTAACAAGCACTTCCCAAATAGAAAACAGAAGCAAATGAAATTAAAAAGAAAAAAAAAAGTGATGTATCAGAACTGCCCCTGAATTGCCAAGATCTTTCACCGGGCTTACAAGACTGGGCATTCGGGCCTCAAATTGTCCATGGCTCCTCTTTCTCAGAGGATGAAGAGCATGAGAAAAGGAGTCTCAAATGGTTTTGCAGTCTTTTCTCACATTTGAGTGCACTGCTTGGTCATGGAAAGCATCGTGAAGCACCATTGAGCCAAGGCATCCCGCCAACTCCTAAAAGGCTGTTCACGCCGAGAGAACACAATAGTCCGTCATTAACAAAATCTGCGATATTTTCCTGGTTTTTCCCTGAAGATGCTGCTTCCTCTGCAGCTCTTTCATTTGGTGTCTGTTTTCTCTCACACACCTTTCCTCCCTCCTCATATTTTCACTGCTGTTTGCAAACCATTCTTAGCCCTATGGGAAAAGAAAGCTTTGAACCCCATGTCCTCACTCTACCTGCTGCCCCCACGTCTCCATGTCTGGTTATCTCCTGAGCCCTGGGTCCCTGTGTCTTTAGTTCCTGACTCCCTGTCAGTCAGCCAACACAGCTCTGCCTTCCTCTGTAGCGAATGGATTGTGTGCAATATAATTGTCCCAGTCAATTCGCCTCTTCCTTGCTGGCCTGCTCTCTTCTGCAGTTATCTGGTCCTTGGTGCCATCCTGGCCACTCACCCCATGACCACATGATGCACCTTATCTTTACTGTGACCTTCCATCAGACTCCTCGCCCCGGCTTTACTGAGACATAACTGACAGGCAGAAATTGTGTATATTTAAAATGTGCAACGCGACAGTTTGATAGAAGTATACTTTGTGAAATGATTACCAAAATCAAGTTTGTTAACACTTCAATCACCTCACACAGGTGCTTTTTTTTTTTTTTTGGAGCATGGGTGAGAACACTTGAGACCAGCCCTCTCAGCAAGTTTCCACCATCACAGTTTTAAACAGCCCACGTGCTGATTCGCACTTTTGATATCTGGTTCTTGATATTGCTGTTAATCACAGTTTGATAAAGGGTGTTTGCTTCACATAGCTCCCAGATATCATTTTTTGTATTTACATACCTCTGCACACAATCAGACTTTTGCGCTTGCTCTTCTTTGGTTGTGTTTAACAGGTATAATGTCTCATATTTAAACTACAGAAGACCATAAATGCTGTTTGGAATCTCTTTTTCATTCTTTCTCCAGACCACAGCCCATTTGTTTTGCTGATTCACCATACCCCTCATATAATTTCTTATCCATATATCTGAAGTTTCACCTTCAGAATTGGAGATTGAGGTACCCCTGTAGCAGTTGCTATGTTTGAAGATTTATCTGTTTGGTTGATTTATGGGATTTGGATTTATTACATTAATGGTTTGCTGCAGCATACGTGTGTAAACCTCACCTGATAAATGCTGCTTCTTTTGAGGCAAATTAGGAAATTACCAATTCATTGTATCATTAAACATTTCCTGCATGTTTTTGTTCTCTTAAGAAAAATGAGAGAATGCTTATGTTTTGTAGTCTTTACCATTGCTTTTGCATTCAATAATAAAACAAATATTGAAATTCACTAACTCAGCTATTATTCGGAGTAACCAATTATGGGTTCATTGTATTGTAGTTATTTTAATAAAAATATAATCAGTTCAAAAATACTTGGCTTGATCTTTTCATTGAGGAAAGAGGTTATTTTTCACTCTGGTAGCTGCATTAATTTGCCTTTGCGACTAGAATATAATTAAGTAAATTAATTCCTTCAAGTTTTTCTCAAACACCTTGTATGCAAGTGAAGGAGCTAAGAAAGCAAAGATATTTAAGCCATGTTTCCTGTCCTACAGCTACTTGCAAGCTAAATGATGAGATGGAGCTGAGCCAGTGGTTAACTACACTGCAAGTGTTTCACATTTTTGTCCTTAAAAAACTTTAAATAGCACTCTCGGGGCCCCTGGTTGGCTTAGTCAGTTAACTGTCTTACTCTTGATATCAGCTCAGGTCATGATCTTGTGGTTTGTGAGATCAGGTCCCACGTTGGACTCTGCATTGGCAGTGAGGAGCCTGCTTGGGATTCCCTCTCTCTACTTCTCTCCCTGCCCTTCCTTCCCTCTCTCTCTCTGAAAATAAATAAACATTTACTAAAAGCCCTTTAAATAGTACTCTAAATGTGACAGACTGGCTAGCTGTCCACTAAACCAGTTTCCCCTACCCTCCTTGGCAATTAGCTAGACTGTATTTTCCAGATTCCCTTTATAACATGTGAACGTATGACTATGTGAAGGCCAGTGGAATATAGATAGAAGTGATGAGGGGCAGCTGGGTGGCTTAGTTGGTTGAGTGGCAAACTCTTGATTTGGGCTCAGATCATGATCCCAGGGTTGTGGGGTTGTGGGATAAGGCCCCTGAATTATGCTCTGTGCTGAGTGCGGAGTCTACTTGAGATTTTTTCCCTTCGCCCCTTTCCTGTTTGCACTTTCTTTCTGTCTCTCTAAAATAAAGAAAGAAAGAAGTGATGAATCCCACTATTTATCTGTCCCATAAGACCTCCATGCAACCCTTTATTCTCTCTTACGCCATCTGCTGGCTGAATGTCCACACCTGCGGCTACATAAAAGTCAAATATTGAATGAAGACGGTAGAACATGTTTGCTTAGGTCCCTAAATGAAGCTGAACTGTCTACACCACGACTCCCTGCTGCGCAAGCGATAACTCCGTATGTGTTAGGCTGGTGAGATTATAGGATTTATTTATTATAAATTCTAGGGTACAATAACTAATATGCTAATAAACTTAAAAGAGGTGATCCTGCTCCTCAGAGTCAAGCATGTACTTTTATTACGTGAGAAAATGAAGCTCATTATATATTTGAGATACATCATTATGGAAGTATGGACTCAGTTGTACAATTGAAGACTGCCATGAAATCTAGGATCATAGATTATTTGTTATTGTTTACTAGAGACTATGAGAAAAAGGAAAAGGGAGGAAGTCATATAAGAGTCAGGAGCGAATGGGAACATTAGAGATTAGTAAATTATTTCTGTAATGATGTTTCTGTATGTTCAAATGCCCATAGGTGGGGCTCCCTGGTGGCTTAGATCTGCTCTTGGCTGGCCTTATTCATTGCATTGCAAGAGAGGGTGGAATTAATGAGCTTTAAAACCTTTAAATCAATAACTCAAAGGATGCTTAATTAAACAAATGTCATTGCCAGGCCCCAGCTGACTCTATTTCCTAGTTGTGATATCTGGACTTCTGTGTTACTTTTATATTAGTAATATGACTTAAATATTATAAAATTTCAAAATATTTACCTTCTGGTCTACAACTATAATTAATTTTTCTGTGTGCTGTATATAAGTCGGTTTGAAAAACTGGATACTCTTAAATAGTGTTTGCAATTTTATTATGATATACATATTGTTCACTGAGGAGCTAAGTAGTTTGATTTATCCCAAAAGTAGAAAATGTAATCCCATGTCATTAAACATGTGCATTTAATGACAAATGCTCCAAGCATCAAGGAAAAGTGGCATCTCTTGTCTTGAACTCAAAATCATGCTACGTTATAATTTTATTCATACTTGAGTGACTTTTGGATAAAGCATTTCATTTCCCTTTCTGAGTTTCTTTTGTTGTTGACAGAAGAGGCATACACTTTTAGCATGACATATCTTTACAGAAATACATATGCAAGTCATTTGTTTTTAAAGAGTATATGTAGGTGGTAAGCTTTTTAATTTCTTGCCTGTCCGAAAATGTACCATTACACCTGATTGATAATTAGCTAGCTATAGAAATAAGTTTTCCCTAGGAATCTCAAAGGAATCGTGACATTGCTTTAAGCATTCAGAGCTCGTGTGTGAAAAAAGCCACTCCCACCCTGATTTCCTAACTTTACATTTTCTTTTTATATTTGGATTTATGAAATTAGAGTATTTCTAAGTGTGTATCTTTAATCTGTGCTTGGCACTCAGCTGATGTTTCAATATGAAAACTTAAGTGTGTGTGTTTGTGTGTGTGTGTGTGTGTGTGTGTGTGTTTTAGCTCAGGGAAATTACCTCATTTCGATGCTGTCTTTCCTTCCTAGTCACTTAATGCTTTGGTTTCCTCTTTCTGTAATTACACTTAAATAGTTCTTGGATTTTTTCTGAGTTTGTTGTGTGTGTGTTTTCTTTTTTTTTTTTTTTTTCATTTTATTTATTTAACAGTGAGTGAGCGTAGGGGAGGGGGACAGAGGGAGAGAGAGAGAGAGAGAGAGAGAGACAGACAGACAGAGAGATTGAGAATCTTAAGCAGGCTCCATTCTCAGAGCAGAACCCAATGCCAGCTTGATCTCACATCCCAGGGATCATGAATTTAGCCAAAATGAAGAGATGGACGCTCAACCTACTGAGCCACCCAGGAACCTGCATATCTCTTATCATATTTTTTCATCTTTTCTGTTTGCTTAATGTTCTAGGAGATTTTTTTTTGTCTTTATCTGCTGTCATTCATAATGATTCTATCTATTAAGCCTTTCTATTTTAGTTTTTAATTCAGCAAACCTAACTAATGTCTGAACCTTCTTTCTTGTCTCTGGATTGCTCCTTTTTCATAGTAACCTATTCTTGTTTTATTAATGCCATATTCTCTTGAATGTCTCTGAGATTAAAATGATCCTAAAATGTTCTCCTATTATTATATCATTTTTGTTTTATAAAGGACCTGTCATTATGTTTATTCATCTTGAAATTTTTTTCTTTCATGCTTTTGGTTTTCTATAAAACTAACATTTTTGGTTCCCTTAATATATGTATAAAGGGCTCTGCTGACTTTAATAAAGGCATTTGACATGTGCTTCCTGTACTCAGTTTTAGTCTGTTCATTAAAAGTACTCTCCCGTGAGTGGAAGGACTGCCTGCAGACTCTGCGTATGTGGGTGGAGTGAGTCAGAAGATAGTAGAGGATGCAGAATATGTTGAAAGACTTGAAACTCCCATAATAGCTAAAGGAAGACTTCATTCTGGGGTGAAGTGCTTTCATGCATTTCCCTCCTGTGTAGTGTGGCTGTACTTCTCAATTTATGCCCATTGTTGTATCATAATTACGTATAGTGTCCCCTTCTAAAGATGTGGATGATAGCTTATACAGTCACCCTCTTCCTAAGTGGAATGGTCTTCTCTTTCCTCCATTCCAAGTCTCTGGTGGGCTTTGGAGTTACCAAAGGCTTGCTGCTATGTATCTTTCCGTATTTCTAGAACATCATCTTGGGTCTGTTCTAATAAAATCCCACTTTATTAAAAAACTCCTTCTGAGGGTTTAGCTGGGCACAATGCTACTACTAACTGCCTTCTGTATACCATGGAAGGGGAGGGAACCCCTGGCACAGCTTTTCCATGGCCATCTCTTTATTCATCGCTCCTGACTGTAGCCCCACAGCTCTCTTCTGTTCTATATTATCTATTGATTGCAAATTTGGAGCTTCTTTGAGACTTTTCCAAGGTAATCATTTCCTATCTCTTTGCAGCCATCTTCAGTGCTTGTTCTGGGTCTTGGCTGTCATTATTCTGTTTTTTTATCAATATAATCTACCCCTACTGTGTTCTTGTATTAGTTTTCTGTTGCTGCATAGCAAATTACCACAATGTTAACATGTTAAAATAACATCCACTTATTGTCTTAGTTTTTGTAGATCCAAAGTCTGGACTCTGGACTAAAATCAAGGGTAGGGGCATCTGTGTGGCTCAGTTGGTTAAGTGTCCAACTCTTGGTTTCAGCTCAGGTCATGATCTCATGGTTTGTGAGTTCAAGACCCACATCGGGCTCAGCACTGACAGTGTAGATCTGCTTGGGATTCTCTCTCTCCCCCTTCTCTCTGTCTCTACCCTGCTGTACTCTCTCTCTCAAAGTAAGCAAACTTGAGAGAAAATAAAATAAAGAGTAAATTAAGGTCTTATTTGGGTTGTGTTCACCCTGGAAGCTTTATTAAGGAAGAGTCTATTTCTTTCTCTCTCTCTTTTTTTTTTTTTTTTGATGTTTATTTACGTTTGAGAGAGGGGAGCACAGGGGGAAGAGAGAGAGGGAGACACAGACTCCAAAGCAGGCTCCAGGCTCTGAGCTGTCAGCACAGAGCCCAATGTGGGGCTCAAACTCACTGACCGAGAGAACATGGCCTGAGCCAAAGTCAAACACTTAAGTGACTGAGCCACCCAGGTACTCTGGGAGTAATCTATTGCTGACTCATTTAGGTGTTTAGCAGAATTCAATTCCTAGTGTCTATAGGATCCCTGGACAAGGATCTCTGTCTCTTCCTGGCTGTTGACTGAGAGTCTCTCTTGGCTTAGAGACTGGCTTCAGGTCTTAGCCACGTGGCTGTGCCACAGCTTGGCAGCTGTCTCCTTCAAAGCCAGCATGAGGATATCTCTTTCTAGGACTCACCTGATTAGGTCAGACCCACCTGAGGTAATCTCCTTTCTTATTAATTCAGAGTGAATTGACTAGTGATCTAATAACATCTGAAAAACTCCTTTAGCATTGCCATATGGTATAACCTACTCACGACAGTGACATCCACCACATTTCACAAGGCCTTTCAGCATTCAGTGGGAGGAGGCTATACCAGGTATGTATACCAGGTGGCAGAAATCCTGGGGAGGGCATCTTAGAATTCTGCCTACCACAGATCCCTACAGAGTAGACTCGGGAACAGATATTTCTATGCAGGAAGTTTACTTCTGAGTGCTGTAAAGATGACCAGTTGTGGTGAAGCATTGAGTGGTGGGAGACGTTAGCTATGTTATAGTCATAAGGCCTTGGCCAACAGCATAGGAGCTTCAGAAGCTGGAATGGCCCTTTATATTTGTACTGAGTTGGGGGGGAGGCTGTGTTTTTATACCCTGTCCTTGGCTAGTCATTGGATACAAGCTGTCCTGGGAGATGATCTTGTACACTTGAGAGCGGAGTCTACAACCTTCACAACAGCTGGGAGAATAAGATTTCAGTCCTAACAGGGTGCTATGGTCTGAATGTGGCCCTCAAAGCTCATATGTTGAAATCCTCCTGCCCAATATGATACTCATACTCTTAGGAGGTGGGGCCTTTGGGTGGTGATTAGGTCATGAAGGCATTAAATACAATTTAAAAAAAAATTTAATGTTTGTTTATTTTTGAGAGAGAGAGACAGCCTGCAAGCAGGGGAGGGCAGGAGGGAGAGAGAGAGAGAGAGAGAGAGAGAGAGAGAATCTGTAACAGGCTCCAGGCTCTGAGCTGTCAGCATAGTGCCCAAGGTGGGGCTCAAACTCACAAACCATGAGATCATGACCTGAGCTTAAGTCAGATGCTTAATTGACCTGAGCCACCCAGGTGCCCTGGCATTAAATAAAATTAATGCCCTTATAGAAAAGGTCCAAGAGCACTCCCTTGCCCCTTCTGCCATGTGAGGATATGAGCAGTTTGCAAGCTGGACAAGGCCCTTATCTGACCATCCTGGCACATTGATCTTAGACTTTCAGCCCCAGAACTATGAGAAAAATTCTGTTGCTTATAAGCTACCTAGTCTGTAGAGTTTTGTTCTAGCCGCCTGAATGCAGTGCATTCAGACCCAGGGTGATCTGGGCTGAGCTGTGCAGCATCTATAGCTTAATCTCAACCTGTTTTACTGTCTTCAGGCCAATTATCACCTTATGATCTTATCTAGTTTATTCATCTATTTACTTCTTTATTTAACTCCTACCACCTTCACTAAAATATAACCTTTATGAACACAGGCTTATTACTGTTTTATACTGCTCAGACCTCACATGCTATAATAGAGGTTGGCACTTAGTAGATATTCAATAAACATTTGTTATTGCACAAATGAATTGGTTTTCTATAGTTCAACCCGGAACTTATTAAAAATCTCTGATCTTTTTTTTCTTTTAACATATCTTTTCTTTCATTTCATGGAGTATGAGATTATAGAAAAATATTGAGTCAGCTATCTGGCGCCTCTTTCTAGATCTGTGGGATGCTGCCATCAGTCTACAGTCTACTCATCATCTCTGACCTCCATGGATTGGTTTCCTCTTATCACCCATCACAAGATGGGAGAACTGGATTCTCCCCAGTGTACCCATTCAGTTTATAGACCCAGGATCCTCCTAATCATTCCTGTTTAGATTTTATCACAACGTACAGTCTTGTACCCCAATTTCTAGAAATGAATCCATTTTGGGGGGGGCTGGGCTTAAGCAATTGTTTGGAAAACTTGGCCCAAGTTCCAAAATACTGAATAATCTGACAATACTTATTATCACTTATATAAAGGTATCTATAGACATGACATTGTGCTAAGTTGTTCCATAAATCATTTCTAGTTCTTTCAACAACCTCTTGAAGCAGAGCTCATCATTCCCATATTATAGATGAGTAAACTGAGGCTTGGAAGCTTTTTGTAGAGTTTAACTTGGGGATGTGTTTCCCCAGGTTAAACAAGTAAAAAGAGTTGATGCTTCAAAACCTCAGTTTAACCGACTCCAATATCAATGCTGTTTCTGCTATATGGCTCTCCCAGAGTCTGGAAGTCTGCTGCTTACTACCTTCCATGAAACAAGTTCTTAAAATTTCATGCTCACCAGTGATCAGATGCTCAGATATAGCTTAGCACTGTTCTTACCCTGCAGAGGAAGAGAGACGTGAACGTGGTTGATGACAGCAAACCCCTCCAGCCCCATGCCAGAGCTGTTCTTTATAAATAGCATCATTATGAAATGAGCTAAAGTTCATTTTTGAGGGATCCTCTCTCTCTTTCTTTCTCTCTCTCTCTCTCTCTCTCTCTCTCTTTTTATATATATATATATCCACGTGCCTGTTTTGCAGTATAAATCCAAGATCTCAGCCATTTGATAGAAGCTTCACCAATTACTCAGCTGAAACACACAGTAGAGTAGCTTAGCAATAGATGTTAGTAGAACTTTCAATGAGGTTTAACATATAAATCATACCATGGAAAATTAATCATTCAGATAATAAAGACAAATGGAGACTAATTTCTAAATAGCCTCCCTTCCTTGCTCCACCCACACACCATAGAAACACACATTATTAAGAGCATCTATTAGTTAGATTTGCTTGGTGTGTTGCTTCAGAGCTTATAACAGTATTACCAACTTTCTGAAAGAGCTCATCGATCTAAATTGGTTTAATCTCTTGGTTTTCTTTATCATAAATAGTTGTAAAGCAGTGACATTGTACTTTCCTTAGCTGAAGGATAGCTGAGTAAATTCTATAGAATCAGGAGTCAGTGAATTTATCTATCTATCTATCTATCTATAATCTATTTATTTGTTCATTCATTCACTTATTTAGAGATAGAAAGCATGCAGGGGAGGGGTGGAGAGAGACAAAGTCCCAAGCCTGATGCAGGGCTTGAACCTATGAACCACGAGATCATGACTTGAGCCAAAGTCAAGAGTTGGATGCTTAACAGACTGAGCCACCCAGGCGCCTAGGAGTCAGTGGATTTAATGTGATCCCATAGTTATTTTATTTATAAAAATCTCAGCTATTTTAAAAATCAACATTGCTTTATGTTTCTTCAAAAGTTACATATTCTATGAGAGGTTATGAAAAATGTAAAACATTTCAGTGCAATTTCATGATTTCCCTTTTTGCATACTTTTACATTTGAACTAAGCATTTGACAGAAAGAATGACCATCATAAACTGAAAGACATTTTAAGGGAGAACTTAAAAGTGTTTTTAATGTTTATTTATTTTTGAAGGAGAGAAAGTGTGAGCGGGGAGAGGGCAGAGTGAGAGGGAGACACAGAATCCAAAGCAGGGTCCAGGCTCTGAGCTGTCAGTACAGAGCCAGATGCAGGGCTCGAACTCATGAGATGTGAGATCATGACCTGAGTGGAAGTTGGACGCCCAACTGACTGAGCCTGGGTGCAGGCACCCCTCAAGGGGACACTTTTGATTCTTTAGTAAATTCATGTGATTACTGTGGGAAAGTGGCCAATGTCCCTCTCTGCAGTTTTACATCAAAAAATGATGAAGCGGACACTTAACTTGTAAGTAAATATGGTCAGCTACTCAGATACCAGGAGCCTTTAATCCTAGGACGCTTCTCACAAGGTGGAACATGACATACGATGTTTTTTTCTTAAGAGGGCAAGCCTTCACTTACCTATTTACCTAACATCATTACATATAGAGTAATTCTCATGAAATAACAACTTATGTTGGAAGCAAATACAAAATAAAAAGATCTGAGAAAGTATTAGCAATTAGCCAGAAAATGTAAGATGTAAATGAGTTAGTGCATGAAATGTTGAAGTTGGTGGTAGCTTGGAGATCTGTGCTCTGAACCATCTTATAAGATGAAAACAGTGATTCCTAATGCAGTTTGGGCAAGTATTCAAGCAGATACAAACTGCTCCAAAATGTAGTAAGAGTCAAAGAGGCACTTTGAGGAAATACACAGGAAACCTGGAATTCTCTATTGGCAGTGTGATCTGGAAAAAACTCAGGGAACCTGAACACACATTTCCACATTCTTGGATTAGGAATTGAAGAAGGTGTTCAGCATGGCTGTTTCATATGTTGGGCTTGCATTGTACTTGGCTCTCTAGTCTTGCTCTGTCTAGTTCCACATCAGTCAATAAATAAAAACCTACAATTTTTCTTTAAAAAAATGTTCTAAAGAACGCAATAGTAACTGTGTTCTCTTTGGTTTCTGGGCATTCAGATTTTCCTTATATGCCCATCTCATTTCTTTGGATAGCATGCAAGTATGTGAAGGCCTATGACCAAAGGTCATAATAAGACCGAGCAGCGCCTGTGACCCAGAAGTGAAATGCGTAAATTGTAACCGCCCGAGCAGCCACAGTGGGGAGGACATTTTACAGTGGCTCTCACATTTACTTCAATTAAGGTTTTTTTTTTTATAGAGTGTTTATTGTGTAATTTAGTGATTCCAGTTTCTGCCCAAACTTAGTTACAAACCCATAAACTTTATGGACTTGCTACTGAATCAGGACTTACTAGGGAGGTCTGTTCACATGGTTCTCCATGTACCCTGGGGTGGGAAATAGGTCAATGATGTCTCTAAGAGAGTATCAGCCCAAGTGGCTGACTTCTGCCTATCTCAGGGGGTCCACAAAGCAGTTGTTTGTGACAACCGTATATGAATTTATGCCAGAGTGGACCTCCCACATCTGTGACCGACTTTCTGCTCTCTGGATTTAAGCAACAGAGGATGTTTCCTAGTCCCAAATATTTCTGTCAATAAAACTTACCATTTAACTGAAGCCTGCATGTTGGTGATTCATCCACTAAAGTGTGACCACAGGAAGTACATACTCCTGTACCACTACAGGATTGAGGGGGAGGTGCTCAGCCCATCTGACCTGTGGGGAGACAGTAAGCCTGGTAGATATGATCACTGCTAATGCTTGGTCTTCTAGCAGCTTCGTTATTTTTCATTAATGATTGCTTTGATGTAAATGGTTGAAGGAGCCCCGGTGTCTCCTGGGATGTATCTCACTCTCAGAAAGCAAAGTGAGGTAAATCGAAACAATATGCTCACTTGGAAGCTTGACTTGTATTTGTACAACACATCTATTGTTCTTGTGGAGAGATAACCCTTAAAAGTTTTTTTAAAGTAACAAAGTAAAGTCTGATTTCTAAATCTGTATTGCTGGCTCAGACTTTGTTGACAAGTAAAATTAGTTTTTTGAGGACAGAGTAGCTAAAAGACTCTGTTTGTGATTATTAAAAATTAAATTATATATGAAGTGATTCACCTTGGAATCAAACTTTATTCCCAGGTCATCCAAACAACTCTCCAAAATTGCCAAAGGAACACGATAATCCAAGTTCTTGGAGAGTGTCATTTGGGAAGCTGACCAATAAATGAAATGAAATGTCAGGAGTTTAGAGCAGTAATAAGGATATCAATATACTTCAGGTTGTATAAAATCTAGCCAGGAACTTTCACTGGACAGAAGCCAAAGCTAAGAAAGAACCCTGATATTAGGCAGTCTTATAAAGGACTGACTGACAAGACATCAATACCTGTAGGAAGAAGTTTCAAGTATCCCCCAAGAATGTCAATCACTTTAATATAGAAGTATTTTCAGAATTTAGGGTCTGTAAAGCATTCTTTTATGACTTCTTATAGGACACTGAATTTTGTACCAATCATACTTTCATTTGTTCACTTATTTCTTCATTTATTAAATTTTTATTATGATTTGGGGACTGTGACAGTCATTAGTGATACGTAGTTCTGGCAATCAAGAGGTTCACAATGCTGTGTAGAAGACATATGACTTACATTTTGTGTGTTTTTTGAAGTATAATTTACATAAGATGAAATTCACCATTTTTAAAATTTGAGTATAATCGGCACTAATACTACATTTTTTTCAGGTTTACAGCAGAGTGATTTAACAAATTTATACACTATGCTATTCTCACCAGAAGTGTAGCTACCACCGTCCTCATACATGAACTCACCGATTTTAAGTGCACAATGGAAGTTAACAAAGTTAACTGCGTGACTATACATTCATGACATTAGTCACATTTTTATCACTGTCAAAGTTCTCCAGCTCCTCTTTACAGTCAATTCTACCTCATCTACCCTATGCCCATGGCAATCACTATTCAATTTTTTCTCACGATAGTTTCGATCTTTTCCTAGAATTTTATATAAAGGGAATCATATAATACATAGTCTTCCATATCTAGCACAGAGCCCAATGTGGGGTTCGAACGCACAAACTGTGAGATCATGACTTCAGCTGAAGTCAGAAGCTTAACGAACTGAGCCACCCAGGTGTTCCTAAAGTGGAGTCATCTAGACCAGTCACTCAAAAGTCAGACTGAATGCATTAAATACCATCAACTCTGCTTATTTGTCTGTGGTCTTTGGACAACCTTACCTGTCTTAGACTGAGTTTTTTCATCTGACCTGTTTATAGAGTCAGACACTCTGTAGCTCAATACCTGGTGGAGCTCTGGGGGGAAGGGCAAATCCCCAGGAGCAGACAGAGGGGTCCTCTGGGTCCTCAGGCCACATGGGGAGAGGTGATTCCCCTGCTGGGAGGACATTTGGTAGAATCCATGAAGTCTCCCCACAGACAAAGGTCCTAACAGACCCCAGATTACAGCCACATTTGCTGTTGTTGGAAGAAGGACGCTAGGGTGTGGTGATGCTAGGGTGGTGCCAGATGTGTGTTGTGATTTACCATAGTCCCTGAATGATAACACCACAGCCCCAAACCTCTGGGACACAGCAAAGGCAGTCATAAGAAGGAAGTATAGAGCAATGCAGGCCTTCCTAAAGAAGGAAGAAAGGTCTCAGATACACAACCTAACCTTATACCTCAAAGAGCTGGAAAAAGAACAGCAAATAAAACCCAAAACCAGCAGAAGATGGGAATAAATAAAGATTTGAACAGAAATCAATGCTATCAAAAAAAAAGCCCACAGTAGAACAGATCAATGAAACCAGGAGCTGGTTCTTGAAAGAATTAACAAAATTGATAAACCCCTAGCCAGTCTGATCAAAAATAAAAAGGAAAGGACTCAAATAAATAAAATCAATAATGAAAGAGGAGAGATCACAACCAACACTGTAGAAATACAAACAATGGTAAAAGAATATTATGAACAATTATATACCAATAAATTGGGCAGTCTGGAAGAAATGGACAAATTCCTAGAAACATATCTAAACTACCAAAACTGAAACAGGAAAAAATAGAAAATTTGAACAGACCCATAACCAATAAAGAAATTGAATTAGTAATCAAAAATCTCCCCCAAAAAACCAAGAGTCCAGGGCCAGATCACTTTCCAGGAGAATTTTACCAAATATTTAAAGAAGAGTTAACACCTATTCTTTTGAAGCTGTTCTAAAAAACAAAAATTATATATATAATGGAATACTACTTGGTAATCAAAAAGTAAAATCTTGCCATTTGCAACAATGTGAATGGAACTAGAGGGTATTATGCTAAGTGAAATTAGTCAGAGAAAGACAAATATCATATGACCTGCCTCGTATGTGGAATTTAAGATACAATACAGATGAATATAGAGAAGGGAAGCAAAAATGATATAAAAACAGGGAGGGTGACAAAACAGAAGAGACTTAAATATAAAGATCAAACTGAGCCAGAGGGGATTTGATTGGGGGATGGGCTAAATGGGCGAGGGGCATTAAGGAAGACACTTGTTGGGATGAGCACTGGGTGTTATACGTAGGGGATGAATCACTGAACTCTACTCCTGAAATCATTACTGCACTATATGCTAACTAACTTGGGTGTAAATTTTTAAAATCAATTAATTAATTAATTAAAAAATAAACATAAAAATTGTTTCTCTATTTTAAAACAATGAGAAATAACTATGTGTAGTCAAAAGGGAAAAATATTGCATTTGCCCAAATGTGGAGTAATTTGCAAAATGAATATAGTCGTCTAACTTGATCTGAATTATCTCTGCTTCATTGTGAGCCACAAAAGTTGATTTAACGTAACTCTGAAAATTGCTAAAGTAGAAATTTCATTCCTGACTCTAAATCAACACATCATCAGGAGAGAAGGTTTGTACGTTGAATTGCTTGGGGTATGTCGGTTGCAGTCATTGCTTTCTGTTTCCCTAGGCCATTCTCTCTTAAATCCCCTAAATCTAAAATCTCAAAATAATCCGCTTATGGTCTTCTTCTCCAAAAATCCACTCAGAGTGGATCACATGAGTGGACTTCCTTGTGGAATGTGTTCTCAGGACCTCTGTCCATTAAGACCTGTTAACAGGTACGTCGACAGTAGGTTTGCAGCTAAAACTTTTGGTTCAGCAGTAATGTTTACGTAATTGCATATTTTGGGTCATTTACATTGTGAAAATATTGTCAGGCTCCACTATTCAACAGCTTGCTCCTATTTCGTAGAGTATATGGTCTACTTTCAGAAAGTAGCCCTTGGAAGAAAGTTAAAAATTGAGTATTAAATTTTTTTTATAGTACAGGCAAAGAATGAAAAAGAGTATTATTAGATTAGCAAATATCTTGGTTGTAGAAATATAAATGACTATCAAAAGTAAACATCCATTGATATAAAAATTCTACAGTGTGAAGTAGTAATGGATTTTTAAGGCTAAAACTTATATGAACTTTTAAAATGTGTGATGTAAATATACTCCAATAATACATATAGGATTCATTTTTTAAAGATGGGATTAATTTCTGTTTGTTTTTAATTTTTATAAATGTCAAAGTAAAATGTGTTATGAACAATGCAGAGAATAGAATTTTTTGAAATTTCTTAGGGCATTCATAATTTATCAGTGCTGTCTGTCTTTTCCCCAAACACCTTGGTATTTTTGAAATAAAATTGTAAAATAGAGTATATTCAAGATCTGCATAAAAGGTTTCTTGCAAAAAGGAAGAAAGAGAAAAGATCTGAAGGCTCTACACCATATCTTCCTGACATTTTTCATTTCACATTTTTAATATGATTGCATATCCACTTATTCATTCAACAGATGTTTATTGATCTGTTATTTGCCAGGCACTATTTTCAAGGATGAAGATATACTAGTGAAAAAAAAAAAAAAAAAAGATTCCTGTCTTCACAGAGTTTTTAGTCCAGCAGGGGAGATATACAATGGAATAAAAAGGTAAAACATAGGATATAGTAGATAGCAATATGTACTGAGGTTATAAGATAAAGCAGGAAAGTGGGTTTAACTTTTAGTTAGAATGACCAGGTAGGGCTTCAGTGGGAAAGTGACTTCAAATACTTGAAGGAGTTAGAGAGCACGTTGTCTGGGGAAAGGGTGTTCACGACAAGGAAACGGCAAATGTAAAAATCTTGGGTGGGAACATGTTTGCTGTGTGGACAACAAGGAGTCAGCATGACTGTAATAGAGTGACTGTGTCAGTGAAGCCACTGATACTCTATCTGCCTGTATAACTAAGCATACGGGTAGTCTAACAGGTACTATTTTCCAACCATGCTTTAGTGGTTCCAGATCTAGGTCAATTGAAAACAATGCATGACCTATTTCAGGCCAGTGCTTACTTTCTATGTTTTTATTTTTTAACGACTCAATTTTTTAGATTAGTTTTAAGTTTAAAATAACATTACAAGGGAAGTTGAGGGATTTTCCATTTACCCCATCTCACACCTGCATAGTGCTCCCTGTTATCAACATCGTGCGCCAGAATGGATTTTTTTTTTTTTTAACCAAGGATGAACCTATATCGACACATCATAAACACTCAAATTCCATATATACCTTAGGGTTCTTTCTTGGTATTGGACATTCTATGAGTTTAGACCGATGTGTAGTAACAAATACCCATCATTGCAATATCGCACACAGTATTTTCACTGCCCTAAAAATCTTCCGTGCTCCATTTGTTAATCTCCCCTCCTCCATGCTGCATGCATTGATTTATTTACTGTCTCCACAGATTTGCCTTTTCCAGGATGTCATATAGTTGGAATCAAACAGTATTTAGCCTTTTGAAACTAGCTTCTTTCGCTTACTGAGATGCACGTAAGGTTCCTCCATGTCCTTTTATGTCTTGATAGCTCATTTATTTTTAGTGCTGAATAATATTCCATTGTCTGGATGTACCACAGTTTATTTATCCATTCACCTACTGAAGGACATCTGGTTGCTTCCACATTTTGGCAATTATGAGAAAAGCTGCTATAAACATCCTTGTGCAGGTTTTTGTGTGAACATAAATTTTCAGCTCTTTTGGGTAAATACCAAAGAGTGTGATTGCTGGATCATATGGTAAGAATATGTTTAGTTTTCTAAGAAACTGCCAAACTGTCTTCCAATGTGGCTTTACCATTTTACAATTTCACCAGCAATGTATGAGAGTTCCTATTGCTCCACATCCTTGCCAGCAGTTGGTGTTGCTTACTTACTTTTCGCTTCTATGAGAAGTGTTGCTTCTAACATGAATTAGAATGGAATTAATTTGTTAGTCTATTCCTTGGCTTTGATCAAAGAAAGGATTTGGGGAAATGAAAAGCTCTAATGTCTTCGTTAAATTAATTGAAATGTGTAAAAATTTAAAAGGCAAAACTGAAAAAAATTAATTGACATTTTGCCACCTCCAACGTAATTCAACAGACATTTTATTGAGATCCTCTAATGTAAAAAGTTTGCTGCTTGTTCCTTTGGGGGATATGATTAGCAAAAAGCCATGGACTACAACTTTCGCAGTTCCAACTTTCTCAGGGCCCTTTAACAAAAGAACCTAATAATCTGTTCTAGTAATACTGTTGCTTTGCTCGGAGGGTCTTGCTTAATTTGCTTGCAAGCCGTGTTTTCTTAATACAGAAATTTACTATGCCTCTGTGAAGTGGGTAGATATTAAAGTCTACTCTCAATTTTTTTTTCAGAATAGTAAAAAGATCTCCAGTGTTTGTCCTCAGCTGCCTGTGAGATCCTCGTTATTCTGTGTATTGGAGCAGGTGCTTATAGACGGCCACTTTGCACCTGCAGCAATGGGCAAAGTGGTGCCTAACTGTCACATAACTTCAGAATGTGGTTCCTCTTCAAAACGTGGCTCCTCTATCCTGGAAGTACTTCAGTGTTAAGCAGATGAGCTTTCTTCAAAAAGAATTTTCTGTGTATCCATTGTCAGAGCTAACAAATATCTGTGATAGTTCTTTCCCTGACTACACTGGATCCTGTGGATTTTTTCCTTTTTTTTTTTTTAACTCCGGTTTATTTAGACTTCACTTCCTACTCTTCGCTTTTCTCCCTCTTCCTCTCATTGGTTTTTGTGATTTCCATCCAATGGCCTTGTACCTGGATTCCCTCTATTTTGAAAGAAAGTTTTTATTTCTCACAATGGATTGGTGAAGGTTATTTGCTACACTGTTTGGAAGGATCCTGCAACTAAATCTAGGCTCAGGAGGACAGAGTGTTGGGATTAATTAGTAATGAGACAGTGTGAGGAAATAGTAGTTGTTGCAGGACCTCACTGTGCTTTTGGCTTTCATGGATGGTGTAATCCCCTTGTACCAAAACTACCATTTTAATTTTTTTATGGTTTATTTAATTTGAAAGAGAGGGAACAAGTGGGGGAGGGGCAGAGAGAGGGGGGAGAGAGAATCCCAAGCAAGCTCCACCCTCATCATGGAGCCCAATGTGGGGCTCTATCTCACAACAATGAAATCATGACCTGAGCCAAAATCAAGAGTTGGACACTTAACCAATATCTATCCAGGTGCCCCCCAACCTAATCCCACAGATTACAATATGAGGTCATGTTATGCACAGTCCAGGTCCTTGAGCTACCATATCTCAGCAAATGTTTGCTGAGAGCTACTTGCAAATGTGTGGAAGGAATTACTTGCTCACTTTGTATATAGAAGATACTCAAGGTATGAAAATTTGTGATATATGATTTTTAATGGGATGAAGCCTTTAATAGTTGAAATCACTTGGGATCATCTCTTTCAGACTTTCTACTTGATAGATCATTTATGGCCAATGGTATTAGCAGGGAGGCTGGATAGCTAAAAGAATCATTAAGTTTCAGGTTCCTGAAAACTTGTGGGATTTATTTCCCACTTTTTGGAATGCATGTTACTAAGGCATTTAGAGTTCCTGCTAGTTCCTGTTCATAATGTCCAATAAGCATGATGTCATCAGTGTGATATTGTATAAAATTCCAAGACAATCAACATCTTTGGGTGCTAGATTATGTCAGACTATGGAGTTGATTTAGTTGCAATGCAAGAATGTGAAGGTGCGTTGCTTTCCTTGCTAAGTAAGAACAAACTTTCTGGCGGGACCTGTAATTTGGTATAGACAAAAAGGCATTTGCTGGGTTAATAGCTGCATACCAGAGTCCAGACATTGTATTCATTTACCCCTTGAAAAATAAAATACCATATCTGAAGTAGCTGCCATGCAGTTGGAATAATGACCTGCATAACTTTATAACAACCCATGATCCATCTGCCTTTTGCATAGAGCCAAAAGGATTAGAATGCGATATGAGTTATCATCTTTTCACCTTTCAGATTTTTGGTGAAGTCCATGCTGTCTCTAATTCCATCAGGAATCAGTTGTGGCTTACTACTCTGGTTGAGAGAGAAAGTTTCAGAGGCCACTACCTCATCATCAAACTATAACAGCCCTACCTTCAGAGGTAAGAGAGATCAGATGGTGATTCTGTGAGTGTACAAACATGACTATTCAAACTTTATATGCAGAAACTGAGGATATAAATAGAGGCCCAAAATTCCACTTTATCAGTTGACCTCCATAAACCCCACATTGACTAGCAGACCACAGTAGCATTATAAATCAATAGAGCTAGAATCTAGGAATCTTGAGTTAGGAGCAGATGTTTTCCTTTTCCCAGAGTGTGATCACCGTATATATAAGCACCTTATGGAATGCTTAGAAGATATTTCAGAATATAATTGTGGTGGTGCTGAATGAACCCCCTGCATTCTGCACTTATGAACTTGGTTAGGGCTGCACTGGGTGAGAAGATGTGCTTCACCATTGTGGTGATCCACGATAGACTTCTGCTCACGTGGGCTAGAACTTGATCTTAGCCAAAAGGCCAATAAGTGATGGACTAAAATTTTAAATTATAATTTTATATATATATATATATGCATACATATATACACACATATATAAACTATGCTACATGTATAAATATATACATATAAATATTTATATGCACATTTATTTATACACATATATTTAGTAGGCTACCTATTTGTTTTATTGAAATATTGTGATCAATAAGCCTTACTGCAGATACCTGCAGGTCAAGTATAATTTCTTATTATGGTAATTATGCAAACCTTGTCTTTAGAGGTTAAGTTGGCCCCTAACATTCCAGAATTTCACTTTAAAATCTGTTTTAAAATCAGGAAACTCATTTCAGTGATGGCATTTCTCACCATTATCCCTAGCTTATGAAAGACAGCCATCTGCCATAAAGCTCTTCTAAGCATGTAGTGGCCCCATCATTAACACATTTCTCAACACGTTAGTGAAGAGAGTACTCTGGATTCTCAAGGGACATGTTTGTGTGAATATTCAGGTATACTCCCGGGTGCCTATCTTCCTAAGCCTCGTGGTCCTTTCTTCTATTTTATACCAAGGAAGTTCTGGCATCTCATCCTGATTGAATTAGGTCACTTTGGTGTTCGTGTTTCAGTAATCATTCAAGCAAACTGCTGGAATTCCTCACAGTTACCTAATTCTCTGTTAAGTTAAACCATAATAATATACTTGCCTTCATCCAATAGTATATTTTACCATTCTCGGTCTAATATTTATAGAATCTACTCCCATAGTTATTCTACAAGTTTCTGCCAATGTATATTTGCAAAATCTTGCTATTATTTTGGAGTATGAACCCTTTTCTCCCAAATGGCTTGGTCCTTGCCTCCATGGACTGTGTTGACATACAACTCTAGTTGCAGGTCTTGAGGCAGTGAGAAGTGCTGAGGAGAATAGACATCCTTTTTTTTTTTTTTTTTTTTAACATTTATTTATTTTTGAGACACAGAGAGAGTCTGTGTCTCCCTCTCTTTCTGCCCCCTTTCCTGCTCGGGCTCTGTCTCCATCTCTCAAAAATAAATAAACATTAAAAAAAAGAGAGAAAGGATTCTTCCTTGTAGAGTTTAGGGTTTGGGGGTTTTGTTTTGTTTTTAATATGTTTTGGTCCATACTTCTTTGATATATATGTTCATATATATTGTGTGTATTGGGGAGAGATGCCAGTGGTTTCTCACTGTTCTGGATAGAATGAGGGCATTTCATGGTTTTCTACAACCTAACTGGGGAGCTTCCATTCAGTAATCTGGATTCTGTCTTCATCCTGTTTGCTACAACCTACCTCCCAGGCACGCAAAGGCCCTGGGTCTATAGCATCTCTGTCTAACCCAAACTTTCAATAAAACCTTTCTCACACTGAGGGTAATGGGGTGTCTTCTCTTGACTTCTATGTAATATATAGACTGAATATTTCTTTTTTTTAAATTAATTTAAAAAATAAATATATTTTTGAGAGAGAGAGAGAGACTGCATGAGCAGGGGAGGGGCAGAGAGAGAGAGGCAGACCAGAATCCAAAGCAGGCTCCAGCCTCTGAGCTGTCAGCACAGATCCTGATGAGGGGCTCGAACTCACAATCTGTGAGATTGAATGGTCCCAGCCAAAGTTGGCCGCTTAACCGACTGAGCCACCCAGGTGCCCCTAGACATCCTTTTTGAAGGCATTAGCCATAGAGAAGGTTATAGAGTCTTTGGGTAAGGGAAGGTGATGCACCTCAAAACCTAAGGAACTGCTTCTGTTGGCAAGTGAGGCTCAGACATCAGATTAAAAATAACTCAACTTTCTCTAGGTTGAACAAAATTTCCTCCTTCCAAGTTCAGGCATTCATTCCTTCTAAACAATTCCTAAACTTTTACATAAGAAACTCTGTCTGTCTGTAAATTCATCTTATATTGTAATTATGCAACTCACAAAATTATATTTTGATTAGACATACCTGCCTTATGAATGCAAGAAATAAGAGGTTCTTTTATAGCTGCTAAAGATACTGTCTGGTCTTCTATGACCTGATGGCAGAGAGAAAGCTCATTCCCAGTTCTTATAGTTACACTTACTATTGTAACTGTCAAGTACTTCAGCTACTTTGTTATTCAAAGCCTTGTCTTCCATAGGAAATTTATCCCAAGAAGACACCGCCATAATTTAAGTCATTTTGCTATTGTTGCGTCTTACAGATTACCAGTATCCTATTTGTCATTGGCAAGGAGATTTCACTGGGTTCAAAGTTAAAGAGGTAAGTAATCTAATTATAGAATCCTATCTTTGAGGGTCAGTTTCCTGGGTCTACTTGTGCTACCAGTTCTTCTATCAATCAAGAGGTAAAAACAGATATTTCAAATGGAGAACTTTAATATAAAGAATTGGTTACTTGGTATTTTAATTATCTGTTGTAACCAATAACCAATTACCTCAAAATTTAATAGCTTGAAACAACAATAATACATTTATTATCTCAAACAGCTTCTGAGGTTCAGGAATCCAGGAGAAACCTAGGATCTCTTATGAGATTGCAGTCAAACTGTCAGATGGGATTGCAGTTATCTGAAGGCTTGGCTCAAGAGGGAGAATCTGCTTCCAAGATGGCGCACTTATGTAGCTATTGGCAGGAAGGCCTCTGCTTCTTGCTGGCACTTGGCAAAGAGTTTCAGTTTCTCCCCACATGGGCCTCCCCACAAGGCTGTTTGAGTGTCCTCATGACATAGCAGTTGGCTTCTCTCAGAGAGTGATCTAGGAGAGAGAGCAGGATGAAGCTGTGATAGCTTTTATGACCTAGCCATACACCATCATATCTGTCATATTCTACTCATCTGAGGCAAGTCACTAAGTCCAGCCCACAATCAAGGAGAGATGAATTAGGGTCCACCTTTTGGAGAGAATAATATTGAAAAATTTGTGACATATTTTAAAACCATCACCCACCGGTATTAGAAGCCTTAAAGAGCAGATAAGGAATGTCAAGGTTAAGTCCAATATATTAGTATGTGTGAAAACAGATACTACTCTTGGTGTTGAAGGAACAAAAGGGCACTGGTCTGTGTAGTGACTCAGAGGACTGGTCTGTGTGGCTGGTGCTTTGAGTGATGAATACCATGTGGCCATTGTGTGGATCTCTGAGGAGGCTACCCTGAGACTATTATTCAGCTCTCTGGGGAGAGATGCTGTGGGACTCATGCTCTCTGAAAAGTGCATGGTGTCGCTGGTACTCTGTCACTGAAGGGGCATAGCCAGCCCTGAGGGGCTGAAGCAATGTTGATATGGTATTTGTTTTCTGCTGCAAGAGGAAAACTTATAGGAACTGTAAATAGAAAAAGAGTTCATTCTTCCCTCCTCCTGTCTTTCAATTTCACACTAGTCTCTTTCACTGACAGAAACTAACAGGAATCCATCTGGCAAGGGAATATTGAAAATATAGTGCAAAGAAGCAGAGTGAGGATGGGTTGACTTGGCACTGAGAGATAATAGGTAACTAACTGGCATAGCCCGATTTTGGCTTATGTTTTTCTTTCAGGTACTGTGTCTCAAGTCACCCTTCTTAATTCTTCACAATGAACTATGAAGACCATCATATCTGGTCCAGATCCCTGCATAACCTCTTCGCAGTAAGTGGCTGGTGTATGAATTGGATACTCTGTATCAAAAGTATTTAAGATAAGCAGATTTGGGGTAGATGGATTTTAATAGGATAAAAGCTTGAAAAGTTGAAATCATGTGAGATCATCATCTATTTCAGAACCCCAGTAGCCAGTTGTGAATGGAGGTTATACATAGGTTGGGTACCTAGATGTCTCCATCAGGCCACCAGTACTGGTCCAGCCTGTCTTTCTTTCCCTTTTCTTTTCCCTTTCTATGTTCTTCTGGAACATATGGTAAATATGCCTCAGTTTATAGTGGTCCTATAAGGTTTTTTTCCAGGCCAGAACTGAACCAAATGACCCCTTGAAGGTTCGCAGCATTAGAGAAGATTATGAATTGGGCACTGTTTTAGGTCTCTGCGAAAGAATATTATCATTGCATAAGTAATTCAGAATCTTGGCCCTTCCCAAGTATTTATTGAGCAATTAACCCAAAATGGGAAAGTTCTTCCCATTCACTTTGCCAAACACCCAATCCAATCCCAGTTGCTTTTTATATCCTGAACAGGTTTTGGTCCCAATCTAAATTCTAGGAGCTGCCACCAGGGACTCTATGTTGATATGTAAGGAGTGTCTGCAGTCTGTGTGGGTAAACCAGTTCAAGTATATTTCTGCCATCTTAGCTTATACCATTCTCCTTTACATTCTCATTGCACAACCCTTTTTTTTTTTTTTTAATATTTTTATTTATTTCTAGGAGAGAGAGAGACAGCGTGAGCAGGGGAGGTTCAGAGAGAGAGGGAGTCACAGACTGAAACAGGCCCCAGGCTCTGAGCTGGCAGTCAGCACAGAGCCCGACGCGGGGCTCGAACCCACGAACCGCGAGATCATGCCCTAAGCGAAAGTCGGACGCTTCACCGACTAAGCCACCCAGGCGCCCCTGCACAACCCTTAAAGAATGTTTCATGTGAAAATAAATTTAGTAGACGCAATCAGGAACTTAATGGAAAAATGCACAGTAGAAGCTAGCAATTGAAAGACATTTTGCAATTTCTCTTGTGGTTTATGAGTCTTCAATTTGGTCTGGCCACTCACTTCCTGGCCAAACAATGAGGAAGGTAGAATTTGTCATTGTCTCAGTTCTTCCTTTCCCTTTATAGTTCTATTTCTTCCCTCCAGGGTGCTATTTTATGTCTCACTCTGATGGTGCCTTTGTGATTGGATGACTTGATATAATTCACAGGTTCCCTGTATATACATTTTCTCATCTGATTATTTGACCTAGTCAACCCCTCTCTTTGGATGTCCACTACGTACTTCACACTTAAAATGCCCCAACGAGCTCCTGATCATCACACCTCCTCCCCCCAAACACGCACTACCCTCAGTCTTTCCACATCAGTTGATGAAAACACCATCCTTCCAGTTGTTCAGGCCAAAATACCTGAGCTTTTCTTTTTCTCTTAATGTTTATTTTTGAGGGAGGGTGGGGCAGAGAGACATGGAGACACAGAATCTGAAGTAGTCTCCAGACTCTGAGCTGTCAGCCAGCACAGAACCTGACGCCGGGTTCCAACTCGCGAGCAGTGAGGTCAGGGCCTGAGCTGATGTCAGACATATCCAATTGAACCACCCAGGCACCCCTAAATCAGAACTATTCTTGTCTGTTCTTTATTCCTCATAATCAATGTTAGCCAATCTTATTGGCTCCACTATCAAAATGTATCCAGAATCTGTTCATTTCTCACCGTCCACTACCACTTGTCCACACTGCTGTCTCCTCTCACCTAAATCAGTGCCATAGACTCCCACCTGGTATATCTGCTTCTGTCTTTGCCCTAATTCAGTCTCTTCTTAACATAGCAGCAGCATGATCCTTCACATGCATCGTAAGTCCAAGCATGTCATTCTTCTGCTCAAACCCTCCAATTGCTTCCCATCTCACTCAGCCTAAGCCTGTTTTTTTATTTTTAATGTTTGTTTATTTTTGAGAGAGAGAGAGGTAGAGACAGAGCACAAGCAGAGGAAGAGCAGAGAGAGAGGGAGACAGAATCCAAAGCAGGTTTCAGGCTCTGAACTGTCAGGATGCAGGGCTCAAACCCACAAACTGTGAGATCATGACCTGAGCTGAAGTCGGACGCTTAGCCAACTGAGCGCCCCAGTGCCCCAGCTTAAACCTGTCTTTAAAAATGTTCACCAGGGTTCTGTGATGACTGGACCCCCTCACTAATCCTCTGATCTCATCTTCTACTTCTCTTCCCTTTGTTTCCTCTAGATGAAACACACTGTCCTCTTTGTTCTTTTTCTTTTAACACATCATACAAATTCCTCTCTCGTGATGTTTGGACTAGCTTTTCCCTCCATCTGGAAAATCCCTCTTGTTCCTATATTTGTAATGTTTGCTCCAACCCACCATCAGTTTTCTCTCAAATGTTACCTTCTCAGTGATGACCTCCCAATCACTGAATTTAAGTTGGCAGCCACCTTCACTTTCTGTCTTGTATGTTCTCTCCCTTTTCCCAATTTTATTTTTATTCATTAATCACTATTTGACAAACCCAAGCAGCCAAGAAAAAATACATTTTACTGATATATTGTTGATTGCCTAGCTTTCCCCAGTATAATATAAGCCATATGAGGTCTTGGATTTTTGTCTGTTTTGTTCATTCCTACATCCCAAGTACCTTAAGAAGTGCTTGGCACATAGTAGGCCTTCAGCAAATATTAGTTGAATGAAAAAATGTATAAGTATATACATTAAAAAAATAAATCTCTTAAACATGATATGGGGGGACTAGATGATCTATAAAGCCCTTTCATTTCTAAATCTAGAAAAATGCAGCTCAGGATGGGATTCCTTCTGGGCTGCAGTATAGGCTACATATTTAACACCTGGTAATATACTAGCACTAAATAATAAAAGCCATTGCCAGCCTCAAACAACCACCCTGTCCTTATTGATCATGTATACAGGCTACTTACCAACCTTGCTTCTACTCAGGAGTATCTATATTTTAAAAGGATTCTCTTAAAGATCGGGAAGCCAAAGGTTATCATATTGTAATAGAAATTTCAGCATTCTAGTGTTCCAGTAGTAGGAAATATTTGACAGTTCATCACACCTCTAGAAAGGATGTCTATTCTGCACACTCATAAGGTTAACCCTGAATTTTTATGTAAATCTCAGAGATATAAACATACTAGGAGTAGAATTTGTGTGATGCTTTTTTCCTTGGGTTAGTATAATTTTTCCTGCTCTGGTTTAGTTGTTGTTTAACAGTTGAGTGGAAAAACAAAGCAGGTTGTTGTTGTTGTTGTTGTTGTTGTTGTTGTTGTTGTTGTTGAGTCCTTAGGAATATATCTGAGGAGGTTGACACTAAGTTGGAAGCCCTCAAAGAGCTCTCAGTAATGAAATAATTAGCCAGAAAGTCATCTCCAATCCATGTCAACATTTGATAGTGGCATAATACACACTGCTTTAGCCTATTGTGGGCATTCTTATTTTAGAGAAAAAATATACATGGAGAAGGATTACATAAAAAACAGTGCCCAGATCTCCAGTTCAATGGCAAGATATGAAAGGATTTGTTCATTCATTCCTTCAACAATATATATTGACTGCTTACTACATGCAAGTCACTTTTTTAGGCTTTTGTGACCTTCCTTTTCACAAAATGGGTTGCATATTTCATTCATTCATTCACACAATACCAACTGAGTGCCAAACATGTGTCAGATGCTGTGCTAGGTACTGGGTATACAAACTTAGCTGGTCATGGACCTTGTCATTGGGAGCTTTCTTTCCAGGAGAAGGGAGACATGTTTTTGATATCTGGGCAAAGAGAGTGGCAGGGCAGAAGGAAGGGGTAGTCAATTCTATCTTAGTGTTCTGGTAAGATAAATCAAGAATTCCTAGAGAAAGGGGTGACTGGAATGAGTCTTGGCAAATGAGTAAGTGTTTGTTTGGACAGGAGATTGAAGACAGGAGGCCGACTTCTCGGGCAAAGGGTTTCAGTAAGAGCAAAGGCAGGGAGTTATGAAACCACCTAGAAGAGTTAGAGTTCTAAGAATTGTGAGGTCAAGACAACTGTGAGGACAGATAATTTAGGGTCTTCTATGTCATTTTAAGAATTTTGCTCTTTGTTCTGTAAACTATGGAGAGCCTTTGAAGGATTTTAAGAAAGGGGGATACATGGTCTTTCTTAGCTTTTTAAAGATCACTATCACTTTGGTAGCATTTGGAGAATGAATTATAGGAAGTGAGATTAGACATGGGGAGACAGTTAGGGGGCTATTTCCAAACTGAGATAAAGGTGGTGCAGCTGACCTCTGGCGATCAAAGCAGGAAGGAGAGGATGGTACAGGTATGAAAAGTGGTAAGGACACAGGATTGACACGGTTAGCGGAGGGAGGTGAGATAAAGGGAGAAGAAGAAATTCTTGCTTTCTTGCTTGAGTAAAGGAGTAAGTAGTGGTATCATCTACAGAGAAAAGAAACTTAGGAGGAGAGCCATTCTCGGTCTTGACAGGAAGTCTAGTTTTGGAGTTGTGTGTGTCATCTGGGAGAGGCCCACCGATAGCATCCACCAGTAAGCATTGGTAAGCTCATTCAGAAGGTGTCTGCAGAGGAGACAAGTTTGGGGTTGCTAGCATTATGAGGGGGGAGGCTGGGGAAGTCCCTGCAAGACTTTCCAAACCTCTAAACCAGAAATAGGTTCATCATCTAAAATTTTTTTTCAGTTAATATATTTGGATCAAGATGCAAAAAATGTAGCTGAATGAATGACATAAAATGACAAAGATGGTTCTAACCATTCACTTCCATGGTGAAAAGCCGGGAGTCTGCCTTAACTGCAGGGATCATGTCCATGTGTGTTGGAGGCCCTGACTAGGCCCTGGTGGCCAGCTCCTCTGATGGCTGGTTAAGACTCAATATTGAAGTATTAGAATTCTATGCCTTGAGTTTCAGGTTAACTCACGTTAAAATCTATTCTGCCCTGTTAAGTGGTAGGGTTTAACATTTGCCTATCATATATACACACTATAATAATAAAGTTTTGGGGTCCCTCGGTGGCTCAGTCCGTTAAGCGACTGACTTCAGGTCAGGTCATGATCTCACAGCTCATGGATTTAAGACTCACATCAGGCCCCCTGCTGTCAGCACAGAGCCTGCTTGGATCCATTGTCCCCTCTCTCTGCTCCTCCCCTGCTCGTGTGGGCACGGGCACATTCTCCCTCTCTCTCTCTCTCTCTCTCTTTCTCTCAAAAATAAACATTAAAAAATATAACAACAAACTTTCCATGACTTGCTGCCAAAATATTTGATTGCTTCCATGCCTGTGACCCCGTAACACTAATACTCTATCATTGTTCCAATCTTGTGCTATTAATATTATGCTTTCCATGACATCTCTGTTAGACTGTGTCTCTAAGCACAGGGGACGCACCGTATCCATCACTGTATCCAGGCTCAAATACAGTAGGTATTCAGTTATATCTTTGAGTGAATGAACAACCCTTTATGGAAATAGCACTTGATTGGTCCCTGATGTTTCAAAGTACTTCAACTTGTTTATTTTGTAACTTATAGCATGTACACCCTCCTTGAGAAGTAAGTTATTTTACTATCCCTATATTACACCTGAGGAAGAGGTTAGGTGGCTTGGAGAAGGTTACATAGCCAGAGAGAGTTGAGACCCAAACCTGGGTTTTCTCATGCCAACTCCTTCCCTCTGCTCTCTGCACTGAGGTCCCTGCCCAAGAAGAGGTTTTAGAAGAGCACCGGGCCCTTCTGAGAAGTATGGGGTAAATGAGATTTTGTCTCAGAACATGGCAGCTGGGAATAGAGGTGAAAAACTACATCCACTGCCAATTTTGTCTTGAGTAGCCTTGAAAGCTAACATTTTATAAAGACACCACTGAGCTCAGATTTCCACAGAGGGCAGGTCAGCAGTAATCCTGGCATTATGTGCTCTCAGGCCTGTGACCACAACATAATGCTGGGGAAAGAAACCTTACAGTCAGTTTGTGGACTCCATTTGCAAAAGCAGGTGTGGTTGTAAACAGCCAGCAGTACAGGGAGTGTGAGTTACAGGGCAGATGTTAAATATTCATCTCCAGAAAGGATCATTGGGGTTTATAATCGTATCGACTGCACTCTAGTTTTATTTTCTTGGTTCAGAAAAAGGCTTCTGTTGCTGTAGACTCCAAATGCAAGATTTAAAAACTCTGTGTTAAAGGGAAATAAACATTATTCATGGTGGCAGAATTGAGGACACTTAAATTAAATGCCGTGATGGTTAAATTAGACAAAAAGGGGATGTGCCCTCTACCATTTTTAGGGCAAGAGCTCTTTCACTTGGGCTCTGTGGGGTGGTGCATAATGGTCAGGTTTAAAAAAAAGAAGGAAGGCAGGAAGGAAAGAAGAAAGGGAAGGAAGGGAAAATGTGGTGGGAACAAGGCTTCTGCTATCTATTAAATATATAGAACTTTAGCTCCCGCACCCTGACTCCCTAACCCCCAATGTAGTACAGATTGAGTGCTTTTGGATTGGTCCCCTTCTGGCCCTATAGTGGGCCGGTGCACATTGTATATTTCGAGAAGGGTTTAAAGATGGCAGCGAGTAAATGTTAACGCCTTGTTTTCTTACAACTTCTAAAGAATTGGAATTTGCCACTCTGCTTCCTAGTATTTACGTGTGCACAGGGGTCTCCGACAGGGTCTCTGTGATTTCTCTGTTTGTATGTTATAGCAATTTGTTGCAAAAACCTTACATTCAGTTCTTTAGTTACATCTCCCTGTACAGATCCTTTCTTTCAAAGATCTTTGGGAAAGGGAATGCCACTATGTGCAGTCATTATCCTCATAAAAGAAGTCACCAAATGGTGTCACCTCATTTCTTCTTCCTGCCTCCCTTTCTTCATCTCCCTGACTACAGTTTCTAAGCACGTACCTCGGCTCTGTTCTTTCTTTTATTGCTTTTCCCTTCGTCACTCATTCACTCATCAGCAAGAAGCAACAACAACAAACCTGTATGTTTGGCCAAATGACCTTTCCATTGTCTTACCGTTTTTTTTGTCTGGCTCCACTCTGTGATGACAGAATGGAAAATCCTTGAAGGCAGGTGCCTTGCTTACCCATAATTTAGAATCAAAACCAGGCATCTTAGGAGTATTTATTAAATTTTACATACAAAGCATTACACAACTTTGATGGACTGACCCCAGACATCCTTTATTCTCTCTTTTTATTTTATTACTGTTTTTCTTTTTTAGTGGCTGGTGAAAATAGGAAAAGGTGGGGGTAGTCATTTAGATGGGGAAAGACATTTCTCTAAATGTCAATACTTATGAAACGCCATTTTAAACCTTTATAAATGATTATCTTCCTCAGTACTGATGAGGCTGTTTCACATTGCTGCTCAATTTATTTACTCAGGAGACCAATTTATTCCACTACCTCTGTACTAACTGTTTGCACTGACATCTAGGTCTGCTTTGAGCAAGCAACTGTGACAAGTTGTTTATTGAACTGTAAACAGGTATTGTCTGAATCTAAACAATGGCTTTATCTAATTAGGAGACCCTGGGCATCATCTTAGCCCCATGTGGCTATTCTAACCCAGTCTAGCATCCCCTGCAGATTCTCCATGCCTTTTCAAATCCTCACGCTCACATTAAAACCCTTCATCACAAAGTGAAGAATAATCCTTATTTTGTCCTAGAACTTTACATGGTGCTTTGTGCAGAAAGAGCCCGACTATAATAAGCCAACAAGGATGGCCCAATTTAGAATGGTTGAATAAGAAAAGGAAGACATGAATGAGGCATAAAAAGGAAAGAAGGATGAATAAAGATGAACTGGGTCTGTGACTTAGGCTGTAAAAATATCTCGTATAAATTAGAAAACATTTTCCTTACCAAAAGGGGTCTCGCTGAAATGATGGCTATCTGAGTGTTCAGACAAAAATACAGGTATGGTTCTGGGAAGCCTGGTGGGAGAGCTGAGGGGGAAAAGTTAATTTCCCCGGGCTCGGATTGAAATAGAACACGTTCGAAAGCGCTAGGGGACCCTCCTCTTACCCGCCATTGCTTTGTGTCTGAAGATGCTAATTGGGTGCAGCAATCAATGTCTTTTGTTTTCAGCTGTCAGCACTTTTCTGAAAGGCTTTGCCCAATAGTGGAGAGAGGAAGCTCTTAACGAAGCTTCCCTTTTTGGTTGCTATTATTATTACAGTTTCCTCTCGGAAGGGGAGAATTAATTGCAATTTTGAAAAAAAAAAATGTCACCGCGGTGAAGTTTTCAAATGTGAGGCCAAACATAGATATCTTTCTAAAAAAAAAAAAAAAAAAAAATTGACAGGGGGATGCCCCGCTGGCATACATTAAAAAGAAAAGGCTGTATCAAAGCGAGCAGGGAGATGAGCCTTCTTTTTCAGTCGCTGTATAGATACTCTGTGTATTTTATCAGAAAGCCAGACTTTCATGTTCTTTTTGTCTCCTCCCAGGCGTCGAAGAGTTGCTTTTCTTGGTCGCTTCCTTAACGATTTGTGTAATTGGTTTCACTCACCGAGGCCCAATTGGTGGGTTCATCGTGAGTGCCTCATGAAATATGAATCTATTTAAAAATTAATCGTAAATCAATATTAATTCAATAAAATATTTTAATCTGAGGCATGAATATTTTATGCCTGCACCCAGACATGCAGATTTCAAACGCCGTTTTCAGGATGCTGACAGGCTGTCCGGTTTCACCGGGACGGCGTTGAAACGTCCCTCCCGGCGGGGGCGCGGGCCGCGTCCTCGAAGCCCGCGCCGCCGGGGTCAGCGCCCGGGTTGATTCACATGCAAATGAGGCGCGGGCGGCGCAGCGACGCACGGGGAGGTTTCCCGGCTTCCCTTCCTCGGGTCTCCGCCCGCGGCGCGCGGGGAGAGGGGGTCGGCGCAGTCCCCCGGGTGCGTCCTTGTCCACACCAGGATGGACTCCCCGCTGACCTGGCGGGCCCGGGCCCCTGGAGGCTGTCCCTCACAGGGGGCTGTACAGAGATGGACTGCCACCGACCTGGGCGAAATGAGCCAACTGATTAAGACCTGAGATTTCCTGGAGCAGACGGGCCGGAGCTTAAACAGGCTTCTCTCTCTACTGAAACGCTGTCTGTCACCTGCCTCAGTCATCTGCCCTGTCAGGCATCATCAGCTAAAACGGTGGAGTGGTGTCTGAGTTTAGCTGAAAAGAGGGCGATGTCAGATAACAGACAGGAATGTGTTATTCTGATCAGTGGGGTTGGGTCCGCCCGTGTTCCCCTGCCTGTTTCCGCAGAGGGTGGTTGCTTCTCCAGGTGCAGAAGGAAGCCATAAAGACCTTAAGGGCTGAGGTGTAATGATAATGAATTAGGAGGGGGGAATGGTTCCTGTACTGACTCAATACAAGAAATGGTAGGTAATGGCTAAAACAATAATTTTCTTCCTGTTGGGATTTCCCCCTTCATTTGTCTTTAATGTCTCTGCGGTTACCTCATGCCTAAGCTATGTTGGTGGACAGAAATAAGCTCCCAGAGAAGAAAATGCAAGCTGGATGCATTAAAAATTCGTCGGCTATGACTCTTCTTAGGGGAGCGGTGGTAAATGAGGCAATTGAATTACTGAATGTTTTCTGTGCATGGCCCAAGCCCTGGAGAACAAGTCTATATAGGTTAGAATAGCCCCAAACTAGGAAGTGGAGATTATGAACACGGCGGAGGATTTAAATAAGATGCCTGACAGAAAGGAGCGGAGTCCTCTGCATCCCTGTGGGTCCCCAGAGCCGGCGAGGAGACTTGTGTGTCGTAGGCCCTCAGCAGATGTTGCTGAAGGAATGAATATGTATATATTCATTTTTGACAGTTATTGAATTTGCCTTTGCAGTTTTCTCTGGACACAAAACTGAGCCCTAGAATGATATATACGCTTAAGTGTTCAGTAATTTACTATTGTATTCTCCTTCTCGGAGAGAAGTTTGCAGCTTCGTAAAAATGTATTGCAGCTGTATAGTGAAGCTCAGGGAATGTCAGCACATCAATCAGTTCTCATGACAGGGCTCTCTCTTCTGTGTATGGGAGGCCACTGGGGATAAATGTTCCTTCTGAGATTTCCCCGGGGAACCGAGATTACCCTCCTCTTCCATTTCCCTCTGATTTGATTGGTTGGTTTGTTTCTGAGTGTGCTTAAGTAGAATCCCGGGCCCCCTTTCCTAAACCTATTGAATGGGAGGTGTGGGTCAGTGCACCCAGAAGACCTGGGTCTGCTGTGAAATCTAGAGATGGCCTTGTTAGGTCAACCAACTGTTCTGTTTTGCCCAAGACTGTCCCGGTTTTAGCATTGATGTCCCCGCATTCTGGGAAGCCTCTTGGTCCCAGGCAAAAAGAGACAGTTGGTCATGCTAGCCTTGGCACTTGGGATATCAAGTTTGTAGCTTTATGTTGTTGAGAGTTTCCGGTGAATGCTGAACTTCTGGAAGTTACGTGGGTTCAAAGACTGAGAAAGACTGTGATACATGTTATGATTTTGCTACTGATAATATGTAAAATGACAGTCACATAGCTAGAAATCACCCACCTGGTGATCTTCTTGACTGCCATTCAGACTCCCTAATTGTAGTAAGAGTCCATTTACAAGGTGTACCAACCCCAGGAACCACAGCTTGGTAGCAGAGTGGGATCAGCAGTGGCCTCCACTGGGAGAGCCAGCTTTCAAACCCAGCCTCCTTGCCTCCAACCACTCTGCTGAGGGCACTCTGGTTAACAGAGACGAAAGATATCAATTGTAGTGTGCATACTTCCAGTAGAGTTATTTATTGGTGTTTTCCCACGAGATTGTGACTTCCTTACTGGCAAGGATCTGGCCTTGTTCAGCCTTAGGGTCTCCCCCAGACCTTGTGAGCTCTGTGTGTGTGGGGGGTGGGGGGTAGTGTTGGGTTCTTCAGGAAGCTGCCTCCTCACCTGGCAGTGGGTTGGTTTGTATGAGCCTCACATGTGAAGTGCTTCCCCATCCCCCTGCCCCTCTGCTTTTGTCATTTCCCTCCTAGCACCACCATTGGGGCTTACTCTGGCTCTCACCCACGGTGACTGGGTGGGGGAAATTTCAGTCATTCACGTAAGGATGAAAAAATCAGGTCTTCTTGATTCTTGTTGTGTGCATAGGTGTGTGTGTGTGTGTGTGTACGTAGACTAGAAGAGAGACACATGGTGATTCTATTCATAATCATGTATCTTTGCACACAGACAGATTTTAATACCCAGACATTTGTCTATTTCTTCCAAACCCTTTAGATTTACTGGGAGTAAAAAAAAAAAAAAAAAAAAAAAAAGATCATCATTCTGTTGCCTGAAAGCAACTGTTGCAGCTGTGTGGAAAAAGGGCATATGTAAATATCCCAAAGGTATGACACTTTAAAGGATGATGCTTTATTTAATAGTTAATGTTTTCATTTCCAAGAAAATTTAATTTCTTTGTTGTTGAAGGCAGTGTGGCATATTAGGGAAAACCACAGTGGGTGCAAACACTTGCTTTGTTGCGGTCTTAGGCAGGTAAATGAAATTTTCTGAGCTTTATTTTTCTCAACTGGAAGTGGGATAATGTCTACCTTGTAGGGTTTTTGTGAGGTTTAGTTAGAAGTGCTGCATGACATAACAATCTTTGGCACATCATGATGACTCTGTAAATGATAGCTATTAAAAGTGAGAGAGAGAATTTAGTTCAGCCTAAGAAAGTGCTTGCAAATATTAACACTGTCTAGCAATGAAATGGCTGGCTTGGGAGCTGGTGAGCTCCACATCATTGAAAGCACTGACAAAAAGCCTGGATGATTATCTTTCTGGGATGTAATAAAGGAAATGTCTATGCAACATAGATTTCTATTGTTTAGTAAGCCATATGAAGTGTTTGGTCATTCTTACTTGAAGTTCTTTTAATAAAAACACTGGAATTAAAAGAAACACTTTCTGATAGTTCTCAATGTAAATATATGAAGTTGGTAGACTCAGCAGACAAGAGCCTGTTTCCCAGGGGGGAGACCAGACAAGCAGTGCTCTTTGTAGAATGACATTTTGTGTCCCATCTGTTGGGGCTACGTTAGGAGTAAGTGGAGAACAGAAGACCAGGAACCTGGACAGCTTACTTCTACTTTGTTCTCACAGCCTCCTGCCTTCTTCAAGTCTATCCCTAGGATTGCCTCAGCTGTCAGAGGTCTATTAAAGAACTTTCGGAAAGGAAATCTCTAAGGAGTATGTGGTCATTTAGCCATAGAACCCAGGAAGCACCTGGTGAGGTGAGTGGTTATTCCAGAAGGGTTGAGAGAAAAATTTAGTGAGAATGAGTATTAACTTCCAATGCTTATGTCACTGTGAGCTCCTATGAGATAGCTCTGCTCTTGAAGGGTCCAAGGGATTTCCAATCATAGCCTTCTTTTTTTTTTTTTTTAATCATTTTATTTATTTTTGAGAGAGATAGCACAAGGGGAGGGGCAGAAAGAGAGGGGGACAGAGGATCTGAAGCATGTTCCACGCTGACAGCCTTAAACCCGATGTGGGGCTTGAACTCGTGAACCATGAGATCACGACCTGAGTCAGACACTCAGGCGACTGAGTCACCCAGGCCTCCCCACTAGTCATAGTCTTCGTATAGAAGGCTTAGGGTAATTCCATGATGACTTTTGAGTGTATCTGATGTGGGGTGAAAAGTGATAGTTTTACTGAAGTTTGAAGAGCAATGTTTTGCTAATTTTAGTGTTCTGCATCCCCTGGACCGTAAAGCTATTGGGCTGTTGGCTTCATGTCAGCAACAATTTTCTTTCTGTTTTTAATATCAACTTATATACAACGTAACTTCCTTTTAAATGACTGTCAAGGAACTTAAGACCTCAAGTTGTCTACAGAGGGGATTGAATTTTTTTTTTTTTTTTTTTTTTTACTGAGGTATCAATAACATACATACGGTACATTAGTTCTAGGTGTACAACATAATGATTTGATATTTATATATATTGAGATTAAATTTTTTAACATAAGAATTTGAAGCATACAAGAATTTTCTTTAAAACATCTAGATTCTTAAAATTTTCTTTTTTGAGAATAGTTGACACACAATGTTACATTAGCTTCAGGTTTTCAACATCATAATTCAACATCTTTACAGATTATGTTATGCTCATCATGAGTGTAGCTGCCATCTGTCACCATACAGCACTACTGTAATACCACCGACTGTACTTCCTACACTGTACCATTCATCCCCATGACTTATTTACTCCATAACTGGAAGCCTATACCTCCCACTTCCCTTTACCCTTTTACCCATCCACCCACCCCCCAACCCCTGCCTCCCCAGCCATCATCAGTTTGTTCTCTGTATTTATAGAGTTCTCTCTATACAATTTTTTAAATGTATATTTACTTTTGAGAGAGAGAGACAGAGTGTGAGTGGGGGAGGGGCAGAGAGAGAGGGAGACCAGAATCCAAAGCAGGCTCCAGGCTCTGAGCTGTCAGCACAGAGCCCAACACGGGGCTCAGACTCATGAACCATGAGATCATGACCTGAGCCAAAGTGGGATGCTTCACAGACTGAGCCATCCAGGTGCCCTGGTCTGATTCTGCTTTTTGTTTGTTTATTCATTTGCCTTGTAAGACTTCTAGATGCTTAAATATTCAGCAAATTTTAGAAGGACAAAAGTTTTTTGCCACTTGACTGAGTCCAAGTTATTTGAAATTTGCTCAGGACCATTTGGTCAACGTCTAATAACTTTCTACCTGAAATAATGTCTTAGGTTCTCGGATATAAGGTATGATAGAGTCTTAGGTCTGGGCTTTCCAGTTTGCCCTCAAGTTCTCCTTCTTACTTATCCTGTGACTTCCATTTTAAGATTTCAATTTGTAATGGGATTTTTATTAAAACATGAACCGGAACCATTATTCTTTCACATTTTTAACTAAAAAAGCACAAAATGGAATTCCAAATAAATACTATAGGTTGAGGGGGTAGAAGATAAATAGTATCAATGATTTATTGTTCTTTTGCATTAAGGATTTAAGATATTTAAAATATTACTTACTTTAAAAGATGTATTTATTAAGCCTTTTGAATTTTTCCAGATATTAATAAGTAGGGTCCAGTCAGGGAAACATAAGCCTCTCTAACTGTTTCAACACAGAGAGTTTAATATTGAAAGTTGCTTCCACAGATGATGGCTTTCCACAAAGGGCTGGTGCTGCATCCCCAACAGTAATGAGAAAGGAAACCACTACTATCCCTAGGACTCGAAAAGTCAAAGAAGTTGATGTTGTCAAAATCTAGAAGCTGGGCTGTGTGGTGAGAAGTGGAACCACAGCAGAATAAAGGACTCTTTGGTAAAATCTAGTTTCTCTTGAGCTACAGGAGGACTTATCCCCGCCACCATCCAAAGGAATCTGGGAAATATGATTTATTGTGATTCAGAGCAGAGCAGGAGAACAGTGGTGAATCTATCTCAGAACATACAGGCTAATGGCTGGGACAATGGGAATCAGGGTAGATGTTGTTTGACACATGAAGATATATGACCTTTTTGGTACCAGAGATGAGGCAGCAGGCCTATCATCGCCTTGCATCTTGGATAGCATCTCCAGAATGGTGGCTGATTTGCATCGATTACTCCTTTCACACTCCTTATTTTGTAAAGGTGCAACAAAACCCATCCATAATGGGCATGAAATAATTAAACAGTCTAAGCCCATGTGGCTGTAGCCACATGTGAAACAAAGTGTAAAAGTATGAGAAACCAAGTATTATGCTCATTCTAGATAAGACTCTTTGCATTCCAATAATGTGAATACTGAAAAATCCACTGACTGGCAAGCATATTTATTCCTCTAAGATACAGGCCATATAGACTCAACAGAGAGGTGTGGCTCCAGGAAATGGACAAACTCCATTTGCAGCTGAAAAGGTGACAGGCATCTGAAGAGAGACAGAAGGAGAAGAAGGCTCATATTTCAGCACTTGTGTGGGTCTGAACAATAGCTGGTAGGAACAGGATGTGCCAAATCTACAGAGATACAGTTATTAAAGACTTGACACTTCAAGTGGAAACGTTGAGCAGTTGCTGACAGAGAGGCTCAGAAGTCTTTACAGTTGTAATAAAAGCTCTCATGAAAGAAAACAGCAATTCCAATTTTGGGTAGTATAGGATGCAGAAGAGGATCTGTGGATAATTTGGAAAAATGATGAAAGATAAAGGATCCAAACAGAATCAGAACATTGACATTTTCTGTAAAGATTCGTCAGTTCCCTGGTGGGGAGGAATAGGAAGGAAATGCCTGAACAATGCCGTACATTTTGTTAATGTTTTTAAAGGTGATTTAGCTATTTAGTTCATTTATGCATTCAACAACTATTAAATGCCCATTATGTGCCAGGATAAAATGAGACAGTGGATTAAACATGTTCTGTGTCCTCTGGGAGCTTGTAATCTAGAGGAAGATACTAACTAGTAAGCAGAAAGCTGCAGAAAAACTTAAGAACTGTCATTAGAGAGGGAGGGAGTGTCTTGGCGAAGAACCCCAGAGGAGCACCTCATCAAGGTGGGAAAGAAAGGAGGGCGAAAGAGCCAACAAAATTAAGCTTTCAAGGATGAGTAGGAGGTGTTCTGGAGAAGGGTAACTGGGGAGTTAGCATATATTATAAATGAGGTAACTCAAAATGGCTGGTGGGTTCATGATTTTGTACTAAGTGGCAACAAGATGAGATACCAGAAAGGTAAGCAGGGCTACAGGTCCTTATAAGTCATATTGAGGAATTTAGATTTGATTGGTTGATTGAGTGAGTGATTGATTGATTGATTGATTCATTCATTCATTCCACAAATAGTTTTTAGTTACTCTTATGGGACCCATATGCCAGGGGCTTGGGAAAATGTAAAGGTAAACATGTCTTTTACACTCACAGAACCTAATAGTCTATCCAGGGAAATACTGAAAAAGGCAGTTTCAATCAGGCATGAATAGTTCTATGATGATGAGGCAATGATGCTCACATGTTGGGCTGCCATACAAACATGCAGTAGAGATAGTTAATCTGATTTTGTTGGTGGATGTGGTTGTGGGGGTGGTGGCAGGGGAGATAAAGATGCTCCAGGAGATATGACGTTTAACCTAAAACCCAAAGAATTATTAGGAGTGAGGGAGAGACGATGGAGGTAGCAGTGTCGTAAGCAGAGGGAAGAGCCGGTGTAAAGAGCTCAAAGCAAGCAAGAACGTGCCTCCTCTGAAGATGTGAAAGCATTTCTGTATGGCTAATGAATAACTGGTTTGAAAGCATGTTAAGGAGTTTGGATATATCCTAACTGCATTGGCAGGAAACATTTAGAGCATTCAATAAAATAACTGGATATACAGTTATTATACAATATATACTATATTGTATAATAATATATTATACATATATATACAATAATATACAATAATATATTGTATAATAATACATATATAAAATAATATACATATATATTATACAATAATATCTATTGAAGAAATCAATAGATACCCTATATATTAGCAATAATCATTTAAAAATGTAATTGAGAAAAAATGCCAACAATAATATTGATAGTAATATCAAATACATATGAAGTCCAATTACTGGTGTGACTGGTGCCAAAGCCTTACTGTGAAGTGCTCTGCAGAATATAAATCTCCTAGTCTGGTGCTCTTCACTGCACTACACTGTTTCTACCAACTTCACCGTGCCATTCATATCTGCATTGGAATATTTTCCCTCCCAGATGGCTTCTCGGTCCACCTTCCCTCTGCTTACTGTGGGGGGACAGGCATTCAGCTCTGCACCTGCTCAGAGGCAGCTCGGTGATGTGCGGTCAGCAGCATCTCTGAGCACAGTACCTCGGGTTAGGGTCTGGGTCCTGTCCTGATGCCCTGTCCTGAATCTTGCTGGCTTTCTTTCCAGCATCTTCTTCTACCTGCCCTTATTCTTGCTTTTTATAGTTCTCTTCCGACTTAAAACCTCATTTGCGTCCCCATGCTCCTGGACATTTCCATTCTGCACCTACTATGTTGGCTAACATATTGACATTTTAAAATGCAATTTTATGAGTCTACGTACATGCATGTAAGTTTCCCACCATGCTGGCCTCAACAATGAACACATTTCCAACAGTAAAGGCAAGGTGCGTGGACAGCCCAGATGTTAGCTAGCTGAAGAAACTCTCTAAACCTTAGGTAAATGACCTAACATGCCACTTTGGAATTACCATGATGCCTTTGGGAAAGACATTTATCTGGCTATGTTTAATTTTCTAAGGCAATAGCTTCAAGTAAAAAAAAAAAAAAAAAAAAAAAACAGGGAGGATTTATTTGCGCAATACTTTCTGTGGTGATATTTTTATTTTGTATTAAACATACGCACTATATAAATTCAGTGCTTCCACGTTTTATCATAGTTTAGGTATATTTAAAATATCACATGCTATCAGCATAAGCGTGAAACTTGTTTACTGAATTTCTTCCTGAGCTGAGTCCAGACACTCCTTAACTTAGAAAAAGTCACACATACAGAATGAAGATAAAATGCCAACATCCAGAGCAAGGCGGGTAAATATTGTCAGGAGCACTGCCTGAATAGAGGAAAGAGCACCGGGCTTGGCGTAAGAAAAACTGGGTTTGCTACTCTGCTTTTCTCATTAGTAGCAGTGAGAACTCAGATAAAACTCACTTTTCTCATCCGAAATTAGGACGGTGGATCTTGCCTTACTCCCTTTTATTTGTTCACTTAAGAATTTATTACCAACATTTACTGAATGCCTACTATGGGGCAGGCATTTTGGTAGGTAAACACCCACAGTCTCTTGTCCTCACAAGTTGTTGTAAAAGTCAAATGAGATAATCATAGCAGGTGCTGCCATTCATCAAGTGCCTACCATGTGCCACGGGTCTTATATTATTATCTCTATCGTACTACCTTCCACAGACTTCCCTGTCCTCCTTGCTTACACCTTTTCCGGTAGTTCTTATCCCCTTTACATGGGAGGTAACTGATGCTCACTTGAGAAATTTGTCCAAAGCTGGATACCCATAAGGGGTCTGACTGGGATTTGAACCAAGGTAGATCTCCTTCAAATGATCCTGATTTTCCAATAAAGTCTATCAGTATGAAAGCACCATTTTACTTACTTTATTTTTATTCATACCCTTGTGCGATACTATAAAAACAGACCAAAACCAAAACCCAAACAGGAAGCGGGTTTAGTCATGTTACTATGGGAATTCTCATTATAATGCTTTCGATTCCTGGTTTTACAGTTTGAAATTTCCATTCCTTTTTCCCCTGTGGACACACATTGCTGCTGTTCCTTTTCCTGTCTACAGATTCTGGCGAGGCTTTTGGTAAGCACGGTATTTTAAAAAAATTGAGTAGTTTTGCTGGAGAATCACTGTGTCAAGAAGGTTGTGTACCTCCTTGATGATGAAAATGCCAATTTCTCATAAAAAGGCAAAACTTTCATTTCAAAAGGTTGAATATAATGTTACTTAACTAATTTCAAATGACTACTTTTAGGTCACTGCAAAAGTCTAAATATAAGAATAATCTCTGGGGTCTGTAACATTTTCATTTGATTCAAGAGTAGATAAATTTTAATTCATTTTAACCTCTTGCCTTTTGGTATTTGGCTCTTCTGACAGGAAGCATCTGTCTACTGTGAAGTTTGGTCTCAGCACGATAGCCTGCCTTACCCAGGAGTCTAGTTTTATATATCTTTGAAAGCTAAATAAGGTCCCAAGCTTTCTGACACAAAGTACATTTGCTATTTCAATAGCTATATTGAAACTTTAATTGAAATACAACATACATAGAAAATTACAAAAGTTGTAATTATGTTTTTACCAAATAGAACATTACTAGTACCTCAAAAGCCAAAAGCATACCATCTTTCAAGTATAGTGTGCCCCAAGCAAACCACTATTCTGATTTCTTTTACAGGAGATTAGAATTGTCTGTTTTTCAACTGTATGTGAAGGACAATAGAATCCTATAATATATACCTTTCTGTCTCTGACTTCACTCACTGAACGTATTTTGTGGGATTCACTCATATTGTTCTATATGGTAGAAGTTGTTCAACTTCCCTGCTGAATGATAGTCTATTGTGTGACTACACTGTAACTGATTTCACTAATATGTAGGCATTTTAGTAGTTTCTAGTTGGAGACTGTTAAAATTTCTGCTGCTTTGAGTATGCATCTATATGTCATTTGCATATATGTATGTACTTCTCAAGAGTATAGACCTAGAAATGAAATTGTTGGGTATCAGAGTATTAATATTTTCCCTTTCAGTTTTCCAGAGTGGTTGCATTAATTAAAAAGATCTCACCAGCGGGGGACCTGGGTGGCTCAGTCCCTTAAATGTCCGAATTCAGCTCAGGTTATGATCTTACCATTTGTGGGTTCGAGCCCTGAATTGAGCTCTCTGTTGTCAGCATGGAGCCTGCTTTTGGATCCTCTGTCTCCCTCTCTCTCTCAGAATTAAACAATCATTAAAGAAAAATGTCACCAGTGATATACAAGAATTCCTATTGTTCTACATCTCTACAGACTTTTTGATACTATCCATTCTCGAGGAGTATAGTGGTATATTATTGTGACTTTAACATTTTCTGAATGACTAATGAGCTTGAACACCCTTTCACATTTCTATTGGCTATTTCTATGTCCTCTTTTGTATGTGTTTTGTCGTAGGTAGAACATGTCTTCCTAAAGATCTATATCCAGTAATTAGGATATGTGGATATGTGGATATCCTAATTCCTGGAATCAATAAATAGGTTGCATGGTAAGGGGGACTTAGAGCTGCAGATAGAATGAAGTTTGCTAATCATTTGGTCTTAAAATCAGGGAGATTACCCTGGAATATCTAGGCTAGCCCAGTGTTATCACAAGAACCCTTAAAAGTGGAAGATGGACTCAAAAGAGAGAACCAGAGATGGCAGTGTGAGAAGGACTGACCTCAATGCTACTGGCTCTGAAGGTGTAGGAATGGGGCCCTGGGCCAAGGAATACAGGCAGCCTTTAGAAACTGGAAAGGCAAGGAAATGGATTTTGTCCTAGAACATCCACAAGGAATGCAGTCCTGTGAACACCTTAATTTCAGCACAGTTAGACCCATTTCTTACTTCTAAACCCGTTTCTCACTTCCAAGATAATAAATTGTATAGTTTTTATCCACTATTTTTGTGGCAACTTGTTACAACATAAGTAGGAAATTAAATCATATGTTGAGTCTTTTGCCTATATTTCTGTTGGGTCTTTTATTTGTAGAGGTTATTGACACGTTATGTATGTGAGTGCTTTGGTGTGTTTAGTATTTCTTACCTAGGTTTTTAAGAGAGAGTCACATAATTTTCTTTTCTTGCAATGTCCTCATCAAGTTTTAGTAATAAGGCTTTCCTGGCAAAATTAAAATCATTTTAGGATGTAGTCTCTCTTTTCTCATTCTCTCATAGAGTAAGTGTAAGATTACTGTCCTGTATTTCTTAAATGGTGGGATTTATCAATGAAGCCATATGGGCCTGGGGTTTACTTTCTGGCAAGATTTTTTAATTAAATGATTCCATATGTTTGGTAGATGTAAGATTGTTCGTATCTTCTATTTTCTTCTTATTTTAGCTTTGATAAGCCATATTTTTCAAGGAAAATCTCTTCTAAATTTTCAGATTTACTTGCATGAAGTTGCTTATTATATCTTCTTTTTTAAATGTTTGTAGGATCTGTACTGATGCCCCTTTTTCATTCTTGAATTTGGTAGTGCTTGCCTTCTCTCTCTCTTTTTCTCCCTCTCTCTTTTATCTTGATGAGTCTTGGTAGGAATATATTAATTTTAATTTTTTTAGGAGGAAAAACTTTTGGCTTTGTTGATTTTCTCTACTGTATGTGAAATTTCTATTTCATTAATTTCTGTCTTTAATATTTCTTTTCTTCTAATTTCTCTGCATCTAACTTGCTGTGTTTAAAAGTTCACTTAAATTACTTAGTATTTAAGTCTTATTATCTAGTATATATGAATTTTAATGCTAAACATATCCTTCTAATCGCTTCTGCTACAAATCACAAGTTTTGATATTTTTGTTTCATTCAGTTAAAAAATTTTCTAATTTCCTACTGACTTCTTTCAACCATGAATCAATTAGAAATAAAATACTTAATTTTCAAGTGTTTGAGAAATTTTTAGTTATCTTTTATTATTGATTTCTTTTTTTAAGTTTATTTATTTATTTTGAGAGAGAGAGAGATAGAGTGCACATATGAGTGGGGAAAGGGCAGAGAGACGGAGAATCCCAAGCAGGCTCTGTCCTGTTGGCATGGAGCCTGATGTGGGGATTTATCTCACAAACCTTGAGATCACGACCTGAGCTGAAATCAAGAGGTAGACACTTTTGTTATTGATTTCTAATTAATTCCACTATAGTCAGAGCACACACGCTCTTTGATTTCAGTTCTTTGAAATGTGTTAGGATATGCTTTGTCGCTAAGCATATTGGCTTGGCTTATTATTGGTGAATGTTTATTTTATATAAAAAATATATGCACTTTATAGTTATTATGAACAGTGTTCTACATATGTCAAATAGGCCTAGTTTGTTAATCGTGTTGTTCAAATAGTCTGTGTCTCTATAGTCTTTCCACATCTACTTGTTTAGATATTGAAAGAGGTGTGTTAAAATCTACTATGATAATGTATCTATCTAGTTCTTTTCATTTTGTCAGTTTTAGCTTTTTGAGATTATTTTATTAAGTATGTACAATTATAGAGTTATATTATTTCATTGGGGTTTGACCTTTTTAACATTACCAAATTCCTTCTTTATTTTAGCAATCCTTACTTTAAATCTACTGTGTCTGCTATTAATTTCACTCTGGTAGCTTTCTTTGCTTAGTTTTTGCCTGGTATATTGGGTACTCCTTGTGCATGGCCGCACGTTCTCTTGGCCTTACATCTGATTCCAGAAGTAACTGTACAGAAATAAAATTTAAAAAATTCTTTCTAATATAAATATTTGAATCAGATCAACTGGTCTCATGTACTAGGAAAACATTGTTAGACTAATTAATACCAGTATATATCGTAGTGAAGTTACTAAACCTGAAGGCTAAAAAAATAAATAAATAAATTGGGCATTGGCATTAAGACAAAACTCAAGTCACGTACAATGGGGAAAATAGCAGATTGATATTAGATTTTTTCCCCATTTACAATCAATGCTAAAAAACAGCATGTTGTATTCTAGGGGAATGTGTACTCCCAAGATTTTCACATAAGCAAGTTGTCCTTTGTTTGAAGCATAATGAACAAACATGTTTGTGTTCATGAACTATAGGAATCCAGAACTGATGAAACAAATAACCCAAATTTAACTGGATTGACATAATCCAAAAATTTAAATTTTGAAATGATGAAAATGTAATTAAAAAATACTAGTGATAAGCATTTAATCCACCTAAATATAGAACTAAAATTTGAAATCTGCCTCAGTTAATGGAATGTGAATGCTATAAACCTGAACAACATACAAACGAAATGATCAGAAGGGGGAAGAAGTTTAAGTGTGTCAATCCCATGCTACCAATTGGTAGGTTTTGATGATTAAACAATTTTTTTTCATCATTCTTTACCTTATCACTTGACTTTTCCTTTTTCTGTGATGAACATGTACCGTTTTTACAAAATCTATAAAGTCATTTTTCTTAAAAAAAGAAAAAAAACTAAAAGGAGAGAGCAATAGAGCCATCTTTAGCTAGATGAATTTTTCTCACCTTTTTCTAAATTACCTTTCGGAAGAAACTTTATATTTTATCTTAAAAGACACTACAGATTGAATTATTCTTTGTTATGGTGAGCCTAATGCGATCAATTTTTATTTGGGTATCACTAATGAAGAGTGAGTCCTTTTTCTCTGCGATTCCTAGCATTCTCTATCATTCAGGATAACCTTTCATATCCCAGTCTTCCCTGTTTTAAGTCAAGTCTGTCATCTCTTCTTCTTAGATCTATGAACAGACAGTGTCACCCAAAAGGACACTCTCTGAGGAGCAGGATGGCGGTGGGGTGCTATAGGTTTGAAAGCTCGTCAGATTGACAGCCATTCTGCTGTGTTCTACAATAGAGTGAAAAAATTAAAATGCAGAGTGGCTTATTTTAGGATCAAGGTTGAAGAGGACAGAAAAACTTGGCTCACAATTATTGAGCACCTGATGCATGCTGGGCATGGTCAGAGCAAGCCTGTGAGTTAGCTGTTCCCGCTCTCATTGTATACAGAAAGAAACAGAAACTTGGGGAGGCTATATGAATTGCCTGTGGTCACGTGGCTATCAGAGAAAGCCCGTGTTCCTCTGTGCCCTTCGTTCTCTTTCTATTGCTGTGGTGGAAATGATCCCATTTGCTTTTTAAAAATTTTACAGTTTTGTTTACTGCACTTAAAAGAAAATCTCAAAGTTTTACCTTTGATACAGATAGTAAATTTTTACTCTGAGTTGTTTTATTTAAATAATTTCTACAAGGACAATAGGAGACGATTCCACCCAGAATAAAAATTTCTTGGTGAACCAAGATCAGGTCTACAAAGAGTTAATTGTTCTAGTTCTAATTAAGTGTAGTCTTCTTAAAAAAAAAAAAAAGCCTGCTTTATCCTGGCAAGAAGCCTTGAAAAAAGGGACGATCTGTCACAGACTCACAGAACACAGTAATTAAGGGCTGAAACGCTTCCCAATCAGAGAACAGGAAGAGCTCACTGAGTTAACTGTTTAAACAGCACCCCTTGTGAAATGGCATTGCCTCTGTATGTTTTTAGATTGAATTGATTTAATTTCTTACTGTTTGCTTCTAAGTAGGAATTAGAGCCTCCATTAGGAATCGCTAACGGTGCTCGTTCTGGACTGTCTTAGCCTAGGACAGAAGAGAGAAGGACTAAAATGCAGCGTGCGTGTTGTGTACGCTGCAGCCAGAGCCCAGTGACAGGGCCAATGTTTGCAGCAGGCAGGAATAGTGAACAATTAATGGACCCACATTGTGTTTACATGTCTCGTTTTGAAACCAATCATTTATATGCTCTAGTAAGACGTTATGCTTTCACAAAAGCATTAAAATTCACAACTAAATGAAAATGTGTGTATTGTTCCAAAAGTATGCTTAAATTTCAAATGTTTCATTTCACAGCAGAGCCCTAGTCAGTCAACACATTCATGTAGTGACACCTGTAACTCACACATGGTGGTTTAATTGAGTAACAGTTGATTTCCTTTCATAATAAAACAATCACCTGAATCCTGCTACATGGATTGGTCCATTGTTCTTCCTTGCTGTCACTGTTAACCTGTATTTAGGCTTCACCCAGGACATCTACTCTACTTATAAAGAACAGCAAATGAGCAGAAATGTTGAAATTATCATTTTCCTCTCGGAACCAAGGACACGAGGGTTGCCATTTTCCTCAACTCACTGGTAATTTGTTTTTATATGCACATCACACAAGCAGTTGTTGCTTGTATTAAGGGACAGATTTGGTAAATCCTGTTTAGGTCTAATGTGGCTTGTGAACAAAAATATGTTATTCACTTTTTAAAAGCAATTAACTATTTCAGCTACCTGATAAAAATAATAGCTAATACTTGTTGCGATTCTATTTTTTATCAGATACTAAGACCTTTTGTGCATTGCTTTTTAAAAAACATTTTCAATAACCCTATGAAGAAAGTATTATAACTATTCCTGTTTTACATGTGGGGGATCTGAGATTGGGATAAATCACCTGCCCAAGGTCACATAGGCCAGGGTTCCTCACCTACTAGCTTAACCACAAAGGCTTGATGGCAGTACCACTGTCCTCTTCAGAGATACGAATGGCATATCCTCTTAGTTTGTGCACCAGAAGACTATCTAATGATGAGAAAGGATTACAGAATTAGAATTATCTAAAAGAATTAGAGAATCCGTTAAGAGTTTAACATTATGTCCTGATAGTGGCAGATTAACTAGGAGGATATGACTCACATCTATTTGTGCTAGCAAAATTCTGAATCCTTTAAATCAGTGAAATGAGAGAAAGATGCTTTGGGTTCTCAAATTCTTGCCCTTCTCATTTCCAGCCACTGGGATGTTTTGTGCAAGCAGAGAGGCCGGAAGAGTCAACCATTTATGAGACCAGATGGATATCCTCTGTCTCCATTTCATTCCCTCTTTGTTCTGCTACCCTGTCCAAAGTAATTAAAAATCTCCCCATCTAACTATGGGTTTACTAACTCATGCAATCCATTTTCCATTAGGAAAAAAAAAAAGTTTCTTACACTGGAGAAATTGTGACAGTCAATGGATCAAGACCATGAACCATTTTATACTTCTTAGTAGGATCCAAGCAAACTCTTTGGAGAAACTCTGGCCTCTGGCACACTATTTTCACAGCCATAAGAGTTTAGATTCCTGTGATCTCAGTGGTATTTAACAATAAATCCTGAACTACATGGTTAGCAAAAGCAAAGGGAAAATGGATGTCAAGTCCATTAATCACTGATGAAAAAAATTTTCTGGGTTGGAATGTCAACCAGGCATTAGCTGTGCCTTGCACTATAAAATCTATTCAAATGACCTCCTGATTAGGTCAGCTTGTCCTTTTGCCTTGAGATATTTTAAAAACAGAAACTGGCAGTTAGGGCTATAATCCTCATGATACTTCAGGCTGTACAGAGTAGATATTTGGTCATAAGGACAATCATAAGCAACTCCTCTAGCATTTCGCTCGTAGCTGTCAGCTTGACCAAATCGCAAACAAAATCGATATCAAACTGCATGTTCTGTAAAGTAAATATGTCCATTAGATGAGAACTGTTTCGAGGTAATTCAAAATACTCTGAAAATACACATTTGTAACTGAAGGATTTATTTAAGATTGATTTGGGGAAAACTAAAAGTAAGCAAAACAATGTTTACTTCTTACCTTCTAGGTTAAAGGAAGCACTAAGGAAAAAAAAAATCTGAATTGTACCTATCAACACTGATCTGGTAGAGAATCTGACGTTGGCATTTGTGACTATATCAGGGAGTGATACTAACCACTAACCATTTGCAAGTTGCAAATGCCCATTTATAAATTCCTGGTGTAAATGTACAGCCGCGCAATCAAGTGCATTTACAACCTGTGAATCACTAAAGACTTGGGAGGCAGCCCCTCATCCCTGGCAGATGCTATCCACATTCCTCAGCTCTCCTGGTGGCGTTCAGAAACACAGGCTGCTTCTGGAGAAAAGGAGAATAAAGACTCCAAAAGGCTCAGATTAGAGCAGCTTTGAAATGGAATGCATTTTAAAAATGTGCTTTAGTGCTGCTGTAAAATGATGCTATTGTTGTGTTTGTCATACTTCTGTTAAAAATGAGGCCATTTATATAGCGTTAGACACAGTGAGGCGGGAGGGAGAATTGGGAGATGCTGGAATGTTTGATGATATTCTTTCCCTTCCTGGGCATCGGGAAATTCTGCAGTTGTCATTCACATCAGCAGAATGTAGAGCATTAGCTGAGCAATGCCAGGATGCCCTCCGGGATGAACCAAGGCCACTTTGCCAATCATGTTAACCTTTTGAGTGCCACATTGCTAAAGGATTTGGTGTGCATGGAAGAGATAGGAGTTTGGTGGGAAGTATGATTCTACAACACAAAATGGGTAAATCTGAAGGATAGGAATATCATAATGTTGGGGGACAGCTTCTGTGGTCTAGCAATTCCGGTACCCAGAGGGGCATCCAGTTTACTTCCTGCTTTGTATATTCCAGTGGGAAAATGAGTCTGCCCACCTCCCCACCATGCCCAACCCTCTCCTCCTCCTCCACACTCCTGTACATGCTCTCTTGGAAGAAAATTTGGGGAGACAGAGAACGCCACAGCCAACCTATTCTGATTTGTGCATCCAGTGAATGTAGTTTCACTGCTCACCTTAAGACCCATCTCTTTCAGAATGTTTTTTTTTAACTCTTAGGTTTATATGATGCACGTCCTTGAACTCTAAGTTTGAAAATGGATATAGTATTTATGAGTTTATTTTGCGTGACCTATGATTTGCTTGTACTTTAAAAAAAAATATATCAGGCATCTCCAGTGAACCAAGAGCTTTGTGTGGGGTGCAGGGTGAGCACAGTACGATTTCTGCCTTCCAGGATCTTACACTGCAGCATCGCAGTTAGCATATTTGTTTGCAAAGCAATATGTACAATTCTTCCTTCCCTTTCCCCCAAATTAGTAGAACGATATGTAGAACATTCCATTCTCCAGCCCAAAGATCATACATAGAAGTATGTAAAAAATAATATTTTGATTAGGAATTGGGAACAGAAAGTCCTTTCTGCAAAAAATAGCTCATGATTGAACAAAGGCTTCTTCTGTTTATCTTGAGAAAATTCATATTTAAACAATCCAACCTCCTCACCTTATGCATTCTTTCTGCTTTCTTAATTTCCAACTGTTCAGCTCATAGGCCTTTTCACTTATTTGTCAAGTTTTCATGAATCTTTTTCTTGTTCCCCAAATCAACAACCGCCGCCCCCCCCCCCCATCTAATGGAGGAAAAAGATATCAACAGAAAGTTGTGACACTAACTCGTTTCTATCAGAAAATTAGGAAGAAAGTGCAGTAGGGGCAAAGAACAGCCACAGTGGCTTGGTGAGGAAGTGAGCTGTATCTTTTTGGAGGAGGTGATATGAGTTTTCCAGTGTTAAGGGAAGTATAACTTAAGCAACAGGAGTAGCATATACAAAGACACAGAAGTGAGAACAGTCTTCCAAGGTTGGGGAAATGTGGTTAATGAGAGGCTTCTTGAGAATCAGGCTACAATGAAGTAAAAGAGGTGGGAAAGTAGGTAAGAATGTGAACCGAAGAGTCTTATAAGGTAGATAAATGAGTCTGGATGGTCCTTTTGGCAAGAGGGAGTGGGTGTTATATGGAAACCAACTTGACAATAAACTATTTAAGAAAAAAAAAGGGAAAAAATGAAATAAAAAGAGATGCCATCTTTGTGATGCTTGGCAAGTGAGGGATGGCCAGCTGTGACTCCATGAGGATAAGCTAGAGAAGAGATGCCCAGATCCTAAGCCCGACAGTGGTGGTGAGGCTGCCGAAGGGGAAATACATTGGAGAGGCTGTCAGTAAATATAATAAATAGAAGAAGTGGTGACTAATTTGATATGAGATGAGGTAGAGAGAGAAGACATGAATGACTCTAGATTTATCAGGTTACTCAACTGATGGTTGGTGGCACAAGGCAAAAGAACAAAACAAAACAGACAAAAACACCATGGCTGTTAAAGGAGCATGTGATGGGGACAAGGCAATGAGCTTGGTTTGGGATATGTTGGGTTCTGGGTGTCTGGTGGGGTCTCTGAATATCTGCCTAAACTAAACTTTAATGTTTACTTATTTATTATTTTGAGAGAGAGAGCGTGAGCAGGGGAGGGGCAGAGAGAGAAGAGAGAGAATTCCAAGCCCTGATGCAGGGCTTGATCTTACGAACCATGAGATCTTGACCTCAGCTGAAACCAAGAGTCAGACGCTTAACCAACTGAGCCACTCAGGATCCCTGACTCAACTAACCTTTGAACAGAGAGTCTGTCACTACATGAACACACAATGCCAGTCAGTTTGGAGCTCTCCTGCTTTCTGGGTGCTTCTCTGTAGACCTGGTAGCAAGATAAGGGAGAAGTAGAGAAGCACCACATGAGGGAAGAGAGAAGAGGCTGACCGTAGACTCTTTTTACTCTCAAACTGCATTCTCAGTAAGAGACGTGAAAAACCAAAACTCCAAACTGAGCTTAAAGCATCCAAGAGTAGACAAGATGAGATAATTTAATTACAAATATGGCTGAGTTTTTCTATTTCATTGACTTTGGGACTTTTTGTTGGCTAAGAGAATAACTGGAAAGTCATCCAATGGCAGGGAAAGAACTAGTGACACAGAGGAAAGTTGAAGTGACAGTGGGTGACAAAAATAAAGTGCACTGTAATCACCATCCCCAAGTCAGGAGTCAACACAGAGGAAGAAGAGAAGGTCTTACACTGAAGCTTGAGTAACCCCAACATCTAAAGAGCTGGCAGAAGAAGAGCCACCTTTGGAGGAGAAATTGCTGGCAAATTTCTACTTTGTTATGGACTGAAACCTCATAACAATGGCTTTTTATCACCCATCATCTTTTCAGATAAGTAAACTGAAACGTATAGAGGGAAATATTAGCCCTGAGGTGATATTACTAGTATATGGCAGAGCTAGGACCCAAAACCTGATGTGATTGATCTCAAAGCCACCGTGCTATCTATTCCCTAAAGCTTCAAAATATCACCACTTTAGAATTACAAGGAAAATATAAATAAAGGACTGAGCAATGCTAGAAACAGTAACATAATGTTGAACCTTTCAAAGGCAAGGATGGTAAGAATGTAATGCTGAGTCAAAGTATTGCAAATAAAATTGGCATATGATTCAAGATACTGTAACTCTTCAATACCGAACTGTAAACCCTAATAACACATGTGACTTCTCTCTGATGTTTCCCACAACGTAGACTGACATTCAGCTCAATCCAGCCATTGAGGTCAGCTGGAGATCCTGACCCACATTAGTGACCTGCTGTCCCTGCAGTGGCCCTGTGTCTGGACGAGACCCAAGAAGACCCCGTTCATCGTTTCTCTCTGCACCTACATCTCCTTTGTAGGTTTGTTTTTGTATTTGTTTCGGTTGTGACTCATAGTAGAAAGCCCTCATAAAAATAATTTTACATTTGGGCTTCAATTATGTACTGAATGAAGACCTTTAGCAATGTATTCATTAAAAAAAAAACCAAAAAAAAAACCCAAACCTGGTTTTTATGGGTTACTTTGCCTATTTAAAAACCTGTTTATAGGGGCACCTGGGTGGCTTAGTCGGTTAAGCCTCCGACTTCAGCTTAGGTCATGATCTTGCAGTTCGTGAGTTCAAGCCCCACATTGGGCTCTGTGCTGACAGCTCAGAGCCTGGAGCCTGCTTCAGATTCTTTGTCTCCCTCTCTCTCTACCCCTCCCCTGCTCACACTCTGTGTCTCTCTCAAAAAAAAAAAAAAAAAAAAGAATTTAAAAACCTATTTATAAGTGAAGCCCTAAATTGATTTGAGAAGCATAAGATTCACTTATCATTTTAGTTTTCACAAATAATGACATGTAATAAGAATGAGGACACACTCCTAACTGAAATGAGCACTAGTGAGATAGATTCTGGTTTGGGAGCAGGAGACCCCCACAAGGCCTCAGCAGTGGGAGCGAGACATTGCTACTGAAGGCTGTCGTGCAGTTAGCAGTGATTTCTTTTTTCTTCTTAAAGACTTTCTTTCTGCTTGACCCAGTCTTCATGTAAGTTTTAATTTTGGAATTTTTTTTTCTGATAGAAGCATCATATAGAACAACAAAAATAAGGTTCACTTGTTCTTTTTGAAGGAAGGCAGATTACTGAAGTAAGAGAGGCCAGCCATGGCCCCAAACTGCAAAATTTGTACAGTTCAACTGGAAATAAAAGTCTATGGCATCCTGTTCTCCAGTCTTACACATCCATCCTTTCTGCTTTTGCAACCTGGCAAATGTCATCTTATTCTAAAGAGTGCCTTACGAGGGGCGCCTGTGTGGCTCAGGCAGTTGAGCGTCCAACTCCTGATTTTGGCTCAGGTCATGGTCCCAGGGTTGTGGGATTGAGTGTGGAGCCTGCTTGGGATTCTCTCTCCTATCTCTCTCTCTCTCTCTCTCTCTGTAGTAAAAATAAAATGAAATAAAAAAATAAAGAGGGCCATATTGATAGTGCAATTTTCCAGTAAATTGAAATCTTCCCTCTCTCTTTTAATCTTTTATCTCTCTCTCCCCTGCTCTTTCTCTCCTTCTCACTTCTCTCAGACACACACAAACACACACACACAGACACACACAACTGTATTACTAGTATAGTAAGGCTGCTTTCCCTGCCATTTGCTCCAGGTATGGATCTGACCATTGAAGGAAGGACTCTGTCCTGACCCTAGTGAAACTTGTTATTTGATTTCTTAAATTAATTTTTTATTTGTAATCTCAGGTTTTGTTGACCTTGGAGAACTCTCTGAAAGAGCAATCTGAGAACCGATTTCAGTGTGTAGACAGGCCTATGGAGAATAAAAAATAATAGTGTAGTCTGATAGGTCAAATTTTAGATTCATATTTCAAAGGTCAGAAGTGCAAATTCCATTAAAGTTGTACTTATGATAAAATTTCCTTTAAACCATTTTTTTATCTTTAGTCTGAAAATCTAGAAGATGATCTATGATCCAGAATATTTCCTACCTTGGGAAAAAAAGCTGAGTTGTAAAAATAAATATAATGATTATGGCTAAAAATAAGATCTTATTAAACTGAGCCTTCGTTGAGTTCAATATGAAACAAGGGTTCAGAGGTGAATGGACAAATTTGCAATTGAAAGTGCTCCTTTGGAAAAAAATTAGGACCCTAATGTCACCAACAGAATTTCTGCTACATTCTTGATGTGACAGACCGGTCCCATTTCACACAAACTCTGGGATGTGGGTATGAGTTGGCTCAGGGAGTCTTGGGTGTGGAATAATTGCTATGTTAGTTTCTAACAATTCAGTCCATAGCATTGTGCCCCTGCCCTCCCAAATCCAAGTCCTTCTCACATACAAAATACATTCATTCCCTCCCAACAGCCCCCGGTGTTGCAACTTATCCCAGCATCAACTTGAAAGTCTAAAGTCTAAAGTCTCATGTAAATATCATCTAAGACAGACATGGCTGAGACATGTGGTATGATTCATCCCGAGGCAGAATTTCTCTCCAGCTGTGAGCCTGTGAAACCAGACAAGTTGTGTGCTTCCAAAATACAATGGTGGGACAAGCAGAAAATGTAGATTGCCGTTCCAAAGGGAGATGTTGGAAAGAAGAAAGGGGTGACAGGTCCCAAGCAAGTCCAAGATCCAGGAAGGCAAATTCCAGCAAATCTTATAGTTTGAGAATAATCCGCTTTGGCTCAACCTCTCATTTTCTGGGCCTACTGTGGAGGCAACTTCACTCCCACAACCCTGGCTTTCAGCTTTGTGAGGTACCACCCCTGGGGCACTGGATCAGGAGAACCATGGCCCCAGAAACAGAAGAGGCCCCCTATCTTTGGAAACCCAGGAGGAACCAGCCCTGGCGTCTGGGACCATGATGGGAGAAGCAATGTTACAACATCTGAATCCCTTTCAGGGTTCCTTCCTCCCTTCCTTAAGGAGTAGTGCTCATTCACAGCTGGATAGCTTTATGGTCCTGTCTTGTCAGCTCCAAGTCTGGCAGCCTTCCCTCTTTCTGTCCTGCTTTCTCTGTCTCTCTTCATTCAAAATGGCAGTGTCTTTGCTGGTATAATCCTATTTTCTTTTTATTGAGCCAGGCTGTTGGTGTTATGTTCTGAACATGCTTTTTTTTTTTTTTTTTTTTTTTTGCCATATAGACAGGCTGAGAATTTTCTAAACCTTTAAGCTCCTTTTTGCTTAACACTTCCTTCTTCACTTCCTCTTCATTTCTCTCTTCTCACATTTTGCTTTAAGGAGTCAAGAGGCTCCAAGTTGCTCCTTCAACACTCTGCTTAGAAATCTCCAAAACTAAATATCCAATTTCACTACTTTCAAGTTCTACCTTCTGCAAAGTAGTAGACTGCACTTTATAACAAAGACTGCCTTTCCTCTGGTTTCCAATAACACGTTCCTCATTTCCATCTGAGACCTCACCAAAATTGATCTTAATTGTCCATATCTCTGGCAAGCACCCATTACCCAGTTCCAAAGCTGCTTCCACATGTCTTGGCGTTTCTCACAACAGCATGCTGCTTCCTGGTACCAAGTCAATTTCAGCCTCATCTAAACTTGATTACCTTTCAAAGAATCATCTCCAAATATATCAAATTAGGGGTTAGGACTTCAACATATGAACTTGGGGTGGTGGAGGAACCTGGTTCAGTGCTTAGCGATAGGGAAAAGGAAGGGAAAGAAGTACTTTTTCCTTTGGCTGTGACTTCCCTGCCTCAGCTCTAGTTGGCTCACGTATCTGTGGATGAGGAAGAGCTTTGGGAGATTCCTGTGTTCACCTGTCTCCACTCCTAGTCCTACAAACACAGGCTTTGTTAATTCTATCATGCTGTGGTCTCGAACAAATTATCAAATGTGCCTGAAGCACGGTTTTCAGGTTTTCTTGTGGCTGAGTGAATAATGTCAAAGGCCAGGCAGATAATAAAATGTGGATAGAACTAGACCATAAAGGTCTGTGGCAAGCCCAATAGTGCATGCCCCAAGGAAGCCTATTCAAGTGGTGTCAGTTCATTTTAAATGTCAGAAGCCAAATCTAACATGCCAGGCAAGAATTGGCCACACCTGGACTAGATGTTCTCTAAATTTTAATCTTCAAGACTGAACTGTGTGAATTAGCTACAGATACTGAATGCATTTCCTCCTACTCTTCTCATTCTCTAAGACTCAGTGAGAATCAGGAAGCCTGTCCCATTTTGCTTCATTTAAAAATATTTATTTAAGATTCTCTGCAGTTGTGGTCAATGAGATGCGATTCTTTTCTCCCATAGAATCTTCCTTGAGATAGTAAGACCAGATGGGGCAGGTCAGATTTGGGAATATGATAAGTCAAAAACACCCACCATGGGGTGCCTTGGTGGCTCAGTCGGTTAAGAGTCTGACTCTTGATTTTGGCTCAGGTCATGATCTCACAGTTGGTGAGTTCGAGTCCCACATTGGGTGCTACACTGACAGCAAGGAGCCTACTTGGGATTCTCTTTCTCTTTCTCTCTGCCCCTCCCCACACACTCTCTCTCAAAAATAAATAAATAAACATTTTTTAAAAAGCACCCACTGAGGTATTCAACTGTAATGAGGTCTTGGCATTTTAAATATCTGTTATTACAGTTAACTAGCTGGCTCTAGGTCTTCTGGAATACTATCTTTTCTTGTTCTCTAATTAGGAAAGGGTAACCACTTCTGCTACCGTCATTTGTTTCCTTTGTAGGAGAATCTTCATGTGGAGTGGAAAGGGAAACCATCTGAAGGTCATTTGTATATCCTAAACTATCAGACATTATTGAAGATCAAAGGACCAGATTATTGATGTCCAAATTGATAGGCTTTCTTGGAATCATGATTCCAGAGCCACTCAAGTGATAAAATCAAAAGGGTATTTAATACTGCATATAAACATTTTATACAGAATCAGATGATTGCATGAAATGTAGGCTCATCGTCTCTTTAAAAGGTCATGAGATGATTTCATAAGTTCTCAGGTCACCTTCTGAGATTTTATCTGTAGTTAAATCTGTTAGTTGGGTATTTTTATGCCACATATAAACCTAAAACCTGGTGTAATTTGGTTTCAAATAAATGGCATGGGGGTGGGGGGTGAAGGTGACTGGATCCAACAAGAAATTCTGTTGGCATCTCGAGTGACCTCCTGGGGGCAGGATTGTGCTTCTCAGTCCTTTGGTTCCCTTGGATTTGGTGATAATTTAGTGATGACCCTACAGTTTTGTTTTGTTTTGTTTTGTTTTGTTTTGTTTTGTTTTGTTTCCAGGCGATAGAGGAACTCAATAGGAAGGATACACTTAAGAAAATGAGATCTAGATCTTAGGCTCTGAATCATATTCCTTAACCAGGGATCTGCTGGACCTCAGCTCCCTGCATCCCTTCTCTGGTTCAGGCATCCATGGGGAGTTCTTAAGAGGATTGGGTGACAATTATTGTCAGATTTGCTACTTCATCTCCTCACTGCTCCCCTCTGGCATACCAGCCCGTCATTCTGTGGCTCACCAGCTATCACAAGGCCTTTAGCCCTCTGGTTGTGGCTGTGAGTTGCCTGTGGCTTTGTGAAGTCCCTGACTACCAGGGGTTTACTACTTTCAATTCCAATTATTACCTCCTGAAGGGAGAAAAGGCTCCTTTTCCCTTTAGTGTTTATCATTTCGTAGGCCACAGTATAGACAGGCCTTGCTCACTGAGTTCTAGTCACTGGCCCTACTCAAGTATTTTTCATTTTAGTTGAACTTTGGCACAATTTCCCTTCATTGAACTTGGGAGACAAATAAAAGGGGTTTTGTATAGTACTACACACAAATCTCCTCCCAACCAGTGTCCCCTTACACAGGTCCTTGTGTGAGGGAGTGGAGTCGAGTGGAGAAATCTCAGTCTTTCCTCCCTCGAGTTGATTTATGGAGTGGTCCAGCCTCCCCACTCCCTTTTCCCCCTTCCCTTTCCTTTCTTTCCTCCTCTTCCCCTCCTTTCTTGTTTCCTTCCTCCCTTCACTTCTCTCATCCTTCCTTCTCGATTGCTAACGGATGTGTGGCCAGACCTTGGGGAAAAGACTGAGAACTGGCTCCTTGTTTGGGGGGAAGGTGAGGTGAGCAAAGACCAGGAAGCTGCAAGAAGCGCTTGCAGACATTTACTTCTCCAGGCTGCCTCCGGAGAGGGGTTCACTAATCTCCCCAAGGCAGGGCCGCTAACATTTGGCTGCATCCCTTGCTGCCGGGGACACCGGAGGCTTGGATGCAGTGTTCAGACTGCCAGACATGATACTTTAGGGGCATAAACTTGAGAGGAGAGGCATCAGTAAGAGAGGGGACTGGGGTAAGAATTGTTTTGATGATGATGACTTTTTTCTACTGCAAATAACCCAGAATGCGGTCTGTAATATGAGATGAAGAACTAAGGACAAAATGTGAGCCCTGTTTAATTTACCTGTTTGTCTTTGTGGGGACTCAATCTTGTCTGTTTCTCCAGGTTAGAATTTTTTTTTCTAAGGGAGGTGAGTGACATGCTTAAGGTCAGAGGTAATCCAAATACATTCTGGAACCCCATGTGCTCCAATCTGGATATGTTGTCTCAGGCAGAGAACCACAACCTAGAAACCCAAACTGTACATCCTTCAAATCTTTTGTCAGTCCTTCCAGGAAATGACAAAGAGGAAAGTGTATTCTTAATAAATAGCTAAACTCATCTTTTCTCTCCATTGCTTCCTTCCTTAGCACATTGACATAGAACGATTTGAGTCCCCGGAGTACTATTTTCTAATTAAAACATATATGTCTAATGAGTTTCCAGAATAATAAAGCATTTATAATACTCTAATGAAAGGCATTCTTTTCATCTTTATTTACTTAGCAGCATAATCAAGACCAACTTAGAAAGGTTAGCTGTGGTCAAAAGAAATTTATGAAGAGTGGCTATTAAGAGATAGAGCACATGTATGCAGACTGTGTTTAATAATGGTAAGTAGGACGTGTTTATTAAAATGATGCAGGGATTTTATCCCTTCATTCTTGATGTCTCTTAGTACCTGACATTATACTGCTACGGTTTCCATGGAAACAGCACACACTCTTCCTTTCAGCTGTCCTGAAGTTCAAGCCCTGCTGTTGCAATAGAAATTCTCAGGAACACCTCCACTTTTATTAAAAACAAAAATACCAAGTCTATGCAAAAAGTAAAAGCAAAAAGAGAGGGCAAAAAAAAAAAATCCATTGACTATATTGCAGAAAAGAAACGAGAATGTGCAATATTTTCATTAAGAGGGAATCAAGAAACAGTTTACTATGCTGGAGGTTGAGAGTGTCTGTCATTTCCTTCCCCTAAATTACCTTAGAATTGATCCTCTGGAGCCTGCCTTAACATCTGCACCTTTCATTTCTAATTCAATATATTGTACTATTTTTAGTTTTCTGGAAGTATCTCTTTTACTGATATAAGAAGTCATTTCTCTATGACTCACAAAAAATGTTGACTTCTGTCTATAAATTGTGACTTTTTAATAAAGAGAGGTGACATTTAGGATACAATTGCTGGAATAAGACATTTCGTGTATGTTCGCCGCGAGGTGGGTCTCCTGTCCATAGTAGCCTTTTGTTTGGTTTATTAGCTAAGATGCTTTGGGTTGCAAGTAACAAAAGGCTTAACTTTGATTGTTCTGTGTAAGAAAGTGGATTCGTTGGCTTATGCTACCAAAGCGTCCAGAGGCATGATTTGATCTGGGTTCTGGGTCTGGTCCTCTGAGTGCTGATACAGTCCTCAGGCCGGCCATGCCACTGTGGCAAAATGCCTGCAGCAGTTCCCCAGATCACAGCAGCCTGCCTACAAGAGCCAGAAAATGAGGACATCTCTTTAGGATCCCCTGTAAAATAGCTTCTTTAGACCTATAATTCTGATGGGGTCAAGGACACACTTCTGAGTCAATAACTGGGCAAGACAGAGGCTTATGTTAACTGTCCTTGGGCATGATACACATGTTCCATTCCCAGGCTATAAGGGCTGCATGGCAGAGGTATGGATGTCAATGTAAAACTTGGGGGAATTACTGACAGAAGAATGGATAGATGCTGGGGACGCTGCCACTGTCCGCAAATATTTGGAAGAGAGATGTTGCTTCGGTGCAATCTGACCTGCTCTCCTACTCCTCATTTAACCTTCCCAGTTTATTCTGATTTAATATGGCCACCTGCCTTCCCAATCACATTATCTTATATTACTCTACATATTTTTTTCTTGCACAGTACCTAAGTCTTTTACCATGCCATAAAATTAATGTTTATGGTGCTTATTGTTACCATGTTTGTTGTTTATTATGTTCAATGGTGCATCCGAAGCACTTAGTGAATGTCTGGCTTTATATATATTTGTCGAATAAATGAATGAATTGGATAAATGAATAATTTAATCTAGAAGATACTTTCTGGCCATTTATTAAGTCCATTTGATTGCTCTGATTTTTGACAATTGGAGATAGTGTCCACATCCCTATTTCTTTTTTTTTTTTTTTAATGTTTTATTTATTTCTGAGAAAGAGAGAGAGACAGCATGAACAGGGGAGGGTCAGAGAGAGAGGGAGACACAGAATCTGAAACAGGCTCCAGGCTCTGAGCTGGCTGTCAGCACAGAGCCTGATGTGGGGCTTGAACCCACAAACCGTGAGGTCATGACCTGAGCTGAAGTGGGACACTTAACTGACCAAGCCAGCCAGGCGCCCCAACACATCCCTATTTCTAAGAGATCATTCCCCAGGGATTTTTGTTCTTGCATGTTGTTGGTTGTGCCTCTGTAAGCATGTGGCAGGAACACCAGCCTGACTTGGACACTCTGAGAGAGATTTGTTTCAGAAACCCCTTGACTTAGGTGAGAATCAGAATGATGGAGTATATGAAAGGCTTGGTTCTGTTGTAAAAACTGTATATCTCTGCTTCACGCAGCCAAGTTTATTCTGGGCTTAAAGGAGTTAACTGTGCCTTAGAGGAGTTGTCATCTGACCACTTAAGGTAGCACTGGAGAGGATCTGGTAGCCCTTGCCCACAAGCCTCTCTGGACAATTTGAAGTTTTCCTGAGAGAGAGAGAGAGAGAGAGAGAGTGAGCGCACATGAGCCTGTGAGAGTGGGGGAGGGGCAGAGAGAGAGGGAGAGGTAGAATCTCAAGCATGCTCCATGCCCAGCACAGAGCCCAATGGGGGGCCCGATCCCATAACCCTGGGATCATGAGCTGAGCCTAAACCAAGACTGAGCCCTCCAGGTGCCTCTGGACAATTTGAAGTTTAATATCAACTTGAAAGCAAGATGTTGTCCTCATTTGAGGGTAAACTCCATCTCTTTTTCTACAGTGGCTATTCAGCCTGCGTTAATGTGGCTCATGAGCGACCTAAGCGGTTTCTTCACAAAGCACACATGGAGAGCACAGACACAGAGGCGAGCGGGGGGATGGCCCTGACAGGTAAATTTTCTGTGCTCAGTGACCTGGGAACAGGAATGAAAACTCCTAGTGCTCTTTTGTGAGAAAGGCTAAAATTCCCAGTGCTGCTCAGCTTGTCGGCCACCCTTGCTCAGGACATGTTGATTGCTAAGGGCACGCTCTAACTTTCAGTTCAGCTCCGTCTGTTGGCCTGTCAAGCATGCCACAGGTGTCACCCAGTGGGTTCCACTTCAGCACAGGGAATGCGTTCTCTACCGCCGTGGTGTCGGAGTACAGGATTTAGGATACCGCTCACGGGAGACCCTGTCCCCAGCTCCAGACACAACTTCATCTGATTATTTCAAACAGTTGCCTTACACCCAAAGCCCCAGTGACTTCCTGAGATGGTAACCACACGAATCAATATTTCCATTGTGTCAGATGTAGCACTCCCTGCCAGAAATCCATCTCACTCTGACGATTGTGTAAAAGGTTCTGCTTCGATGGTGTTCCCGCCACAATCCTTCACTCTAGGGTTAGATATAGTTACCTGAAAAGTTCAGCTTATTCAGGTAACTATATGCAAGAATCTTATGAGGCCAGTGTGGTATTAAGCCTGTTTAATACCTGATATGGCATGGACGCCAGGCAATCCAAATGGAGGCTGGCCAATGAGCTGAATGTATCGGCCCCGCCAGAGAACCACCTGTGTGAGCTATGATCTCAGCCTCCAGTTCCCCTCCCCATCTGCAGATTAAATGATCACTTTGCAGAGTTCTTGCGTTTCATCTTGTCTGTTTCTCCAGGTTAGAATTTTTTTTTTCTAAGGGAGGTGAGTGACGTGCTTAAGGTCAGAGGTAATCCAAATACATTCTGGAACCCCATGTGCTCCAATCTGGATATGCTGTCTCAGGCAGAGAACCACAACCTAGAAACCCAAACTGTACATCCTTCAAATCTTTTGTCAGTCCTTCCAGGAAATGACAAAGAGGAAAGTGTATTCTTAATAAATAGCTAAACTCATCTTTTCTCAACATTGCTTCCTTCCTTAGCACATTGACATAGAACGCAGCTGCTCCTCTACCAGCCTCTTGATTTTCCTCCTTGCTCTCTCTGAAAGTCTTCCAGATCTGTGGGCTCAGTGATCCCCCTTCCACTGCTTAAGGGAGCGCAGTGAGGTCTTACACAGTGGCCATCGTGGCCAGGAGAAGCCGGGGACCAGAGGCCATTTTCCCTGTGTCCCCACCAACCTAGATCTTCTGATTTGTTACAAAGAGAAGCACCCAGAGCCCATTTCTTGATGCAGTTCCTGCAGTCTGACAGGTCTCGTGACAAATCATTTCTGGAAACTTCAGTCCAAGAAAATTCTGAACCTCTTTGCACATACAGCTACAAGAGTTACAGCTCAGACCAAAGCCCGGAATTTCTGGGTTCTGTGCAAATGGAGAGAGAATATGTCTCATTTATACCAGGCACATAGTCAGGACACAGTAAATATTCATTAGATAAATGAATGAACCTAGGATCAATTGGGAAGTAATTTAGGAAGAAAATGACATGAGGAGGGACGAGGTATTGGATAGCTTTTGCCCGCCTGCCTGCCTTTTTTTTTTCCCTACCAGAATGATTTGAATTGACCATCTACATTGAAAAAATTCATTGATTGATGGTTTCATTCTTCCATTCGCTTTGTGCAGACCCTTTGTAATTTACTTTTATGTTCGGTCTCTGTTTCCCCTTTCTGTCACTTTGCCCCTCTCTCTTTTCACTGCTTGCATGAGAGTAATTTTCCATTATATTGTTATAGCCAGAGGTCTCTTACAGGGTGGCAGTAAAATGACACAGCTAAGTGATACAGATTTTAATGACTTAATGCCATAATAATTTCTAACAGAAACATACATAGAGACAGGGGTGATGTTTTAAAAGACATAAAAATGGGAAGTGGACCATGGAAAAGCTGTGCCTGGGAAAGAACTGGGGCAGAGATGGAAGCGAGACAGGCATGGACAGAGTTGGTAGAGGCTGGCCCATAAAACAGCTGCTGTTAGTCAAGGGGGAAAAGTCACAGAAGAGGGAAAAAAAATACAGCATTTTGAAGGTATTGGAGAGAGAAAAAAATATGACAAAAAGAAAATGTGGACTGGCTTCTTAACAGAGGAAAAGAGCAAATAGGAAATTATAGAGAAAGGATGGAAGGCTCGGCCTCTCTTATGAGCCAGCCAGGCTTGGTGACAAAGGTAATAGCCAGAAGAATACTTAAGGTAATAATCGTCAATGAGGAAAGAGCACCCAGAAGCATCGCACCGCAGAATGCCCAGGGTAGGAAAATCGCTGCAGAGCACAAAAGGAGAGAACGGAGGAGCGCCGGCCAGCTGGCAATTATTCTGAAACCTAGTGGAAAGACTATTAGGTTCCAAGGCATTTGAAAAGGGAAAGACACCAAATTTTTATTTTGACAGTGTGATAGAAATGTGGTAAAGTAGGTCTCAGAGAATCCGTGGAACTGGTGGGCTACCTTGGCACCAAGGTAAACTCTGGGCAAAATGAAAAAAAAATGGCTAAAAGATAAATGCATAGCTACCTTGCCCACTGGCTCACATGTGGGTCTCCAGGGGCAGTGGGTCAGATGTGCGCCTCCTTCTATCCCCACTCCCCACTGCATGCAATCTCACTGTTTGTTACTCTGTGGGAGATATAACCGCTGTTCATTCATCAGGGGTTCTCAGAGGTTCTCTTCCCCTCCGCACATGCGTGAAAGGACCGTGGCTTCTCATCCCCGTGCAGATGGGTTTGAACTTGTCCAGATGGAAGCGTTCAAGGCAAAGGTGTGTGTCTGCATGTTCTTTCTTCCCCTGTGTTTTAAAAGACAGTGTATTAACAGAAAATTTGAGGTATACTAAGGCCAACAGATAAGGGACTGATCTCCACTGTAAAGACAATTTATTTACTCCTGGTTCTCAAGAGAGGAGGCACATTGTGCCTCACAGGGTCACACAGGAAGCCCCAGGCTGGGTCACAAGGCAGAGGGAGATGAAGGAACTATGGACCAAGGCTTTTACTGTGGTTTCTGCAAGAAGGAATGAGCGAGGCAGGGTAGACAGGCCTTGGATTGGCTAGTTTGAATTATTTCAGCAGATCCTAGGGCATAGACGCTTTCCCTAGTTGTCTGCTCCCTGGACCTGGAGTGATTAGGGCAAGGGGATTGTGGTTCTGGGTGCAAGTGCCTGATAGAGAGGTGGTTGTGGTGTTGCTTGGTTGGGTTTCATTTATTTTTTATTTGAGAGAGAGAGAGGAGAGAGAGAGAGAGATTGGGGGAGGAGCAGAAGGAGAGAGATAATGCTAAGCAGACCAAACACCCAGCCCAAAGCCCAATGCAGGGCTGGATCTCACCACCCTGGGATCATGACCTGAGCCAAAATCAAGAGTTGGATGGCTCACCCAACTGAGCTACCCAGGTGCCCTGTTTGGTTGGTTTTTAATTGAGAGTGCACCCAGGGAGGAGGACTCTTTCAGAGGGGTAGGAGGGTGATAAGAGAGGCAGGCAGCCAAAGCCAGGTGACTCAAGCATACGCCGGGTTGCCCAGAACAAGGCATGTCTAGAATATGCCTGTAGGGCAGGTGTTAAAACATCAGGCTGACGGAAGCCAGAAGAATGGTTCCTATGCCCTGCCTCAGTGACATTGCACGTTCCTAAATAATCAAAGCAGCCTGGAGCACTACTATCAGGAGCTTATACTGGTCACGTGATTTTGAGTGAGTGAGAAATGACCTTTTGTAGTTATGAAGCCACTGAGATTTGGGAGTTATTTATACCACAGTATAACCTAAATTATCCTGACTAATCGCTGCCATGCCACTTGCGGTGGGAATTCAGTGAGGTGAGGCAAGTAAAACATTCCTGACACATGATATAGTCTCAACAGTGTTAGCTATTATTACCATTCTTTGCTAATATTCTTCTGCTGCTTAGTCTGCTCTCTTACTTTTTCTCTGACATCTGATAAATTAGTATTTATCTCAAATAAGATCCACTGACTTGTTGTAATATGTAGCTCTGTGTTTTACATTCCTGGTCATATTTATCCTCAGAACAAAGGGTGAAATGGTTATTAATAGAATAACTAACAATAGTAGCAGCAGTAATACGTATGTAATTGTTGTTATTTTTACATTTTCAAGAGGAGGAAGCTGAAGATCAGAGAAGGCATATAACTTGCCCAGGTTTACACAGATAGTAAGTGGCTGAGATAGGGTTTGCTCCTGTCTGTCGGAATCTTTTTTTTTTTCTTCTTACAAATAGTTTATTGTCAAGTTGGTTTCCATATAACACCCAGTGCTCCTGTCTGTCGGATTCTAATACCTAGTCCTAACCACAGTATTATGCCACCTAACACGTCCAGGATACCTCACAGATTGGAGAGATTCAATATAGTGAGATATTTAGCTGAGAATTCTGCAAAAGTAGAGAACCTTCTTGGCACAGAAGCAGCCTTCCAGTGGCACCAGGGTGGGTTAGTCAGTTAAGCTTCTGACTCTCGGTTTCAGTTCAGGTCATGATCTCACGGTTTCTGAATTTGAGCCCTGAGTCAGGCTCTGCACCGACAGTGTGGAGCCTGCTTTGGATTCTGTGTCTCCCTCTCTCTCTGCCCCTCTCCTGCTCATGCTGTCTCTGTCTCTCACAAAATAAATAAATAAATAAATAAACTTAAAGAAATTAAGAAACAGCTTTCCATCAGCTACACTGCCCACCTTGCATTTATAGGTCCTCTCTAGGCAGACCACTCTCTAGTCCCTAATGTTGGGCGAAATCAAACATTGATTCTATGTCTGGGACAAGATTGTAAATTTATCCTCCCCAACACACTGCCATGTTTCACTAAGGCTGCTTCACCCTCTTTTACATTCTGCATTCTCCTTCCCCACCACCTTCAGCCCTTCCTCTGCATACTGCCGATTGACTACTTCCTTCTGGCATTCCCACCTCTGCTACAGAGGAGGGAAGGTCAGCAACCTCTTACTCAATCTCCCTGACAGCTAGGTGGCCACAAGCTCCAGCACTGGTCCATGGGGCATGAGTGGGGTCTTCTAGGAAAGTTATTTCACTTCCTGATGAAAGAGACAAACGTTAAGAGGAGACATTTTTTTTTTTTTTTTACAAATAGTTTATTGTCAAGTTGGTTTCCATATAATGCCCAGTGCTCATCCCCACAAGTGCCCTCCTCCATGTCCATCACCCCTCCTCCCCCCCACACCCATCAGTCCTCAGTTTGTTCTCAGCATTCAAGAGTCTCTCATGGTTTGGCTCTCTCCCTCTCCCCCACTATTTCCCCCCTTCTCCCCAACAGTCCTCCGTTAAGTTCCTCCTAATCTTCCTATACTTTCAAGCATATGGTATTTGTCCTTCTCTGCCTGACGTATTTCAGTCAGCATAACTACACCCTCAAGTTCCATCCACATTGCTACACATGGCCAGATTTCATTCTTTCTCATTGCCATGTAGTATTCCATCATATAGATAAACCACATCTTCTTGATCCATTTATCTGTTGATGGACACTTAGGCTCTTTCCATGTTTTGGCTATTGTTGAGAGTGCTGCTATGAACATTGGGGTACATGTGACCCTATGCATCAGCATTCCTATATCCCTTGGGTAAATTCCTACCAGTGCTATTGCTGGGTCATAGGGGAGTTCTATTGTTAATTTTTTGAGAAACCTCCACACTGTTTTCCAGAGGGGCTGTACCAGTTTACATTCCCACCAACAGTGTAGGAGGGTGCCCGTTTCTCCACATCCCTGCCAGCATCTAGAGTTCTCTGATTTGCTCATTTTAGCCACTCTGACTGGCGTGAGGTGGTATCTCAGTGTGGTTTTGATTTGTATTTCCCTGATGAGGAGGGATGCTGAGGATCGTTTCATGTGTCTGTTGGCCATCTGGATGTAAGAGGAGACATTTCTGATACTGCCATTTTCCCCTTTTTCCTGCCCTGAAAACAGATGTGATACTTGAAGCTACAGAAGTCATCTTACTCTGAGGCAAGGAGCATAAGGGATAAAAACCCGAGGCTTGTCAGTGACACACAGAACCACTCAGAAGAGCCTGAGTCCTGATGTTATTACTGAGCAGCTACATTAAATTAACAGTAAAGCCCCCTGGCCTCCGGTTATGCAAGAACAAACCTCTTTTTGTTAAAGCTACTGTTGGTCAGGTTTTTCTGTTATTGGCAGCTAAATATGTTTCTAAATTATATACCATATCATCATAAATCTTCATATACATCATAAAATGCCATACTTGGAATTTATCCTAATTTGCGTATCTAGTTCTCAATTTTGGAGAATTTAGATTACACCATTTTAAGTACTTTAAATAATCCCATGTTGAAAATCTTTGTATATAAAGCCTTTTCCATATTTATGATTACTTTCTTTACTCAGGATAGAACTTCCTGGAGTAACTTCAGGCTCTTGACACATATTAACAAAAAGCTTTACAAAAAGTGCACCAAATCTCAACATTTTGCCTCTTGTAAGATACCATATTATATGGATTCTATATTTGTTACACCAATTTAAAAAGTGGACAATCTAAGCAAATCAGAAGAAACTCTACATTCTAAATTGTGTGCATTTTCCTCTTGGGAAAACAAAAACTGCCTTGGTGTGTGTTTCAACTTGTTTGAAAAGTATGAAACAATCTGTCTATAAAATAAAGCCTTACTCCTTCTGGAAAACAGTGTGGAGGTTCCTCAAAAAGTTAACAATAGAACTCCCCTGTGACCCAGCAATAGCACTGCTGGGAATTTACCCAAGGGATACAGGAGTACTGATGCATAGGGGCACATGTACCCCAATGTTCATAGCAGCACTCTCAACAATAGCCAAAACATGGAAAGAGCCTAAGTGTCCATCAACAGACGAATAGATCAAGAAGATGTGGTTTATCTATACCATGGAATACTACATGGCAATGAGAAAGAATGAAATCTGGCCACGTGGAGCAACATGGATGGAACTTGAGGGTGTTATGCTGACTGAAATACGTCAGGCAGAGAAGGACGGATACCATATATTTGCATACGTAAGTGGATCAGGAGGAACTTAATGGAGGACCACGGAGGAGGAGAAGAGGAAAAATAGTTGGGGAGAGGGAGGGAGGCAAACCATGAGAGACTCTTAAATGCCGAGAACAAACTGAGAGCTGATGGGGATAGGAAAGAGGGGAAGGGGGGTGATGGGCACGGAGGACAGCATTTGTGGGGATGAGCACTGGGTGTTATATGGAAACCAACTTGACAATAAAACTATGAAAGGAGAAAATAAATAAATAAATAAACTTTAAACAAAACAAAACAAAAATAAGTAAAGCTTTAATATTATGTAATGGTTGTCTATGAATGGGTTTTTCTTATGTTTACAAAGGTGTCTGCCCTGGTGGGGCATTGCAGATGTATTAATTTGAGTAGAAGACTAGACTGGAATCTCACAGGATTTGTATGGGCTCAGAGGCTGGCATGCTATTTGAAGCACATGGGGATGGAGCAGGTGGAATGCACAGGGTTGGGAGACATGGGCCTGGTGCATGTACCTTCCAGGCTTCCTCCCATGTGTTATCGCACTGTAGTGTTTAAATGATCTCATTACAATTCCATTTTACAGATAAAGAAATGGTAGCCTGGCAATTTAAATGCCTTGCCAAGCTCACAGAAACAGTGGCATTGCTGGGATCTGGCATAAGTCTGTCTGATTCTCATGTTTCTTCACTCCCTATGCCTCCTCATCTATAAAAATGGGGGCAAACAGTGCATGGAGAGGTTGACGTGACTTGCCCTACACAGAGATGGGTCCAGAACCCCATATGCTATGCACTTTACATTCTAAGCTTTGACTTCTCAAGGGAAGCAGCGAAAACATAGTGAAGGAGATTTAGCAAAGGCACAGCCATTACTGGTGTGATTTTCCAAGGGACACCGACACTGTAGAATTGCAGCGGTTAGGTCACATGCCCCTTACACAGCGTGGGGGATAAAGTTAACCTGATGAAACATCGTTTATGATGATGAAGGGTTTTCTCAAGGAAGAGATATCCAGAGGGAGACAGTACTGTGAGGCTGAGTGGTTATAAGTGCTCTCTCAAGTTCAGCAGATCTGGGCTCAAGTCCTAGCTTCACCCTGTGTTAGCCAGAGGACCCTGGACAAGTTACTTAAATCCCTCTGTGTCTCAATTTTTCCAGCTTAAAAACTGGCACATAAATAATAGCTTAACACATAAGGTTTTTGTGAGGATTAAATGAGGCAAAAAAATGCAACCACTGGTCTGTACGTACTAAGTGCTCACTAAATTAGGATTGTAATGATTCTAACTGGATCCATCCCCTTCTTTATTTTCTTAGCAAGCTTTATCTCTATGCTCAAAATGTCTTTCACTTTCCTGGTCACCGTCTGACTGAATGCCTTGAATCTAGTTTCTGCTCAGCAGACTGAATGAAACTTAGATGCTCTGATTCCAAATGCTATATTTGGAGAAGGGTGTTTCACACTGAAGTTTTAAAGTAGATCAGTATGGTGCATTTCTAGCTTGCCAGCCTCCCTTGTAGTAGGTTGGGGTCATTTCTACCTTAAAGACACAATGCAAGGGGCACCTGAGTGGCTTAGTCGGTTAAGCAACTTCGGCTCAGGTCATGATCTTGCGGTTCGTGAGTTTGAGCTCCATGCCAGGCTCTGTGCCTGGAGCCTGCTTCAGATTTCTGTGTCTCCCTCTCTCTCTGCCTCTGCCCCACTTGCCCTCTGTTCCTCTTTCTCTCAAAAATAAACACTTCAAAAAAAAAAAAAAAGATACAATGCAAGATTTCAACAGAGACTTGAGACTTATTTCTGTTTCTTCAGACTCAATTCAAATATCTTTGGTGGTTTCTAATTGCCTAAAACCACCTAAGGTTCTTCTTTGTACATTCAGTCACCAGATATTTATGTGAATACGTCTGGCACATGTACTGTGTGTAGCAGTGACATGGGTGCCTCTGGACCAGAGCAGCCAGGAGGCAGCTAGGTGCCTCTTCCCTTGTTGAGATGAAGGCACATGTTCCAGATGGTGTAGCTCTAAGATACACAAGACGTGTCCAGGCCACAGTGGGCTTTATGTGAGCAAAATATAAATATTCATTGAGTTAAGTCATTGAGAATTTGGGGCTTATTTGTTACTAAACGAAGATTAGGCAAGTGGTTCTCAAAGTGTGGTTCAGGAGCCCCTTAGGTTCCTTAAGTTCCTTTCAGAGGGTTTGGCAGGAGAAAATAATTTTCATAATAATGTTGAGGTATTGTTTGCCTCTTTAACGCTCATACTTTCTGACTGTCAAGCAGAGCTTTCCACATGCTATATAATGTGTGATGATATCATTGCTCTGATGTCTAACGGAAGGTGTCTTTATGTATTCTTGTGTTAAAAAATGTTTCTCTTTTCATTTCTAATATGGCAAATATTGATAGGTAAAACCCACAGAAACAAAAGCTCTTTGGGAGTCCTTAATAATCTTTAAGAATGTAAAGGGGCCTTGAGACCAGAGTCTGAGAACCACTGGATTAATCTACCTTGCCTAATACAGAAATTATATGGGCAGTTTGGAGTGCAATCTGGTGATCCCAACCTATTTTGTTCTTAAATTTAATTTTCAAAGGTTTCTTTATGAAGGAAATGCAGAATTTAAAAATGAATGTACTTTTATTTCAGTAAAGTACTTGATAAAATAGTTGTTTTTTTCCAGTGGACTGAAAGAGATTGGGAGTTGATTGGATAGTCAGAGATGGGTGCAGAATTTGAAAGCCTGGATCATAGAAAAATTAATGAAACATAACAGAAGGAATCGTGTAGCAGGCAAATTTTATTGCTGAGCATGTTAGTCAAATGTTGGTTGATAATTTCTACCTACAACATTAGCAAGAATTTTGGTGAATGGACTATGAAAAGATAGGCAGGTAAGTTGAAGAGACTGGCTGTATTAAATCAAAGGACCTAGGATTTTCTAAATACCTCCTATCTGCTAGATATTTTATATACATTAATAATAATGATTAATCCTTATAACCCATGAAAAAGGATTTTGATTATAACCTCCATTTTATAGGTGAAATCAACACTATCAGAATCAGAAATTTAACTTTGGTATATTTTTACTCCAGTGTCCTTACTTTTTCCCATAATTCCAAGCTGACTTGATAAGATGATGGAGTCAGAGATAAACGCAGATGCAATTTTGAGGGGATAGGGGGAAAAGTCATGGCATTTTTTCTGATACTTTGTTTTTTGGACTGCTGCCCCTCAGGAAATGCAATTTCTACCTCAAAGATACAGTACAAAATTTTGGCCAAGACTTGTTGCTCATTTCCCTCTCTTCAGACTCCATTCAAACATCTACAGTTGTTTCTCATTGCCTGAAACCAATTAAGGTTCTTTGTACATTCAGTCACCCAATATTTATCAAGTCCTATTACATAGAGACGCTATCCTGGCTGCTGGAGGTAGAGCAGTGGACAAAACCCACACACACCTCTGCCCTCTGGGAGCTTCCATCAAAGACAGAGGTGGAGGATAAACGAGGCAAATATATAAAATACCTATGATAGAGAGTGATAAGGGCAGAAAAGAAAAATAAATCAAAGAGGGTGCCATTCTTGACAGGGTGGCTGGAGTAGGTGACCTGTGGAAAGGAGGCCTGTAAACAAAAGGCGCGAGGAAGCGAGGACGCTGTGGATGTCCAGAGGAAGAGATTCCAAGGCAGACTGAGTGATCAGACAAAGGCCGTGAGGTGGGAATTGTAAGAGCAGCAAGGAGGCTATGTTGGCTGAAGTTGAGGGAATGGAAACTTGCACAGCCATTGGAAGAGTGTGGGGCTCTCCTGTGAGCAAGGGAAGAGCTTGTTCAGTATTGCCAGTTGAAGAGAGACATGGTCTGCCTTGCATTCAAACAGAATCACTGTGGCGCCTGCACTTAGAATCCTGTGGGTATAGGAGGGGAAGGTGTGGGTCTGTTAGGAGGATGTTGAAATCCAGATGAGTGATGATGTGGCTTAGTCTAGTGTGTGGCAGAGAAGGTAAGGAAGAGTGGTCAAGCTCTGGTTGTATTTTGAAAGTAGAGTCACCAGGATTTTCTAATCATTGTTTGTGGCTGTGAGCAAAAGAGGAGTTGAGGATGACCCCAAGGGTTTTGGCCTGAGACTCTGGAAGGAAATCCACTAGAAGGGGAGGGCTGGAGGAAAAGTAGACCTGGTCAAGAACACCAAGCAGTTTCAGGGCTCATAACATTCCAATGTTTGTTAGACTTTTCGGTAGAGATGGTCTACGGGCAACTGTGTAAGTCTGGACTCCAGGACATGCACTGAAGACAGAAACTAGGAAGTCATCAGAAAAAAGGTGGTGCTTAAAGTGACAAGAGTGGGTCAGCTCATAAAAGATATGAGTAGAAAATGAAAGAGGTCCAAGTACTGAGTCCTGGGCTCCATTATTTACAGTAGGGGCAGGAGATGAGGAGGAAAAAGCAAAGGAGTGTGAGCAGTCAGTAAGGAAAGAGCTCAACCCATCTCACAATCCCATGAGCCCATCTACCTCTCCACAGACACCCTGGGATCTGGCTACATGGTACAAACTGCTCATAGTGGCTCCTGCCTCTACACCTCATGAACATGGTCCCTGGGTGTAGCCCGATGCCAACCAGATCTTTTCTGACATGATTTTGTCCTGGTATACCTTCAAGGACCATTTTAAATGCATTTCTTATATCCCTCAATGTCTCCCTTTTATTTGTACGAATTACCACATTTTAAAAACAGCTTGTTTAATGATTTCATATTCCTCTTATGTACTTGTATTTCATATTCCTTTGTGTACTTGTATGTTACTTCTCTAGACCAGGAGCTTTTTGTAGGTAAGGGCCATGCCTTCCCCAAGACTGAGGAAGATTGAGCAGGATTGTATTTCACTGAGCAATCACTGGGTGGGTGCAGACAGGAGGAAGATGCAAAGAAGCATTGGGTATTTTATAGTAAATAATACCCTCCTTTGTTATTATGTGTTGCTGTGGGAACAGAGAGATCACGCTTCTATAATAATAGAAAATTGAAGTAGTGATTCATCTGCTTTTGGTATAGGATGGACCTTACTGCTGCAGTGTCTTTTGATTTAAAATTCCTCCTTATATCCCGTAATCAAAAAAGAATTTTGAAAATCCTCCCAAATTAGAAATAACACCGAAATATAATAAATAAAACAGGAGATACCATTCAGTTTTCTATAGATAAATACTTCTTTAAAATAGTTCTGGAATGATATCATAAACTGGTGGCCTGTGATCCAAAATTCAGGTTGCAGATATGCATTTGCTTTGTGTACAGGGTTCTGTGCCCTCTAGTCGATGATAGGCCCCTTGGCTTCATACTGTTTTGTCTAGGGCCGCTTCGCACGTTGATCTTACCTGCTGTCGCATTACTAGGTTTCTCAGCTCCGTACAGTTATTAATCCCAGCCCACCACTAATGTGGACTGCAGCATGAGTGAATGGGGCCTGGAACTTGTGCAATGCAATAGGCTGTCGGTGTGGCTCCAGAAGGCATTTGAGTGGGTGATCTTTATTTAAGTTAGTAAATAACATATAGCTATTTACATTTAAAAAAAATCAAGTCCTACCATTGCTTGGTAAATAATGTATCTTCGTTGTTAGCTGGGCTAGAGAAACCACTAGAAATGAACAAGAAGATTCTGATCAGATGTAAATAGACTCAAAACAAATAAATTAAAAAGGACAAATATAAAGCTTGAGAAAAGGAGGGGCGCCTGGGAGGCTCAGTCGGTTAAGCAACCAACTTTTTCTCAGGTCATGATCTCATCATTCTGAGTTTGAGCCGTGTTGTCGGTCTTTGTGCTTGACAGCTCAGAGGCTGGGGCCTGCTTCAGATTCTGTGTCTCCCTCTCTCTCTGCCCCTTCCCCACTAGCACTCTGTCTCTCAAAAACAAACATTAAAAATAAAAAAATAAAACTTGAGAAAAGTCTTATTCAGGAATGCAATTTTTAGTTTTGATCTTCGTTACTGACTGGCTTGATTTTCTTGTTTCTACTTTAGGCTCTTTCTTGCCCTGGAGACTCAATGATTTTATGTCTGGAAGTTCATAAGTCACAAGATATCTGGAATTAGGTGGTAAGTCTTTTTCTTCCTTTAGTGTGAGCTTATAAAACCTCAGCAGTTTGTATTTTAAAGCAATCAAAATTAAATGGAGTCTTGCATAATTGGCTCTCTCTTTCTAACATTTCCATAAAAACAAAATACTATACACAATCCCAGAAAACGTAGAGACCTTTTTCTTCCTGAATGTAAATGGAATAAAAATTATGTTGGGAACACTTTCCTTACTTTAAGGTGTGTGTGTGTTTATATATATATATATATATATACACACACACACACACATATATATATATATGGCATAAAGCCAAAGCCAAAAGTGAAATACACACACACACACACACACACACACACGCATATGAAAAATATCACTTTTGGCTTTGTGCACATAGGATAGAGTGATCAGAAATTTGGAGAATAATTGGAGTAATTACTCTTCTTAAAGATGAAATGCCAATAGAAAACTTTTGGATAGCTTGAGCTTAGAGCACCAAACAATGATGGATCATTACTATTGTGTGAATTCCCTTCGAAATATCTCTAAAAATAAAAGGATCAGAGATAAGACCAGCGAAGCCTCAGAACTTTTATTAAATCACCCATCTTTTCATTTTTATATCTTCAGAATAGTCAGCTCTGTTGCTGCTTGCACAAAATGACCCATATGATATGTGCAATGGATTTTCTTAGCCTTTTATTATAAGAAATATCTATCCTTGTTTCTCAGTTTCCGGGGGCTTTTGGTCCTAGAACTTCTAGAAAACTGGAAAGAAATACCTGAAGGAACAATGGAAGCTGGCTTGGCAGATCTGGCCATGGTTTGGGTGATAGGCTCTGACACTGAGTTCAGGATTTTTATTATGATGGGAGATAGTACTTTTGACTCAAACATACTCCTTTAGAAGAAATGGAAACACAGAGCATCTTTCTTCTAAAGTGCTGGCACTTTGTTTGGGCCAGGACAGCATTCACGGGAGAGGCCTGGAGAACGCAGCTGATAGGAAAAATCGGTAGACACAGCTCCTAGCACAAGGGGCTCCCAGAAGCTAGTTGAAGACGAAGATGGAGGGTATCAGGGTAGGAGATTATTCTGAACCTAGGAAGGCAGCCCAAAGTAAAGCACAGAGTACAGACCTGGGGAGCCCAACGGAAGTTGCTGCTGGGAAATAAAAATGACAGAGGAAGGTCAGGTGTAACAATGTATGAAAGAAAATAAGAAGCAACGGGAAAATGGGAAAGAATTTAAAGATACTTATACTTGGAGGAGAGGGCTAAACAGAATTAAATGACCTGGGAAAATAACTGACATATCCTGATGGAACGGCTACCACTTGATGCTTCATGTCTATACTTTTTGGAATTTTCTTCTATGCCAGAAAGGGAAATATAACATAACATATTGACTCAACTTTTCATACCATCTTGGTTAGTCATTAAGTCAAAATAACTTAGAAGTCTATTGCAAGGGAAGTGACTGGGCCAGAGGGCATTAAGGTTGTCTTGTATGGTACAAATTCTACATTATAAAGACTAAGAGGAGGATTCTTGTGGAAATGACTAGAATGTGAAAATAAACCTGATTAATTTATGACTTAAATATCTGGAATACATACATGGGAGCAAAAGATTATTTATAAACTTGCCAATGTAACAATATTATTGGAATGGTGAGGAAGATTTCCTTGCCTGTATTTTCAAAAGTAATTGTTACTATTACCTGACAAAGGCCAAAAAGAGTCTAACGATAGAACAAGGGAAGAGAAAGGTGTGATTGTAAGTCTAATTGGTACATGTATGATTTGGCTGTTAGGAGAGAAATTGATAAAATTCAATCATCTGTAACAGAAATAATAATGCAAATTAGACTTAATTGGCTTCATTTAAAGGGTTCAAATGGACACAGCATAATTGTGGAACACTTTCTGAAATGAATAAATTTACCACGATTTCATACATAAAGCCAAAGAATTTAAAACTAATGAAGATGTGACTTATAAAGCCCCCAGATCTGATTATTCCATTTGCTTATTGTAATTGCTAGAAATACTACCTGTCTAAAAACAGGGGATGGGGCTAGAAGATATAAGGAGCCAATAGGTGGCATTTTAACTGCATAATGTCCATTTGAAAACATAACACTACCTGTATTTGCAATGCGTTGAAACAAGTCCATATTATATCTGCAAGCCCCTTGGCATTGTGTAGAATTTTTCCTTCCCCCCTTACTTTTAGGAATGTTTCCAGCAAAGTTTCAGGCTAAAGACATAGAATTTAATCCTAAAAATTTCAAATGAAAGCTTTACATTTAAGTTGATGAATATTTAATGTCTTGATGCTATTACATTGATAGATTGAAAGATGGGAGAAAACATCCACTCGATGCTTCAGAACAAAACAGAAAAGTTTAATGACAGTGCCAACTATAAAACATTTGAAATTTTCAACATCAGTCACTTTTAGGTGAATATATATATATATATATATGTATATATATATAAATGTTTTATTTATTTCTGAGAGAGAGAGACAGCATGAGCAAGGGAGGGTCAGGGAGAGAGGAAGACACAGAATCTGAAGCAGGCTCCAGGCTCTGAGCTAGCTGTCAGCACGAAGCCTGACGTGGGGCTCAAACCCATGAATTGTGAGATCATGACTTGAGCCAAAGTTGGTCGCTCAACCGACTGAGCCACCAGGCACCCCAGTGAATAAATATTTTTTAAAAAAATTAATGTCAACAATTATTGGCCTCTCTTCTAACCAGTTTTTTTTTTTTTTTATTAAATTGTGACTTTTTGCTCCGAAGGGACTGTGGGCTCAATGATGTTCACTGGAAACCCTATTGAAGAGTCAAACATTTTGTCTCCCCAGTATCTCCAAGACAACTCTGGCCGTGTCCAGAGCTGACAGATCCCCTTCTCTTAAGTCCTTGACTTCTGCCCCTAGTGTGCAAAGCTGGAAGCTAAACAGCTAGTACTTCAGACAACCAGTGACAAAACCCCCTTGGAGAGTATGAAAGATTGAGTCAGTTTGAATCCTGGAAGAGTATCAGAGGAGAAAGCAAAGACTGATGAGGAAGAATGAAGTGTAGAAATTAGTGAGGTTCCTGTCCCGCTAATCGCAGCCCTTTCCACATGGTGTAAAGATGTGGCTCTTGTCCCTATACTCACTCCCCTTCTCTTCCTTGCACTTACCTCTACTGGCCATTATATAAACATCTGTCTTTTCCTGCACAAGACTTGTCTTGCTCAGTGCCCTATGTGGACAGCCTAAAGCATTGCCTGGCACTTAGTAGGTATTCAATAAATTTTTAAAAATTTAAGGTTTATTCACTTTTGAGAGACAGAAAAAGACAGAGTGTGAGTGGCGAAGGGGCAGAGACAGAGGGAGACCCAGAATTCAAAGCAGGCTCCAGACTCTGAGCCATCAGCACAGAGCCCATCGCAGGGCTCAAACTCATGAACTGTGAGATCATGACTTGAGCCGAAGTCTGATGCTTAACCAATTGAGCCACCCAGGCACCCCTAAATAATTTTTTTTTATAAACCAATGAGTGAGTGACTTAGACAGCTGATATTAGATCTTGGAGTGGAAAAATGGCATCCATACTTTTATGTTAGGGTCTTTTTGTGAGGGAGAAGATTAAAACCTTGTTTCAAATACACAGAGCCTCTGTATTTGATAACAACGAAAGCTAACCACACTTATTGTGGTGATTATTTCACAATATCTAAATACCTTGAATCATTATGTTGTACACCTGAAACCAATATAATGTAATATGTCATTTATGTCTCAGATTTTTTAAATGTTAAGTTAAAAGAATAAAGTATTATTGACCAAAAAAATACACAGCATCCCTTTTTTTCTGCCTAGCAAAGTATCTCATAGTATTATATACTATTAAATAATACATGCTCAAACATAGTAATGTGTTTGAATGAATTTACTGAAGGTGAAAAAATTAAAGGAGGGCAAAAAGGTGCTCAGGAGGGACACCAAAGAAAGGAAAATGATTATGTGTATAAAGCTGAGGGCCCCATGGCTGGGGGAGAGCTGAGGAGAGGAGCAGTTAGCAGGGGCTATGATGCATTGCTCCCTCCAGGCGGGCTTAGGCTGAGACTGTCCCAGGTGGCTAATATGTATCACATCTTCAAATACATTTATTTATTTAGCATTTTTCAAAGTTTACTTATTTATTTTGAGAGAGGCAGAGATTGTAACAGAGGAGCAGAGAAAGGGAGAGACAGAGAATCTTAAGTAGGCTCTGCACTGTCAGTGCCAGTTCACTGACAGTGCAGAGCCCAACGCAGGGCTTGAAGTCACCAACTGTGAGATCATGACCTGAGCCCAAACCAAGAGTTGGATGCTTAACCGACTGAGCCTCTCAAAGCAAAATTTTAAAATGTGTGTGCTGTGTCTGTTTGGAAGCCAGGCTGACTCATGGCGGAAGGACCGAGAAGAAAGTATGCCCTTGGTGGGAGCCTTCAGGTGTCCTCTGCTGCCCCGCATGGGCCCCAGACTAGCATCCCCACAAAACATGGGTTCTCAGGACCCACCCACATCTGGAGGCATTCTAGCCAGGCCACTTGGTCTTCTGACTTCCTCCTTACATCTCTGTGCCTCTCTTCCCAAGTAACGTATCAAAACATCTGCCAATCACATACTCTGCCCACTTCATCATCCCTCCAGTGAGGTTTAGGTTACACTGTCAGTTGCATTGCCAAGCAGCTGTCTGGCTTCCATCCATCCTTACTCTTGAACCTATCGTTGCCTTTAGTTAAGAGTGGAAAATGAGTTAACTGCAAATATGTAGGGGTAGATTCCAAGAGCATTAGTAAAAAATATTACTAGGTGCGGTTAGATGCTATGTAATAAATAGTTGACACAAAAGGAAATGGTATCATTAGACCCCAACCATGTATATCACTCATTGGGCTTAGCACCTGACACACATCATTATCTCAGTTCATCCTCATAACCACCTGATGTAGGAACAGGTATCTATGTTACAAGGGGGCAACAGGGGTTTAGAGAGGGTAAGGAACTTTCCCAAAGTTATAGTGCTGGTTAGTGAAGGAGTCAAGCCTTAAACTGAAATCCATGCTCTAGCCACTGCCTAGCCTGTCCCAGTGTGAATTTATTCTCAACAAGAGGAAGCACTGATAGAGATGGACATCAGAGAAGTAAGCGTATCATTGAGGAATCAGTGCAGGCTGGCTCTCGTAGTTATAGAAATGGAGTAAAGACTTGCATGACAGGGACATCTCTCTGTCTTGTTTCTGCCAGTGGTTTCCATACCAAACCCTAGAATTATTTAAATGTTTTCAAATATTAGTACCTATTATGAACAACAGGTGTCATATCTGAACTTGGGACATGGTGTTGTAGAGAACAGAGTTGCTGGGATTATTCATATAACCTTAGCTTTGTTACCCTTTTGAGAAACAGAACTCTATATGTGGCCCTAAAACCCCAACCTTAGCATCCTGTTGGCCTTATGAACACACCTCAGTCTGTCCCCCTCCCTTATGCAACCTGCCTTTCTTTCATCTTTCCTCGGACACCCAGCTGGCTCCTGCCACTCAACTTACCTGCCATGTGGTCCTGTGGGAAGGCTCTCAGCAGGGCCACATAATCAAGCATGAGTTCTAGATGCTTTTGCCTTAGTGGGCCCTTTGCTCCATTAAAAATAAAAGTAAAAATTGTATTTTATGGCTGCCGTGGTATCTAGATGAATGTAATAGTATTATATATTAAAATACTTTCTTTGACTAGAAGCTTATCTTTTTCTTATGCTTCTAAAATAAATGAAAACATGTTCACAGGCCATTGAAAGTATTGCAGGCCCTTGGTCCTGGGCCCAATGTGCCTAATGCATATCTTGACTGTGGGTCTAAGCACCAGTTACTTACCTATGGCTGACTAGGAAGTCAGAAAAACTCAGGCAAGAAATAGCCACTTTGGTTTATTGTGATCTGACTGTGAGTGACGTCTTTGGGAGTTTAAGACTCTTGCCCTTTTGCTTTGATGCTATAATCATCCCTCAGTTGTCACCTGGTAATTGCCTAATTATATTATTTGGTGATAAGTGAAGTTTTTAAGCCCCAAATCCTTCCAAACAGCTGTGATTGGATTTGCTTTTGATACTTTATTTAATTTACAATTGCATTTGTAAAATCATAATTAATCTAATTTATTTAATGACACCCCCCCCAACACGGGCTAGGATGTTTTTCAAGGGTGTTTTAATTACACATGAATCGACACCATAATTTTAGAAGAGCTCGAGTGAACTGAACACTCACATAATTCTCACCATGGGTGAATTTTCCCCCACAGTAAAAAGGTTCTTAATGAATATAAAATGTTTTTTCAAAAGGTTGAATTCACTTAGTAATTTAGAGATATATCTTTTTCTTTTAAAGTTTTGGAATCTCGTACCTGACCTTTTCTATTCTGTACCCAGGATAAATATATTTTCTTTGGATAAAGTTAATGATGTTATAACTGATCCTGAACAAAAGGTTAAGTTCTTATAAGAACTACAATTGAATTTTTGGTTAATCTGTTAAAAGTAGTTTTCTCTGCATTTTTTGTTTTTCCTCTAAATGTAGGTGTATCTCTTAATTAGCTTTACTTTAGAACAAATTTGTGTCATTTCTCGCTTTTAGGGAGACCATGAGGGTGACATTTGGAAGAACCTGCATAGGGAAGGATGAAGCTCAATTATTTTTGTCTACTTTGCTAACAATTCAGAGTTCTGAAAAGTCTGGATCACACTAGAAAAAGTTTGTGCTTCGTGAAATGTTGTCCAATTGGCCAATCCACTTGGTCTTGGGAAATGTCCTAGAAGCTTGGCAAGAAAATGTTCTCAGGAGAGGACAAATGCTGCCAATTTCCAATTGGCCAAGACACATTACAAGGACAACCTTCTCTCTGAGCAACCTGGCATTTCCACTCCAATTGGAATCTGCAACACAAAGATGCACGCGGGAGAAAGACTAAGTAAACAAACCTTTCAGATTTCCGCACCAGGTGAGTCTTTCATTCAGGGCTATCTGGTGAATCTTTCAGTTTACATCTGGTCAGCTCCAATCTTCTTTTGATCACTGACCACTGCAAATATGAGAGAACAGTGGGTGCCTATTACAGGTTAGGTTTAGAAGTGAGAAACAGCTGGGCCGAATGCAGGAAGAGTGAATAGATCTATTTTTACACATACACACAAGACATTGAACCTGCCCGAACAGTCCAAATTGCTGCTAATAAAATTTTAGATTTGCTATGTGAGGAAACCTGCCTGTCATATTGGCCCTTGTTCAAGCAGCTCCCAAGCCCCCGGTGCCTGTGTGGGAACTGATGACAGCTGTGCTCTTTGCCTGGCTGCTTCCATTTATGAAAACATGGGGTAAATGGCAGCCACCCCCACAGGCCCATTTACTGTGAATCTTCTTTCGTAACTACAGCCAAGAGTAAAGGCCCCCAACAGAATTGAATAACATTCAGGCCCTACCTCAAATAGGTTTAATTTGCTTTTTACAAAAACGACCTTAGGAAAGTGAAAAAAAAAGATATTTACCTATTTGAAATTTCTAAATATTTTTTTTTCCTTCTAGAACAACACTCATTTTGTGCTATTTTAACACAATCGCTTGTGACAGTTTAGGTAAGCAAGACAAAAATATCCAATGATGCCAAGAAAAATTCCCCCCCTAAAGTTTATTTTTGGGTGTGGCTGAGGAGAGATTAGAAGGCTTGGAAGCCCACACATGTCCCTTGGCAAATCTGGCCTTATTCTGCCTTTAAGCACTGTCAGTGGTGTCACCTCTGAAAACAGAGCCTTGTAGCGGATTAGCTGAAATGGTTCCTTGAGTGGGTTAATTTTTTCTGGTCTCTAGAATTCCAGTTTCCTTTATCACCACACCTCCCAGTCCTGTGCTTCTGCGATTGTGACCATGCCCTGTAGCTCTAGCTGCCTGACCATCAGAGTAGGGCAGTGTGGTCCCTGTCCTGCCTTGTGCAGACAGCACAGAAGGGGAGTTGAGGCACTCAGGAGGAAGCCCAGCCCCATCCCCTGTGTATGCCTCTTGACCCACACTCCTATAACCCGGAAGCCATTCTCAGGAAACCTCCACACTAGCCTCTTTAGTTTCTATTATAGTCATATTATTGTAAATCCCTTGGCCACCGTAGACATTCCAGTCTAGAGGGGCTTTAGCTGGTGAAGGTCTCTATCAGATGATTGGCAATCAGCAAAGATTTTGTCTTTGGCTCCTATTTGGTGTCATTACTCTGTTACCAGAGATGTGACTCCACCCTCTATATGGAATGCCTGGGGCAAAGCTCTCCTCACACGTTTGTTATAAATGATGAGTAAATGAGTGGAAGAAGAATCCCAAGGGACACGTACCTGTCAGTTTCATGCCTTCGATGAATGCCAAGAGATCTTCCCAGATTGTTCCACAGGTTTTCATTCTAGTGTCTTAGCACTCATTTTGTTCATTTCCATCAATACATATTTTTGCACCCCTCCTTGGTGCCAGGCATCATTACAAAGGCATGCTGCAGTCTGATAATTCAGTGTCTTGGGTATCAGCAATCAAGTTGAAGAGATAGACAACTCAGTAGACACTTCTAAAGCAGGTGTAAAGTGCTTTGACAGGGACATCCACGGGGTATGGCGAGTCTGGAAGGAGCACCCAATCCTCACTAAAGGAGTTAGGGAAGTCTGCCTCGAAGAGATGCCACTTTAAGTTAAAAAAAAAAAAAAAGTTGGCATTAGTGTAGTTAAGAAGAAGCTAGTAGAAGGAAGAGAGAGATTGACTTTTTGAAGGCATGCAGGCCTAAAGCTTACTATATTAAAAGTAAATTCACAAGTTCTTTACTGTATCCAAATCACATGTCTGCTGTCTTCTGATAGCCCATTTCCTTTTGTTGGACTATCTTTGCAGATGAAGACTCATGATCTAGCATTTCCCACATAGTCATCTTCATATTTTTTGTGATCAATTCTGGGTCCTCTATCTTAAGAGGGAGATAGGGATGGTGGCATTTGCTCAGAAAAAAAAAGAAAACAATGTTGTGAGAGAACTTAAAAGTTGGGTCCTAAAATATAAATGCCTGAAGGAGCTGGTGGTGTTCAGCCTGCAGAAATGACAACTCAAAGGGCTCCAAAATTTTGAAGGATTGTCGTTTAGAAGATAGATTTATCCAGCTTTGACAATTTCTCATGGCGCCACTGTGTTTCCTGTCAGATGTTAAGAATTAACCCAACACCTGGTAGAGAGTCGGCCCCCATGATGGTGATGCCATCAGCAGTCATGACTCTGCAGTACTCTGGATGAACTTTCTTCACTCTGTGGTTGGACCTTGTCACTGTGCTGCTGAGGGTTCAACTGAGACCAGTGGGTAAAACACAGGGATTCAACCTTAGACACTGTCAGAGGTGGTCAATGATGGAATAGGTGGCTCCTAGATGTGGAAGTCTCCTAACAGGAGATGTTTTCAGAGGCATGCTTTGGGGACAATGTCTATCAATGTCCTGATGGCTCTATCCCCACCCCCCGCCCCCAGCTGTATGGTGAAAGAGGCAAAAGAGAAACTGTCTCGGAAAAGCAGGAAAGTCAGAGAGCAGGTCAGGGATGAGGGGAGCCTTCTTTGGGTCACAAGGGCTTTGAGCTCCCCAGGGGAAGATGCTGCAAGGACAGCTAGACCCCAAGCAAGGCGTTTCCAGTTCTACCACGGTATTCACATAAGGCAGGTAAGAGCATCAGTCTTGCAGGGACTACTAGTGGCTTGGAAATTTGGGATCTTAGGGACAAACGTGACAAGCTGGAGAGTGGTGGCTTTCACCCCTGAAGCCTCCTGAATTCTAAAATGACTGTGAGAGAGGAGGGGGACTTCAGTAATGGTGACATAGACTTGCATTTGTTCACATCACTCTAGACAGCAGCTCTCTGGGTGTCCATTTCTCACAACTTGTAGAAGTCTCTCTGGACACTGCCCTGGGGAACTGTTTGCCACACAGAAACAACACAACTCCATTTTAGCCAAGCTTGGGTTTACTTAGATCCACTCCTACCACCCAGGTTTTAAGTATCTGTCCCCACACCTGACAAATCTGAGGAATACTTACTTGATGGGTCACAGCCAACAATTCTGAGTTGATAGGGTACCACCAGCCTGTGAGAAGGGGCTGGTCCTGTTCTGCAGCATCTGAGATATAAAGGGCCTTTGCTGGGCTTAAAAAAAAGAATAGGTTTTCTTATCAGTTTCTTAAGGTTACTTTGGCAAGCAACTAGGGAGTAGGCTTGCAATATTTCTTACATACTATGCTCGAAATCGCTAATGCAAAATCAATTATCCCACCATCATTTTAGACACTGTGTGAAAAGTACAAGAGTTATACTAATGATTCAGAGAATACAATTTGCCCCCGTGGAAGTCATGCTGTTTTATCACCAATAGTCCTCACCCTGTGCTTAACCTTGAACGATTTTCCTTTTCCAGCCAGTTGCCCGGCGCCATGATGTCACCTACTACTGTTTAGTTTCCATCCACCAGGTCTACACTAGTGAATACTCCAGGGCCAGTAAAATCACTTGTTTGCCAGCAGCAGCAGTTATTTCTGCCTTGACCAAGCCAGTACTTTGGTCATCATCAAACCCAGTCCAAAGTAAGCCTTAGATAAAGGTCTGGATATTGTCATTGCAAGACACAAAGACTATTTCCCACGGCGAGGTGTTTTTCCAGGGCCAATAAGACTACTGTTACAGAAAAGTCCTAGGACAATGTCACAGTGAGGAAAACATCCTTGATAAGCACTGAGAATTAAAACTTGGTTGCATTTTTTTCCCCAAAAGGTAGTACAGCACCAAATGATTGCTAGTCTTCAGGGCTTATACTATTGTTATTTATTTTGGTAGCTAACATATTTTGAGGACTTTCTAAGTGCCAGGCTCTGTGATGTGGAATTTATTGAGTCATGTCATTAAATTCTTATCACCTGATGAGGCATCAATAATATTTTCCCCTTATAGAAATGTGACACAGAGTGCTTAAGGAATTTGCCAGAGACATAATGCCAGTTCATTTTAGAAAGGGTGGAGGAAAGGTCAAAGAAGATTTGGTGGGCTCTGACTACCAGCGTCCCTTAATTTCATCCAGTTTTGGACCAAGTGCAAGACTACCTGTACTTGAATCCTGAATCCACAGCACACTTAGACTTTCAACTCAGCTTCTCTGTTAACCAAATAGATCTAATAACAGCATCGATAGCAAAGGGTTGCAAAGATTAAAGGGACAATAATAACATTAATTAACATGCATGAATGCTTATCATGTGCCAGGCACTGTTTCTAAGCACACTGAACATACTTGCTTATTTATTTCTGAGCACAAATCTGTGAAGTTGATATAAAACTATCTGCTTTGAGAGATGGGGACACTGAAGCACACAGCACGTTCACCATTTAAGAACATAATTCTGTGCCAGATGCTATGCTAGCACTTTATATAAGTTATTTCGAATAATTCTCATGACCATCTAATAAGGTAGAAATGAACCCACTTTTGCATATTTGGACACTAAGTTACAGATGAAGTACTTTGTCCAAGATTACATATCTTTCTAACGTCACATGTGGATGGCTTTGGTGGGACAAAGCCCTTTTGCCTCTTGAGTCACAAAATATATGGTTTTAACCAAAGCCAAGTAGCCAGACTATTGCTGCTGGCTTTCAGAATAACAACCCCAGATTATAGCATATTTTTATGAAAGCTTTTTACTTACATTTTTTTGTATCTCTCAAATGGCTCCCACATAAACTTTTTGATGCTTATTTAGGTTTGGTTTCTTGATTCATGAAATTGATCATGGTTTACTACAACTTTTTTTTTTTCTTTCTCCCCTCTGCTCTAACATACAAAGTCTCCACGTTCAGGGAAGCTTTGGCACTGCACGATACATTTCACATGCTAGGCTCTGCTGCTCCTCACTTTGGGGTGATATATCAGACAATCAGTCACAGCAAGACGCTAAATGCCAGATGTTGCTTTGTCAGCTAGGATCATCCTTTGAACATCTGTCTCCAGTCCTGAGACGGGAAATGCCCTAATGTGCTGAAAACATGGCTATTTATTAGGAAGTGTCTGGCTGCTAATTAGGCATCAGGAGTGATCCAAAGAAGTAGAGTTACTAGAAAGGAAACTGGCCACATTCTGTAAACTCTGATATTCTCAGTGGGTGAGGATTGTAGGGATACTGGCATACTCTAGGGAAGAAGTTATTCAGTACCCTTTTCTTGCCTTCTTTCAATCCCAGTGGATATGTGATCTTCCTAGGACCTTTGTGTGTATGTTTTTAATTTTTAAATTAAAAAAATTTAATGTTCACTTATTTATTCTGAGAGAGAGAAAGAGGGGTGGAGGGGCAGAGAGAAAGGGAGAGAGGGAATCCCAAGTAGGCTCCACTCAGAACCCAACGCAGGGGTCAGTCCCAAAAACCATGAGATAATGACCTGGGTGAAAGTTAAGACTGGGATACTTAACCCCCTGAGCCACCCAGGTGTCCAGGACCTTCTTGGTTTTTGGTTAATCAAATAAAGGAACACTTAGAGAAGGCTTGTATTTAGGGAAGCCACTGTGCTATGTATTGGAGAAGCTATTATGATAAGATTTTTGCCCTTAAAGAATAACTGTTAAACACAATTTGGTCTTTGTAGAATTGAAACTATTTTGAATCATTTATTTATCCATTCATTTAAAAGTTTGGTATTGAATACCTAGTGTGTCTTTAAAATTTATTAGAGCCATGACAATGCTAAAATAAGTGTTTGGTTTTTCAACATTTGTTTTAGCTTTGTCTTTAATACAGCAAGTCTAGGGGTTAACCAGGAAAAATTTTTATCTTGTACTAGTTTCCCATTGCTGCTATAACAAATTACCATAAACACAATGGCTTAAAACAGAAGGAATTTATTACCTTACTGCTCTGGAGTTGAGTCCAAAATGAGTTTCACCAAGGTGCTAGCCAGGCTATGAAACCTTTATAGACACCCCCCCCCCCCATTTTTTTTAAAGATTAAAAAAAAAATTTTTTTTTAGAGAGAAAGAGAGCACATGAGTAGAATAAGGGCAAAGGGACAGAGAGAAAAAGTCTCAAGCAGGCTCCATGTTCAGCCCAAACCTAACACAGTGCTCAGTCCCAAGACTCTAGGATCATGACCTGAGCCAAAATCAAGAGTCAGACGTTCAACCAAATGAGCTACCCAGGTGCCCCCAAACCTTCATAGGCTCTAGATGGGCAATCTGTTTCTTAGTCTCTTCCAGCTTTGAGGGACCTGCTGCATTCCTTGGCTTATGGTCTTTTCCTCCATCTTTAAAGCTGGCACCATATCATCTTCAAATCCCTGACAAATCTCTTTTTGACTCTGGCCTTCTGCTTCCATTGTCATATATCTCCTTCCTTTTATGACTCTGATTCTCCTCTAATATATCACATCTCAAGATCTCCCTCTCATAAGGACCCTTAGGTCACTTGTGATGACACTGAGTTCACCCAGATAATCTAAAATAATCATCCCAACTCAAGAATTTTAATCACATCTACAAAGTGCCATTTACCATGTGTATTAGTTTCTTAAGGCTGCAGTAACAAAGTGCCACAAACTTGGTGGCTTAAAACAGCAGAAACTTATTGTTCTAGAAACTAGAAGTTCCAAATCAAAGTGTCAACAAGGCCATGTTCCTTCTGAGACCCTCCAAAGAAGTAGTCCTTGCCTCTTTCTAGCTCTTGGAGGTGGCTATAACCCTTGACAGCTCTTGGCTTGTGGCTGTATCACTTGTGTCTGCTATTCTGGTCACATGGTTCTCCCTGTGTTTTTTTGTCTTCATATGGCATTTTCTTCTTCTTATGAAGACACCAGGCATATTAGATTAGGGCCCACTCCAATGACCTAATCTTAATTTGGTTACATCTGCAATGATCCTATTTCCAAATTAGGTCATGTTCCTAAGCACAGGGCTTCAATATGTCTTTTTGGAGGATATAATTTAACCCATAATACCACGTAAGATAATCATATGCCATGCATCCCTAGGTTACAGATAATACAATTAAGAACCTCAGAGCATAAACGGTTTGCTTGGGTTCCCAATGAGGGTCTGAGCTGAGTCTAAAATCCAGATCTGTGGACTTTCTGGCCTATGCACCTTCTTCCTGGGTGAGTAAATGCTTACTCTAGTGTCACATTAAAGAGTTTCTGGAACAGAAATTGTGTTCACATCATCGATAACGACAAAGATTTAGAAGTTTTGATGGCTATTTTTAGGGAACGCAATGGCCTATCTTTACGGCCTTGAAGAAATCAGCCTTTAAATTTGACCTTAGTTACCTGAGCTTTAAAATAGGATTATCATACAGATTCAAAATAAAATTGACTTGTGACTAATTAAAGGATCCCAACAAACCCAATGAGCAGGGAGAGCCACAGAATGAAGGAGTAGTACTTTATGTTAAAAGCCTCCAGGCAGAACATAGGCATGGATGTGGGATCAAACGTAAGAGCAGGACAAAGTTCTTGTCAGCTGGCCCCGAACCCTTCCTCTGCATGTCAAAACACTTAGAAGCTAACTTCTTGCTTTCAATGCTAGAGTTTAAAATCTAAAGCCCATATTCCTTCTTTAGCACCAATTATTAAAAAGATAAAATAGAACATTTCAGCTATTTTAGCCCTTCCTGAATTTCCTCCACTTTTCATTTGTTCTTAAAACTCTCAAGACTCTAAGATGAAAATTTTTCCTTTAATTAATAAAGACGGTAGGAAATACTTTACACACCCCATTGTCGAACCCATGGTTTAACTTGAAAAAATGAAAAAAAAAGTGAGAGTTGGAATCTCCCCAAACCCCAATTAGGTCAAGTGGAACTATATTTTAGAGAAAGAATGAGGAAAGCCTCCCTCACGGATCTGTATCTCTAAATAGGTTGGGGATTTGCCAACGCTCTGGGTTAATCATGATGAGAAGGGAAACGGCTGGCTTTGCTGTCACTTAATACTCAGGCAGCAGGAAGCGTCCGGAAATGTGAACTTGATCTTTTCCTCTTGGTATGTCATGTATATGTGATATAAGGGGCACACTTTTACAGAGGAGCCCACAGTTTTCATTTTGAAAACGTTCTCTGTGCAAAGTGGGAGATAATATTGGACGGATCCATCAGGACAGACCCTGATGAGCAGGTGCATTCAGCCTTGCCCTCCCGACTCCACTCCTGCGTCACTTGGGGAATCAGTTGGCCTCTCTTGTCATTAGATTCTGTACCTGTAAATAAAGGATTGGGTGAATCTTTAAGCATTATATAATTCTATATTATGTTCAAAGAATAATCTCTTCATTATTATCTGTTGCTATACCAACGACATGTGTGGAAGGCATCATCTCTTCACACAGTGGTTCACTGTAGATTTGCACTGCCTCATGGTGCATAATAAGAAATATATTGTATGAGAAATGATGCAGGAAGGAAGTCCAAATCCTTTGAATGGTATGCGAGGTGGACTCTACCTTCTAAATGGCTCATGGAAATAGGGAACTTGATGATGAGCCTCCTCAGACTTTCCCCAAGTATTTTCTCTGCAAGATGAATTCCAGAGGACCTGTCAGTGATGATGGTGTTCTGCTGCGAAGAGTAGATAACCTATTACCTTACTACTCAATATATGATTCATGGACAGGCCTCTGCATCACCTGGGAGTTGGGGAGCGGTCCCACGCCAGATCTGCTGAATCAGAATTTGCATGGAAACAAATCCCCAGGTGATTTGCACACCTATTAAAGCCTGAGAAGTACTTCCCTACACTGCCATAAACAGGAAGTGCATATTTATCTGATGCGGTAAGAAGTCCAGGACTAGGCAGTTCCAGCTTAGAGCAGTATTTCAGTGATGCAGTCGGCTTCATCACCTCGGCTTTTGCCATCTTTGGGCTCCTCTAATGTTTAAGGCTGTGTCTTCATTCACTGGTCCTAGAAGCACATGGCGGCTGCTTCCCCTGCTGACTTCTGGCCAAGAGGAAAGGGGCAGGGTGAGGGGACAAAGGCAGCAAGGAAAGAATAAAGGTGAGGCCTCACTTGTTTATTTGGAAGGGTGCCTGCCTCTAGTGATTCCACATCTTACAGACCATAACTATGGTGCCCAGCCAAGGTTAGGCACAAGCAGGCTGCACTCTAAATATTTAACGTTGGGCCTCCGTGTTGCAGAAGGCACAGAAGTGGGCCCTTAGTTGCTTTTCGGTGGCCAGTTCACCTCGTTTACTGGATTTATTCATATATGTTCATAGAGAAAAACATAACCCATTCAGTTGGGGAAATGAATCTAAATAGGTTTCTTTTATATGGGACTTCTTAAAGCTTTTCATATGCCAAAGTATATTTTACATCTTCCAGAGGGGACTACGATATGTAGTGTTTTCCAGTTATCTGATCACAAGACTTTTCCTAGGAATCAATTTTCTGCCAACCCCCTCCCCCCCCTACAAATTAAAAAAAAAAAAAAAAGGAAAAGGTAGATTGATACCATGTGATTATTTTAAAGGGGTCATCAAACTTTTCTGTAAAGGGCCAGATAGTAAATATTTTTGGCTTTGCAAGCCACATTTTTCCCTGTCCAGCTACATAACCTGCAATTAGAGCATAAAAGTCGTGGACATTACATAAATGGATGTGACCCACTGTGCCGGATTTTGCCAATGGGCCATAATCTGTTGACCTCTGTTTTAGAGTTAACTACCATGAAAACAAGGTTAAAAGCAATACAGCCACAATAGTATCTAATAATACTGTGATGGTGCCCTAGATTCTACAAAAGATTTTAATATGAATTTATATTTTTATATTTAATATAAATATATATAGCATGAAATACATTATATATGTATACACACACAATCTCTTCTCTTTTAAATTTAACTTATTTTTTAATTTATATCCAAGTTAGTTAGCATATAGTGCAATAGTGATTTCTGTAGATTCTTTAATGCCTATTTAGCCCATCTGCCCTCCCAGAACCCCTCCAGTAACCCTCTGTTTGTTCTTCATATTTTTTTTCTTTCATAGTTTATTGTCAAGTTGGTTTCCATGTAATACCCAGTGCTCATCCCAACAAGTGCCCTCCTCCATGACCATCACTCCCTTCCCCTCTCTCCTCCACCCCAATCAGCCCTCAGTTTGATCTCAGCATTCAAGAGTCTCTCATGGTTTGCCTCTCTCCCTCTCCCCAACTATTTTGCCTCTTCTCCCTAATGGTCCTCCGTTAAGTTCCTCCTAATCCACCTATATGTGAAAACATATGGAATCTGTCCTTCTCTGCCTGACTTATTTTGCTCAACATAACACCCTCAAGTTTCATCCATGTTGCTACACATGGCCAGATTTCATTCTTTCTCATTGCCATGTAGTTTTCCATCGTATAGATAAACCACATCTTCTTCATCCATTCATAAGTTGATGGACACTTAGGCTCTTTCCATGTTTTGGCTATTGTTGAGAGTGCTGCTATGAACATTGGGGTACATATGCCCCTATGCATCAGCACTCCTGTATCCCTTAGGTAAATTCCTAGCAGTGCTATTGCTGGTCATAGGGGAGTTCTATTGTTAATTTTTTGAGGAACCTCCACACTGTTTTCCGGAGGGGTTTCACCAGCTTACATTCCCATCAACAGTGTAGGAGGGTGCCTGTTTCTCCACATCCTGGCCAGATCTATAGTCTCCTTATTTGTTCATTTTCGCTGCTCTGATTGGCATGAGGTGGTATCTCAGCGTGGTTTTGATTTGTATTTCCCTGATGAGGAGGGATGCTGAGGATCGTTTCATGTGTCTGTTGGCCATCTGGATGTCCTCTTTGGAGAAGTGTCTGTTCATTTCTTCTGCCCATTTCTTCACTGGTTTTTTTGTTTTTTTGGTGTGTATTTTGGTGAGTTCCTTATAGATTTTGGATACTAGCCCTTTATCTGATATGTCATTTGCAACTATCATTTCCCATTCTGTCAGTTTCCTATTAGTTTTATTGATTGTTTCCCTTGCCGTGCAGAAGCTTTTAATCTTGATGAGGTCCCAATAGTTTATTTTTGCTCTTGATTCCCTTGCTTTTGGGATGTGTCAAGTAAGAAGTTGCTGCGGTGGAGGTCAAGGAGGTTGTTTCCTGCTTTTCCTCTAGGATGTTGATAGTTTCCTGTCTCACGTTCAGGTCCTTTATCCATTTTGAGTTTATTTTTGTGCATGGTGTGAGAAAATGATCTAGTTTCATTCTTCTGCATGTTGCCATCCAGTTTTCCCAGCACCATCTATTAAAGAGGTTGTCTTTTTTCCATTGGATACTCTCTCACACGTTGTCAAAGATTAGTTGCCCATATATTTGTGGGTCCAATTCTGAGTTCTCTATTCTATTCCATTGGTCTATGTGTCTGTTTTTGTGCCAATACCATAGTGTCTTGATGATGACAGCTTTGTAGTAGAGGCTAAAATCTGGAATAGTGATGCCTTCCGTTTTGGTTTTCTTCTTCAATATTACTTTGGCTATTGGAGGTCTTTTGTGGTTCCATACAAATTTTAGGATAGTTTGTTCTAGCTTTGAGAAGAATGCTGGTACAATTTTGATAGGGATTGCATTGAATATGTAGATTGCTTTGGGTAGTAATGACATTTTAACAATATTTATTCTTCCAATCCATGAGAATGGAATGTTTTTCCATTTCTTTGTGTCTTCAATTTCCTTCATAAGTTTTCTATAGTTTTCATCATACAGATATCCTATATCTTTGGTTAGGTTTGTTCCTAGGTATTTTATGATTTTTTGTGCAATTGTGAATGGGATCAGTTTCTTGATTTCTCTTTCTGTTGCTTCATTGTTGCTGTATAAAAATGTAACCAATTTCTGTACGTTGATTTTGTACCCTGCGACTTTGCTGAATTCATGGATCAGTTCTAGTAGGCTTCTGGTGGAGTCTGTCGGGTTTTCTATGCAGAGTATCATGTCCTCTGCGAAAAGTGAAAGTTTTACTTCTTCTTTGCCAATCCTAATGCCTTTTATTTCCTTCTATTGTCTGGTTGCTGATGCTAGGACTTCCAGCACAATGTTGAGCAACAGTGGTGAGAGTAGACATCTCTGTCGTGTTCCTGATCTCAGGGGGAAAGCTCTCAGTTTTTCCCCATTGAGGATGATGTTAGCTGAGGGATTCTCATACATGGCTTTTATGATGTTTAAGTAAGTTCCTCTATCCTGACTTTCTCAAGGGTCTTTATTAAGAAGGGATGCTGTGTTTTGTCAAATGCTTTTTCTGCATCTATTGACAGGATCATATGGTTTTTATGTTCTTCATATTTAAGAGTCTCTTATGTTTTGTTCCCCTTCCTGCTTTTATATTATTTTTGCTTCCCTTCCCTTATGTTCATCTGTTTTGTATATGGAAGTCCTCATATGAGTGAAGTCATATGATATTTGTCTTTCTTTGACTAATTTTGCTTAGCATAATGTCCTCTAGTTCCATCCATATAGTTACAAATGGCAAGATTTCATTCTTTTTGATTGCCAAGTAATACTCCATTGTATGTATATATATCACATCTTCTTTATCCATTTATCCATCGATGGACATTTGGGCTCTTTCTATACTTTGGCTATTGTTGATAGTGCTGCTATAAACATTGGGGTGCATTTGCCCCTTTGAAATGGCATACCTGTATTCCTTGGATAAATACCTAGTAGTGCAATTGCAATCATAGGGTAGTTCTATTTTTAATATTTTGAGGAACCCCCATAACGTTTTCCAGAGTGGCAGCACCAGTTTGCATTCCCAACACACAATCTCTTTTGATGGTAACAAACATGGGGAAGAGGTTATCACCATCATGTGGTTTCCTGAAAAAAACTAGAGGGTCAGTTTCCCTAAAACATGGAAGCATTCACCAGGGCTCTTGATGTCATAGTTAGTTAACTGTATAACCATTATAACGTTTTGAAGTTATATATATTTTTCCCTCAGTATGCTTAGGGAATTTCTTCAATTTAATCTTTATATTTATTCTTTGGGGGAGTCCAGAATCGACCCCTTTATTCATAGGGGACTTTGAAAACATTACATGTGCTTTGGATTTACTATTGGGCTCTTGAATTTCTAGACCATAAATGCTTCCCTTTACCTCCCTTTCCAATCGTACTGGGTGTTTAAAGGCAGCTCAGCCTCATTGCTATTATGTGCTATTATTATGCTACGTATGTGGGTCTATCACAGTGGTGTCTATGGTGTTTCAGTGCTTTTGCTGATGTAAATGCCTATGTGTTTTCCTCTGAGAAACAATAAGCCACTTGAGGGCCAGGCCTGTGTGTGCTCTATTTGTCCCTGTGCGCTTGGTGCCAAGCAGAGGCCATGGTAAGTGAATGTTGTTGAGTGAAGTATTCTGTGTTAACAGCAGGGGTGGGGTGGTGCGGGTGCAGCGAGGGTGACTTCACGGCCGCTGGGGTTTCAGAGCCAGTGTCTTCTGTACTCGGATGCTCTGTCTCAAGTGCAGTCGGCCATCCGTTCTGACTCTGCTGGTATTTTCTGTCACGTCGCAGACACCAGGACAGATCCCAAGGCGACCACAACAATGTACCTGTGGATTGAGTTCAGGGCATTAAATTGCCATCATGCAACCCATCTAATGTCATTATGGTCCAGTTCCAGCAAAGCAGAGAAATCGAGGGGAAAAAAAAAGGACACAATTACCAATGGACGAGTTCTCAGACTTTTAAACGAGCCTGAAGGAAGAAGTGTCTGTAATGGAGGGAATGGCACATACCCCCACCCACCCACACCCGCCCACACATGCGCACACACGCGCACAGCCGCCCCTTTGGAGGGGAAGTTTGTAAATCATAGGAGGAAAAGAATTACTAACCTGAGGCTTGCGAGTAAGCCCAGTGCACTCCCTCCGGAAACCTCTGTTTTCCAGAGGCTGCTGGAGGATATGTTGCAAATTCAAAAGTGGGAGTTTTGAAAAGCTGAGACCCTTAAAGCATGCTAGGTATTTACCTGGTGACATATGTTGCCTTGTATTTTACTTTGAGGTTAAAAAGAGAACGAACAGCATTGCCGAGCCACCAAATGGGTGGAAGCACATATTCAACAGCGTATAATAGGGCCCTATATGATTTTATATTGAATACCCTGCAGCTTAGATTTGCTAACTACAAAGTGACTCTTGGAGATGCCGTTATGGTAGTTTGGGTTCGGAATTTTTCCCCTGAAAAAGTGCATTAGGGACTTTCGGGTAGTTTCTTGCTTTAGCAGGTTTCCCAAGTAACATCTTGCACAGCGCATTGTGCGGCTCTCTGTGTTCATATGCTTCCTTCCTTTCCTTTGTTTTGCTGTTGTTGTACATTTGGCTCATTTCTTAGGCAAAGTCTTGTGCGAAACGTCCGCTTCTCTTGGCTTCTTCCGCCTTTCCTATCAGTCTCTCTCTTGTCACCTGGTCTTGCAAATAGGCCTGGGAACTCTGGGCATCCTTGTGCTTTAATATCATTTTAAAAAACGCTTCCCACCTCCTCCCTAATTAACTGTAATCAGGAAGGCTAGTTGGTGGACACATGGTGTCGTAGCTCTGTGAAATGCTGCCTGATGGCTATAAACACCGCCATATGTTCTCGGTGAAAGATGGCTGTAATCACCAGCAACAGGGACAGCTGATGGAAGATGAAGGCTCAGCTTTTCACTCCGCCTGCTTTATTCTCAAAACCTGCGAGGCACTTTGCAGATCAGCTTAATATTTCCTCTTAGCCATCACTGCCTCTGCTAAATTTCCTTTGTATTTTAGCTTCAGTTCTTTCCTACATATATTCGAGCTTGAAATTACAGTTATCAAAGGGATATGTTTAGCACCTTCCAGTTTAACATCACAACACTTTAATTAGGATGCCCTCTCTTTAAATCCTGCACTACACACATTACGCAGGTTTCTAAAACTAAGTGGTTATCAAGAAAGAGGATAAAACCATCAAAATTTTCACAGTGAATGAACAAGAATTTCTCAGCAAAGTTCAATAGATTTGCCCTGAACTGGTGCAGCTTATAAAACCCTTGAGCCTAATTGCTTTCCTGCATTTTGGCAAGAAAAATAGCTGACTTGCAATGGAGTAGAAAGAGAGGTTTGGAAGAAAGTGTCTTTTAAGAAAAGCTTCCAATGAAAATTTCAATCAATATTTTTAATCCCAGAAGACTAGATAAAATATGATATTATGTTGCTTGCACTAAGAGATTGTGGATAGGGTTGTTTTTCAGTGTCGGGAGGAGAGCAGCTTCTGAAGCAAAGCTGCCCAGTACGTGGACAGTGAGCTACACGCTGGCATTTCAGCAATGCTTCGTGTCTCAGGTCTGAGACAGTGGCCCTCAGAGGCCACATCCTCACTGAAACAGGGTGGACTCCAGGTTTCGTGGCTGGCTGTGAGGCACAAAAGCCTGGCTCTCCCGTGAAAGTGGGGGACAGGAGCTGTGTATGAGACACATCATGTACTCTCGTCTCTCCACTTAGCATCATTTGGCTGCATACTAAAGTAACCAGACAAAATTCAGTGCAGAGTAGAGGCACTGATTGCTTCTAAGCCTTCACTTTCCCATTTAGAAATGTTTCAGATTACTAAGTTTGATACCAAGTTTTGTACCTTGAAGATTTCATATACATGTATAGATATACCCAGAGACAGAGATATATCTCGAAAGTTTATTTTATTGCCTCTTTAATGCTTTTAGGGCTTTGTTAAAACAGGGCTCTCGCCCTTTACCCTTTTTTGCTTTTTTTCTTTTACCTTGTATGTACTGTGCAGGCTATTAAACTGTGCACAGGTGATTGATCTCTTTAATAAAAGCAAGTTCTTTAGTAAGCAAAGAGTGATAAAGATAAACAAATGTACTGGTTTGTCCAGTGCTTTGGAGATTATGGTAACACGAGGGCATCAAGAAAGCCTATTAACAGATAAGTTAGATGAAACACATCAATTCTGATCTCAGGAAGTCAGGAAACCATTCCCTTTAAGTTAATTTTATCCATGTTTTCTCTTCATTTGTAATACTTTGTGGGTTTTAACAGGAAATATTTAATAGTGTGCAGTGCAGTCCATAGATAAACGATGTTGGCAATTTCTCTACCTAACTGCTTGTCAGGCCCTTTAGCAAGGTACACAACGCCCTGCAGTTTATCATCTCGCTTTCTAGATTGTTTTGGAAGATCATTGAGAGGGCTGAGACTCCCCAGAGGACTGTGCTTTAATCCTGTCATATTTTTTAAAATGCTGGAAGGTATTAGGTTACATGGTAAGTTGGTTTTACGTAGGCATTTCTTCAGCCCGTCACCATGGCACATTCTTTCCATGGTAACCACTGTTTCCATGGCTCGTACTGTGAGCCCCTCCAGAGGCACTGAGGGGTTTATGAAGATGCTCACCCACCCACAAGTGCGCACACACACTTGCCTTCTTTCTCTCCTATCAGCACAGATTCAGCCCACCATTAGGCACCTTTTCTAACAAATTCACGAAACGGAGCAGAGCTAATTTTAAAATAAAATCTGCTTTTCTCTCTAATATGCGAGGAGACGAATAACTGACGTGGCCTTTTCAAATGATGTGAAGATATAACAAAAGACTGGCGTTGTCCTCAATGATATGGAGTAACAGGATACAATCTTGGGAGGCAAAATTGGACAGAAAAGACGGTCAGCCCTGGACCAGATTTTCTAAATTTATCTCCATTTTTCAGACCCTGAGCTAAGTCTATACTCAGCATTGTGTTAGATGCTGTAGAGCATAAAAGAAATTTACGTCCACGGGGACCTTGCATTTTCTGCAGGCTTGGGAGAATGAGATTTAGACACATGTAATAATTAGAAAACAATATAACACTGCAAATAACAACAATAAATTTTTCATGTTGGATAACTTCAGCATTTTTAAGTTTGGGGACAAACAACATGGCTGTTATTTATTTATTCATTCATTTATTTATTTATTTATTTTTAAAATTCCCATCACTTTTATTCTTAGGACTGGAGTAACCAAAACATTTTAGGACAATATACTGGCTTACATAGATATAATGGTAAATGACTTTTTGAGGTGCTGATTCTTTCTCAAGGATAAATAACAATTCTTTTCTCTTGTCACTGATTTCATAATCGGTGTCTTATCCTTTCTCGGTATAGGTGGTTGCTTCTGGAATTAACTTCCAAATGCTGGAAGTCAGATGTGTTTTCATCTGGTGCACGCAAATCCAGTTAGGCTGAATCCCGACCCTAATGACTATTGTCATATTACCTTTTTGCTTTGATAAAGCAGAACATAGCTTTGGGGTTAAACGATTGCATTTGAATTCTGGGTCTTTCACTTACTAACTTGTGGCCTTGGCCATATTAACTGACTTCTCTGAACCAGGACGGCAAGATGTTATTGATACGAGGGTGGGTATATGTGTCCCTCTGATGGCAAGTGTGAGGATTAAATGAGATATTGGTATGATCGATCAATGGTGGCTCACTTGTTTACCCTGTTCAATGAACAGCCGTTAAAGTTCCACTAAGTTGCAGGCACTGAGTTGCTGTTGTGGATATGACAGGACTGATTTCTGGCCTTTGGGGACCCTACACACAGACACTAAAGCAGGAGAATATGATGCCATGTGACCGCTGGAATGGAAGCTCCACGAACAGAAGCTGGGGCTCTTTCCTGTGTTTGCTCACTCCTGTATCACAAGCCCTTTGCATGTTGCCTGTAAGCAGTAGGTACTCAACAAATACTTGTTGAAAGGTTAAATATGATAAGAGAAAAACAGAAAGGTGACCTAGCGTGGGATATAAAGGAATGTTAACCAGAGGACGTGACATATAACAACCCCGTAAAGCGTAAGTGAGTTAGCCTGGAAAAGTAGGGATATATGATTTTTTGCTTTTCACTTGCTTTTTATTTGGGGTCTGTATTGTTTCCTGTGATGTCTCCATAGCTAAATTCTTTCATTTTTATTTATGTTTCTGACAAACTGACATGCAATAAGTATGGATCTTTATTTAGCATTTGCAGTATCCAAACTGGAATTCTTAACTGAAACTACTCTACTAACTTCTGACTATTTAGGTTTCCTGAGATTGCTAAGCCAGCTCCTGCTTGCTTACTTGAAGGTGTCACTTGTGTATGCACTCACGTATTCATTCATTAGACACGTGTTTATTCAGCACCCACCACGTGCAAGATAGTAGCTATGTACTGAAGTGCCAACAGAGACTGATCAGCAGGCATTGGGTCAAGGAATTGACAGTTCCCCAAATTTGAGAGTTTATGGGGGAAACTGACGATAGAAGAATAGGTCTGTTTCATGCTCTGTCTCTATCTGTCAAAAATAAACATTAAAAGTTTTTTAAATTACCCCTTTACATAATTTTTTAATGTTTATTTTTGAGAGAGACACAGAGTACCAGTTGGGGAGGGGTAGAGAGAGAGAGGGAGACACAGAATCCAAAGCAGGCTCCAGGCTCTGAGCTGTCAGCACAGAGCCGGATGCGGGGCTCAAACCCATGAACCATGAGATCATGACCTGAGCTGAAGTCGGATGCTTAACCGACTGAGCCGCCCAGGCGCCCTGCCCCCCGCCCAGATGATCTCTTAAAGTGAGCCCTACCTGAGTATGGGTCTTGGAAAGTGTTCTTGGGAAAGAAAAGTCTAGGTAGTCATACCCAATTCATTACTTTTTTCAGGGAACATTTATTTATTTCCCAAGTGTGCCTGACACTTTCCATAAAGAGTTTTCATTTTTCGTGGCAAGAAAAATAAGATAACTGTGTGAAGCAACTAAGGAAGAACTGAAGCCTAGAGGCCCTTTGGAGATTCAGAATAAAGACAATAGAAATTGTGAATTGAGGTGAATGTAAGATAATGTTATAAAAGCTCTGTTTCTCTAATTGTTCCTCAAGACAGCAGCATCAACAGCAACAGTGAAGGATGTGGGTGGGTACAGAGGGAGGGGAAAGGTGTGACAGAGAACCTACAAAGGACGAAGGCAGGAATGAGTCTGGTATACTATGTTAAGTGAAAGAAGCCAAACACAGAAGTCTAAGTATTTTACAACTCCACTTATATCAAAAGTCTGGAGAAGGCAAATCTATGGAGACAGAAGACAGGGATGCAGATGAGAATGGAATTAACTCTAAATGAGCACAAAGTATCTCCTTGGGGTGATAGAAATAGCCTAAGACTAGGTTATGGTGATATCTGTATGACTTGGTAAACTTACTAGAAATTAGTGAATCATAAATCTAAAGTAGGTGAATTTTATATTATGTAAGTTATGCCTTAAGAGTGCTTTTTAAACAATATAGCAGGAAGGGGCACCTGGGTGGCTTAGTTGTTTAAGATCTGACTTCGGCTCAGGTCACGATCTCATGGTCTGTGAGTTCGAGCCCTGCTTTGGGTTCTGTATGACAGCCGGGAGCCTGGAGTCTGCTTTGGATTCTCTGTCTCCCTCTCTCTGCCCCTTCCCCTGCTTGTGGTCAGTCTCTCTCTGGAAAAAAGAAGAATGTTAATTTTTTTTTTAAATGAAATAAAAAATATAGCAAGAGGAAATGAGTATATGATGAATAAGGGATGGTAAAGAAATTGACATAGTTGCAGTAGGGGCGTCAGAGTCTCAGAGCAGGGAAATAAGTTGACCAAAGTCACATAGCTGATAAGAGGTAGATCTTGGTAAGTGGTAGAACTATCTGGCTCTATGCTAAGATTGGATAAGTGAAATGGTGCCAGCTGAGGTACAATATTGGATTAATTGGGAAAAGAAGATGGGTTTTATTTGAAAACATATATATTTTTGACTCTTTAGTAGAAAAGAGGCATGGCAAGAGTAACATTTTAGGAGACTGAATTTAGTGACAGGATTCATCGATGGAATATGTTCTTTTGAGTGCAGTTATGCAGGTGAGATGAACGTAAGTAAGGGCTATAGGAAAGAAAAGGGGGAGGGATATTTTGAAAAAAGGAGTCAGGTTATGGTGACTGGTCCCATAGGATTAATTGTATATAAAGTGCTTTGTAAACCAACACATATTAAAAAGTGTAAATAATGAATCTTTGCTATCAGGCACACTGAAAGCAGTCATAAAATAAGCAGAGAAACTCAAGATTTTGGAGAGGAAAGTGATAAGTGTGGGAATAATATCGTTGAGGGTAGAGAGGGAGGTGTTCTTCAAAGGCGGCAGAAGAATTAAAGCAGCATATCACGACCATATACTACTGTATGTCAAGCACCGTGCTGGATACTGCAGATGCTTCTTAGTCAGAGGTTTTGGTTGCATTTGACAGACACCCAATTCAAACTAAGAGAAGAAAAATGGACCATGTATTCTCATAATACTAGGAAGTCCAGGAATTGGCTACTTAAGCAGTGAGAGAATTCTGCCTATTTAAATCTCTCAGCTCTACTTTCTTCTGTTTTAGCTCCATTCTTAGGCTGGCTCTCCTTTTTCTATTGCAAAAATAACCACTAACAATCTAGATTTGCATGTTCCTTGTAGTTAGCAATCCCAGAAATTATGAGAAGTTTCTGTTCCAGTCATTGTCAAATGAGCCATCAGGTAGACTCTGATTGGGTTATGTCCATGAGCTAACTCCTGTGCTTAAAGGTGTTGCTTCGTATTGGCCACGACAGGGCCTTTTATTGCACCCCATGGGGATAATCAGCCTCATTCAAGCCAAAAGGAGAGTGTGGTTTTATTACTGAAGATGGAAAAAGGGCCAGACAAACCCCCCAAAAGGTGCCCACTACAAGATGTTGTGTTGGAATTTATAAACTCTCTACAATAGGCTCTGTTCTTTCCATTTTAAAGTTGTGGAGACCAGACCCCGGAAAAGCTAAGAGATTTGCCTAAGGGTACATGGGGTACCTATAAAGTGCCTATAGGGTGTCTGAAATTGCAAAGCTGAGATTTGAATTGAGTTCCATTTGTTGCAAAGCCTAGCCCTTTTGATGAGAATAGTTGATGCAGAACAGGTATAAGTGGAAATGAAAAGAGGGGGGATCTCTGCTTTGAGGTATTAAACACAAGTACAAATCAACTTGAGTCAGCAGGCAGTGTTAAGGGAAGGGGAAGTGGGAAAATCCGGGGGTTGCGGAGAGTTGTTAGTTTAGCTGTTAGAGAAGAAGGGTTGGAATACCCACTTCAGATTGCAAACCAGGATTTCAATGACAGGTGGTAGTAGACTTGCCAAGTGGTGGAAAAGCCAAGTTGTAGTTGGAGCTGGTTATTTAAGCTATGGGGTTATTTCAGGAAGCACTCTCTCCCCTAGAGACAGCACAAAAGTAGAAGCAGTGGACATGGTAAACGACCAAGTCATGGCACTTTTTCACAGGGAAAGCGCCATGGGCTTGGCTCTGTGTTTGACTCTAATCCAGGACGATGAAATGGCAGGTCAACGCTGTGGGAGGCAGCGGGGAGTGTTTTGATGGCAGGCCTAATGCAAGCTGGCTGTAGATACATGCTGGAGACGGTGGAACTGAAAAGGCTGAGCAGAAGGTGGCTGCTAATAGCAAGAAAGTCTGAATATTTAAGAGAGGTATAAATGCTTTGAGTAAGGGACTGGAGTTCATAGAGCTGCTGAGGAAGGAGGGTGGTAATCAGGAAATGGAAGTGAAGTGAAGGACAACTCATACTCATCTGACTGAGTGAGTAAGGGTAAAACACAGTGAGAGATGTCAGATAATCTAACACAAGCAAAGTTTTTTGTTTTTTTGTTTTTGTTTTTTTTAATTTTCCCCCAGGTAAGGATGTAGAAAAGCTGATGGATAGAGGCATGTTTTGACCTCCTGATGATGCGTGTGATTACAAAGAACATGGACTTTGGAGTCAGCTAGACCTGGGTCTGAACACTGCTGTTACTTGCTACTTGTATAACTATTGGCAAGGTATGGATCTGAGATAATGGAGATAAATATATAAGTACATATATGAGAGATAGAGCCTAGCATTCACAGATAGGAAATAAATGGTAGCTTGTCATAATAATAGCACATTATAGGATGCCTTGCCCTTAAAAACTGTTTTGCTCAGAGGTAAGTAAAGAATAAACCCCGAGTTCTGGTTTGGCTTGAGAAGTCAAAAATGGGCTATCCTTGGGGCACCTGTGTGACTCAGTCAGCTGAGTGGCCAACCCTTGGTTTTGACTCAGGTCATGGCTGACAGCGTGGAGCCTCCTTGGGATTCTTTCTCTTTCCCTCTCTCTCTGTCCCTCCCCAGCTCACATCCTCAAGAAAGATTAACTAGTCTGAGATATTTTATCCCTTCTTCAAATAACCTAAGTTTTATGTAACATATTTTTAACATAAAAATCATCCACGTTCCCTTTAAATTGTGGAATGCAGTATTAGATGTGCTGGAGGATCTATTGGATAGTTTATCTTGGGCCATCTTGCCTTGCCTGTGTCTTCATCTTTGGGTCTACCGTGGCTATGTTTGTGGGAATGGCTGCTGTTTTATATGCAGTTGACTGATTGTGTTCCTTGGGTAGCCAACCTTTCCTTTTTCCTCCTTGACCTTATGCATATCTGATTCCTATGCTTAAGAAGCATGAACCATATCTTCTTACTAAAAATCTTCTGGTATGCTACATCCAGTCTGTATTTGCACAGTGGGATGTATGTAGATACAAAGAGAACAGGTATTGAGATCCATTTATTAATTGTTCATTCATTCACTCAACAAAACTTTATTTGAAACGTTCTATATGCAAAGCATGACAAGGTACTGTATATAAGAAATGTACAAGAGAAGAATACATGTTCCAAGAACTCAAGGACCTCACAGTCTAGCATATTGCCTGTGAGATATTAAGCCTTGTACAGCAATGGGAGGAACATTTCTCCCTTCAACTGGACCCTGCAGTGTATGTGGAACAATCTAAATAGTTCTCTTCTTAATCAGCTTTAGAGGAAAAAAGTCAACTGGGCCTTTCCCTTCTTTGATATTTGAGATATTCTTGGAATGGTATTTCATTGCCCTTTGGTGGAATAGCTTACAAAAGCCAAATAATACTTTGTGTAAACTATAGACTTCCCTGTAAGAGTGTGCTTGAAATTTTTGACTCAGCTCACTTTCTGTCAAGTTAAACACCCAATATCAAGAAGAAATCTAAGCATTTGTAGAAAATTCTAACAAATTTTTAAAGATTAGGAACAAATTAAAGAATGTTCTTGTAGAAGCTTTATTTTATTCAATGTATCCCCAAACTGATTTTTCCCAGTTTTATTGAGATATAATTGACAAGCAACACTGAATAAGTTTAAGGTGTGCAGCATAATGAAAACACACTTCTATATTATGAAATAATTGCCATGGTAAGTTTAGTTAACATCCATCACTTCAAATAGTCATGATTTTTTCCCCTTGTGATCAGAAAGTTTAGCATTTTACTCTTAGTCACTTCCAAATATACCTTACAACATTGTTAACTATCGTTACCACATTGTACATCACATCCCCAATTCTTATTTATCTTATTTATCTGTACTTCTGACCACCTTCACCCAATTGTCCACCTCTAACCCCCTGCTTCTCGAAATCACAAATTTGATCTTTTTTTTTTTATATGAGTTTGTTTGTTTTTGTTTGATTCCACATATGTCAGATCATACAGTATTTGTCTTTTTCTGTCTGACTTATTGTACTTAGCATGAGGCCCTCAAGATCCATCCATGTTGTTGCAAATGTCAGGATTTCCTTTTTTCATGGCTAAACAGCATTCCATATATATGGAATTATTGTAAAGAGCGCTTCAGTAACATGAGAGTGCATATATCTCTTTGACAGAGTAACTTTGTTTCTTTCGAATATATACTCAGCAATGGAATTGTTGGATCATATAGCAGTTCTATTTTTAATTTTTTGAGGAACTTCCATACTGTTTTCTACAATGGTTGTACCAATTTACACTTCTACCAACAGTGTACAAGCGTTCCATTTTTCACACATTTTTACCAATATTTATCACTTGTCATTTTTAAATGTTTATTGATTTTTGAAAGAGAGAGAGACAACAAGTGTGGGAGGGACAGAAAGAGGGGGGACAGAGGATCTGAAGCAGCCTCTGCACTGACAGCACAGAGCCCGACATGGAGCTTGAACCCATGAGCTGTGAAATCATCACCTGAGCTGAAGTTAGACTCTCAACCGACTGAGCCATCCAGGTGCCCCTATCTCTTGTCTTTTTGATGCTAGACATTCTAACAGGTCTGAGGTGGGGTGATAATCTCATTGTAGTTTTGATTTGCATTTTTCTATTGATTATTGTGCTGTGCACCTTTTCATGTACCTGTTGGCCATTTGAATATCTTCTTTGGAAAAATGTCTATTCAGGCCCTTTTCTAATTTTTAAATTGGATTAATTTGTTTAATTTTGTTTTTCATGTTTTGGGGTTTTGCTGTTGAGTTGTATGAAATCTTTATATATCTTGGGTATCCCAATTGATTTTTAAATCATTATTGATTTGGATTACATGATGCTCACCCCGATTTTGCATTTCTGGCTACCTACATACTATGGAGCCAGATTGGGAGTAGACCTCTTTCATAAGTTCTCTCAAATCAGCTTGAAGAGTTTATTTTAAGCATAATATTTAAGTGCACTAAGTACTGTCCCTCATTATTCAGTGGAGGAAGTTGAGGCATGGAATGGTCCAGAAACTAGATTGAAACAGTATAAATGGTAGTGATATCAAGATTTGAAGCCTGCTTTCAACTCATTTTTATTGGGCATTTTTGGATCATTTGTTTTTAATTTCCTAGCAACTTACAGTTTATTTGGCAAACTGTGCCTTCCCCAGTACTAAGAGTAGAATTCTATTGTTACCATTCTCCTATTCGCACACCAGTCACTCTTCAAATATATGTGAAGTTTGAAAATATACTGTTAAAAGGTAAGCTTTTCAGTTTCACCAAATTTCCACTAGTTGCCTTTGGTTCTTCCTGATGAGTCAGAATGTTGTGAAGGTTTGGAGCAGGAGTCAAAAAAGAACTGGGTTTTGGTTTTAGTTCTACAATCTGTTAGTGCCCAGAGCAAGCTCTTTAATATTGTGGTAGCTGCACTGGTGTTGTGCAGGACTTCACTTTCTTCCACTTCTTCATGGGGCCTATAGTTTTCCACACAAATGATGTCAGTTTTGGCTGTATCATTTACTTTGTTCTGATATGTTATCAAGAAGAAGCTTGGATCTCACATTACCAACACAGAGTATCATAAATGTACTTGCTGATTCGGTTTGGTCTCTTGTACTTCTGTCATCAGACACAAGAAGAACATGCTCTGAGTAGCTGTGGGCCCCAGAAGAGAGAAGTCTTGAGCAGATTTAAAACCAAATTGCAGCTTGTAGCCTGGGTTCTAATCCACTGTTCTCAGTTTAGGCCACAAAGCCATCCTAGCCAACATATAAACTTATTAGTAAGAGAACTAAATATTTGATTTTGCAAGGCATTGACATTTTGGGTTGTTTGTTATTCAGCATAATCATAGTAATAGCTGACTAATACAATTTGTCTGTGTCTCAAATTCCTGATCTATAATGTAGGGTAATATTTATACTATATTAATTCCTTCATGTTTGAAGATCCATTGAGATGATATATGCAACATGTTTAAAACATCAACACACTGTAGAAATAGTATCTACTATTATACATTAATTATTGAACTATGCTCTCCCCCAAGTAAGCACGTCAATAAATATATGTTAGTATGCTTATATCACCTTGATATAACCAAGTAACACCTTCCAATAGAGCAATAGAGGAAGAGTACAAGGAAACAACTATGAGAGAACTGAACTCATCAGCATTAGTTATACCTCTCTCCCAACTTCCTAAGTCCTTGCTTAGATAATGGGCAAAAAGAGCCCATTCATGGGTAGTAGGTCTCTTCTTTCTACAAAATACCTTAGTACTTCTGCCTGTGTCTGCTACCTCCAGAGCAAATTAAGAATGTAATCGTGGCTGAAGCAGGTACCCTTGATACCCAGCTGACATTCCTTAGGCCTATATCTGAGTTGCATACACACTGAAAGCTTTTCTATCTCAGACACTTGTATATCTTTACTTCTCAGCCTGAGAGCTTTCTCTAGTGCCACGGGAGCTTGTTTAGCAGGGTAGCCAAGAAGTGCCCATTGGGCAGTCTTTAAGCCATGCAAGATGGCTGATTAGTTCTCTAGATTTTCTGTCCCTCTATGAGACATTTTGAGTCATATTTTACTAAATTCCAGCAGAATTGAGCCCAGTTTCCAAAAATGGTAACCTGTTCATTGGCATACTATTTACTGGGTTTTATCCCTTTTCTGTCTCACTGGCCTCCTCTCTCACTTGTACCTTCTTGGGTCACATCCCCCGAAAACTGCCTGAACTCAAGTCTCTTTCTCAGAACATGCTTTTAGGGGGTAAGACATTCAGATAGTGAATTAACCCATCTTTCCTCGTTTTATTTATCCTGTCTGTTTGTGAGTCAGAAGGACCATGGCAGACATCTACACTTATGTTGATAATTAGTAGTCAATCTTAAATATCTTTTCTGTAACTCTGTAGCTAATGGAAATCAGTGTTTTTATTTGAATAGTGTTGTTACCTCAGTGGAAGGAAGCTGCTTTACTCAAGGTTATGTGCCTTTCCCAGGGGCAGTCTATATCAAATAACTGACTGATGCAGGGGTTCAAAGCTTGACCCTCCCTTGCCTCAATTTGATACACCTCTGAAGGGGATTCCTATCTTCCCAGCCACCTATAGAGCTGCGATGGCCCGGGCCTTTAACAATTTTTCTTTCTTTCTTTCTTTTTCTTTCTTTCTTTCTTTCTTTCTTTCTTTCTTTCTTTCTTTCTCTCTCTCTCTCTTTCTTTCTTTCTTTCTTTCATGTTTATTTATTTTTGGGAGAGAGAGAGAGAGTGGGGGAGGGGCAGAGAGAGAGAGGGAAAGAGGGTCAGAAGTGGGTTCTATGCTGACAGCAGACAGCCTGATGCAGTGTTCAAACTCACAAACAGTGAGATCATGACCTGAGCCAAAGTTGGATGCTTAACTGACTGAGCCACCCAGGCGCTCCACAATAGCATTTCTTTTTTTTTTTTTTCCTTTTTTATTATTAACCTTTATTTTTTATAACAGTTTTAGGTTCATAGCAAAACTGAATGGAAAATACAGAGAGTTCCCTTATAAGCCCTGCCCTAACATGTGCACAACCTCCCACTATCAACAACCTGCACTAGAATGGTACATTTGTTGAAGCTACACTAACACATCATTATTGCCCAAAGTCTGAAGTTTACATTAGGGATCACACTTGGTGTTATACGTTCTTGGGTTTAGGCAAATGTATAATGACATGCATCTACCACTGCAGTATCATAAAAATAGTTTTACTGACCTGAATATTCTCTGTGCTCTGCCTATTTATCCTTCCTCCCCTCAACCCCTGGAAGTCACTGATCTCTTGTTTCCATAGTTTTGTCTTTCCAAGAATATCATATAGCTGGAATAATACAATATGTAACCTTTTTCAGATTGGCTTCTTTCACTTAGTAACATGCATTTAAGTTTTCTCCATGTATTTCCATGGCTTGATAGCTCATTTCTTTTTAGTGCTGAATGGTATTCCATTATTTGGAAGTCCCACAGTTGGTTTATCCATTCACCTACTGAGGGCTATCGTCGTTCTTTCCAATTTGCAATTATTATGAATAAAGCTGCTGTAAACATCTGTGTGCAAATTCTTGTGTGGATGTAAGTTTTTAATTCATTTGGGTAAACACCAAGAGGTGTAATTGCTGGATTGTATGGTAAGCATATGTTTAGTTTTGGAAGAAACTGTCCACCTGTCTTCCAAAGTGGCTGCACCATTTTTCATTCCCACCAGCAGCGAATGAGAGTTCCTGGTGCTCCACATCCTTGCCAGCATTTGATGATGTCAGTGTTTTGGATTTGGGCCTTTTCAATAGGTGTGTTGTGGCATCTTGCTTTAATTTGGATTTATGTGATGACTTATGATGTGGAGAACAGTTTCATAAGCTTTTTTTTTTTTTTCCATCTATCTAACTTTGGGAATGTTCAGATCTTTTGCCAATTTTTTTAAAACCAAGTTGTTTGTTTTCTTATTGTTGAGTTTTAGAGTTCTTTGAATAGTAGTCCCTTATCAAATGGGTCTCTTTTTGTTGTTGTTGTTTGTTTAAAATTTTTAATGTATTTATTTAAATTCAAGTTAGTTAACATACAGTGTAGTATTGGTTTCAGGAGTAAAACCCAATGATTCATCACTTACATATAATACCCAGTGTTCATCCCAACAAATGTCCTCCTCAATGTCCATCACCCATCTAGCCCAACCCCCCATCTGCTCCAGCAACAAGGGAGGTGAACCATAGAGACTCTTAAATACAGAAAATAACATTTCAATTCAACTTCTCATTCTGTCCATTCCTGCTTCTCTTTCTTTCCCTTAGCTATCATTCCCTAGGACCCTTTCCAATAAACCTCCTGCTTGCAAATCTCTGTTCCAATGTCCACTTGGTGCCAGGAGTGGTTCTCAGAAGTAGACTTCAAAATGGGATTTTGGAGCTGGATCATCCACTGGCCAGATGACAGTAAGGACTCCACCACAGATGTGATTGCCCATCACTTGCTACTGTGGTGTAATTGTTGTAAGTGGTAATGAACTATGATGTGACACCCGTGGAAGAGAATGCCTTGGCTCATGAGTATCTAGGGGGCTTGAGAGGTCTGGGGGAAGTGACCATTGCAGACTATGGAGTCACTTGTTGCTTTGAACTGTCTCTGGTTTAATAAATGGAACAGAACACAGATGCCAGAAATAGATCTACATTTATAAGTCAATAGATTTTCAACAAAGGTGCCAAAGCAACTAATAAAAAAATTGTGAAAACAGCAACTTCTGGAACACTTGGATCCTAGGTGGATAACCTACCACTTTTGCCGTATTTCATAACACACACAAAATTAATCCAGCATGAATCTTAGACTTCAGTGTAAAATCTAAAACTACAAAGCTTCTAGAAGATAATACTGAAGAATAACAGGGTAGGCAAAGATCTTGTAAACAGGATAAACAGTAATCATAAGTTTTGTTTTGCTTTGCTTTGCTTTTGAAAGAGAGAGAGAGATTGAGAGAAAGAGAGAGAGAGAGGACAAGTGGTGGGAGAGGCAGAAGGAGAGAGAAAGAGAATCCTGAGCAGACTCCATGCTCAGTGTGGAGTGGGGCCTGATGTGGGGCTTGATCTCATGACCCTAGGATTATAACCTGAGCCAAATTCAAGAGTCTGATGCTCAGTAAACAGAGTCACCCAGGCACCCCAGAAATAATAATTTTTAAAAATAGTAAATTATATTTCATATATAATTGGAAATATATATGAAATGGAATGGAAAATTTCTGCTCATAAAAAGACACCAGGAAGAACATTAGACAAGCCATAGACTATAGTCAAATATTATATATTACACATTAAAATGTGTACTGTATATTAAATACTTAGTTTAATAAAATAGGTATCATTAAATAAAGTCCTCAAATCCAGATACACACAAAAAAGTTTCTTCCACTCAATAATAAAACAATTGACAAAAGATTTGACGGTTCAGGCACTTTAACAAGGAGACATGGTCAGTAAGTACCAAAAAAATTGATTCACATTATTAGTCACAAGGCAAACATAGTTGGAATTAGTTACTGCTTCGTACCCACTCAGATGGCTAAAATGATAAGACTCGGAACCCTAGATGCTGGTGAGGGGCTCAAAACTCATATACATTGTTAGAGGGAGTGTAAAGTGGTGCAGCCACTATGGATATAGCTTGGCAGTTTCTTATGAAGTTAACCGTAACCTACACTATGACTCAGAAATTCTATTCCTATGAATTTACCCAAGAAAAATGAAATAGTATGTCTGAAAAGACCTAGCTGGAATTTCACAGCAGCTTTTTTATTTTTATTTATTTATTTATTTTTTTACAAAAGTCAAAAACTAGAAACAACCCAAGTTTCTACCAATAGGTGAATGGGTAGACCAGTTTTAGTGTATTCGTGCAATGCTGCTCAACAGTAAAAAGGAGTTAAATACTGATAACTGCAGCCACATGAATGAGTCTCAGAAACATGAAGCTGAAGGAAAGAAGGAAGACACATGATTGTGTACGAACATCTAGAATATGCAAAACGAACCTCTAGTGGGAAAGACCACGTTAGCAACTTCTTCTGGGCCTGGAGGCTGACCGAGAAGGAGCCATTAGGAACTTCTGAGGGTGATGTAAATATTCTATTTATTGATAAGAGAATGGTTTATGGGTATATTCATTTGTCAAAACTCATGGAACTATAACACTTAAAACCAGGGCATTTCGGGGCGCCTGGGTGGCTTAGTCGGTTAAGCGTCCGACTTTCACTTAGGTCATGATCTCGCGGTTCGTGGGTTCGAGCCCCGCGTCGGGCNCCACCCCCCTGTTCCATGAGGGGACCGTCCCCCAGTCCACCTATGGCTGAGTGCTCAGCTGGCAACCTCACCCCCTTCCCTGCGTCACCAGACCGCTCCTACTGCTTTCTCTTCTGCACCAGGGATTAAGCACTCGATCTTGCTGGAAGATCCTGCTCCTTAAAAACCAGCCTCTCGGGGCGCCTGGGTGGCTTAGTCGGTTAAGCATCCGACTTTCGCTCAGGTCATGATCTCGCGGTTCATGGGTTCGAGCCCCGCGTCGGGCTCTGTGCTGACTGCCAGCTCAGAGCCTGGAGCCTGTTTCAGTCTGTGACTCCCTCTCTCTCTGACCCTCCCCTCCTCATGCTCTCCCTCTCTCCTAGAAATAAATAAAACATTAAAAAAAAATTTAAAAAAACAACATTTCACTCTATGTAGTATATACTTGAATTAAAGATGGGGCTCAAAAATAAAAGCAAGTACACTAAGGATTTTACCAAAACTTTGGATACAGGCTGTTTTGAGCTTGATTAGGTTTCCTCTCTCTTCCTGTAAATTATCTGTTGAGGGAATGATCATATTGGAGAGTGTTTTTACATACATAAATTGCTGTGACAAATTCTTAATCTAGAAATCCCTTCTGGGAATACAATTAGAGGGGTATAGACCAGAATGTATACCGTAAAGTTGTTTATTGAGGTGTTTGATGTCACATTTAAAGATAAAATATTTAATAAAACCAAAATGGTAAAAAAAATTATGGCGTATTTGTATGATGAATTATTTCATAGCTAGAAATATTAAATGCGGTATTCCCCACTTTTCGAAAGTTCGCATTACAGCACTTCACTTTTACCAAAGATCCACGTCAGTCCTTGTTTTTGCTAACCAAAAGATACCCAAAGAAGATTTTTACTTTTACAAAGAAAAGAAAAGCCAAAAGGCAGAGGAACGTTCACGGTTGTTCTGCAGTGAACTCTCACAGAGGCAGGGAGCACCCTAGCTGCGCAGTGGCCTGGCCAACCTCCTTCCCAGGGAGCTACACCCAGCATCTCAGCATCAAGCTGCCAGAGCTTTGAACTGTGTCTGTGAGCATCTGTGCTTCTCTCGATTTATTTTCTGCATCTGTTAGCAAGATGTGTCCTAAGGCATCAGAAAAGCCTAAGAGAGGTTATTTTTGGGGTCTGGGAACTCTCTCAAAAATGTTTCCGTATAAATGAATGGTAATTGCTTTTTTTCTTGTTTTTGTTTTGTTGTTTTTTTTTCTTTTTTTTGCTTTCAACCATTTCAGCTTTCAAAAGTTTTCACAGGAATGCTCTACTATCAGATAGTGGGTAGGTGAGGTGGTGGTGGGGAACCTGTAACTGTTATATAATGAGGAGCTGATAGTGAATTAACAGTGAACGATATAGGATATGGAACTGAGTAGATAGCATGACTTCATCCACACAGATAATATGTGAGTGGAAAATCCTGGATGAACACGCACCAGAATATTAATAACGGTTTTGCTGGGATTGCGGATGACTTTTATTTTATTCTTTTTAAACTTTATCGTCTGCATTTCTACTTACCATTTTTGAATCTGCAATGAATGATGAGACTTTTAAAGTGTTAACAGTAAAACAAAAGTAAAACGTAATCAGCCCAGAGTGTTTTGGCTTTGCTCTTTTGCAGCCACTCGGTAATGGGTAAATCATCTACGGAAGCACATGGGAAACCCACCACGCTTTGTCAAAACCAGCTGCTCGGTTCTTGCATAAAGAGGATACTGAATTCGATTTTTTTTTTCCTTAACCTTCCTGATGAAACCAGCTTTCCTCTCTCCTCTGGCTCTCGCCCTCATCTCCCCTCTCCATTCGGCTCCAATTCTGCTAGTCTCTGAACCATGAAGAGCAGTGATGCTCTTTAGGAGATCCTTGCAAACACTGATATCACCAACTTCCATGCCATTCTAGAAATACATTTAATTTGGCTCCATTTCCTAGTCTGCAAACTTGTTTTAATCAAAATTGGAATCAGTGCGATAAGAAGTCGTGTACATCTCGGCCCCACTCTTCGGTATTTTGCTGAAATTAAGTAAGCTCGGGGTTTGGTAAGAGATCGTCCTGCGCCAGAAGGGTTTGTACAAGCTTGCAGACACAGGGCACAGTGATTACTGTAAAAAACAATTTTCAACAACAGATCAGTTCATTAAAACCAAGGCAGTGAATAATTGCATATGAGAGGAGGTGAAAAGAGACTGAGGGAAGAAGAGGCATCTAAAATCTCTCCACGAGGTTTTATTTTGTTTATCCAAAAGCAAATCCAAAGGTTGCCACAGGACAGTGCTCATAAAACAGGGCTGCAGAGAGAATCTCCTACAAAAAAATGCTGCCTCGCCTGCTTCACTGGTAGTTGAGTTCACAGTAGAAATACATTCAATTCCACATAGTAATAGTGCTTTAATAACAGATGAAAATATGTTTTATGGTGTGTGTTGATAACTAAATGCTTATCCTATATATAGAAATTCAAATAATTGGAATTTCTCATAGCCAGCATCCAGTTGAGACCACTGGAGAATACCTTGATATAGAAGGTTAAAATCAATAGACTGTGTTTTGGTTATTTTTCAGAAGATGTCTGCTGTATGTTTAATATACTATATTTGTATTATGGGCTCTGGTTCCTGTAAATCTGAGGTCTCTCTTTCTTGAATGAATGAGGAGATAAGCAATTGAATTTGAAAGATACTTTATGCAACAGAAAAGCAATTTTGTTCCTGGTTATCAGAGGGCAAGAAGTGAACCAGCAATTGAATGCTAAATATTTTTAACCCTTGGGATTCCGATTACTCTGGGTTCAATCTATCTTGGCTATAATGTTCCTTATAATGGAGGAGAAGTTTGTTGAAAATTTAATCAGTTTGAATTAATTATCTTTCTCTGTTCATGGATATGGATTTATCTTAAAGAATCTCAAATTTCCATTTCTGGAAAGGAGGGAGATTTGCATTTCTTCCAAAGAGGATGCATGATGCACAGAATACAGTTTCACTCTACTTTGTGATGGACTGTTGTTGGTTTTAATCATTTATAACGGTTTCTAAAGTTCTTGGTGCTCTGCTGGTGAAACAAATGAGGCTGGCATTTTCCCACCATACTTCATGGTGAAAACCTCTTGGTCCAGCTCCTCAAATTATTTTTTAAGAAGTTTTAAATTCTTTACACCAGACTCTTAGATAATAATGGTACTATATTGGTTACTTATAGATATATCTGATGCTATTTTTTCCTCAGTCTTTCCAAAAACTGTATCATGTCACAAGGTGATGTTGTTTGGGTTGTCCGTGTATGTCACACTTTTAGTAACCAGCCTCCAAGATGGACCCCAGTGATCTTCTCCTCCTGATGTTGACGTCTGTGTAGCCCTCCCCTGTTTTTCTTAAGAGCTGGCCTTTGTGATGGATAGTATATGGCAGAAGTGACAGTGTGTTCTTCTGAGGCTAGAACATGTAAGACATTGCCACTAATGCCTCTTCTCTTCGATCGTCTACCATGTCATAAGGATACGCGGCATCTCAGTGGAAAGTTTGGTGTGACAATGAACTGAGTGAAGCCTCTTACAACAACCAGCCCCAACACACCTGCCATGAGAGTGAGGCATCTTAGAAGTGGATCCTTCAACGCCAGTCAAACCCTCTAATAACTGCTGCCTTGGCCAACATCATGACTATAACCTCCTGAAAGACCTGGACCCAGGAACACTCAGCCAAGCCACACTCAGATTCCTGTCCCTTAGAAGCTTTGAGAAATAAAAAATATATATGCTGTAGTTCTAAACTGCTAATTGTTGGAGGTAATTTGCAAATGTAATCACTGCTTTTAATACATTGGTTTCTAGGGTTGAAATCTTCCATGGGTCTGCAGACATACAACTGCCACCGAGTTTATGCAAATATATTTGCCTCAACACTTTCACAACCATCAGAGTGTGATGGGATCTCCAGCAGTCATTAAGGAGACAACAAAAGTGTTGAACTTTGAGGTGAATCCCTTCTGACATGGGAGTTAGAGAAGGAAGAACCGCAAATGACAGACTTCCAAGAATTGTGATACAGGGAGGGTAGGGTGTGGTCAGTATTGTCTACTTCCCAAATTCAGCTCTCCTCACACTGACAAAAGCTTTTCCTGCTTGGATCAGATTGACCTGTTAATCTTAGAATAAATAGAAAATCAAGAAGCAACACACACACACACACACACACACACAGAAATAACATGTGTGTCTCAATAGCTCAGTTGAGTAAATATTTATTGAGCTCTTGCTGTATGCAATTCACTCTGCTGTGAATTCCAATTAATAGAAGATACAGAATCTGCTTCCTGGCACATTCTGTTCCATGACCTTTAAGATTATCACAAGCAATCCTGGATGGAAGTCCTACAATGCTTCCTACCTTAGCCCTCTGTCATTCAATGCCACAAGACTACATTTTTTGTTTCCAAAATTTCTCACCCTTGGTCCCTTGGTGCTCTTTTCCTGGTATTTACTATTGGCATACTCACTATTTACTCTGGTTTCTTAATTACTGGTTGACCTCCTTCCTTCTAAGTTCTCTTATTTCTGGTTTAATGTATTGAAATACATTTTATTAATATGTATAATAAAGGTCTCTACCTTTAAGAAGCTTAAAATTAAGTATAATTAAGTAGAGTCAGATGTGACAGAGAAATGCACACTCTCCATTTTGATCCCTATTGCTTGTAGAAACAAATTGTCCATGAATCCACTCCATTTTCTACTCTTCTGCACTAGGAGAAAAATCCTGACTGACAAACACAGTCAACCAAACATAACCTATCAGGCCCACTTTGTTCAAAATTAACTGCTCAGGCTCTCATACCTGATTTCATGAGAATGATAGTTTAGTTAAGGAGGCAAGACCTAGTGGGGAAAAATTAAAGAGTAGCAGATTTCAAAACCACAGTAATAGAATGGATCTAAGAGCATGGTTATTACTAACTGACAAACATGGACATTGTTTGTCATAGGGTACAGAGGAAGGTAAGATTCCTCCAGATGGGTCACCAGGAAAAGCTTTTCAAAGGAGGTAATATTTTGAGTCTGGTTTAGATGCCAAATAAGATTTGGGTATGCTAACCTGAGGAGGAAATTTGAACCATATAAAGATGAGGGTCACAGCAAACGTTTCGAAGACAGTAGTATGTGGGGTCTGGTAGGGAGCCTGAGCTGGGTAAAGAGTGGGAGAGAAGGCTGCAAAGGCAGATTGGGGCATATTGGGTTCAGCAAATGAGGTACTATATGGGAAAGAGCTTTGTAAACTTCAAAGCACCATAGAAATATGAGAAAGTATTATTACAATAGCAGAAAATGTAGTAGTTGCCAGTAAAATAATATTTGACTTAGGGCTTTGTTATTTCTTTCAAAGAAAATATTTTTGAAGATCATTGCTTTGAATAGCTCTTCTCCATGTTTCATTGCCTGTAGCTATCTTTCTCTCTTATTGATTTCTTTTCAGCCACCTTTAGTACAAATGGTAAAACTGTAGAAAAACTTCAAGGCTTTGCTCTCTACTTCCTTTAAAGGTTCTTCGTCTCTTTAAGAGTTTAGGCTTCTTTTTATAACCGTGGCAGCTGCAACTCCCAGAGGTCCTGCCTAGCCCTGAGGTTTGTTTACCACTCAGCAGGGATTTGTTTACCACCTGGAAGGAGAAGAGCCAAGAAGATAAAAGCCAATCAGGGAAGGAGAAAGACAGAACCAGGCAGAAAATACCAAGAAAATGAGATTAGAAACACCAGACTCAAGTAGAGTTGACTTCAGCTATATGGTGACCGTGGGAAGCCTACTGACTACACATGTTAAATCACCTTATTGTGTAGGTTGTTAGAGATGTAGTGCGTCTTCTAAAATCACTTTGTGCCTGTGAACATGCAGCATCATTTTAATTTTTCATGTTAAAAAAGAAATCCCCAATCACTTCATTTTCTTTGAAGTTCCCAAATACGGTATTTCTGGATCTCAAATTTTAGACTGGCTGCTCAGATTGTAGTTGGGGAGAAGTCTTCCTTGGTCTAATAAATAGTTAATAAAATGTCATTCATCCTGAAACACTAAGACAACAAGGTTTTTTTTTTTTTTAATACAATTCTTCAGTAACTAAAGTTTACGTTGACAGATTTGAGGTACCATGATATCCTAAAGCAAAATCTGAATCCACAAATCAAATTATTTTAAGCCAAGAGTACGTGTATTTTATTCTCTTTCTTTGAAAATCTGGTTCTGACTGTTGGTTATAGTGTGGGTATAGGGTTTTTTTTTTTTTTTTTCATGAATTAGAGTAGCCAATGAACCAGAAATTCTGGTTCTCAAAGTGTCTAGAAATGCAAGGCTTTAGTGTAGGAATATTTTACAGGTTAATGCATAGTTGTTGATGATTAAGATTATTGAGTTATTTTGCTCATAAAATCATTTAATATATATGTTTTTATAATCTATTTGTAGCCAACTAGAGACTCTATATTTGATACTTCCGATCTTTCTAATTCACTTGTCTTGGAGTAAGGTAAATAAATTTTGAGTGTTTAAAAAATAGAATTTAAAATCATTGATTGAACTGGTTGACTATAGCTGGCAGCAATCGTTTCTTAGAGGTTGGGTATTAATTGTATATGAGTTATTTTAAGAATAGTCTGCAGCCCTACCACCCTGACCGCGCCCGATCTCATCTGAATTATTTTAAGAATAGATAGGATATGTAATTTGGAATACTTCAACTGGAATTTGAGGCCATCCAACACCACTAAAACATATTAATGAAGCATCACTCACTCAACAGACATTTATTGAGCACCTACAAGTTGCTAAGAACTGTGTTAGCCAGAGGTAGTTTGCAGATGTCAACATCTAGATATTAAGTAAAGAACAATGAACTCATTGCTATAAATTGAGCAACAGGCAGGTAATTATATTTCGAGAAAAGTAATGCAATATTATTTGCGTTGGTGGAGGAAACATCTCTATTTACTGGGAGTTCCCAATAAATGTCATTCCAGTGGTGTGTCAAGAGCAGTCTGGGCCAAATCATGGAGAAAGCAGATCTACCCTGAAAGCAAGGAGGAGGCTCACACTTAGTAACTTGTTCTTAGACTATTTTATAAGCCATTACTACACTTCAAAACCTGGCAGCCCCTGGGCAAAGTGTGGGTCTTTGAAAGGTTCCAGGTAGGCTGAGCAGAAAGGTAATTGTATCCTGCGGAGCTTGTGGGAGGAGGTAGGAAGCATTATCAGAGTTTATTAATCATCCTAAGGGATTTCCTACACACCTTTCTTAAGGACTCTGAATTTTGTATTTTCCTCCTCACTGACCCCTTTAACCTTTAGCCTTTTCTTTCTTCCAATTAATTTTAAATGTTTCAACAAGATTTCATATTACCAAGCTTCTACATTGACTAAAATATTGAAATGACTTCGCAGTATACTGTGGATTGGACCCTAAGCATCTGTGTTTTCTCCAACCAAGTTTCATTACTTGCTAGTAATTTCTACTGTCAAGAAGACAGGGCATATCCATCCTTTACATAGCTGCTTACCCCTTCTGCCTAGAGAGTCATTCGTTCATTCTACACAAGTTTGTGGCTACCTACTTTTTGTACCATGCTGGGTGCTAGTGGTACCAAAACACTGATTTAGATTATATTAGCCTCAAAAGAGGAGCCCAGAGCTTAAAGGGAACACAGGCACATGGGTAATTACAAAAACAAAAGTATATACTGCTATCCTCTTGTGATGAACAAAGGCATTGGAGCACTGGAAAGGGAGTTACTAATTCCTTCTGAGGGATCCCAGAAAGGCTACACAGGAAAGATGATGTGCTCACAGTATCGTGAAAGGTGAACGTATATTTTCCATATGAGAATAATAGGGAAATAACAAAACCTAAACAAATAAAAGCATAATTTGGCAAACAGCAAATAACTCAGTCTAGTTAGAGAGCTTGCAGAGAGAAATAGGGCAGAGAGAAGAAAATAATCAAAGCACATTTAGGCACATTTTGGAGTAGAAATAAATCCAGAGAGTCTCTTCAAGAGGGCAGAACAAGCTGATGGATGAGAGGTTCCCAATCCAAGCTAAATAAAAGGAGTGTTTGTAAAAGTGCCAGGGGTGAAAACGGACCCCACAGTGGGGAAGGCGTCTTGAAGTGCCGTGATGTGTAGAGGTGCATCATCTTGAGAACTGAAGTTGGAACCCAAGTTATTTTTATGTCAAAGAAACAAACACACTGAGCTCCAGCATAAAGTCGGGGGGAATTGCATGTAGTCATGTTCAGAGAAGGCAGAGCAGCGACCCATAGACCCTGCCTTGTGGTGCTGTTACTGTCCTTGCCTTCTACATATATTTTTGGTTTTTATTCCCTCCTGAACCCATGATTTATTTAGGAAAAGAGCAGCCATGCTGCTTGGTGGGATTTCCTGTGGGGTGTGATACAAATTTGTTTTCTGGGTGTAGGGGCATCCTATTTCTTCCTCATGACTGCCATATGGGGACACTGGTTTCTGGTCACAGAACATTCTCTGACAGTCTTTGGTGGCAGAGGTCTTATTTTTAAAAAATGAACAGGATCTGATGTTCTGAGGATGGGTGAGGGTGAGGGCAGGATTGTTCTACCCTTTTGACAAAGCCACCAGATATAATTACTCCGCTGCCCATTCTGGTGGGATTCTTTGCAATATCCACATGGTTCTCTGGCTGACTCTTATCATCCTCTCTTTCTACGTTGCTTCTATTATCAGTTTGTTCCCATCTATTTTATTTCTCAGATCTTCCATGAATCCCTCACTATTTGTTTTTCTGGCAGCTTTACTCCCTCCACCTCACTTACTCCTTAGCTGTCCAGTGCTGTTTCGAATTTGATTTTCATATTTATTCTGTGATTTCACTGGGGGAAGGGACAAACTGTGTTTGGCTGGCTTTCCTGAGGAAGATAACTGTCTATTCTCCCTGCTGTCTAGTTTGTATCCCTGATTCTTTAAAACCCGAGGAAACTATATTATTATTACTAAGGTTACTCCATAGCCACTGAAGAAAAGTAAAATTGCTTTAATACCGGAGAATAGGAAACTGTTGTTTTCCACACTTATTTGTTATTTCAGGCTAGCACTAGTCCCTCAGGAGAAAACTCTAGAATATCATTGAGTCCCTTTGTCTTAGAAATTCCATCTGCTAAACTGCTATGTCCTCCCACACCTGTCTTCTTAGCGAGGTACTTCAAGGACGGCTTCACTGACCGTGACTTAAAGGTAATTTTGTCAGTTTAGCAAAGGGAGGGCTTTTGTAGTAGCCTATAAGCCAACTTCGATTTGTATGGCTGTGTAACACTGTGTTTAAATATCCCTTTTTCTGTCTAAGTCCAGAGTGGGGGGAAAAAAAAAGAATTCAAAGACATTACTTAGAGAGCTTTATAAGTGGTCCTTAGAATCAGGGAGCCTGGTATATTTGATTCAAAGCTGGAAAAAAAAATATAGATTGGAGACTAGCTAAAGTGACCTGTGGCAGCAGAGCAGGGGGCTGCATTTGAGAAGGGACCGCTTTCCCCTGACAGGTCACGAGTCTCTATTTCCCAGGAACCAGATAAGAATCTGTAGTAAAAACGTCTGTATAGGGTCATTTAAAACTGAAGCCCGAGAGTGCTTCTGCAAGGGTTGAAGGAACCTCAGGCAGCACAGGCTGCTGTGTTCTGTTCAGGTACAGAGGCTGAGGGGTGACCACGCGCAAGGGCTCAGGGGGGATGCTTCCCACATCACGCGTTCCTCCCGAGTGTGCAGGAGAGAGGGCTTTACATCCGCAAGGGTCTGAGGAAACCAGCACAGGTTACGCTCGTGCCAGTGAAGTGACATTTCCTACCCAGCATCTTTTCTCCTTCCTCCATGACCCCTTCAACCCCGGGGAAGCCACTGACCACCCATCCAGTGGGGGAAGATAGAACTTTAGACGGAGAAATAGCAGAGCGCCCCCTCCTCCACCATGGGTTTGCACCGTGAAACAGACGTGAGCCGGGGAAATGGGGAGAAGCTTGAAATTGAAATGCAGTACAGAGCTTGGGATATTACATGGAACTTGGAATATTACATGGTAATTTAATTATCCATAAACATCCTGGAGATTGACGTGTCCAGAGGACGTCTTCATAGCCAACAGTGTCCAGAGAATGAATCTTTGGGACCTAACTGAAATCTCCCTGAGGCAAAGAGAATAAAAAGACCACAGGTTGCCTTCTGAGTGCACTCTTGTCATCTCAATGCCTTACTTGTGCGAGGCAGCATTATTATAGATGCAAGCCCCGCCCTGCCCCTCTGATTAGTTAGGGTCACACTGCTGTGAGCCTCTCTGATCTCTCTCTGGCAGAATTTTCTCGGGCAGCGTTGAGGGCATGATAATCCGGGGTCCTAGTCCCACCGTGTACTGTTACCACAGCTCTGAATTTTTGTTCCACGAACGGGTGCCTTGTCATTCTCACTTGTTCAGGAATCTGAGCTATTTTGTCATTTTTCTAACAGTAAACCCTAGGTATGAGGGAAGACAAACGGGGACCTTCAGCGGTTTTGAAACTAAGTTCCCCGGGCCAGCAGCCTCAGCATTCCCTGCAAACTTGTTATAAATGGAAATTCTGTGATTTACTGTATAAGAAAAGCCATGCCTGAGATCCAGCAATCTGTATTTTAACAAGCCCATCAGGTGAGTCCCCTAACACACCAAAGTTTGAGTGGTATGTGAAATAGAGCCCCATTTTATTAAACTGTATTGCAATGTCAGTGTTTCTAAGATTTCTTACACTTTTAAAAAACAGAGGGCTATTGTTTGGCACGGTATAAACCATTAGGGAAAATTTGCATGTGATTCCTTTCTCATTTGGGACAAGGTTATTAACATACCGCTTGGGTTCCTTGAGCACAGAATTTCGCAAACACGTTGCTTGAGCAGAGGTGAGTCTCTGGGAGTCTGAGTTCTAGCTGAAGTATCTCCCAGTGATTAAGCTGGAGACAAGCAACAGTGAGACCTGGTTTTGAGTCCTGTTATTTGCCTCCTTCTGGTTGTATGACCTTGAGTAAAGTATTCAAAATGTCATTTTTTAATGTTTTATTTATTTCTGAGAGAGAGACAGCATGAGCAGGGGAGGGTCAGAGAGAGAGGGAGATACAAAATCCGAAGCAGGCTCCAGGCTCTGAGCTAGCTGTCAGTACAGTACAGAGCCCGACGCGGGGCTTGAACCCACGAACCACGATCATGACCTGAGCCAAAGTCGGACGCTTAAACAACTGAGCCACCCAGGTGCCCCAGTTATTCAAAATGTTTAAGCCTCAGCTTCATAAACATTGACACAGGGATGCCAATAAAAATTCTAACCTTATAGCGACTGTTGAAAGGATCAAATGCTATGCTGCATATTTAGTGTGAGGAAAGCACTAAACTCAGCACCTGATGAATGGATGGCAGGAGCATTACCGTAGCTGGGGTGTCCTCTACCCAGCTTGGGCTGCACGTCAGCGTCCTAGTCTACCTCTAAGAATGAGGTTTGTCACAGATCCACCACAATCCAAGAAGTCCGGAAGTTCCATAGTTTATTCCACTTCAAGGCCACAACCATCCGAGGGTTTCCCAGAATTCACGAGGATCATCATTCAGAAGTTGATCCAATTTTCTTCTGTAACTGTGAGTGTGTGTGTGTGTCTGTGTGTGTCAGACAGAGAGAGAGAGAGAAAGAGAGACAGGGAGAGAGAAAGGAAGCCAGCCTCAGTGAGATGTCTGAAAATGGAAATTGGGGGCACCTGGGTGGCTCAGTCGGTTGAACGTCCGACTTCAGCTCAGGGGGTCATGATCTCACCGTTCGTGGGTTCGAGCCCCGCATTGGGCTCTGTGCTGACAGCTCAGAGCTGGGAGCCTGCTTCAGATTCTGTGTCTCCCCCTCTCTCTGCCCCTCTCATGCTCATGCTCTGTTTCTCTCTGTTTCTCAATAATGACTAAATGTTAAAAAATATTTAAAAAATAAACAAAGATGAAAGTGGAAGTTGAACAATCTTCTTGCCCTTGCCAGAAGCCATGAATGTTGGAGACATATAATCCCCTATCTTATAGTGGGTGGGAACTATAATGGGTTATAATGGTTATAATGGGACCATCTTAGTTGGTGTCCAGGAAGAATAAAAAAAGAGAACAAGGCATATGGCTGAGAATATTCCAAAATGGATGAGAAACCAATCCATAAAGTCAAAAAGGCCCAGCAAATCCTAAGCAGGATAGATAAAAATATCCACACCTAACCAAATCATAATCAAAGATAAAGATAAATCCCTAAAAGCTAGAGCTAGAGGAGAAAAAAGATCCATTACCTTCAAAGGGGCAAAGACTGATAGCTGACTTCTCAATATTAATAATGGAAATCAGAAAACGGTGGAATCAAATATTCAGTGGACAGAAAGACAATCACTGCCAATCAAGAATTAAATATTCTAGGAGCACCTGGGTGGCTCAGTTAGTGAAGCATTTGACTTGGTTTAGGCTCAGGTCATGCATGATCTCACTAGACTTAGGACAGGCCATCCTTACATGGCTAGTTTTCTAACAATCAGCATTGCCATTCTTGGTCTAAGAACCTCCGTGTTCTAGTTATTTGTTACAGAGTTTCTCCTCTGTATGAATAAGTATGAATTGCATCATATTTAGGTTACTAAATGGGACTTTTAGGTGGTTTTCTCAGGACAAAGAAAGTATTCAGCTTTTCTGTGTGAGAAAAAAAAAATTGCCTCCAATTTTAAAATGAGGTTTTTTTCCGATTTCTACCAGTCCCATCAGAGTTAAGAAACGTAACAAGTTCACAGAGTAATTGAGAACAATGGGTTGAAAACATCTGTCCTCAAATCCCAGTTCTGTCTCCTGCAACCTGTGCGGCATGAGAAACTCTCTGAATGTCCACTGCATCATCCACAGAGTAAAGAGACTTCCAAGGGCGTCTCCTTCATTGTCGTCAGGAGGCTTATATGAGAAATCAAAATAAAGCATGTAGTTTGATGTCTGATGCTTGGAAAGACACTAACGTTTTCGTTGTTGTGTTAGGTCTTCTGAAAAGCTGACAGCAAGATAGGATTCGATGAATAAGAGAGTAATTGTAGGGAGGTATCCCTGTGAGGGGGAGACGGCAGGAAGCCGGGGAAGGCAGGGAGCACTCATCTGATAGCTGAAGAAGGTGGGGAAGGAACGACTGGGCAGGGGAATCTCAGACTACAGTACAGCTGTAGGAGTTTGGGCCAGGCTAACAGCAGGCAGGTCTTCAACCCGAACCTATCCTTTGGAGGGGTGCTACCTCATATAGGAATAGGTGAGGACTAGTACCCTGCTGTGCTCAGTCATCGTGGGGAGCAGCCAGGGCAAGCGTGGCCTTGGCACAAATGTGATAGTGGATCTAAAGGGGTGGTACTTGCGGCTGTTAGCCAGCTATGTTTTCTGAAGGACGCGACCCGAACAGTAGATCTTCATGGACACCGTGGTTGTTTTTGTGGTGATTTAGGCTAGGTCAGAGCCACCGCAGACAACTGTGCATACCGGGCCCTGCACGCGAGAGAAGTGATTGTGGGGTGAAGAGAGCGTGGAAATCCAATTCCTGCTCGGTTGCTGAGCCCTGTACCTATGGAACAGATACTCCCGGTATTGGGTCGGGGGGCACCTTTGTCTCACTCACACCCAGGTGTATCTGGCCAGGGCACTTCATGTCACAGTGCAACGCAGGACCTTTAAGGAACATAGTTATATGTGTGTGTGCATCCATGCGCATCAAGTATTGAGTGGAAGTGAGGCGCGCAGATGAGAATCCATCAGGAGCTGGCACTGTGAAGTAGGAAGCCATTAGCATAGCGTTAGCTTACTCTCTGGAGGAAGGGGCAGGGTCTGGAGGATCCCTTACAACTCAAAATGTGAGTTTTGGTAATTAATCATTTGAATATAAGAGTGTCTCTTCTATTGAAAGCAATCAGACTCATCACCTAGTGAAAGGGGTCAAGTTCTAAAGACTCGATTTATCTCAGTTCCTTTGTACTCAGCGGTGTCTGCGTAAATTGCTTATAAAGTGAAAAGCATGGGGGAAAAGGCACTGAGGAAGGTTTCTGAGGAAAGCTTTGTTTTAACTCTAGGCATTTTCTCCATTTATTATCAGAGGAAACTACATCAAAAATTACTGTGCTGGAAACAATGATTAAAAGCACCCTTTTCATTTGATTCTAAAAAACAAAAGAATGTAAGCTGTTCAAAAAAAAAACAAAAAAACAACAACAACAAAAAAAACACACCAAAAAACGTCAACCAGCGCCAGGCCTCCCAACCCTGAAAAAGTGAATGGCCTAGTACATGACGGCCTGACGCGGGGTGTGCTTCTGTGTGCCCTAGACACCGGGAGCGGGCTTACCTGTGATGTGTCCACACCACGGTGATGAATTAGTTAACCATCGACATAATCTTCATGTGCTGCAGCTAAGATTTCAGGTATTTTAAATCTAAATGAAGGCACTTTGCTTATCCTGTGTAAATGGAACTTACAAACAGAACTGCGATTTCATTTAATAGCTATAAACCATTACTCTAATGGTTTGACAAATACCTATGAGGATAGACTGCAATATTTCATCCAAGAAAGAACTGAATATTAAATAAATGTAACCTCCCAATGGGTTCTACTTTAACCCCCTACTAATTTTGGAGGGTGGATTTAAGAGCTGAAAGCATTTCAGAGTAAATGTTAGAGATGGCTGCAGCAGGTTCTGTGGTACAGATTAGCACTTTATCCTGGTAATCACAAAGCCTCTTTTCATCTCCCGTTATCACTTCAAACTCATCATGGGAAAGTGCAGAACTTAACTCTGAAGTTGGAAACACCACTGCTTCATGTCTAACTAACATCCTGCTGGGGGATTTAAGCAATTAACTAATTTCTCTGCTCATGCTTCTTATTTTTCTGGGGCCACACACACACACACACACACACACAAAATCTAACAGTACATTTACAGACCTCATCCAGGTCGCTATCAATGGAGTCAAAAGTGCATGCCTCCGTAAAATGGAAAGATGAGTCTCCCTTCCACAGGCTGGGAATATATCAAAGGCACCATCTCTGGACTCACATAATAAAGTGTCATTGGGGGACTTTCAAATTAGAGGCCTCATAAGTTGGAAAATGTGAATGGTGTCTAGAACCGGAAAAAAAATAGTTTCTATAATTATCTTCTGTAATTAAAGATACGTTTGATGTTGGCTGATTGGAGAGTGAGAGAAAATAGGACAATGCCCGAAGGACAGATGTGTTCAAGGAGAGATTTGATAAGAAAAGGGAGAGTTTTCATGCTAAGCACACTACAGATTGAGTTTCATTTGATTCATGGACTTTTTTCTTCCAAAGACCTATCACTTAGAGGTACTACCAATGAACTTTTATCCTGACAATCAGGAAAAAATCTGGGGGACCCACAAAACTGATCATGTTGGTAGTGACCCGAGCAAAATAACAGCAGCTACAAACCCTTTAATTATAACCGGCTTTTCGAAAACCTGAAGCTGCTTATAATGGCTGCTTTCATTCTGTAGTTTTGTTTTGTGTTTGACAAGAGAAAAAAATGTGCTGAAAGCCTCCGATTACCTAATGGCAATTACCGGAAAACCAATCAAAAAGCAATTGGATTCTTAGAAAAGTGTGACTTATCAATTTATCCGACAGAGGTTTTCTTTCTTTTTTTTTTTTCTTTTTAAGCTATTTGGATGGTGGTTCAAAATTTTTTCATTTCACAGGAACACATACTTTTACTAAGAGAATAGACCAATAAGCCAAACCTGAGACCTATCTCACTGTGGGAGAGATCATCTCTATTACCACGCCTATCCATTTCCTGACTCTCCTTGCTTCCCAGATTTTCTAATATTCAGCCGCTGCACCTGCCACAGATCCAGAAACCACTGTGAGGAGACCCCGTTTTCAACAACAAAGCAGGCGTAGGGTGCAGCATTGCACTCCGATGAAAACAGAACATCTCTATGAATTTTCTAAATGGCATGTTTCCTCAAATGACAGGAAAAGGTTACAAATACTTATAATGAACTGATTTGAGGCATAAATTGGCCCCCTTCATAGCATGATGGCACTTCAAAAGAGAAGTGTAAGAAGCAGGAACCTCTGTCCTCCCCTCAGCCCTCTTCCCCCCACGGCCACCCACCGACGCTCAATAGTACATCCCATTTGTCTGCAGCTAGAACAGCAGCGGCCACTCAGGGCCCCCTAGTATGTGGTGTATGTGTGTACACATACATTGAGATTAAGTGTTCCTTTCCGATTTAGGGTGTAGATAAATCCCCCTTTTATGAAATCACTGTCTTCACAGGTGTAATTCCTAATGGCGAGTTTTTCAAGAGGGGTTCCTGTGATACCCGGAAGTGGAACTAGCTCTACATTAAGAGGAAAACAGAAAGAAAAAGCAGGCTCTGCTGTATTGAAACTTGTTTTTCGTTGGAAAGATGCTGAAGGCAGAAGTGTACAATTGCCTGCCTTTCAATATTCCATTTGCAAGAACATCTTTTCATTGATCTCTGTCTATATGTCCTGAAAGTGTGTGGTGTTAATTTGTTTTCTGAGATATAGATCACATAGTGTTACCGACACTTACACTTCCCATTAAGGTTCTTGTAACGTGGTCTATTTTGACTTCTTTTGCAGCAAACTCACATCTGCTATTGTAGACAGAATGCTATACAAATCCAAACAAAACAAAACAAAACAACCCAGTTCCTATGAAGGCTGAGGTCCAAGCACCTCTGACGGCAGTTTATTTCACAGTGGAAATGTTTTGTCATGACGTGTGTGGATGCTTCAGTGATCACTGAAAATTTTATAGACAACTTCCTGGTGAAAAATTTGTTCCTCATTCATTGAACTCAAAAGAAAAATAGAATTTTCACCTTAATGTGTTTTGCTAAATTTTAAAATGTGAGGGGATTTTTAAAATTAAATTTCTACTGCCCCATCTAGTTTTAATGGATGAAGAGGACTTTTCAAAGTAATTCGTTAATGCTACTGTTTGTGAGTACTCCCAACATGCTGCCAGCGCTGGTGTCAAGGAACATATTAACACTGTTGCATTTCACCCTCTCAACAAGTCACCCAGATGTGCATTTCTCCCATTTCATATTGATATAGAAACTAAGGCTCAGAGGGCACCTGGGTGGCTCAGTCAGTTAAGTATCTGACTACAGCTCAGGTCATGATCTCACAGTTCGTGAGTTCGAGCCCCACGGCAGGCTCCATGCTGACAGCGTGGAGCCAGCTTCGGATTCTGTGTCTCCCTCTCTTTCTCTGCCAGACCCCTGCTCACTCACTCATTCTCTCTCTCTCTCAATCTCTCTCTCTCTCAAAAAATGAATAAAACATTAAAAAAATTTTTTTAAATGAAACTAAGGCTCCCAGAATTTTGGTGGCTCACCCATAGTCAGGACAGATTACAATGCCAGCCCACTGGCTCAGTACTTACTCAAAATAATGCTGATGCTTCAGGTAAAAGAAGGTCATGATTTTAAATCTCACTGGACTGATAAAACAGGCATTACACTGAGGGTTTATATTACTATTTCCATGGCACTAGAACTTCATATGCATAAAGTGTTATTTTCTGACATTATGTAGCTTGATTTATTTTTATGGTAAGTCCATTGTAGGGCTTGATACATATTTAAACAAGAAAAAGGAAATTAAATCTTAAAAGATCATTTATATAAGATTAGAGAGGCTATCCTAAATACACACATGTGGATAAGGGAAATGTTAACTAAACTGCATTTCATATCTGAGTCGTATTCTCTTCCTGATCTCCTCTGTCTGAATGAAAAGTTTTTCAATCACTATGTTTTTACTGCGGGAAAAAGGGCTGGGCTCATCCTTTTCAGTAGGCCCTGAAATACTGCTGATGTGAGACTATGTGAAAAACAGTTAATTTATTGAACGATATCCAAGGAAGGTCTTGATGTTAAAAGCTTTAGAGGTACCTGACGGATATGGTCACTTTTCAAAAACTTTTTTTTCTCTTTGTCATATCAAGCACGTCTCAGACTTTCGGAGCAAGATCCGCAGAGCAAACGATTCTCTTTTTTTTGTTTCCTATACCTCCTGCGCCACCACTTTTGGCTACTCTAAGTGCTGAGGCCTCCTGCGGTCTCAGCACATGTTTGACACATCAGCTCGGGCCCTTCCAGCCTGGCCGGGAACTGTTGGGGTAAGCAGGGCTGATCTTCCAGAGCGCCGGCCAGCTACACGACAGCGTGGCCCTTTAGAACAACTACTGCTCGTCTCTCATTGGACCCTGTCTACAGTTTACTGAACGATGAAATTTATTTTACCATCTCAACATGTTAGCCACGCTATGGGCCCACATGGAACAATTCTGGAGAAGGAACCAGCAATAGTAGTGGAAATGTCATTCCTGGAGGATTTTTTTTTTTTAATATTTGGGATTTTTACTTATATTTGCAGGAAGGGGTCATAGATTGGTGTAATAGAATTGTGGCAGAAAAGTTAGAATAATGAAGTTGGAAATATTTTTATTTTTTCTTTCATTGCCTTTGCTCTTTAGGGACTATTTTCAGGGATCAAAAAGAAAAGTTTTTTTTCTCTGAACGTTAACGGTGTATCCCCATGACAGCCCCAAACATAGTGGCCCTTGAAAAACAGTGGTTGAGTAAGATGACAAATGTCCTAGATGCCGCTGCATCGGCTCAGATGTAACATGCAAAAAAGGTCACATGGTGCCTCCTCACAAATCATCACAGGCTTTCACATCCTGCATTCCCAGGGCATCACCATTCTCTCAGGGTCAAAGGGCCACACATCAAAGTCTTGCTGGACTTCCCTCCTTATCGTTCCTATCCCGTCAGCCACCGAGCCTTTCTGTTTTCTCTGCTTCAACTCAGCCCGTTCCTAAACACCTCCTGACCTAATGTCCTAGTTTACCTTTTCCAGTTATGCATGTAATACCCCTGCAGACACACCTGAGAGGGACCCAGATGCCCCTTACTCAGTTTGATACTCAAGGCCCCCCAACTTCACTTTCGCCTTGCTGGCCGCACCTCCCCATTGCCTGTCCATCGGTCATCTGCCTCCCCATCTCACTTTTTCTTAATATATACTGTGGTCAATCCTTATTTATTATTACTGATAACATTTCCTGCACATAGAAGTCATTCACGCTAGGGCAGAGATTAGGACACAGAATCTAAAAAAAAAAAAAAGAAGAAGTCATTCACACGCACAACCAATATTTATGAAATGCCTGTGGCTAGAAGCCATAGAATGCCTGTGCTAGAAGCTGGGGACATACAGTGAGCCAGCCAGACACAATTTTTGCACCCAAGAAGCTTGTTTTCTGTTCTCTTCCCTCTCCTGGACTCAAGCCCATTCACACTATTTAGCTATAGAAGGCCTTCGCTACCTTCCCTCCCTCCAGCTTACGGCAAACCACCTTTCTTTGAATTTCCTCAGCATTTACTGTTCTTATCTCCTATTTTGACAATTGGCCCATTCAGTCAACAAACTTTGTTTAAAGCACTCACTTCATGCCAGAGAGTTTGCCATTTTCCATGGAGACCATAACATTGTAAAACACACGATCTCTTACTTTGAGCCACTTAACAATATTTACATAACTGACAATAGTAACAAATGGTGGCCGTACAACAGAGGCAAAGAGTGCATGTCACTACATTGCTTGTGCACTGAGACTTCTCCCGACGTGGATATCATTTCAGTACAGTACTACCTAAGGACACACAGTAGGCAGCAGAGCTAAGATTTGAACTGTGTCCACCTCATACAAAGTCTGACCTCCTCTGCAACAAATTCAGAGACAGCCACAGTCTGTATCATCTCTTTGTATTCCTCTGAGTGCCTAAAACTTATTGCCATTTGAGAAATATTTGTTGAATAAAAGAATTTAGTCTTGTCTTCATAATATCTTGGTCCAAACATCAAAGAAGCCCTCTCTATGGGAGCAGAGGAGGCAACCAGTCTCCAGGAGGTACAGTGGCCTCTGGGTTACCAAGAGGAGATGTGTTGGGGCAGGAATGTCTTATCTGTTCAATAAAGGGACATGGCAAAGAGACAGACAGAAAATACCATATTCAGTTCCAATTGTAGACCATCTGAGCCAGTGAGATCTTGCTATAAAATGATAATAAATTTAGAGATCCTTCTGCGCTGAGGCTTGCTTAAAAGGGTAGAGTCAAGAGGTGACACTCAAACAATCTGAGTGTTGAAAAAGCTTTTTTTGGTTGCCGAGGATGTAAAATTTCACAAAGATCATTTTATTCAGTAAAACAGACATATAAAGAGCACCTACTTAAAATACACACACGCACACATACATACACACTTTTGGGCACAGTCAGAGGGTCAAAAAGTAAAAAATAAGAAAATATTCACTAGTGTTACAGAGTAGCATCTATAAACAAAAATTATAATATAAAGTCCTCTACTGAAAGTATAAAAGTGTATTGTAGTGTGAGAAATTAATTCCAGCGGAGGAAGTTTTGGATGACTCAATGGCCAGGGTGGGTTTAGGTGAGCATAAAATACAGCTAACCACTGATGGTTAACATCTCTTGAAAAGAGAAAATAGCCAGGACAAAAGACAGAACAACAGGATTCAGGAAGGAAGCAAAGCACATAGGAAAACACACCTACAAGGATGAATTAAAGGTCCACCAGTGAAAGCACTGCATCCCAGGGCCAAGAAAAGGCATAGTGTCTTCTATATTGGGGGGGGGGGGGAGCGAAGGAGTCATCTTAAATTTGAGGGCCCATGGGATGCCTGGGTGGCTCAGTTGGTTGAGTCTCCAACTTCAGCTCAGGTCATGATCTCCCAGTTTGTGAGTTCGAGCCCCATATTGGGCTCGCTGCTGTCATCACAGACCCTCGTCAGACCCTCTGCCCCTTCCTCACTCATGCCTTGTCTCTCAAAAAAGAATAAAAACATTTTTAAAAATTTTTAAAAATTGAGGGCCCCAAACCAAAATGATGTCAGATGGAATAACACTAATGAGAGATCAGGAGGGCGTCCTTTGCAGTTAGGGGATGGAAAAATGTTGAAACCTCCATATTGGCAAGGTCACAGCTGGCCATGGTCCTAGGATGATAGCAGGGTGGGCTGTATGCTTCCAGCTCACTGTATCATTACTGTTGTTAGAATTAAAGTAAGTCAAGCCTCTTCCAAGATAATTTTATTAGATCCTCTCAACTTAAAATTTTCCATTATCGGGGCGCCTGGGTGGCTTAGTCGGTTAAGCGTCCAACTTTCGCTTAGGTCATGATCTCGCGGTTCGTGGGTTCGAGCCCCGCGTCGGGCTCTGTGCTGACTGCCAGCTCAGAGCCTGGAGCCTGTTTCAGTCTGTGACTCCCTCTCTCTCTGACCCTCCCCTGCTCATGCTGTCTCTCTCTCTCTCTCTCTCTCCTAGAAATAAATAAAAATATAATAAATAAATAAATAAATAAAAATTTCCATTATTTTCTACATTTCCTCCTAGCACTCCTATCATGAGAAAGATGGGTTTTATTGTATTAGTTCATCTTTTAATTGCATTTTACACTTCCTAAATAATTTGCAACCACTAAAAGTTTGTGATGACTACGCAGTCATTTGTAACCACTATTTATTTTTAGCATTACAAAATCAGAGCACTGAGATATTTTTGCATCGAACTGAAAGGTTTCTATACATGGAAACTTTTCTGTAGGAAAACAACAAGATGCAACAGTGAAAACCAAGTTATCTTTCAGATACAAAGTTAGAGAGATGACATTAGGCCTGGATGTCTCTTCCACTAACTTACTATTTGACTAGGGAATGTTTGGTTTGTGTTTTTATAATTTATAAAAATGGCAAGAATTGATCTCACTACTCTCTATGGCCTCGTCGACCCCTAAAATGTGAGGTTGGGAATTCAACTTTTTTTCACAGAGGTAATGCCATATATGTTCTTCCTTCATATAATATCTTTTTTTAAAAAAATATTCATTTATTTTTGATAGGGAGAGCATGAGCAAGGAAGAGGCAGAGAGGGAAGAGACAGAGGATCTGAAGCAGGCTCTGCACTGACAGCAGTGAGCCTGCTGTGGGGCTTGAACTCATGAGCTGTGAGATCATGACCTGCGCCAAAGTCGGACACTCAAGCAACTGAGCCACCCAGATGCTCCTCCTGCATTTAATATTTTTGAATAAAGTCTTATATTGAAAGATGCTTACAAAACATGATAGCAAGGCGCCTCATATTTTAAGACAGGAATTTTCAGAGTATAGCTTTGCAGCATAAACTTGAATTAAAACACCTTATAAGGGCACCTTCGTTGCTTAGTCGGTTGAATGTTCAAATCTTAATTTTGGCTCCAGTCATGGTTTCATGGTCAAAGGATCAAGACCCATGTCTGGCCAGGTGCAGAGTGCAGAGCCTGCTTAAGATTATCCCTCTCCCTCTGCCTTTCTCTCACTCCTCACTTGCTCTCTCCCTTTCTCTCTCTCAAAACAAAAACAGAAAAATTCCTTATAATAAAGTGAGGCTGTTGAATCAGTCAGACCTGAATTTGTCTCTCTAGTCTGTCACTTAACTAGCTTTGCAACATGGAGCAAGATATTCAATCTCCCTAAATCACAGTTTTTTTCATATATAAAATGGACATAATAATCGGGCTGTGTAAAGATTTATTAAGTTAACTGAAATAAAATATGCAAAGTCATAGCACAGTGTTTTCGTATGTAACAAGCACTCTAACATTACCTGCTATTCTAATAATTACCTGACAATGCTGTAAAAAAGAATTAGGCATGGTCCCAGCCCTTAAGAAAGCAGGTTTGAACAGGGAGATAGGGCACATTAACAACACCATTATGCAGGAAAGAAAAGTGCTATTGTCATGATAACAGCACAGATAGAAGACTCTGGAATTCAGAAGTGGTATCTGTGTGTTTCCTATATAGTATTTGTATCACTGACCTCCAGCCAGTGGTGGAATAGCTAACTTTAGGGCAGCTTGGTACTGTTTCTTACGTCTTGTTTGCAAGATGCACGGGAGAGGATTCTCCCCAGAGCACGCTTGAGGGCCGGTGCAAAAGCAGCTCTTGTTGGAAGTTCTCTGGCAGCGTGAGGCTCCTGTAGGCAGGTGGTAGGCAACGAGATATGGAAGATCTCAGGCTAGATCCTCCCAGCTGCTGGAGTCTGAGGACTCCACTGTTAAAAGAGACAGTTCTTTGGAATAAAACTTTGCACCTCTGAGACTCTTTCCTCCACTCATCAAAATATGCCCTCTATTTCCTTGACTCTAACATACAGAAGGCGTACCACCATTTTAATAACGGTCTGTGCGTGCGGTAAGGGAGGGAACTAGAGAGCCTATTACATTAAAGTATATATCCCTTTGTAAAAAAATCCTAATTTCAAAAATGTTAAGGTGTATACAATAAATATGCATCTAAGAATTGAAGAAGTGTAATGTTACTGAGAAGCCAGTAGGATGCACTACGTTTAAGGACTGAGTAACTCCTTCACACATCCTTTCATTCAACAACTGTTCACTGAGCATTTGATATTCAAGCTTCAGGACTATGAATGAGGTTGATTAAGACACTGTTTATACAAACGGGAGCTCTGAATTTAGACAGGTATGTACAATCACAATGAAGTGAGGCAAGTGGTGATAGAGAGCTACAAAGGGATCCTCCAATACCAAGGATGCAGTAACTAACTGCCTGGGCCACAGGGCCAGGGAGGGCTTTGGGAATCTTTGGAGAGGATGGGACTATTAAAAGATGACAGTGTCTGTTTGTCATGCCTTCATACATTCAGAGTGAAACCAAACAAGGGCTGGGACCACCCCTATCTTGTGAAAGCCAAGTGTGATGTCTCCGTTTCCAGAATCTGGCCAGACTAATGATCATTTCAATCATTCTAATCTGCAAATCTTTTCTGTTTCCATGACCTTTTTCTGCTAGTTCAGCTCTCACTGCTCATGTCAGACTCTCTTTTTCAGACACCATCTGGGAACTATAGATTCTTGCTCCAATTCCAGCTTCTCCCCTTGGCTGTATTTATTTTCTTACTCCACTCCCCATGTCTACAGGTAAAGCCCACACTCGCTTCCTGCCATATGCCAAAGCGACCTGGTATCATTCTTCTCTCTTGTGATAAGGGAGAGTAGAAAATCTGACACCTTCAATTTGGGAGGACGGACAAAGAAGGGAGGGGAAGAAAGAATTCTGAGCAAATAAAGGAGCATTGGGGAAGGGTTACAGGACTTTATACTTTCCTTGATCTATAACAATAGGGTGATTATACCTAATTTATAAGGCATAGTGAGATGGCAATAAATGATATATATAAATATGCCCAGGGCACTGGTGGCACATACTAAATATTCAACAAATGCACCTCTTCTTCCCAAGTCCATGCAATAGGCAGCTTCTGTTAGAGAAGTTCTGTTGTCTCCAGTAGAAGCCACAAGAGACTCCTTCTAGGGGTTTGTTCAGATCTGGCCTCCAGAATGTCATCTGGATAACTGGCCCAATGGTAACTGGAAATCTCTTCGTGATTTCATGAGTATCTTACTTAACTGTCCCCTCCTACTTCTCCTAACAAGTGCCCGGGCAAAGGTCAATCATGAGGCTTGTTTTGAGAATCTCCTGTTACACGGAGAGCTGTTGTATTCTCTAGCTAATCAAATCTTTTGGGACTGAGAATTCTTACTAAATAGTGTGTGTGTGTGTGTGTGTGTGTGTGTGTGTGTGTGTGTGCATGTGTAGAGTATTTGGGTAAAGGGAAGCCAGAAAGAGAGAGGAAGCTAAAGGATGATGCTGACAGCCCTCAGAATTTCCGTATGGTGTATGTCAGAGCTTAATAGAATATATGCTATTTCAACTTTCCTTTTATTTTAAAATTGTCTTTATATCTATTAAACATATTTTGCTAAAATGCATTTTGCATAAACTAGAGTGTATATATGAGTGTTTATGCTGCTGTCCAGTTCATGGGCCTCGAAGAAGCACTGGCCTTGTACAAACAGTAGTGGGGTCAATTCCTGGCCACTAGAATGGATTCATTGGTATATTTACCTAAGGAAGCCAGCAGAAGACATAATTTAGGGAGTGAGCTCATGCTGTAATCATGAGTGGGACCTAAGGTTAATATCAAGGAACAAGTACTAGGGGTCAGGGCCAATAGCATCCACAAACAGTAAGAATGGACAAAAGGCAAGAAGCCAAAAGCTCAGGACATCAGAGAGTCTGAAAAGTAGCCACCAGGTATGATTTTTTTTATCTCAAGCAAGTGTCAGGCACCTAGCAAGGCATATGGTTCTTAATTAACTATAGTTTCAGAATGTTTTCTCTGGGATTCTGGAAATGGCACAAGTACTTTGCTTGAATATAAATGGCCTTGATTTATTTTGAATCAAAGAATAGTTGAATCATAGATCTCCAGGGTTTGAAGAAGGGGCATTTGAACTCAATTAACAGAACCATTGCTGATGTTCAATCCATTCCCGAGCACCCAAACAATTGACTAATTTGTACAATAGGAAACTTACTTTTTCTTTAAATAAACAATTTATATCTTCCTAAGGTTCCCAGGGAAAGCAGGACTATCCCATTTCACACTGCATCTTATTCCATTGATTTCATGTTTCCATCCATTTATCCTAGATTTCCTAGTCATGAGAACAAATCTTGTCATCTTGTACAAAGGCCATGTAATATATAGTGTGCCAGAAAACTTCATTATGTTTACTTTTTACAACATATTTCAGGTAGAGCTTTGGAGATGAGGTAGAGAAAATTTAGTGAAAACTCAAAGTTCATTCACCTATCACAGTGTATGCAATATGCCTATAATAAATGAAGGATACTGGCTAATTATAAAATTAGTCTCATTAGTTCAGCCTACAGACATCAGACGAGTTCATGTGGGAAATGACAACTGTCTCTTTGATAAAACCATTATGAAAGATTCAAATCAAAGTCAATGATCATTTCTGAGCCATTGAATTCAGAGAATTTCCAAGTTGAGTTGACTTCTTTGGATTACAGATTCCATAAGGCCAGATTTACAATCACCCTGCCCTAAATTTGGAAGTAGCTAAATGTGACAGGACTGACTGTGGATGTCCATTTTGAGTGCCTTCATCTACAAATCCCTGTGATGGGCTAGGCACATTTCCTAAATAATTCCCTACACAGAGGTATGTATTAAAAACAGCTTGTCAAACTGACTAAGAGGGAAACTCGGTGTTGCCCAGTCCATCTCCCTACGCAGACACATTTTGACACAGTGTATTTGAGTGCTAATAATGACATTAGAAGATGTTGGAAAGAGATCTAATTCAGCATGCAGAAGTGACTTTGCTGTCATCTCCTATTTTCTGCGCAATTGACAGCAGATACTTGGGGCTGAATTTTTATTTCAGGTCAAATTTCCAAGGCATGAGGCTGTCTGTTAGAAACAGATAAGACCAAAACCAATACGAAAGCACTTGTTGGAAGTGTCAGTGATGCTGAGAATTTGAAAGGGATGCTTCAGTTTGCTGTTTAGGACATGACACAACAACATATGTTTTAGCATCAAGAAAAACCAACCAGCAGCTCCCTGTCATTTTCCATGGTTCCTACTGGGAAGGTTTCAGAAGAGAAGTCTGATTTCTTTGGGAGATGAAATGACTTTTTTAAAACATGGCCTTTTGTGCCATTTTATTTTCTCCTAGCCAATATTTCCCAGAATAGTTCAAGCAAATTAAACTGACCAGTATTTTTTTTTAAAATACAAAGATCAATAAGGCCTAATTTAAGACTTCTATAGTCAAAAGGAAATAGTGTTTACATAACTGTACCTAAGGTTGGCAATCAAGGAAGTTGAAGGTTTATAAAATCATTCAGATATGCTGACTCACGGAATTAAATGGTAAAATGCAGGCGTGTTTTTAAAAGTTACTTTGTACGCGCTCTGGGCGAGTCTCCGCGTAATTCACATTCCGCCGTCTGGCAAACGTGCTCATGCTTCCTTCAGCTCCTACAGGCTAAGTTAACATTCACCCAGCCAAGCTGTAGCTAACACTGCCATTTTGTTGCCGAGAGCTATTGATGCCTGGGTAACGTTTTGCCACTTTAAGTTTAAATTGGAACTACTTCCACAAAAGTCAAGAGTCTGTTTTATTGTTGGAACCGAAGCTTCAACATCAAAGTCAAAATCTGAACACGATCACAGTCCTCAATTGACAAAATTCTCTCTTTCCTGAACAGAATTCCCGGTACCCGAGAGCTTCCTGTATTTCATACGCACACCCCAAACCAGAATGTAAGTGTGTATTTCTCTTTTCCCTTTTTGTGCCTGCTTTATTTCTATTAGTAGTGCTACTTAAACATTTCCTGTGGCATTGCATTAAAATTTGTCATTTTATTTTGCTCCTCAAGAAAGAGTGATTTAAAACTCAACCATGCACATAAAGGTATGATTTGATGTAGTGCCCTCAACCATTTGTCATCATAGATGGTTCGTTCTTGGAAATAGAAGCCTTGGGGAACCCTAAACTCCAAACCTGAAACTACCTCACAGGGGGCCCGATTTGCAATTTGTAACAAAAGTGAACCCTCCTGGACTCATTAATCTCAGGGGACCCATGTCTCACACTGCCTCCGTTTCCCAGTAGCTTTACCTCAGGGACAAGCACTTTCCTTCTTTTTGCATTTCTTTCGTTTAGCTGGATTTCTTCTCAATACTCTACATAAACAATAGATTTTAAAACATCGTTGCCTCAAAGTCTTTCTACGAACAGATTTCTTTCACGAGTCTGTGAAATTGTCATCGCTTTGGTCTGTATTTATGCAACTTGTATAAGGTAAAGCCATAAAGCTATAGTCCTTTTTAAGTTTAAATAGGCAACGTTTTTCCTACAACTGAATGTTGTCTTTCATTCTCTTTTGGAGGCTATGCATCAATTCCAGCAAATCTGCCGTTGTTCAAACTTTTCCAGAAACTTCTCTATTTGAGTGTCCTTTGGAGTCAGTGTACAATTTCTAAGAAAATGTTTCATTGTTGTTTAAATGATCCACTCATAATTTATAGTTTTTGTCCCTTATTTGCCAATAACACTATTACATTTTCTTATTTATTATATGGTTATAAGAATTGACTTCACCATTCCCAAACAATCGATCGCACCATTGACTGACCACTTCAAAACAGCAAAACCTGTCCTCACAGGAAGGGTAACCACACTGTGGCGGACAGCTGAAAGAATGAATCCCTGTTTCTAGACACAGTTCTGAAAAAGGAGGTCCAAAATTATTTTAACCTATGGTATCACCAGAAGAAGTGAATTGCCTCTCATAATCCCTTGTGGGTCTAAAATTCTGCAAGTTATTTTAGATGAACTTTGTATATCTGTTTAATACTATGACTATACTTCATCTTCAATATAACATTTTTCCTATGTTGAGCATTTTTATCTTGACCTGCCAGAGAGCACTCAGAGAGGTCAGGGCCTTTCAGTTTACCCGGTTTTCTCAGTTCCATGGGGAATGTTTTCAATGAACCAGTGACTCCCTATCTAGGTCCAGGTGAACACACACATACATATATGTGCACACGCACGCATGCGTCTAAAAAAAACCCAAAAAACAAAACATTCCTTTCATCAGGCTTTAATGCCTTTGAGGTCAATTACTGTAGATTCGTATAACTGGCTCCTAGAGTCTTCCATTTAACATGGTTCTTTCCCTGTGGCTCCCCCATCACTGGAATGTGGGAGGCCACCTCTACGTTTGCACAGAAAGCAGAAATCTGACAGGAGATGTTTATCACTGGAGGGTTTCTTTTGTTCCAGGAGCTTGGGGTAAGCATTTGTCCGATGATTCTCTATTATTTAAGTCATTCTATGGGTCCCTTTAAAACATCGTAACCAAGATACTCCCTTTTTGGAGAAGAGCTAGACGGAAGAAGCTTTATTGTGGGAGGCAATGGTTTACAAAGCATTCTCCAAGTAGTTATACTGGGATGTTCCAGCTACTACACAGAGTGACCTTCTTCCATTTTCTTTTCTCCAGGGCCTGATGGGGCAGGAGGGCCAGGTTAATTATCCATTCTGCTCTGACTGTTTCCCCTGAGAGACAAGAAGGAGCAGTCTACAGATTATTTGAGGGCATTGCCAAGTCTTCTCACTAAGGCTGTTTGAAAGTCTCTGGATGTCTTAAACACTGCTGAGCCAGGGATTAGGTCAGGAGGGACTTCTGTGTCTCAGATTCAGTACTTGTAGGTACAGGAGGGATAAGCGTAGCAAGAAGAGAAGTGTAGCCATGTAGAGAGAGGTCAAACATTCCTTGACGAATCCCTTCTGTACCATACACTGTCGCTGCTACTAAGATATTCCTTTGTATTGCGTAGAGTATCTGCTACCTTTACCCCAATATTAAATCTAGGAGAAAATCTGATTTCGTTCAAGAAACTCTACCATCCGTGGAGACACTCGGGAAGTGTAAACCTTAAACAACTGATGCCATTTGTGATTTTTTAACCAGCTAGAGTGGTTTCTTTCAAAAGTTAATATTTATCTTGCCATAATATTTACCTTCACACAGTAAGTGCTATTTTCCCATGACTGCAATGAAGAATTGTGGTAAGATAAACTCACCTCTATAAGATAAATGTCAGATATTTAATGAAAATCACTGGATGAGCATCTCCGGTTTACTTTGAATTTGCTGAGGTTCTGGACTCCTAGTAAAATTTAGCTCACAAAATTCTCCAAATATGAGTCCTTGTGATCAAAACTGGGGGTTGCAAGAAATGAATTCTGAGAAGTCATGGGCCTGAGCAAACAGATGGCTGGTCCAGGAAGGCAGACAGGTGAATTATCTTCCCTGTTCAGATATTGATTGGCTGAGAGATTCTCTTGCCCTTATTCTTTTCTGTGAAATGAGTGGATTTAATCAGGTGATCTCCAACATCCTATCCTATCCTAAGATTCTGTGATTCTATGTTAATAAATGACCAGGGTATAGTTCATTATCCATCATAAATGTCATATACCAATATTTCAGGGAGAAGACATTGGAAATTATTTTAAAGATTAAAGACATATGGGGAGCCTGGGTGGCTCAGTCAGTTAAGCATCCGACTTCCGCTGAGGTCATGATCTCATAGTTCATGGGTTCCAGCCCCATGTCGGGCTCTGGGCTGGAGCCTGCTTCGAATTCTGTGTCATCCTCTCTCTCTGTCCCTTTCCCACTCGTGCTCTGTCTCTCTCTCTCTCTAAGAATAAATAAATGTTAAAAAAATTTTAAAAAAAAGGAGATCTGAGGTATGTCATCTACTGACAAGAAGTCACAACATATTTGAGAGAAGGGGACAGACACATTAAAAGCTAAGTAACAAACACTGTACCTTTTGTTAAACTTAGGTATTTTCCTGGAAGAAACCGAAAATAGACAGAGTGCTTGCTTGGTGCTGGTGAATTTGATTTATGATTACAAATATTTAGGGCTGTTTTCCATAAAGTGCTCTGATGGCCCTCTTGTGACTCTCTTTGAAGAGGCAGTGTGCAGTTCAAGTCCTGGAGTGGAGTGAAGAGCCTCTCACCTCAGCTTGAAGGAGAACTACTCCATTTTTACCTATTTAATGTATGGGCTCCTTGTCAAATCTAATTTGAAGTTAAGAGTCTACTTCTCTAAAAAGTTTGAGAGCCTTTGGTCTAGTCCATCCAATTTCTCATGGTATTAAACACACCTCAACTAGCATCTCACCTTCCACTTCGTCAAGATCTTTCCTCCCTTTATTGCAAACCTCCCATAAAGCATGTTCCTTGTAGAACTGCTATGGACCGCACTGTATTCTCCCAAAACTCACATGTGGAAACCCAATGTTCGCCTTCTCAATGTAACTGAATTTGAAGATGGAGTTTTTACGAGGTAATTAAGATTAAATGAGATCATGAGTGAAAGGCCCTGATTCAACAGGATTAGTGTCCCTGTAAGAAAAGGTGCTAGAGAGCTGGCTTGCTCTCTTTCCCCAGGAGCACACACTCAAAAGGGCTAGTGGGGACCTAGCAAGAGGCAGCTGTTTCGAAGCCAGGAAGAGAGTTCTCACCAGAAACAGAATCAGCTGGATCTTGAACTGCTAGTCTCCAGAACTGTGAAAAAGAAACTTCAGTTGTTGAAGCCACCCACCGTATAATATTTGGTTAAGGCAGCCTGCACAGGCTACGACAAGAATGCAAACATAGGCCACATGAGGGACAGAAGTTTCTCTTTAAGTCACTTTCTAGGCATAGGTTTCTCCCTAGAGCAACCAGTTCAATTTGAAGAACTGGAATAGAAACAAAATGCAGTGCGTAACTAAACTCTTTGCAACCACTGTTGTGTGTTTATGTACTATTTCTATGCTGTTGTGCTCAAGATTGAGTTGTTAGGAGGTGGCTGTGGGAATATAAACTCTGTAGACGTAAATAGCCACACAAAAACTATTATGTACGTGCCCTGTGCATATTAGCTCACCTATGAACTTAAACTCTGGAGAGCAGTATTGTGCACTCACCGGCACATTACGGGAATGCAAGAAAAAAAAAGTCAGAAATAACAAAATCACTAAGAGGTAGGTAGCCAAATGTTATTATTATCATTTTATAGAGGAGTAGCCAAAAGGTCAAGTATCTTGTTCAAAGTGACACAGAATAGTAGAGTTGAGCCCCAGAATTATTAACTTCTGTTTTCTAATCTAGTGAACCTCAGGTTATAGAATCCGACTAGGAAGGTCAAAGCTATCAGTTTTCTGTCACACGGTAGTTATGAGGTGCTCATGCGTTGCTCCTGTTCTTTTGTTCCCTCACTGGGGAGCCTCTTGATAACTGGAGGTTCAGCAACTTCCCCCATCCTGGGAAGCCTGAACCTGAAACCAGAGACTATATTAAAAGTCAGTACCTCTGACTGACTGTGAATTTCAGATCTCCTGCTCTCTAGGCTGTTCAATAGCGGTATCTAATCAGAATCTCTTTCGCTCAATCTGTGTTTCCTTTGTTGGGAAATGGCCTGGTGATCTCTTGAGAAGAATCTGGGGGTTCTGGTGGTGAACACCTGTGAAACCTGTTCCAAGACTAAATATTAGAAGTGGTCAGCCTGGCGACTGAAGGCAAGATCGGTTCCCTACACTTGGCAGTCAGTCCAAAGCTTCTGAAATATTGTGTTAATGTTTAGATCTCCATTTGAAAAGAGACTTGATAAAATGACACCTCCTGATAAAAAGACCTTGTAATAATTCATCGGTGGGCACCTTCTTCTGCCTCTCCACGGTTTAGGCACTGTTGATCATGCCTTCCCACAAATTCTCATTCTCTCTCTCTCTCTTTCTCTCTTTTTTTTTGGCTCAGGGACAATCCACTGACTTCTAGGATAGCCACTCCCTTCCTTCATTCACTTTGGTTTGATAGCCCCCTCCCTGGATGTGGAAGCGATTCTCAAATTCAGAGTTCAATGAAAATGACAAGATGATGCCGAGGGCAATGGGGCTCACATTATGAAATCAGAACTGCATGCCAGGCTGCTATCAAGTTAAATCAGGCACACTACATATGACAAAATGAAAAGGGCATGTAGTAGAGTTCTGGTTTCAACTTGCAGCTCCTTCTCACTGGAAATCTGTTAAGAAACTTTTATCTTTTGAGACTAAGGGAGTAAGTGGTGTTTGTTCTGGTTCAGGTTGTGATTACTGTCCTAGGTGTTGATAATCCTTTCTGTGTGTACCTTTATATATGTTGCTGAATTTGTTACCTCTTTGCTTTAGTGTCTTTATTACTATTTCTGGATTAATCTCAAATCTTGTATTAGGCGATGGTCAAGAGTTAATTAGTGAACTGAATCTATTTCTGTTGTTTCCCAACATCAATTCTCTGAGACCAACGGGAAGTCCTACAATTCAGTTAAATTCAGAAACTAAGCACCTAAGTGCTAACAAGATAGCACAGACCCCACAGGTTTAGGGGCTCAGTATCACAAGATTGCCCTCATTTCAGCTGCCATCTGTAAGTCCCTGGTGTCCCCAAGGCATTCATACTTCTATGCAGTCAATGGCAAATATTGGAGGGGGGGGGGGGAGTCCCATCACCTTCTTTCAGATTTGAAAATTCACTAGAATGATTCACAGAACTCAAGAAAATGCTATACTGACAATCGTAGTGTTATTAGAAAGGATACAAGTTAGGAAGAGCCAAATGCAAGAGATGCATCATAGCACGGAACAGAGGGGTGGAGCACAGAGCTTCTGTGCTCTCTCCGGGAGCATCCCTCTCCTAGCATATCAGTGTGTCCACCAACCCAGAAACTCCCCAAAGTCACTGTGCAAGAGCTTTCATGGAGGCCTCATCACTCGACAGCTCTGATTAAATCACTAACCACTGGTGAGCAAACCCAGTCTGCAGCCCACTTCCCCTGCCCAGTGGCTCTCTGGGCACCTCACCAAGAGTCACTGCATTAACATAGCAAAGACATTGTTATCATTCAGAAAATACCAAAGGGTTTTGAAGCTCTTGTGCCAGGAATGGGTACAAAGACCAAATATGTATTTTATTAAAGTACACTATTAATTGTTTTTCTTCCCTTTTATATGCTCAGGACACTGAGAGTTCATTGTTCCAATCTATTGAGTTTTTTTAGTGATCTAAGCGGGATCCTAAGATGGGTCTCAATATTCCTGCTTCCTGATGTACTCTTCTTCCATGAACACCTCTCCTGAGTGGAGGCAGGACCTTTGAACATGATGGGATTTCACTCCCATAATGGGGTTATATTTTATGGCAAAGGTGAAGAGATTCTGCAAATGTAAATAAGGTCCCTCATCAGTTGACTTTGAGTTAATCAAAGGGGAGATTATCCTAAGTGGGCCTGACAGAACCAGGTAAGCCCTCAAAAGAGGGTCTGGAGGATAGAGAGGCCAACCTACTGGACTTGAAGGGGACAGCTGACATGTGTTTTACAGTTAAAAGTAAATTAATTCTGCCAATAACCACCTGAGCTTGGAAGAGAATTCCAGCAGCCTCAGATGACAATGTATCAGGGCTGAGACTTGAGTCCTATGACAAATTAAGACTTCCCTTTAGTATCTTTGCTTTAGTATCTTGACTTCCAATCATGTTTCAACCTCATCAGGGTCTCTAATCAATTGACCTTATGGCCTTTTTAAGGAAGACTTGTATCAAGACCACTTGGTGATCTGGGTGAGAGATAATGGTGACTAGGGTGGAAGAAGAAGGAGTGGTCACATTCAGGGTGCATCTGGATGGATGGGCAGAGCATTTCCTGACATTGAGTTTGAAGAAAAAAGTGAAGTCAGGATTTTGGAACTATGAGATCTGAAGGACAGAGTTGCCAGCAACTGGATTAGGAAAAGCTGCGCTCAAAGAAGTTTAGGGGGCAGGAGGATGATGAGAGTTCAGTTTGGGATATTGAATCTGAGATGCCTAAAAACATCTAAGTGGAATTTTTAGTTGGATGTACAAATCTGGAAGTCAAGAGAGGTGTGGGCTGGAAGACATACTTTGAAACCTGATGTTAAGTAAACTTTACTTAAAGCTAGATGAAATCACCAGGGAAGTGAATATACAAGAAGGAAAAAGGAGGTCCAGAGACTGCACCCTGGGTCAGTGCAACATTTAAGAGGCCAAGGAGAAGAGAAACTGACAAGCAATGGCTAGTGGGGTAGGAAGAAAACCAAAGAGATTCTGATTTCCAGCAGGCTGAGAGAAAGGAATGTATCAAGGAAAGAGTGGCCATCTCTTCCAAATGTTGCTTAGCAGGTCCAGTAAATATGAACCAGAATCAACCACTTGATGTAAGAATGTGGATAGCACTGGTAACCATTACAAAAGCAATTTTGGTGGAGTGGTGGTGGTGGTAAAAGCTGGTTGGAATGACTGTAACAAAGAAAGGGGGGGTGGAATTAGAGAAAAGTATATATAGTTGTTCCAAGGAATTTTGCTTATGGAGCAGAAGCTGTTAGAGAAAGTGGAGTAAAGAAAGGTTTATTTTTTTAATATGAAAAAATTGGCATATTTGTATGCTGGTGGAAATAATCCCATTGAGAAGGAAATAGGTGGATGTAGGAGATCATGGGGAAAATTGCTGCAGCATTGTGTTTGGGTCACGAGAGTGGATGGAATGCAATACACAAATGGAAGTATTGCTTAAGTTAGGAATGTCAGAGTTCATCAAAGTGGGAAGGCAGACTGTGGTAGGTGGGAAAATGTGATGGTGGGAATCTGCAGAACTTTATTTCTCATTGCTTTTATTTTTTAGTAAAGTAGAAAGCAAGTGTCAACAGTTAAGAATGAGGATTGTGAAGGAGACCCTGGGGTTTACAGATAAAAGAGAAAGTATGAAGTAGTCATCTAGAGGGGTAGATGAGTGAATGCACTAGGGATTATAATCTGATTGAGGTATATGCTTTTAAAATATAATCTATGATGTGATATGATATATATTGTGATATATAACAAAATCATGTATAATAATATGATTGCCTAGCAGCATTAAGCAGCCACTTGAAACTGGTAAACTACTAGTGAGACCCATCAGGGTGGTTGCATATTTTGTTCTGGCCACATTCCACTGCATGAGTACAGGGGTGGAACAGGGTGCCGTTTTGTTAGGGTTTGATATACTTATCAAAGCAAGGAGTGAGAAGTGAAGTAGTACAAGCAATTTAGAAGAGTCGTGGTGAGGGAGTTTAAACTTGATAAGGAGGGAAGTGAAGACATTAAAAGGTAAAAGTCATTGAAAGGCTGTAAACTCATCACCATTGGAGGTTGTGATGGAGTCAAAACATTGGTCAGATTGGGATACTAAAAGGAATGAACTGTATCCCTTGGGTAAATTCCTAGCAGTGCTATTGCTGGGTCATAGGGGAGTTCTATTGTTAGTATCCTGAGGAACCTCCACACTGTTTTCCAAAAGGGCTGTACCAGTTTACATTCCCACCAACAGTGTAGGAGGGTGCCCGTTTCTCCACATCCTCGCCAGCATCTAGAGTTCTCTGATTTGCTCATTTTAGCCACTCTGACTGGCGTGAGGTGGTATCTCAGTGTGGTTTTGATTTGTATTTCCCTGATGAGGAGGGATGCTGAGCATCGTTTCATGAAATGCTGATGCATAGGAGCACATGTACCCCAATGTTCATAGCAGCACTCTCAACAATAGCTAAAACATGGAAAGAGCTTAAGTGTCCATCAATGGACGAATGGATCAAGAAGATGTGGTTTATCTATACCATGGAATACTACATGGCAATGAGAAACAATGAAATCTGGCCATGTGTAGCAGCATGGATGGACCTTGAGGGTGTTATGCTGAGCGAAATAAGTCAGGCAGAGGACAAATATCATGTTTGCACGTATAGGAGGATTAGGAGGAACTTAACTGAGGACCATGGAGGAGAAGAAGGGGGGAAATGGTGGGGTAAAGGGAGAGAGGCAAACCATGAGAGACTCTTGAATGCTGAGAACAAACTGAGGACTGATGGATGTAGGGGGAAGGGGGGATGGGCATGGAGGAGGGCACTTGTGGGGATGAGCACTGGGTGTTATATGGAAACCAATTTGACAATAAACTATTTGTATAATAAAATAAAATAAAATAAAATAAAAGGAATGAACTGGAAAAATCCAATGGTCAGTAGAGTAAGGAGCATGAAACAGGGATAACGGAAAGCTTTTAGTGTTGGTGATGACAGAGCCTCCTGTGTGACACTAGGGAGAAAAGAGAGTGGAGTACCAGCTGAGTGGAGGAGAGAAACCCAAAGAGGTGGAGGTGTTACAGTGGTCATTGACATAATCACTAAAAAGAAAAACACTAAGTACCAGAGTAAGTGACTATGAGCCTGAGACAAAAATGAGAACTGCCCTGTGTGGGTGTGGTGGGGGTAGGGGAAGTTGTCATTGGATGACAGCAATAATGAAGGGCAGGTGACAGTCAGCTGAGATTCAAAGGTGGGGGTTTTTCTGAGAGGGAGAAAGAATGACAAGAATACCCAGAGAATAACTTCTGATTCTAATTAGACTTCCTAGTGACCTTCCTTGTAGTATCCAAGGAGAAAGGCCAGCACAACCTATGCATTTAGAAAGCTATCATCCAAAACATTGTTTATTTCATCTGCTATTTTGTTTGTATTCATAATACTAGATGCAAGAGGAGATTTATCCTTGGGACATTTTCTTCTGACACATTCCAGCTGAAATGGGCCATGGAAATGATGTTTATGTAGCTAAGATTTTGACTGCACAAATGATCTTTAACTACTTAATTGGCTTTGATAGATCAAAAGCAGGAAAAGCAATCTGCATGCTGGGCTGTGACTTTAAAGGCTTATATATTTGGGATGTGTTAGTAGGGTAGAAAACTAAAGCCTGTAGATTACTTATTATTATCAACGTAAGCAATAGACATTGTGAAGGAGTAAATGGTCTTGTAAACCTACAAGTTTCCTGAGTGGTTGAAAGTAGTTTAAAAACACAAACAAAAGGAAAGACTAGCCTTGTAAATTGTATTTGTTTATTTTGTTAATTTCTTTGTGTAATAAAATGCTTTTCATTTGGTCAGCCAGTATTTAAAGTTTTAGCTTTCTTCCAATTGATATGCCATGGGCAATAAATTATGCACAGTGCTGCTAAAAACAATCCAGTGTAAGGAAAAAAAAGAAGCAATAATTACCAAAGACCAGAATTACAGTCAACATTAAAACAGATAATGTTGGCCCACAGCTCTTCCACTGCCTCTGTTACTACCACAAATGGCAACTGGTATTTATAAGCTGCAAAACATGCCCCCAAATTATTGGCTTTAATGTGCCAAAAACCTTGAAGAAAGTACAATGTTGGAATAACCCATACTACTCCCTCATCCCTGCCTGCCCCTACAATCCAGGTTTCTGATTGTCCTATGCCTCATTTCTATCTTCTTTCTCCAACTTCCACACATCCATCTGTCACCTTTAACTGGAATATGCCTAACCCTATTTTCCAAATTCCATGAGATGGTAATTTCCCCAAAGTTCTTTCTTCCTTTTTTTCCCCCTTGATTTTGTTTGAGAAGTTCTAAATGGGGAATATGAAAGTGAAGTTGAGGTGAATTATAAGAGGGATACCGGAGGGCTCTGGGTAGCCTAAACTTGACCCAGAGATTATTTTGCAGTCTGGTCTTTTTTGGGTCCCTGGGTATTAGGTGGATATAACACCTCTCACATTCAGTGTTTACTTATAAGGGACAGCCAGCTGGTGGTGGTCTCCACTTCCTCTCGTCTCTGTAATTTTATGGGCTCCACTGTGATCAGGGTATAGTCAGTTAATTAGAGATGAGGTTCTTCTGACTTACACCTATTTACTAAATGGGTAGATAAAATTTTCCTTATCTGATTCTACCAGATATAAACACATACAGGTATAAGTGCCACCAAGGACTTGAGAGAACTTGTAGCCATTTGTAAATATTTTTTCTAGTGAAATGCTATGATGCCAGTTGCCCACAAAAGAATACATTAATCCCTATGAAGAAAATTACCAAATTCTCCCTCTTTTTATCCCTTTCTCTCCTTGCATTGGTGAGGGGATTAAGGTAATATTATCCTGGGAGAGAAAGAATCTTTGCTGTTCTGTAGCTCAAGAAAATTTCCTTTGGTGAGCAGGGCTCGAAACGTTAGTGTTTGCCTTAATGGTTGCAGGGGAACGGTGAGGTAGTAAAAGATTCCTAAATGATTTTGGTTTCAACAAATAAATTTGGGTATGCCCATTACGTTATCCTGACATCATAGAGAAATTACAATAGCTAATGAAGAAGTTATGGTAACGTATTGTAGACTGAACAACAGTAATAATCACACACCAAAACTGCTTTTGAGGTTAGCTACAAGGGCTCACTTGAGAAAAAAAACAAAACAAAACTATGATGAAGCCTTTAAATATAAACTCATGGACTACCTAATCTCTGCAAGGATCTGAAACCCAACTTGGGAGACCTTTTGATGGAAAACCTCACATAAATAGAATGCCCAGGGAATAAGGGTATTCCAATCAATTTAACTGGAATGAGCCCATTTCCACTACCGTTTCAAAATATGATGTTTGACTTGCATTCCTTAGTGACTTTAGTGTCTACAACAAAACCTTTACTTGATGATTAATTGTGGCCAAGATCTCAAAGTCATCATGCTGAACATCATTCTTCACTGGGGATATAGTTCTTCACTGCTAAAGTGAAGAGGTGTAGTTTCTAAGGCTTTTAAAGAGAATTCATATCTTCTGCCTCATTTGATTGTCACTGAGGTTATTAGCACAGCTGTTTATAATCCAATAGTAGATGTAAAATTTGTAGGAAATTGTACTGAATATGTTCTCCTCTCTAGCTTCCTCTCTTTCATCTCTCTCTTTTTAAAACCACTGTTATCAACTCATTTTCTCATAATAGACAGCAAATACATGAGTATCTATACTTCTGTTTATAATTACTCCAGCTTTTGATGTACATGTATGTCTATAATGATTTTCATATTGATAGTGGGAGAGCAGATTTAGACTCAGATGAAACCATAAGAAAGGAAGAATATAGTAAATTAAAGTTTGTTAATGTAATTTTATATGACTTCTCATATAGAAAAGACAAGTATGACATTACGAAGTTTTAGCAAGTTCCTTCAGTTCCCCAAAGATGATTTTGGGATGGAGATCTACAAAGTATGTAAATGAACTTAAAAGCATGAAGGCATTCCATTTTCCATTTATTTTTATTTGTAGGTTTAAGTCATCATCTTGTAAAATATCATGAACACAGACCAAAATTTAATATATGTAAGAATTGTTATGGAAAATGGTAGAACCACTTGACTTTATAAAGAATACATTCTTCATAAAGAATACATTTTACGTTGTCAAGTAATTTATTCAATAACTGTAGGTGTCTACTTCTATTATAGGTACTGTGAGACTTATACAAGAAATGCAAATTGTGACCTTTACTCCAAAATGCATCTTGTTGAGATGTAACATGTATACATGAACCAGATGACCTATGGCTACAGATGCTAGAAGTATTGAAATTAGTGGTATATACCATTAGTTGGTCATGGAAAAGGCCCAAGATTCTGCATTTTTAATGAGCTGCCAGGTCAAACAATTCTTGTCTGTGGACCACACTTTGAGTTGAATGGATACAGATTAGCACTCTCTAATAGAAATACAATTTAAGCTAGAAATGTGAACCACATGTTATCTTAAACTTTTCTAGTAGTCATATTAAAAAAAGTCAAAAGAAATAGGTGAAATTCATTTTAATACTTTTTCATTTAATCCAAAATATATAAAAATATCATTTCAAACTTAGTGATGTGATTATTAGTATAAATATATTGATATATTTTTACATTCATTTTTTCACAATAAGTCCTCAAAATCCAGTGTTTGTTTTACACTTACAGAACATCTCAGTTCAAACTAACCACATCTGAGATGCTGAAAGCCCACGTGGCTGGTGGCTGTGGATGGGACAGAACAGATATAATATATGTTATGGGACTACAGATAAGACAAAGGAAAATCAGTGATCATAGAGAAAGAAATGGCAGGAAGCTTAACAGTGAAGGATAGATACAATTTGCAAAAAAAAAGCTGGTGGGATTTAGAGTAGAAAAGCTTCAAATGAGAGAGTATCTTATGGATTCAGCTCATTCAGAAGTTTAGTGATGCCCAGATTTCACAGTTTTAAAAGGAAGTGAACTAGATTTGTGTTCTAGCCAAAACCTCACTGGGACAGATAAGTTCTCACCTTCTGCCCTGGACTGTGCACAAGGTATTATAAAGCGGTGGTGTCGGCGTATGAGGAATGGAAACAATTTATGATGTTGACTCTTAATATGCAAATGGAAGGTTCATGCGGCTCTGTGCCTATACAGAATGGGCCAATGCCCAAGAGATGTCACAGAGATCTTCTTGGTGTTGCATTAGGCTCTTTAGGTCTCCACCAGCTCTGTCAAATTCCTTTGCCATTTTTAGAGCATGCATTGTTAGAAAGAAATTTGTCAGAAAGGGGAACTGATGGATCCTGGGCTCTGTGGCTATCAATGAAAGTGGTGTCCTTCACCCTGAGGGTTCTTGAGAGAATATAAGGTCATATATACAAGGAATGAAGGGCCTGGCACATCACAGATAACCCATAGGTGACGAATGCTATGACTACGACCACTCTTGTCAATATTATTATCACTGTGTTACCATTCCTTAGACCCCACTTGCATTAAATGGCAAAGTGCCTGGGTGGAAGGTACACAGTCAAAGGTGCAGTTAAGTACTACATACAGCCCTACCTGATGTAGGCAAAGCTTTCTCTCACTCTCATGTACTAAGTTACCGAAGACTGAATCCTGTATTCTGATTACTCTAAATCCACAAAGATTCTTAACATGGTTAATTCTTCCTCTCCTAGAAGTCATTCCTGGGCTCCAAGATGCCCGAGCTGCCTCCAGCAGGCCTCCCAGCAGGGCTGACCACTCCAAGGCAATCACTTTGAGACTAATATAATTTTACTTTAAAAATTATTTTTAAAAACATTTTTATTTATTTTTCAGAGATCAAGAGCAGGGGAGGGGCGGCGAGAGGGGGAGACACAGAATCTGAGGCAGGCTCCAGGTTCTGAGCTGTCAGCACAGAGCCTGACATGGGCTTGAACCCACAGACCATGAGTGCATGACCTGAGCCGAAGTCAGAAGCTTAACTGACTGAGACACCCAGGTGTCCCGAGACTAATACGAATTTAATGGCAGTTTTTATTACTGGTCACAGAGTTTTTCAATATTGATTACACTTTGGAATGTGTTTCTTAAGAGGAAGAAACATACTTAGGATCTGCATAGAATATTTTGTGACCCTCTTTTCTTTTTCTTTTTTAATGTTTTGTTTTGTTTTGTTTTGTTTTTTTATTTCTAGGAGAGAGAGAGACAGCGTGAGCAGGGGAGGGTCAGAGAGAGAGGGAGTCACAGACTCTGAAACAGGCTCCAGGCTCTGAGCTGGCTGTCAGCACAGAGCCCGATGCGGGGCTCGAACCCACGAACCGTGAGATCATGACCTAAGCGAAAGTCGGACGCTTAATCGACTAAGCCACCCAAGCACCCCTGTGACCTCCTTTTCTTAAAGAATACTAATTTCTAGGGGTACCTGTGTGGCTCAGTTGGTTAAGTGTCTGACTTCAGCTCAGGTCACATTCTCACAGTTCATGAGTTAGAGCCCTGCATGGGGCTCGGTGCTGACAGCTCAGAGCCTGGAGCCTTCTTTGGATTCCCTTTCTCTCTCTCTCTCTCTCTCTCTCTCTGCCCCACCCTCACTCACACTTTGTCTGTCTCTCTCTCCAGAAATAAATAAATATTAAAAAAAATTTTAAAAAGAATACTAACTTCCTTATTCCTCATGACGTTACTTTGATTACTTTGAAGCAGCTTAATGACTTTCTTCCTTTCTTAATACAAAATCTCTAATAACTTTCTTATCTGACTGCATTCTCACCATCTGTGGCTGATGTGTCTCATTTTCAGACCTTAGAGCTAATGCTCCTATCTCTCCAGCTTATGTTCAGAGTGCCCTACTGTTAGCATTGTTGTGAGTCACTGAAGAGAAATTCAAGTTACCTATTAAATCAGAGGACTATTTAGGCGAAAATGGGAATTGTATACCTCATTGAAGAGCTGACTTCCTGAAGCATCAGTTATGTTTACTTCATTGCACTGCCTCAGAAAATGTCACCAGGGCACCAGAATGGGACAATTGTTGGCTCTTACACAGAACAAAATTCTTTTCTTTCAGCATTGTTTCTATACAGTTTCAAGCAAGCAGCCAAATGTCAACTGCTCTCACCACCTCTGTACAATATTTTAATTAACCCCTTTATTGGGAGACCACCAGCCTTTTCACACACCTTCCTGAAAGGTTTTTCTAATGGTGATAAAATGGGCTGTTTTGTTCACTGGGCTGTCAGAGGGACTGCTCCCACCCAGGTATGACCCAGGCATCGCTGGCAGGTATGATCTGTCACACTCTTCATTTCTGTTAAGAAGTTTGACCACCTGCATCCTGATTTCCTGCTAACAACCTTCTTCTTTCTTTCATGACTTTCTGGACTGATAGGCTTCAAGTTCTTATGAATTTCCTTTTTTTAAAAAAATGTTTATTTAGTTTTGGAAGATAGAGACAGAGTGTGAGCAGGGGGAGGGGCAAAAAGCGAAGGAGACACAGAATCCAAAGCAAGTTCCAGGCTCTGAGCTGTCAGCACAGAGAGTGATGCAGGGCTCGAACTCATGAACCATGAGATCATGACCTGAGCCAAAGTTGGACGCTTACCCGACTGATCCACCCAGGTGCCCTTCTTATGAATTTCTTAAATCATAGTGATGACAAATAGTTGAATATGAAGCTCATCTTAGCTGACAATGAAAAACCTTCTATGTGAGGAATGAATGTGTTCTGTTTACTTATGCTGGTCTCCCTTTTAGGTTATATTTGTGAAGCTATGAGAAACATGTGGTTTAGGGCACTTTTGAATGAAGGAACAAGAACCATATTTTCCCCAGTTAAGTTTAAAATGATTTATGAGGTGCCTGGGTGGCTCAGTTGGTTAAGCATCCGACTTTCTGCTCAGGTCATGATCTGGCGGCTTGTGAGTTCGAGCCCTGAGTCAGGCTCAGAGCCTGGAGCCTGCTTCGGATTCTGTGTCTCCGCCTCTCTCTGCCCCTCCCCTGCTCATGCTCTGTCTCTCCCTCTCAATAGTAAATAAACATTTAAAAAATTAATAAATTAATAAAATGATTTATTACTCCACTATGTACAACTCTGCTAGATACTGTGAGGCATATAAAGGGAATATAAGATATAGCCCTGGCTTTAGGGAGTGGCAAGAGAGGTCTACAACTTTGAGTGCTTACTGTTTGCAGGGCACTGTGAGAGATGAAGTAAAACACAAAAATATACAAGGAATATTTATAATTCAAATGATAAACTATATGTGACTGCATATTCAGCAAAAGGTAAATGATCAGAGCTGTAGTTATTCTGAGAGAGGAGAGATTATTGTAGAATGGAACAGGACCCAAGTAGGTCCACTTGAAATAATCTTTCCCAAATGACAATCTGATATCAGCCTATCCCACCCCATTGTCAATCCATCCTGAGAATCAGTGAAATTTCCAGCTCTACTTCTGCAGTCTCATCTCTTAGGCTCCCTCTCTAGAACTTGATGCTCCAGCCATACTGACAATTGATCTCAGTTTCTCTAATGTTCTACTTTGTAGCTTTTGTTTAGGCTCTCCTTCTGCCTGGGACTTTTACAAAAATTCTTACCTTGCTAATTCTTACTAATTCTTAGAGCATTGCTGAGATATTCCCTGGGTTCCATATCTGGGTTAAGTGCTTCCTTGTCCTCCTGTATTTATTTTACTCTAATTACTGTAATTTCCTTGTGTTTCTTCTCCATTAGACTCTGTTCACTGAAGGGTGAGAACCCCATTAGCTGCTTCATAGTCCATCCCAGGACAGTGACTGAGGTCTAATGGAGCAGGGCTTTGCAGGCACTGTGGGATTCGCACAGCCCAAAGGAGCAGGAAGGGCTGGAACAAGGCTAGAAATGACTGACACTTTCCCAACATGCTCTTTGGCCCTGTGATGGGGCCTCTGAAGCCATCACGTCTTTGTATCTCTATGTGAACTCTGTGAAACCACTATTTTTATTCTCATTTTACAGAAGAAATTGATTGAAAATCAGAAGGTCTTTCTAACTTGAGATTACATAGCTGGTCAGTTGTGAAAATCCAGGTCTGATTGGCCCTAAGAGTTGGTTGGGGGATGTGCTTGTTTATATATTAAATTTTTTTCATAATACTCTCTGATTATTATTTTATAATAATCTTGAAAATTAAATTGGTGTGATGCTAAGCACTTGGTATGGATGTACACACAAACACTATATAGGGGGTACCATAATTATGCTTGCCTCACAGCAGAAGGATACTGAGGCTCAGAGAATTTGGCCAGCCCAAAGCCACCCCACCATCAGGGAGTGAGTGTATAGGACATGCGCACTGACTCAGGGCTGTAGGCTTTGGAGATGGGTCAATTGCCCAGTCTCTTGGGTCAGCTGCCTGGATTCCAGTCCTGCCTCTCAACAATCCGTACAACTCTGGGTAAGTTCCTTTACCTCTTTGAACTTCTGTGTCTTCCTTTGTGGTTTGGAGGACTAAATATAAAATCCTTAGGACAGAGTCTGACATAGAGTAAATAATAAAGGTTAGTGTGTATGTCCTTCTCATTAGTTATTATTATTGTTAAAGGTCTAATTTCATTGAAGATCAAATCCTTTTTGCCTCTTTGATATAGCACATTTGTATGGGCAGCTTTATAATTTAATGAACTTTTGAGTTAAATTTTATGAAGAATGTTCCGAGGAGTCAGAATTTGCAACAATCATTACTCAATTCTGAGATGAATTGCATTTCAAGTGAAATTTCAAAGGCCATGAATTCTGACAATAGAGATAGTGGGAGAGAAATATGCCTTCTTCAATTAGAAATGTATTAACAAGTTTACATGAAGACTTGGAGAAAAATCTAGACAGCAGCTGCAGGGGTAAGGAACTGAGCAAGGGCCCATCTCTTGCTTTCTTCACAATTGAATTTTTGCATACGCGTTGGTGGGACTATCCAGCTAGCTTCATCATCTTGTCCATAACAATCCTTGATTTGATTTAATGAGATGTGTTTGGGATTTTTCTGCTGGCTCTTGGAGCTAGGTGTAACACATCAATACAAACCAGATAAGAAGAGAAGTCTCAGCTCAAAAATCAGCCTTTCCTGAACATAACTATCTATAAGGGACTTTTATAGTTTCAGGTGAATTTTTCCTTTGTTTTAATATAGTATACCAAAAACTGTTACCAGGGGTGCCTAGGTGGCTCAGTCGGTTAAGCATCCGACTTTGGCTCAGGTCATGATCTCACAGTTCGGTTTGTAGGTTCGAGCCCCGCGTCGGGCTCTGTGCTGACAGCTAACTCAGAGACTGGAGCCTGTCTTCAGATTCTGTGTCTCCCTCTCTCTCTGACCTTCCCCTGCTCATGCTCTATCTCTCTCTCAAAAATAAATAAAACATTTAAAAAATTTTTTTAAAAAATCTGTTACCATACTAACTGGTGACACCTCTTGAATTTGGTGTAATTAAAAGATTATGGGACTGAGACCCAGAAGACATTTCATCTTGTTTCTAATACTGAACAGCAGTAGAAATACCCTCACCTTTCTGGGCCTCAGTTTTCTCATATATAAAATGGGCAACATGAGCAGGATTAGGGATCAGCAAACTACAGCCTATGGGCCAAATGCAGACACACCTGTTTTGTATGTACTGCAACACAGCCCATTTGTGTAGGTAGGGTCTATGGCTCCTTTTCTAATGCAACAGCAGAGTTGAGCAGTTTCAACACAAAGCCTGAGATATTTATGATCTGTTCTTTACAGAAAAAGTCTGCTGAGCCCTGAATTTGATGATCTCTAAGATCATTTCAAGCTCTAAGTTAGGAACACACCTGTCCTGTTTATCAGTGTGGTGACCCTGAGCAAGGCACTTAATCCTTCCGGGTCCCTGTTTCTTCATCTGTAACACCCGAAGAATAATGAAAGAAACAACTTCATAGGCTCATAGGTTAGATGAATCTAGATAAGTCATGTAAAGAGCATAGTGTACTCCAAGGACATCGTGAAGGCATATCAAAACCCAGCTGTCATCATCATCTTCATCCTTATTAATAATAGTTCTATAATTGCCTATTTTATTAAAAAATAACACTATACTTAAAGATACATGTAGTCTGTAGAGTTTTATTTTAATATTTTTTTAGGTTTGCATCCCATGGCAGATTGAAGGCTATGACCAGGAATCTCTAGAACCAGCTGTGGTAATGTCACTCCAGCATGCTGGCCCCTCCTCCCACTGACAATTCTGGGGACTCCTCCAATCTGTACACAATGGCTGGAAAGAGCATCTATAATCTAGGAAAACAGAGACCTCTGTGTATTTTACATATCTCAATAGAACCACCATTCTATAGGTTTGAGCAGAGAAATGGCATAATTACAAAACTTCTACACTGATGTTAAATCCATAACTCCCCATGTGATAGATAAGGGAGGATGTTACTTAAATAGTTTAGTTGTCTCTGAGGTTATTCTTGGGCACAACAGCTCTCATTGTCCTTTATAGTTAAAAGTTCATTTTCCCCCAGCGCAAAAAGGTACATAGAGACAAGTGTTGGTTCTATTTTAGCTTCTTTGACCAAACACAACTGCGGATCTCTGGGGGTGGAATGGGTTTGCTGAGTCAAGAACCCATGTGTCTAGTAACTCCAATATTTTCCTCTGTGCGCCCAGGGTCTGGAGAGAGGCTACAACCTCTCCAGGAGCACCCCAGGGTAAAGACAGAAGAAACAAAATCCTCCTCTGAATCCCTCCATGAGAGTGTCAACTGCTGAATGCCAGTCAGTGCTCAGCTCTAGAGCTGTGTTACATCTGCCTCAATAGACAGAGTGACTGTTTGCATCAGAATAGATGTTAAAATCCTTTCCAAAAGAGCAAAATGATAATGAGCTCAGATATAAATGAAGTGTAATATCCAACACATGATTTTATGTCAGTGTTACTCAGTTATGAGGCTGTAAAAATGAATTCTGTTGTGGTGAATGTCAATACTTTACACTGAAGGTTCAAAAACCCACAGATTTTTTGAAGTGTTTCAAACCATAGGGAATAAAAATGGAAGTTTCCAGTAGCTTGTCTTTGCAAAGAGAAAGTGGAAATTGAAAAAAAAAAAGGAGGGCAGGCAATAGGGACTCCTGAAGCAACAAGGCTTATGTTCCTGATTTTCCGCGCCTTATTCAATTTTAATCAGACAAAACAAGTTCTTCAAATGTGAGTCAATAGCATTAGCTTCTTAATTGCTTCTAAATTATTTTTCTTTTTTCTCCTAGACACTCTTATTTGATGTCATGTTGAGCCATGGTTTTGTTTTTTAGAAATCTATTTATGCAGACAGCTCACCACAGTGGTACAAATGCTTCTGTGAGTACAAACTGGATTTCTAGATGCACACATACATAAAACGTCCTTATGTAGAACTCGATCTCCTGCTGGATGAACAAGCACTGTGATGTTTGGCCTGATGAAGGGAGACTAGAGATGATTCACATTTGAATGAAGCAAGTGAGATCTCATTACATATTTGTTTAATCTCTGATCTGCAATGGATGTTCTCTCCAATGCCTTTTGCCCTTTTCTCTTCCGTGGCTGTGGGCCATCTACGTGACGGTGAGTGGTCAGAAGCTAGAACCTGACCCACTATAGTAAAAACAAAACACAACAAATATACAAAGAAAAAAATAGATGATATCATTCAACAGCCAGTGGGTGAGAATAGTTTCCTTGTTATTTCTGATGATAGTCAGATACAATTATTGGAAACTTAATTCGGCCGTTTACGGACTCACTCAGTAGAATTTCACTCTGGCTTATTTTAGTTCCACATTATTGTAATCACTGGGGATACAGAAACTATGTGAGAAGTCCATTTCCCTGTTCTCACAAATTTTACAGGTCAGGGGTAAAAGTAGACATAAAAACAGACACTTAGTGAAGAAAGTGAAGAAAGAACCTGACGGAAATAAGCTTTTTCTGCAATTATTTTTCAAAAGATAAAGTATAATATAATGGGATCTCAGTGCTCCCTCCCTCTCTTACTTACCTTCACCACTACATACATGGAAATTCTGTTATTTCTTTTCAATACCTGATAATCCCATAAAAGTTTTATTGTGGTAGCTTCTACCATAAGAGCTTTATTGCTTTGACTTATAGCTTTACCTATACAAATGCTGTCTATTTGAGTGCATGTGTATATGAAAGAGATAAAGAGGGACTCGTTAGGTTGTTATGTGACTTTTTAAAAAATATTTTATATTTTTATTTCTAGGAGAGAGAGAGAGAGAGACAGCGTGAGCAGGGGAGGGTCAGAGAGAGAGGGAGTCACAGACTCCGAAACAGGCTCTAGGCTCTGAGCTGGCATTCAGCACAGAGCCCGACGCGGGGCTCGAACCCACAAACCGCGAGATCATGACCTAAGCGCAAGTTGGACACTTAACCAAGCCACCCAGGTGCCCCGTTATGTGACTTTTAATTATAAGTGAGAACCAACTCCTTTCTCAAAGGATTAGATTGAGTAATAGGAAAGAGAGCAATGGTATCTGCCATTTGTAGGGAAGAGCTGGTGAAGGAAGAGTATACAATACTTCTGCAGAAATTGGCCTGGGGATTTCTACACCCTATAAACTCCACCCTTTACATCTCTGCTCTTAGGATCTTCTCTTGAACAATTGAGGTTTCAGAAGAAATCTTTCTTCCTGTCTTTAAAGTTTCATTCCCAGCATAGGATCCATATTGTGGAACGATTCGCTTTTTACCCTAACCACATTAGCCTCTAGAGCTTCTTTCTACTCCAGAGTTAGAGAGCCCTGAACCTCACTCCATGGACTTCATTTGTTTCAGCCCCCTTCTCTTTCAGCTTAAGTGTCAAGGGCAAATGGCAACTCGAATATCATTCTTACAGTTGCACAAAACAAAGAAGTGTTGCAGTAAGCCATGTTCCTCTTCCATGCTATGAAGCTGGCTGTGCAATGCTGGGGCCACACTGGTCCACGTTGGACTTTCGTGGGCTAGCGTCACAGTTTCTTAGACTGGATCCTACTTCCTAGGGTGGGTTCACCGAACTGATTCCTGCACACAACTATATTCAGAAGACCAGGCCTAGATCTTCTTGGACATGGTTGATGACTCATTTTTTCCCCTAATATTCTTGTGAGCAATTCTAGAGGAAGAGCACCAATAGGTAATTGCCTCAGTTATACCCAAGTTAACTGTGTATATTAGACTTACAGCAATAAACTGTGGTCCGAAGAAATTACTCCTAACAGGTGTTCTGAAATGTATTTCATTTTCAAGTATTTACTCATGCCAGGAGCCGCACCGGCCTCTCTGGATGGCAGTCACAGCAAGGAAATGGCAATGTTTGCACAGCTTCTGCCATGAGAAATGAAGACTAATATCTCCTTCTGCTACTACTGGTTCATGTTGGAAATGAGCCTGCTGGTATTGACTAGGCCTCCCACTATTCCATATCAGACCCATATTCCGAATACAGATACCTCATAAGGAAAAGCATATTCCTGCCTTCACAAAAGAGACTTTAGATGAAAGCTCTATGGGCGATTGTCAAAAGGCTCTTCCTATGGGCCTTGCAGATCCAAGACTTAGATAATAAAGAGGGTTAAGAACACAAGAGTCACTATTGAGCCTGGTCCCATATCAGAAGAGCCTAATTTATAGTTAATGTACAGATAAGTACAGAACATAACTTACTAATTGGTGATGTTTGGCAGTCCCTTCCTCATGGCCTACATTCCACATACATCCTCCCTTACACTGGCATCTGGGATGAGGATAGATAAGAGTATTTAAAACATAAACCCAGTTGCTAAGATTGATACATTTAGTGCCCCCTTGTTTTTTTCCATATACTAACCAATTCAGAATCATTCATCCTCTTGAGAGCCAGACTGAATGACTCCTATCTTATCTATATACAATTTAACCTATATGTTATCCTGTCTTTCACTAAGAGCATCTTGTTATTTCCTTTGTTGTAAATTCACCATTACTGGGATAATTCTGCATTTGATATCACAAAAGACCTCTCATTGTAAGAAATTCCTTTTCTCTGACCTCATATGGTTGTTGAACCTTTAAATAAAGACACCAAAACCGACAGGATAGAGATGCCTGCCTGGTGATCAGAAAGAATCTCGGGGCTCTCTCATTCTCTCTCGCCGACACCGTCCATCATTCAGGGACCCCTGGACCTGTCGGAGCCGGCGCGGCCTCCGACATACTCAGAGTCACAAATGTTTTTATTTTCCTTTGTTTTGGAGAAGTCTTCAACTGGGATGCAGGGTGACCAGTAGTTTTCCCATCATAATACTAAGAAGAAATCCCAAGTGTTTTTGAGAGTCGCCTTGTCCCCACTCTATGTCACATCACAGTGACAATTTCACCTCTTCATGACTTCTGGGAGCTGTTATTAGGAAGTGGCTAGTTTAAAAAAAAAAAGAAAAGAAAGCATCACCTAAGCTTATTAATATCATTGACATCACACTTTCAAAATACATTTATTTTAATGATTAAAAAAAAGAAAGTGGTTAGTTTTGCCAGTCATTTTTGTGTGTTATATCTAAGGAAAAATACAATGGAATAATTTTTTACTTCTGTGGACTGTGACCATTAATATCAAGAGTAAATATTACCTTTATGCCCTGAGTCAATCACATTCTGAACTTGGTACTTGTAGCTGTCTCTTAAACTTCTTCATAACCATGCATAGCCCCAGGGCCTCAGGTCAAGAGGTCAGCAGAGAAAAAAGGGTATAATTAATCTTGAAATACCTATGGCTTCTGACACAGATATTTTTAATGTCTGAAAAGTCTGTTAGTAGTTGCAATCTTGCTGAATACACCCCAAAAATATCCTTGACTTGGATGGATGACTGAAATAAGAAACATGGCAATTCATTTCAAAAACTGAAGTCACAGGAAAAATGAGAAAGAAATCCAAAAGCTATAGTAAATAATGCTAAGATAAGTACTATATTTAAAAGTTGTTCGACTTCCATAGATTTAAATATCCCAAACAACAACAAAAAAGTCAGTGACTTTATCTTTTTAATGGCATGTAAATCACAAGATTTCCAGTAAGTAGAAAGTTGCTACTATTAATGGTAAGAACAAAATACCCCTTACACAAAGGAGCTAATGTAGCTTAATTTTTCCTTAAAAGTGTGCGTCAAAAAACTAGAACAAGAAGTACAACAAATATTTCAACAACCTGCATATGTACCAAATGCAAACAGGAGCAAATTAGACTCTCCTTCATAAAGGTATCTCAGGATAATTAGTTGCAAATCAGTTTGTGAAGGACAGAAATAGTGCTTTCTGGTTTGGGTCTTTCTGGAAGCAGCACTTTTGTTAGTAATTTTGAGTAACTGTGCAGAGTGCTTAATAAAATCTAGTTTAGTGTGGCAGTTTCTAAGAGCCCACTATGGGTACACAAGTTGAGCTCTGCAGAGAAGGGGGGTAGTTCCTCTCTCAAGACCAAGCTTGGCCAAATTAGTGTATTCTCCACACCACGTACATTGTATATCCGGCTTTCTTTCATTCATCTCAATCCATGATTACCAATCTTACTACTAGTTCAACTAACTAAGTCACTTTTGACTGGCCCAATTTATGATCACAACTCTCTGGTAAGCAGCATGTACCCTGCCCTCCCCCTCCCCTAAAATATTTAATCTTGATACTCTCCCAGAGGTGGCATGTACTAAAGTAGAATTACAGGTAAAGGGCATGGGCTGGAGAGAACTGGGTTCAATTCCCAGCCCTGAAATTTGCTATTTATATGACTTTGAAGAATCTGTGCCATTTCTTCAGCTGTTTAAAAAAATTTTTTTTAGTGTTTTATTTATTTCTGAATGAGAGAGAGAGAGAGAGAATCTGAAACAGGCTCCAGGCTCTGAGCTAGCTGTCAGCACAGAGCCCGATGCGGGGCTCAAACCCACGAACCATGAGATCATGACCTGAGCCAAAGTCGACTGACTGGGCCACCCAGGCACCCCTCTTCATCTATAACAGGGAACTAAAAAAATTTTTCCCTAAGGATTGTGAAGATTTTATATAATACAATAAATGCACATAAAGGACCTGAAACTAGGCCTGGAAAAGAAAAAGAATTTGATAAACAGTAGTGAGATTAGATATTTTCCTTGCTCTTGCTGTTATCACAGACTACTTGAGGTCCAAGACTTTTCTTTTCATGTCCTTTCCCTTGTTGTACCCAAGTCTAGGTACCATCACCTTATCACAGAGCCTCTAAATCCATGGTCCCTAGGATATCTCAGCCTAGTAACAGGGAAATAGTTCAGAGCCACTTTGAAGTTACTGACTTGGTAAAAATCCACCTTCAGAAGGAAAACCTCTAGGTGGCTCAGTTGGTTAAGTGTCCAACTTCAGCTCAGGTCATGATCATGCAGTTCATGAGTTTAAGACCCTTGCCAGGCTCTGTGCTGACAGCTCAGAGTCTGGAGCCTGCTTCAGATTCTGTGTTTCTCTCTCTCTCTCTGCCCTTTCCCCATATGCTCTCTCTTTCAAGAAAGAAAAAAAAAAACATTAACATTTTTTTTAAAAGAAGGAAAACCCCAAGGCACAATCAAGTCAGGGAGGTAAATGTCAGGTTGTTGAATCTTGAGACAAAAATCTTGCATCCCTAGTTTGAACACATTCCAAGGTTGTGGCCTGCTTACCTGGGTCTGAATGCTTTATTGATTACCTAAGCAACTGAGAAACTGCCCCCCCCACCCCCAAATCTCTTATCCAATACTCACACTCTCACACTGAGAACTTGACATCATGGGCCTTATCATCAGATCTAGGACTTGAGCACTGGGTATATTCTGGAGGATAGCCTGGTTCTAGCATCAGCGGGTAAGATCCTGGGGATGAGGCTGAGAAAGCCCTCTCCTACAGTTTAGGTGTGAGGTAAGCAAATTAAAAATGGCACACTTTCACTAATTTCTTTGTAAATCTCCTGGTCTCACTGTCTTCCAACATCTTTTCTCATTAACTCTAATAAAGTCAATATATTGTCTTTTTTTTTTTTTTTAATGACTCCACTGTTTGAGTGTGCTGAGAGAGAGGGATTATTCCCCCTGCTTCCTACTAGCTAAGTTTTTGTAGCCCCCCCTCAGGATTTAAGGGGAACCCTCTGAAAAGAACATGAACAAAGCTATCCCCTCTTTTGTGGGGTTTCAGAATGAGGGCAAAGACCCAGAAACAGCAGCTGGTATACTATGGCTTTTTCTGATCCATCCTGTGTCATTCTCTTGATTCAGCTCTAGGAGACACTGGGCAACCCTTCATTCTCTGCTTTCCATTGAACCTAGATCCCACTGTCTTGGCCTGTAAGTGGAAACCTAACACTTATTATACTTATGATGATATCCAAAGCCCACACCAAATAGATTTGTTAGAATCTTATCAGAGATTTCCAGAGTTCCCCAGCAGTGTCTCCCTTCCACAAAATGCAGAGGACGAGCTGCTTCTGATTTTCCAGTTAGCAGAGATTTTAAAATCAGGCGAGGCATTCATTCATAGAGGAGGAAGAGGTGGATTTATCACTGTCCCATTCCAGAGCTGAGTGTCGCTAGGGGGACTCTCCCATCCTGGATTGGACACCAGCACATTCTGGCTTTAGGTTCGGAAAGGCAAGGTTTACAGCAGAGGAGATGTCCACTGGCGAAGGCTCAAGATTAAAGACTCTGGGCTGCTCTGGGCCTTGGATTCACTGAGGGCTGGAACTCTCATGCATAGTTTACAATTTCTGTGAATCACAGGATCAATTGCAGTAGACAAAATATACAATGTTAATTCAAACACTTGAATGCAGCTATAGCTACCATAGATGTTTACTGTTATTTTCATTAACTTAAATTACCAACATGATTTAAAATAAGAATTTCCCCCCTCCTAATACTGTTTCTTATCATAGACAAGGACCTAAGATAAAATATCATGGCTACTACTTGACTACTACTTTTAAACAGTCTTGCTGAATTCCTGAAAATACAAACTGAGGTGCCTTCTAGATTTAGCTTTCACTACTGAACTGGGAACAGCATGACTTTGACATTGCCTATAATACACACACACACACACACACACACACCTATGTATACATATATATTTATGAATGATATTATATATTGCTTTAAGACCTTATCCAAGAAATTGGAAATCCTTTGTAACTTGCTCCTTTGCTTTTTTGGCTTTCTGACATTTTTGCAGATGAACAATTGCTCAATATGTAAAGTTTAAATGGCTCTCTTTATTCAATAAAGTATTGTATTATTGAATGAATTACAAAGAGGCAGTATCCTTTGCACATTAACTTTGAATCTGCTGCTTAGAGCAAAATCCTGGTTTTCTTTCAGATGCTAATAACATACTGTCCAGGCAAAGAAAAGATATTCTCTAAAAGGATTTGGTAAGACTTGGTTTTCTTTCATTATTTATTTTGCTTAATAATGATTTCTTAACAACAAGAGCAACTTTTTCCCTCACTGTCCATTATGGTAATTTTAACTCCGTTGATGCTTTTCTGCCTTGGGTAAGTTAAAATATTATTGATTATGAAATAATTCAATGAAGAATATAATCCTTTTCTGACGGCTCCTGCTGATGGATGTTTAGTTTTTTGTTTTTTTTTTTATAAAAAGAATGAAATGGGTTAGCCTTTCTTTGTGCCCTACTTAACTACGGTGAGTAGTAGGTTTTAGAAGATGAAGTTTGAAGAAATCTGAATCTGTTAGTCATTAATGTTAATAGGTTAGAATAATGAATACTCTCAGTGCAAATGAAAGGGAATCTGGTCATCATCCTTTGCGAATCTTCTGGTATTAGTAGTAGAAATATCCATTCATTCTTCTCTATTGAAAGTGCTGATTGTGGTGAAAAGTAGCTGACAAGTGAAGATAAATCACACACGGGTCTATCAGCAAGAGCCAGATCTTGAAAACTGAAACCACAGTAGGTATTTCAAGGGTGGGAATTTAATGCAGGGAGGTGGTTACACAAGCGTTGAAGGCATGAAAGGGCAGAATGAAACATGAGGAAATACAAGGACAACTGCAGAAAGCATCACCTCCTGGGCTGAGGCAACAAAAGGAAAAGGACGAATTGCCAGAGCCAGCAGCTTTGAAGAGCTGGAGCTCAGACTTCTGAGGAACGAATGTGCACAGGGGCTGGGAGCACCTTGGAGAAAGCAACAGAAGACAGTTCTGAGATTATCAAAAGAACCTAGAGGTTGAACCAACTGCTGCTTCTGGAATAAAGTATATTGCTGAGGGAAGGATGATGGGAGTAGCAAGAAAACAGGGAAAAAGAAATCCCTGTTTTTAAGGCTTCCATTCTCTGTTTAGTGCTCCGTATTGGTAGAACCCTAGCAAAACTACAGACAAAGGGAAAATGTTGTTTGTAGAGTCCCAAATCCTGGCATCATGAAAGTCTGCAAGGGAGGCTCTGGAGTTGAGAGACAGTAGCTTAATGACTCGTCCACATGGTTTTATAAAGAGGTAGCATGTGCATAATTTCAGGTCTATGGTCATAAATAGTGTGTCCTTGGTGGGGAAGAAGGGAGAATGGCAGAGTGACTGGAGCCTACCTATCTTTTTCTTATTGTGGCAGTGATAATAACTTTCTACACAATGTACCCAAGCACATGTGATTCAGGCTTGAAGCCCCAAATACTTAAAAGAACTTTTAAATCCCCATCCCATTAATTTCCCCTTAGTTTTAGTCTCTGAAGTCCATGTATTCTGAATTTCTCAGAGTATTGTAGAAAGTGAAAGAGAAGTAAGACATAAACTTAGAAAGTCACTTTAAGTTGGCCTTCCACTTTCTTGAAGCTTTGTGCCATGGCTCAAAATAGATGTATCTTAAAATAACAGAATTTCAGAACTAGAAGTGACCTTATGTTCTAGACCAGACATTTTTACAGATAGGAAACTGAGGGCTAAATAAGTTAAGTGACTTGTCCAAGAACATATTTAGTAGCAAAGTTGATATTGGTTTCTGGGATTTCTCATTCTCGGGGTCATTCCACACTGTCAGCTAGGATTTGTTATTTCACGCATATTTGTTTCAGTACATATATTTATTGACCTTCGACATTACTATGAAATCACAAACAACTGCATTATGATTATGTGCCATAGCACCAGCTGCTGTCATTTCCAAAGAAGATACCAAACCCAGACCCGTGTCTCTTTGTTATGTCATTGTGCCATTACTTTTGGCCATGATTTTTATTGAATTCCAAGTTTCTATTGGTAGTAAAATCATATGCTATGTCTCATTAGCTGAGAAAACTGTGTTCATTGTTATGAGAGCTGAATATGAAATATAATTTTGTTAATCTATGGCCAGTTGGCCAAATCAGTTCTGTTGCTGTCCTAAATATTACAAAGAATATGGTTGGATCATTTTACACTTAAAAAATGTTGTCTGAAAATTTTTTTACGTATAGCTATATTGTTAGCAGTTTTTGAAGTATATAAACTAATTTTTTGTTCTTTCTCCTAATACACATACTTTCAAAAACTGTAGCAGAAACCTTTATAAATCCAGTAAGTTAGAGTCTAAAAATTAATTGCATTTAAAAAATATTAGCAGTTGATTGGGTCCCTACCCCTTCAATTTCCTGTAAATCAATTCAATAAATTCTTATTAATTACTTACTTTATTAGTAGGCTCTAATCATTATTACCAAAAGCAGTGGAAAATATGGGCAAAACGATCTTTGTCTCTCCAGATACAATAGTTTCACAAGGCTGTTCACACTCAATTTCTATTTGTTATATAAGAATTCCTCAACATCCTGTGACTGGCTAAAACTCTTCTTCCACAACACCAGCATTCTTCACTACCCTGAACCTAAAAGGGTATAATGATTCACTTTAGGGAAGTTTTCACAGAAAAGATGGGCTTTGAATCATGGATTGAAACAATGCAGGGAAGCACCTGTAGCAGAGGAATCAGCAGATATAAGGCTCAGAAAGGTGGAATAGCATAGAATTTAGGGAACTGCATTCGTGGGGTGGAGATCCTGGCAGAGCTGTCTATAGCCAATTGGTACACACCTGAAGCACGTGACAGAGATCCAGGTTCAAGATGAAGATTTGGCATTTAAGATGTCATTAAACTCAGGGAGTAGAGTCAATCACCAAAGGACGAATGAAAGGAAAAGAGGCCAAAAACAGAAGCCTGAAAACCATGAACATACTGAGTGACAAGAGGAAGACGAGAAGAGAAGCCAGCCAAAGACAGTGAAGAATGGCTGCTGGAGAAGGACCAAGCCGGGCGTATCCCTGGTAGGACTGGGAAGATGGCCATTATTGTATGCACTGCACATCTGGAATACTATCTCCTATCAATCTAGAGAGAAAAGTGAAGACCAAAATTCACACCAAGGCAAGGAGAAAACATGGAAAGCTGACTCAGCTATCATAGATAGCTCTGGAAGGATGGCAACACGTATGTAGCACAATATACGAAGAATACAATATTCTCTTTGTTAATTCTGGAAATGGTGTTTAACCTGTGGAAGTGGCTGAGGCTGAACCAGTATCCTGACGTCAGTCAATATTTGGAAGATGAGTGACCTAGTAACTATTTTTAAGAATTTAAACCACATATGACAAACCCTAGCAGAGAACCAAGGATATAGCAACAGGCTATATCTCTCTGGAACTTGGCAAAAACGAGGCAAGAACCCAGCACATCAACCAATAAACTAGGGTTCCTGAACAGGATGCAGTTGTGGAGAAGAGAGTGAGGAATATCACAGGGCTACGGACCAGCATTAAGAAATGGGACATCAGGTTGGAAGTCCAATCTAATAACCAGGCATATGTGGGAAAAGAAAGACTAACATTTTGTTCTCTGGATGCTCAATGGGATGCCATGAGCATTTGCTTAATGTAAACTCTACCAGTAAGCTTTAAAAAGATGAATTTAATGTAATCCATGTAATTATATTGGTAACACAGTGCTTTACTACTACCAAATTTGCAGAAGTATGATGTTTATACTCCTCCTTTAGTTCAAAAACTTCTTAAAAAAGAAACACATGTAAAGAAAATAAGTTGGAGGTCTTAAATAAAATGATTGGATCCATGAGGGTAAAATGTTATACATGTTACCTTTTTTTAGGTATAATTTTCTTAATTATCCTTTTAGATATCAGTTTATATTCGGGGGGGGGAGTTTAGTTTTAGTGAAAACATGAAGTTGTGAAGAAGAAGAAGAAGAAGAAGAAGAAGACAACGATGACGATGATGACGATGATGACACAGGAGGAGGAGGAGGAGGAGGTGGAGGAGGAGGAGGAGGAGGCAGAGGAGTGGAGGGGGTTGGGGGAGGAAGAAGAGAAGAGGAAGAGAAAAAAACCCCACAACTTATTTGAATGTATTCAAGTAGAATAGGTATGTTAGTTTACGACAAACTATTTTGATTAAAAATTTTGAGATTAAAGTCAGATAAATTGGTACGGGGAGGAAAAGACCTTTTTAAAAAGCCAGATAAACATGAGTTTACTCTTTGAACAAGAATCTGTCAGGTGGAAAAGAGACATTTTGAGGCCAACCTGTTTACATGAGAAGAAGTGTTGATCAAGTTTGTCTTAAGAAGGTAAGGGGAAAATTGCTGATTTTACCTTGCCTGCTATACCCCCACCTAATACAAACATTATCATCTAGTCTCTTAAGTGGACTAAGAAAACTATGAATCTGTATTTAAATTCCAAAAGAGACTCTAGTCCCACTCCCCCCAAATAGTCAGTTCTCTGACTTCAAAAACAAACTAAACAAAGGGTCTGTAAGAAGATACACCAACAGCTATGACAATGGAAATTGCTAAAACAATCTGTGGAATGTTGACATATGCTTTTGTTTGTAAAGATTTTTTTATTTTATAGAATTGAAAGTGCCCCTATTAGGCGCCTGGGTGGCTTAGTCGGTTAAGCGTCCGACTTTCGCTTAGGGCATGACCTCGCGGTTCGTGGGTTCGAGCCCCGCGTCGGGCTCAGTGCTGACTGCCAGCTCAGAGCCTGGAGCCTGTTTCAGTCTGTGACTCCCTCTCTCTCTGGCCCTCCCCTGCTCACACTGTCTCTCTCTCTCTCCTAGAAATAAATAAAAATGTTAAAAAAAAAAAAAAAGAAAGTGCCCCTATTAATATAATCTTTTGAGGTAAAAAAAAAAAACAAAGGAGGTCTGTGAAGCAAAGATATCTCCCTTGACTGTGATGTGTCTGTGCGCTTTCTGTCCTACGTCTGCTACGTACGCATGGGGGAAAAATACACATTTTACCTAATATGCCAGGTTCAGAATAAGGGAAAGAAGTTATCAGCATCTGACTAGACAAGGAAGAACCATATTGTTTTATTGTAGCAAAGCTCACTTGGATCCTAATGGTTCAAGTACCAGTGGTGTTTCCACTAGAAAGTTCTGTATTTTTTGGTAAGTGTTGAACTCAGCAGTGGTACTCTGTTTCACCTTTATTCAGAATTTAAAACCTAACAACCACGCAAGTGACAGTTTTAAATCTTGAAACATAACACTTTTTTTCAATAAACTTGCAGTGATATGACATATAAAACATAAATCTGTCCGGGGTGCTTGGGTGGCTTAGTCGGTTAAGCATCCAACTTCGGCTCAGGGCATGATCTCACGGTTCGTGGGTTCAAGACCCATCTCGGGCTCTGTGCTGACAGCTCAGAGCCTGGAGGCTGCTTCAGATTCTCTGTGTCTCCCCCCCTCTCTCTCTGCCCCTCCCTTGCTCATGCTCTGTCTCTCTCTGTCTCTCAAGATAAATAAGTGACAAAAACACAAAAACAAAACAAAAAAAACACCCCATGAATCTGCCCATTTATGGTACTATAATGAGAATTAAACATGCAGTATCATCCTATATTTTTGGCAATATCCTCACTCAATTAAATTAACTAGTTAATTAATTAATATGTATAGTGAGCCACTCTTAAAGGTGCCAAGGACACACCAGTGAATAAAATAGAAAAGAAAAAAATCCTTGCAATAAATTTACACTTTAAAAGGAGAGATAAATAATAAAAATAAAATAAGCAAATTGAAAAATGGATTAGAAGGTGATAAATGCTTTGGAAAGAATTAAAATGGGAGGGAAGAGAGAGCATTTAGGAACTGTGAAAGCCCAGGGTCTGGCTCCAATTTTAAATAGACTTCAGGAAAAGCCTGACTGAGAAGATTTGATTCAAGAAGGAGATAAGGGAGCAAACCATGCAGATACCTGAAGGAAGAGCAAATCTGACATAAGTGTTCCTGATGTGGTTGAAAAATAGCTGGGCAGACAGCGTGACTGGAATAGAGTTTTGGAAGAATAAGAGACCAGGTCAGAGAAGTAAGACAGGCCATGTACGTTTTTACTCTGAGTGCATTAATAATAGATTGGAGGGGTAGTAGTGAAAGAAGAAGAGCTAGTTAGGAGGCTCTTGTAACAATCTGGGTGACAGATGATGGTGCTAGCAAGGGAGGTGGCAAGAACTTGTTGGATAAAAAATCTATTTGACAGTAAAGCCAACAGGATTTCCTGACAGAGGAGATGAGTAACTGGCAGAACGAAGTTACCACTAACACGAAGAAAAGTGTGAATGGAGGAGTTTGGAAAGGTGAGAGACACCGGGATTCTCTTTAGGGGCATGATAAGTTTGAAATCTCTACAAAACACAAACAGAGATGCGGCCTAGTCATTTGGGTATATGCCCTTGGGATTCAAGGGCGAGATCCAGGCTGGACATGTGCATTGGAAGTTACCAATGTTTGGATGGTATTTCAAGTAATAACAATGGACGGGACAAGCAAAGATGTGGATATCGACATAGAGAGGAGGTCCAAGAACCAGGGCACTCCACCATTTCGATACTGAGTTGACAAAAAGCAAAAAAGAAGTGGCCACTGTAGCAGAGGGAAATATGGAAGCCATGTGAAAATAACTTTTCCAGAAGAGGGAGAGCCCAATTTGTCAAGGGCTGCCAAGAGCTCATGTAAGTTGAGAGTGGAGAACTGACTGCAGAACTTCTCAGCATGTAGTAGAAATTTCCATGTGACAATGATTGCTTCAGATCTTGAAAACCGGATGCTATGATTAGATAACCCTGGTTAGCCACTTCCAGATTGCCATGACATTAGAATACTGTGGTGGTATATTTTAAGAATAGAGTTTTTTCAGCTGTACATAGGAGGAACATCAAGATTAACTATTTCATTGTAAATTGTCTCTTTTTATTTTGTTCCAGCTTTATGAGGTATAACCAATGCAAAAATAAACAGCATATATAGGGTGTACAATGTGATAGGTTTTGACATATATGAACATATACTTGTGGAACTATCACTACAATTAAGACAATAAACATATCTATTTGTACCCAAAGTTTTCTTCTTTGTAGTCTATACCCACCCCTTGTCCAGCAACCAGTGGATCTGATTCCTGACATTTTTATATTTATCCCCCAATTTTTTCAAGCTGTATTGAGATATGATTGACAAAAATTGTATATAGTTAGGTTGTGCAATGTGATTTTTTAAAGTCTACAATGTGCTGATTTATTATGTATATATATATGATTTTACACATATATAAATACTTGGTAAAATAGTGATTTTCACAATCAAGTTAATTAACACATCCCTTATCTTACATAATTACCATATTTTTTTTCTTTGCTGGTGAGAACACTTGAGATCTACTCTCTTAGCAACTTTCAAATACAAAACACAGTATTATTAACTATAATCACTATACTCTACATCTCTAGAGCTTATTTATCTTATAACTGGAAGTTTGTACCCTCTGCTCACCATTTCCCCATCCCCCGTCCCCCACCCCACTTTTACCCCTGGAAACCACCATTCTATTCTCTGTTTTTTTGTTGTTGTTGTTTTTAACGTTTATTTATTTTTGAGAGACAGAGACAGATCATGAGCAGGGAAGGGGCAGAGAGAGAGGGAGACACAGAATCCGAAGCAGGCTCTGGGCTCTGAGCTGTCAACACAGAGCCCGATGCGGGGCTTGAACCCACAGACCACAAGATCATGACCTGAGCCAAAGTCTGACGCTTAACCGACTGAGCCTCCCAGGCGCCCCATACTCTCTGGTTCTTATGAGTTCAATTTTTTTAGATTCCACATATAAATGAGATCACTCAGTACTTGTCATTTTGTGTCTGATTTATTTCACTCAGCACAATGTCTTCCAGGTTCATCCATGTTGTTGCAAATGACAGGACCTCTGGATTTATTATATATAATAATATAATAATATTCACCTGTATGTAATATGTATTATATATATTTAAATATCTCTCACATTTTCTTTATTCATCCACTGACAGACACAGGTTGTTTCCACATATTGGCTATTATGAATAATACTGCAGCAATGAACATGAAGGTGTAAATATCTCTTTGAGATACTGATCTCATTCCTTTGAATATATATTCAGAAGAGGGATTTCTGGATCATATGGTAGTTCTTTTTAAAAGTTTTTGAGGAACCTCTACACTGTTTTCCATAGTGACTATACCAATTTACATTCCCATCAATAGTGTACAAGGATTCCCTTTTCTCCACATCTTTGCCTTATAACACTTGTTATCTCTTGTCTCTTTATGATAGCTATCCCAACCAGTGTAAGATGATATCTCATTGTCATTTTGATTTATTTCCTTGATGATTAGTGATGCTGAACACTTTTCCATGTACCTATTGACCATTTATATGCTGTATACCACACTGTTATATATATATATATATCCTGCATGATATATGTGTGTATATATACACACACACATATGTGTACATATCATATGGTGTGTGTATGTTTGTGTGTGTATATATATGTATATATGTGTGTGTGTGTGTGTGTGTGTGTGTGTATTCCACCAAAGGTACCCAGAGCTCTTTTTGAAAGTAGAACAATTGTAATAATCAAAATATCATCCTTCTACAAAATGTAAGGGCCTCTAAAATTGTTATGCAGCATATTACCCCCCTTCACACCCCTTGCAAACCGTGTGCTCCAAAAATTCACAAAGAAGATTCAGGAAGTCTGATCATAATGGCCTGTGTGAAATTAGTCCGGGGCACCGAGACTCATTCACAGTAAAAGTGCAATGGGGTTTTTACAGGCCAATAATGAAAGAAGAGACAAAAGCAGGCTTGTTTTATAAAATCATAACTTGTTGACACTTGAGCTCTAGGAATTAAGAAAGGGTAAGATATCTATAATCACAGTGATCTTAAGTAATTTAAGAAACTTAAGTCATAAAATACATTATTATGAATTCATATAAAGATTGCCAAAGTAGAAGCATTTCTTTCCTAAGTGATTTTGCTTGTACATTTTATCAGCTTCTAATGATAACAAGCTTTACCTGGAAGCTGAAAATTGCCTTGCAGAACCCTACAACCCAGTGAGTTAAATGTATTTCATTTATAACTGCTCAGTGAGCAAGGAAAGACCCAGGGGCATTTAGGAGTCAGAAAACCTGCCTTTCTCCTCCATGCCGTAATTGTAACTACAGTACAAAGAATAAATGATAAATGAGACAATGATAGATGAGTATGGTATGAATTATATTTAGAAACTCAAATATAAACACATCATATTATTTTGTGCCAGGATATTTTTTTCTAGCCCAGAAAAGGGATCCTCTTCTCATAAAGAAAATTGAAAAAGAAAAATTGGAGACACTAACAAATGAAAAAAAATGCATGTGGAATTCAAATATGCAAATGAGAACTATTCCTTTTGTACATGCTGTCGATGGGAGAACAGAGTACATGATCACAGCTGGAATTCACGCTGGGATCTTATGCACTGTAATATTAGCAGCCACCTTCAGATCAGGCACACCCCAGCTGTTCACTTTACAGAACTTGCCTCCTCCTTTTCCTTTCCCGTCCCCTTCAGTAACCCTTCACACTAGCTTTCCTCATTTTTTAAAAGGCAGAAATGAAGCTAAAACCTTTTGTGTAAAGAAAAAAAACACTCTAAAGCAGAAGACAAACCCTAAGCAGTTATTTTAAAAGGAGATTTTGCTTTAATAATTAGAAATTCTTTCCCTCCAAACCAGTACCACTTCAAAACACATATTCTGCATTTCAAAGACAGCCATTGTCTTCTGTGCATGCTGGAGCAGTTGATATGACCCTAATGTTTCAGTGGATGAATAACAGGATAAAAACTTTTGCATTGTTTAAGCTCCACTCTCATGTGCTTGAGTTTTGCATTTTGTTTGAATAAATGTATGTCTAGTTATGCTGTCACATGAGTATCATGCTCTGCATAACTTATAGAAGTATCTACTATGAAAAAACATTTCTGCTTCCTAATAATTGATTTGTGACTGTAAGCAAAATTATTTTTCCCATGGTGTAGTGAGGTGAACAGTGTCCTCCAGAAAGATATGTCCAGCTGCTGATCTGTGGACTTGTGAATATTACCTTATTGGCAATTGATATGATTAAATTAAGGGTTTTGAGAGGAAGAGCTTGCCCTCAATTGTGCAGATGGGTTCTAAGTACAATCATATGTACCTTTATAAGAAAGAGGCATAGGGATTTTTGGAGGGAAGGAGGCAATGTGCCCACAGATGCAAAGCTCGAGTGATGTGGCTATAAACCAAGGGACTCTGGAAGCCACCAGAAGCTAAAGACACAAGGAAGAGATTCTCCCAGGGAATTGTCAGGAAGAGTGTAAACCTGCTTACACATTGATTTTGGATTTCTGGCCTTTAGAGCTCTTAGGGAATCAGTTTCTGTTGTTTTAAGACACCTAGTTTATAGTAATTTGTTAAAGTAGCCCATTTCGATTTCTGAAAATAATGTTATTAGTTATTAGTTTGTGTGTTAGCCTGGAGTTTGTAGAAAATGGACCAGAGGATAAGGTTTAAAGTGTGGATGTTTATGTAAAGCATACAAGCAGGGTAAAGCAAAAGAAAGTGAAGCATGGCAGAAAGTGCGGTGATGTAATATGATCTGTTACCATCCTGGCTACTGCTTATAACTAACTGCTAGGAGACACTTATGTTGCTCAAGAAGTGTATTAGCTTGGGGGGCAGCTGGGTGGCTCAGTCGGTTTAACACCTGATTTCAGCTCAGGTCATGATCTCACGGTTCGTGGGTTCAAGCCCCGCATCGGGCTCTGTGCTGACAGCTTGGAGCCTGAAGCCTGCTTCAGATTCTCTGTCTCCTTCTCTCTCTGTTCTGTCTCTCTCTCTATCCATCTCAAAAATAAATAAACACTAAAAAACTTAAAAAAAAAAAAAGAGGAAGACGAAGACAATGATGAAGAAGACAACGAAGATGACGAAGACGACGAAGACAAAGAAGAGTATCAGCTCAACATTTGGACTTCTCCAGAAGGCAACAAGGAGGAACCTCGTAGTACTTCATGGAAAGGTGAAAGGGATGAGCATTTATCTGCTTAGCTCTATCTAAGCTCCTGTTTCCCATGTCAAGATTCACTGACCACTCAGTTCTGAGATGAGTCATCCAGCCCTTTGGTGGTGGCTCAGGAAACCAGATGCTACACTATGCGGTGTGGTACTACACACGTGTCCAGAACAGTGTAAAAGCTATTCAGACAGGCTTTAATTTAGCAGGATGGTGGCCATGTGGGTTGCAGATGACTCTGGTGGCGTGGGTCTGAGAGACACAGGGAGAAATCTGGGGAGGACACGAGGTTTGTGCCTGATACTCTCTCTGACACTTGGGGCCAAATGCCCCAGTATAAGTATAAACAGTTGTAACACATTTGACATTTAGACTGAAGCCTGAGAAGGGTGTATTTTAGGTATATTTTCCAGCATGATAAAGCATTAAATACAAATAAAATCATTAATTGATGGAGGTCATCACTCAACATGTATTGTTTTTCTGTTTATTTTTTCCAAGTGTTTTCATGTTCTTATCATTAAATGATGTTGGTGTGATAAGTGTTTCACAACTAGCTCTTTTCCAAAATGTATTATCTATACACATATGACTTCTCATAAATTTTACTAAGGAACGCATCACACATAATTTACAAAGAACAATTACATATACTCTTTACTAATAATTCCAGATAGCCGATTGATTCCCACAGAATGCTTTCTTTGATTTTTGCCAACTCTTGTAGGTAGCCAGTGTATGGTTGCCTTTGATGAATGAGCGTAGCTCTGACATGAAATGTTAGTTGATATTTTCATTTGTGTCAATGAGTAAGACAAAAATGAGACAATGAAGATATATGTTGGAACTTCACTCATTCATCACGATCTTCACTGCAGAAGCTTTCAAGTACTGTAAGAGTCTATCCTCAATTTTTTGTGCTATAGCATAATGGCTATAGACCTGCCACACATTTATGTGTAATCTTTATTATTAACATTTCCCCATCATTGTCTTAAGTCTAGTCAACGAATACAGCACTAAATCAAGCCATGCTCTATAACATTTCCCAATTTTCCTGGTGTAAATACTCTCATCGTGGCTGATTTCAAGCTACCCATGTGATGCCACTGACTGCAAAGTTGACAGCACGCCACTGTACACCATTTCCACTGCAGACACTCAACAGGCATACATTAACTCGAAAGTGTAGCGAATGGTGAAATGCAATAAAATAATTAGGAATGATGAATTTTGAATATTTATAACCATCTTAATATAATTTATTTGTTTCTAAGTTACACGTACAATTGATAGAATTTAGTTTTTAATATTGTCTGTGCTTAAAAACCAGCTTGTAAAATTCCAAAAAAAAATCCACTGTTGGCTCTAGCTAGATGAGCTGGTGCTAGTAGATGACTGGGGACACCACTCAATTAAAGGAAAACTGCTAATGGCACCTCCCTGGGTGGTTGTGAGAATCAGTAAAGATATTTTAAATGAAAATATTTTGACACATATAAAGGTGCTAAATAAATGCAATGTAGTCTCACTGAGAATAATTATCAAAAAGCCCAATTCAAGAATGCTAAGAAGTAAATATTTGGTTTTGGCCCTTCAGGAAAAAAAGTATGGGTCAAATTGAAACAAAATTTAAGTCTACTTGCTCCATACATACAGAGAAAATTTGATACCTAGAATTTCCCTTATCTACTCAAAAGCACATTAGACACTTTCAACTTTCTTGAAAGTAATTGTAACTTTTTGTTCCATTAAGTTTACTAAGAGTGGTTATTTATTATAGGATGGACAGAAAAGTGTGGGAAGATAAAATTGCAGATTTAGTTTTGGTGACCTAAGTATGAACTACCTGGTTGTATCATCTTTTTGCTTACTTTTTACAATCTATATATTATTATTTTCATTAACACTTGTAATAACTCCTCATATACCTATATGCTTCTAACATATTAAAACATCTTATTCCATAACAGATATTGGTTGAACAGTTTTTGAGTGAAATATGCCATTTCACTTAGGAATCACAATAACTTTTGTGGAATAGGCAGAAATTGTTCCTATCCTCAACAGTTGAGAAAACCAAGACTCATAGTGGCTGAGTTATTTTCTCCAAAGTCAGAGGAAAACTTAAAAATAAGAACTCTGGTCACCTTTTCTCTTAATCCTGTAATTCTTTCCTTCCTTCTTTTTTTTTTTTTTTTTTTTTTTTTTAGAGGTGGGGGAGAGAGAAAGAGAGAGAGAGAGAGAGAGAGAGAGAGAAAGAATCCCAAGCAGGCTCCATGCTATCAGCACAGAGCCCAACACAGGGCTCAATCTCAGGTACTGTGAGATCATGACCTGAGCTGAAATCAAGAGTTAGATGCTTAACTGACTGAGCCACACAGGTGCCCCGTAATGTTATAATTCTAACAGCTTCCATGTTATGACTGAAATCTAGTGTTACAGTAAGGTAGGTTGTGAATTGCAGAGAGCTTTAATGCCAACATGAATATTTTATTAACTTTAATTAGTTTATCTTTCCAATTAGAAAACCATACCATATGCCCTGGTTTAAAAAAAAAAAAACAAACCAGTTATAAACTTAGAAGGAAAGCACTAACAGCAACCACAACCACAAATCAGTTTTTTTACCCTAATACCGATATATAATCCATCGCTAACATTTGAATGTGTTTCTTTTCACACATACAACACATATACACAAATATGCATACATGTTATGCAATTGGCATTGTTGTACTTATTATTTATGTACTGGTTTTTGTATAATCAATATAAAAAAATTGTGTTGCCCTATATGCTTCAAAAACACTGTTTATATACTTGCATAATTCATTGTGTGACTGTAACATAAATGAAATTAGCTAGACATTAGGTTATTTCCAATGTTTCATTATTGTGAGTAAAAACAGAATGAAAATCTGTATTAAATCTTTGTCAAAACTTTCGATTATTTCCTCATACTGTTTCTGGGAAAGAGATTTTAGGTCCACAGGGTATGAAATTTTAAAGGGCTCTTGGTACTTGGTACCTATTTCCAGTTTTTGTTTTGTTTTGTTCTTGCTTTTTTTCTGAGAGCTTGAACCAAATTGCCCTCCTGGCAGTCCTGTGAAGGAGTGGGTATTTACTTGCATTCTTGCCAACATGGAACACTTAAAAAATTTTTTTTAAATCTTGCTATTTGAAAGTTAAAAAATAGACCTTGGGTTTGACTGATATTCTTTGATTACTAACAAGCTTGATTGTATATGATTATTTGTCCCTTCTATGTGTTTTATAGTCATTATTTCACATTTTGTCCATTTTATTTCTTTTGAGGGACTGTTGAGATATTTCTGTTCTCCCCTATTCTGAGACCTATAGAATAATTTTGAGCAGGGAGGTGATATATGATCAGATCTGTTTTCTTTTTCTGCTGAACAGTGTAAAACATTTTGAACAAAACATATGGGGATAGATTTAAGCATATTTACATAGTACTAATCTCACATGTACTGCATTTCTCCCTTTTTAAATTAAATTAAATTAAATTTTTTAAGCTGCCAAGTGGCACAGACTGGCAATATACATACTCCTTAAGTTACACAACAGTCAAGCAGCTAAAGTCACGATTTATGTATGTGTGCCCAATTAGAAAAGAGGCTAGTGCCAAGATAATCACAAATTTGCCATAAACTAAAGTTTATTACCATTACACAAGAAGAGATATTGGAAGAAGTTCTTTTATTTGTTCCAGTTGTTCTGAAAAAAGAAAAGGATTATGTGAAACACATTTCAGATAAAGGTGCGAGTAACATTTACTGAATGTTGACCAGGCATGTAAGCCCTTCTAAATGTTTTCCATGTATGAAGTTATTTAATCTTTATAACAACGTATGAGAGTGCCCTTATCTTCAGCCCCAATTTATGGATTAGGAAACTGAGGCATACATCCAAGTGACTTTTCCAAAACGATTGAGTAAGTAGAGGTTTAATTCCAGGCAATCAGGCCCAAGAGGTTCTGTACGTAACCTTCCCTATTAGAAGAGGAAGAAATATTTCAATTCTGGTAATTATATTTCCTTAGCACCTGTAGTATAGTAAACACTGTACTCCATTTATGGGGACAAAAGGTAAATAAGGTATGGGTCCTGAATTCTAGAAGCGCACAGGTAAATGAAGATACATGCCCATAAGAGTGATCACCATTAGGAAAGGCGGAGAATTCTATGGAAACACAAGGGAAGTGCACTTAGTATGGTCTCCCTGAGATAAAATCCGAGCTAAGGCTTGAAGAATCAGGAGAGTCTAGCCAGGTGAGGAAAGAGGGAAGAACAATCTGGGTAGATGAACAGCCTAAGCAAAAACACAGAGGCATAAAATAGCTCCAGCTATTATTCCTATGAGGTTTTGCTGAATCTGTGAGATGTTCAGTATTATTGGTATGTGAAATACCAGGTGTATGTGCTTGTAAATGAGCCCATGGAGGTAGGTAACTGGCAATATACAGTCAGCACCTCTCATGAGTTAGTGTTGTACTGCAAACTGAGAATATCAAGAAACAAATCAGAAGTGCTTTTCTGCACCAACGAGGAATGTATCAGTCTCACAATAAATAAGAAATGAACACAATAGAGGTTGTGAAAGATACTGTGAATGAAGCAAACAGGGAAATAGGGCGTTGGAGAGAAAACAACTGGGAATGTGTTTCAAGTGGGGCATTCAGGGAAACACTGGGAACCAGTAATGTGGAGATTAGAAGAAGAACCTTCCAGGGAGAAGAAAGAGGAAATATAAAAGCCCTGAGGTCGGAAGGCACTTAACATGTTTTAGAAAATTAGTGAAAGCCAAAGAGGCTACATCACAGTGAGCAAGAAGGAAGATGGCAGACGATAGGTCTGAGATGTAGGCAAAGCCAAATCTTGCAGCCTCTTGTAGTTCATGGTAAGAAGGTTCTATTTTATCCTATGGGTAATAGGAAGTTATTGATAGGCTTTTAAGTCACGGCTGTGGCATTGTCTCACTTCTCACTCAGGCTGTTGTGGAGAGGATGGTTGAAGCAGGACACAGGAAGAAGCAGGGAGATCCTCAAGGAGGCTCTGGTTTGTGGTGCAGATGAGAGACGAGGAAGGAAGCGATGTCACTGTAGAGACCTTGGGCTTTCTCTCGCAAGGGATAGACTCTTTGAGGAGTATTTTTCAAATTTAATGTGCTGAAATTTGGTGTGTAGATGTATTCATTTACTAAGGTTAGGGAAAACAGGGAAACAAACTTGCTTGTCAGGAATTTTTTTTTCAACATGTGTGTAAAAGGAATTACAACTCTATATATGTGATTACAAATATGTATATTCTTTTCCCAAATGTAAATTCTTCCTGGAAATACAGAAGGCACTCAAAAGATATTATAAGATGTTTGAAACTTTGACTCCTTTCTCCCTTTCCTGAGGGCTCAGGGCTCCACGGAGTACTTCCCAAATAGATTTTCCATCATCTCTAGAGTGGATTATCTGGATTTCTACTTCAAAGAGGAGCTGATGTTATTCCATAGGAGGAAATTCAGTGAAGGGGAGATGTCATGCATTTGTTCTCTGAGTAGTGGGCAATTGGCAATGGTCCTTCCTGGCGTGGCTCAGGAGACTCTCAACGATCCTGACTGTTCTCTTTCCTTGGGCGATGTGATTCCTAGAGCTTCCCTACTCCACTGGACCCCTGTCCTAGATCTCTGTGTAGACGGTCCCGCATATGAAACTCGTCAGATCATTCTTTGCAGACAGCATGGATCCAGTACATTTTTCCAGGATAAATTACCGTTTTCCAGGAAATCTGAGCTTTGCTTTCCTGCTTCTTTTTGTGGTCCAGATTATAATTCTGGAAGCACTCTCAGAAAATGGTGTTGTGTTCACCACGGTTGTATACAGCGGTAGAGGAACATTTTACATTCAACAGCTCACATTCCTCTTAAATTTGTCATCTATAGATTCAGGCATAGTATGCAAGCAGCAAGTTACCAAGTTTTTGCATTGGTGAATAGATGGATGTGGAACCCAAGTTGTCAACGGTTTCACTTTTGTTAAAATATTTAATAAGATATATTATTAAAATTTTAAATTATTCTTAAAGTTAAAAGAATTTTCATTAAAGTGGCAATTTGAATCACATTTTAATTTGACTTAAATACATTTAAGGAGAATATTTTTACAGCAAATAAAATTTTCTGATGTATTTAAATATTTTGAGTAAAAATTTAATGTTCCCTAATAATTATTTAATTTTTCTTTCCTTTTCTATTTTTTAAGTATATTTATTTATTTTAGAAATAGAAAGACAGGGAGGGCAGGAGAAAGACAATTCTAAGCAGGTTCTGCACTGTCAACGTAGAGCCCGACCTGGGGCTCAAACTCAAACACTGTGAGATCATGACCTGAGCCATAAATAAGAGTCGGATGCTTAACAGACAGAGCTACCCATGTGCCTTTTCTTTTTCTTTTTTTGAGAGAGAGAGAGAGAGCATGAGAGGGGCAGAGGGACAGAGAAAGAGAATCTTAAGTTTAATAAATGATTTTTAATATTTAAAAGAAATAATTTGCAAAAATTTGTTTCTAATTTTATTTTTTTTACATTGACTGCATTTTTTATGAGAATACATTTCATTTTTAATACTTAGGGTACAAATTTATTTAATTTTTTACTTTTTAAGTTATTAATGGAATGCATGCAATTATGTACAAATCTTGTTCCCAGCAACATGATGATTTTGCTGAATTGGAAGCAACAAGAAAATGTCATGAAATAAATACGAGATAATTTATGAACTCTTCGTCTTTTTTTTTTTTTTTTTGCTATTGGCTTTATTTTGATTTTGGCCCATCCCCAGAAATGTCCAACGGTATTTAAAGCCTTTGCTATTTTGCCAACTTTTAGTTATAAAAAAACCATAGGTTTATGTAAACCTTTCAATTTTATTGTCATTAAGAAATGTTGTCAGGATAGGACTTAGAATTGTGTATTTCACAGTTTTTAAGCTTGATTTATATAGTTTTTCAATATTTACACATATATCTAGGGGCCTCCTTCTGTACCCTCACCCTAGGCCCTGTAAATGCTGGGGGAGGACCTGTGGATCCACACAGTCACTGCCGCCTAGAGCCTTCGTAGCTGCCTGTCCACTCTGCTCTTCCCTGCTTGGCTCTCTCCTCATCCTTCCAGACACCCCAGTGACAGCGTCCTGTGATCCTTCTATCTGTGCTTAGTCACTCCTCCCTCTCAGACTTCCCACTAGACTTTGCATGTTTTCTTAGAATCATCCATTTACATGGGTCCACTTCCTCCTTTAATGTGGGCTCACGGAGACCAGAGATTGGTCCGGCATCTCAGGATTATTAATGTTTGTCACAGAACCTGGCCTGTGTGATGAGAAAATGAACAGTGACCCCTACTCTGCACTTGCAGGGCAGTGCATTTTCTTGTTTGCGATAGGCCAGAGAGGCACACGTTCCAAACCCACTCTCTCCCACATATGCAGTGTTTTTGGAGTCTGCTTCCCAAATCAAACGATATGTCTGTGCTATGTAGATTTTTTTAATGTTTATTTTTGAGAGACAGAGAGAGACAGAGTGTGAGCAGGGGACGGGCAGAAGGAAAGGGAGACACAGAATCTAAAACAGACTCCAGGCTCTGAGCTGTCAGCACAGAGCCTGACGCGGGGCTCAAAGTCATGAACTGAGATCATGACCTGAGCTGAAGTCGGATGCCCAACTGACTGCGCCACCCAGGCTCCCCATAGATTTTTTAAATTATGATCTTATTTCCTCTATAAGTCGGTTTCAAAGCTTCCGCTTCCTATTTTGGAATGGCAGATAATAAAATTGGCATCATGTATCCTTAAGGTTAAGAGCACTTGCCTTTATTTTTTGCTACTTTTGTTATTCTTATTAACAGCTTAAACTTCTTTTTTGTTTGCAACTCAATGTGTTAACACTATAAAATAAAAATTTTTAAAGAAAGAGTTTGAAGTTTGGGTAAAATTCAAAGACGTGTTTATTTTTTTTTTAATTTTTTTAAGGTTTTTATTTATTTCTAGGAGAGAGAGAGAGAGAGACAGCGTGAGCAGGGTAGGGTCAGAGAAAGAGGGAGTCACAGACTGAAACAGGCTCCAGGATCCGAGCTGGCAGTCAGCACAGAGCCCGATGCGGGGCTCGAACCCACGAACCGTGAGATCATGACCAAAGCGAAAGTCAGACGCTTAACCGACTAAGCCACCCAGGCACCCCTAAAGACATGTGTTTAGAAAGAATCTTCAGAGTGCCTGAGTGACTCAGTTGGTTAAGGGTCCAACTTCGGCTGAGGTCATGATCTCATGATTCGTGGGTTTGAGCCCCTCATCGGGCTCTGTGCTGACAGCTCAGAGCCTGGACCCTGTTTTAGATTCTGTGTCTGCCTCTGTCTCTGCCCCTCCTCTGCACGTGCTCAGTCTCTCTCTCTTTCAAAAACAAACATTAAAAAAATTTTTAAGGAATCTTCAAATGTGAATATTTCAGAGCTTTTCTCTATACCAATGAATACCAAGACCAAACCTACCATGCTTCCCTGTGCTAAACAATTCTTTGACCAAGCTTACTTTCTTATTTCCATGCCAAACAATACTGGGGCCAGGCAGAAATAATTTAGCTACTTGCTCCAGGAAATACCTGTTACTAGAAGATAAGACTTGAACCAACTAAAAGAGATTACTTATCAAAACTAACAGCTTGCTCATCAGGACCTGTTTCAAAACTTTTGCCTCACTGTGCCCACCAATCCAAATCTATTGTATCATAAAATCTGCAGAATCCCAACTAATATGCCTCCTTGCAAGACCTCCCTTAAAATCACCCCATAAACCTTATAAATATCCTCCTCTGACACCCTCCTTCTCAGCTCAGACACTACTAAGACTCTATCAGGGGATAGCCTTTACTGTTTCATCAACAGGTTTTTTGGGGAAATATATTGGGGATTCAATAATAAAAATATATACCAAATATGGGTCTTGAGATTCTAGAATTGGAATAGCATACTTCTAGGAGATCCCTTTAGCTTCCTGTATGTGGTCTTTCTGTGATGGATAACCCATTCCTCAGTGGGTCAGAGCTATGATTTCATTATTTTCAGCTTCCAAATCTTTCCTAGGAATAAGAAATCCCTGTTTAGGAATCCTTTGCTTATTTGCTCAGATTGAAAAGTCTTTTCCTTGGAAAAAAGCCATCCAGTGACTAGGAAACACTTCTGTATGTCTTTCTGTCTGTCCTCAACACTTTCTCTTAATAGCATGTTAAAAAAGATGATCAAAGGAGGAAGATGGGTGTAGGCCTGGTACATCCATTGCTGGAGGAGTTCATACCAGGCTCCTTATAAGGCAAATGTAGCTTGGTTACCTGTGAAAGTCTTGTGAGATCTTGACTCAATCTTGCCTTGAATTATTCATGAAAATCCATTTCAAGGCAAGTTCTTTATTTCAAACCTTCTATCTGCATTTGAGATGGCTAATGAATAGCTTAAGGGCTGCAATGGACTGAATGTGTCACCCCAAAATTCATATGTTGAAGTCCTAATGCCCAATGTAACTATATTTGGAGATAACAGCTTCTTTTGGAAGTATTTAAGGTTAAATGAGGTCAGAAGGGTAGATCCCTGATCCAACAGGATTAGTGTCCTTATACGAAGAGGCAGGAGAGAGTTTGTGTTCTCTCCCTCTCTCTCTGCATGTGAGGACACATGGCCATCTGCAAAACAGGAAGAGAGCTCTCATCAGGATTCAAATTGGTTGGCATCTAGATCTTGGACTTCCAAGCCTCCAGAACTGTGAGAAAATTAATTTTTGTTGTTTAAGCCACCAAGTGTACGGCATTTTGTTACGGCAGCCTGAGCTGATTATTACAGAAGACTACAATACAAAGTGAACAAGCAACAAATTCAGAAGACCTTTGTTTTCATAATGGTGTCTTCGTCTCATTTCCTGCCCCATCATAGAGAGATCTGAGAGTGACAGGCTCCAGGGACCTCTGGGAAGAATGTTATTTGAAGTCAAGGTATTTGAGCTCCTGGATCTCAGGAGAACTTTGGGAATTTTGTTTATAACGTGTATTTTCACTATAATTAATTTATTTGTCTATTTAAATGGCATAATTTTGCCAAAGACAATTTAGAATTACAGTGTTTATTTTGGCCAATGTCCATTTGAAAAAAAAAATTACTTATTTGAGAAATACTTAGAAGGAAAATTGTCTTCATTTTTCCTTAGAATACAAACACTTTGAAAGGAAATCTAGTTTCCAAAACGAATGCTTTCAAAAGACTCGTTAGCCAAGGTAAATTAGAAGTATAAAGAACTTAAAATCATCTCTCTTAGATCATTCTGAACCAGAATCTGAATATAATTGCCTTGATTCCTTTATTCTTCCTCCTCCTTCCTAGGCCCCTACATTACCCATACGACTACTACCTTGTTTCCGATGCATCTCCTTCCCCTTCTAGTCAACAAGAAACTCCCAAATTTCAAATGTTCCTTAATGCTCAATTCACATCAGAATGGAATCCAGTTCTGTTACAGGTGATTTGAAACCCTGGTCTTTGAACTGGGAGCCACTGTCAACCACTTTCTAAAACCTACACACAGAATGGAGACAGAGCTCTACAAAGGAATTTAGAGTTGTTCTAAAAACATAATTTGGGAATCCCAGGTTGAAATCAGTTTTTTTTCATATGTTAGTAAGAAATTCAGATGCCAAAAATTGGACGAAAAAGAGTTGAAAGTCAGAGTCTGAGAATGACCTAACAGACCCTGACCTACAGAGATTAGAAAAGCTACAGGTGTTGAGCAAGAGCTGTAAGAGGCCAGCCTCAAAGTCTGTTCTGTGAAAATAGATTGCACTGTAATCTTGTCCTGCAAGCAAAGAAAGGATGAGTCTATCGGTGACTTCAGGAACAGGCTCTTTAATAAATACGGTTAGAGAGCACTCACGAATAGATCCTGAAGCAGGTGTGACCCCCAACTCTCACTTTCTTTGTACAGCCGTCAGCCAGAACCAAGGGATTTAACACGAAAGGAAAAAAAGGGAATGAGAAACAGCTTTGTTGCCAGATCTCCAACTATTCTAAAGATCTTGACATAGTCTTATTTTTTTTTTAATGTTTTATTTATTTCTAGGAGAGAGAGAGACAGTGTGAGCAGGGGAGGGTCAGAGAAAGAGAGAGTCACAGACTCTGAAACAGGCTCCAGGCTCTGAGCTGGCAGTCAGCACAGAGCCCGACGCGGGGCTCGAACCCACGAACCGCGAGATCATGACCTAAGCGAAAGTCAGACGCTTAACCGACTAAGCCACCCAGGCACCCCAGATCTTGACATAGTCTTAAAACAAAATCAGAATAAAGTCTAGAATAAATTGGTGATCTTCCAGATAAAGCAACTGGATGTTCCCATCCCAATCATGAGATCCTGGGTAAGGAGTTTATTGATAACGACACCCATAAGCAATAGAAGCAGAAAGAACAATGAAAAACTAATTAAACAGTGTTTGTTAAGAAACTAGGGGAAAAATTAAAGTGAGCGGACAATGACAATGCTCCTAAAGGGAAGTCTAGTATTCATTTTCCCATTTTTACCCTCAAATTCACATGGGGAAATCTCTGCAAATATTAAAGGACAGGCTGCCAAATTGTTTATTGATACCACAAACTCTGTTGCCACCACACAACCTATGTTTTAGGATTAAGAAACTACTAATCCTGGGAGTTCTGGGGGGCTCAATTAGTTAAGCATCTGACTCAGGCTAGACTCAGGTCATGATCTCACGGTTTGTGGGGTTGAGCCCCACACTGGGCTCTGCACTGACTGTGTGAAGCCTGATAGGGATTTCCTCTCTCCCTTTCTCTCTGCCCCTCCTGCACTCGTAGGCTTTCTTTCTCAAAATAAATAAACATTAAAAAAAAGAAACTACTAATCTCTAGATGTTTCTTCACCTCAGTCTATAACCATTATTCTTGACTTTTAACCAAAGAACATTGCTTTGCTCCTCTGTCATATCATACCGGCCAACTTAATAAGGAAGGATCTTGTGGGAAAAGGGAATTTTTAGATTAAATGTCTTGTTTGCCTATTGCTTAAAATCCTGAGGACTATCCACTTATAATCAGATAATAGATAACTTGAATATTAATATGCTGGCATTTTTATGTTTTGAGTAAAGTCCTAATTGAAAATCTTCTCAAGATATGGGACTACCTGTGGTTAAAAAAAAATTTCTACTCGTGTTGGCAAAATTACTGGGCCAAGCTCATCAGTTCAGATGGACTCATTCAAATCTCTATCCAAGCTTACATAATACTGTTTAAAATGACAAACTAAGCAAGACTAAAATCAGTAGTTGAAAGACTACTAGAGAAAGGATTTATTATACCTAGAACCAATCCTTACAATTCTCCTAAACTTTCAGACAATAAACCCAGTAGGAAAGGAGGTAGATTCATTCAGGACTTCAAGACCATAAATTAAGTAATCCTTCTCTCTTCTTTGTGGTATCAAACCCATTTATTTTGTCTTTGGTATCCCTTAGGGCGACATGGTTTTTCTTGTTTTTTTGTTTTGTTTTTGTTTTTATTTTGTTTTACAGTTGTAGATCTGTGTTTTGCTTTCTTTCCTGGTTATCTTTAGCTCAAGATAGTTAATACCTATTTGCATCTTCCTAGAGAGTCAAAAATACACACGGACTTTTCAATTCTAGTAAAGATGGAGTAGCCCCACGCCTCCCAGCTCCTCCTTACAATTAAAAAACAGACATTACAAAACAAACAAATGTTGACAGACTAAAAGGTGGAAAGAAGGTGGACTGTTTAGGGACATCTCTCTTTTAAGTTTATTTTGAGAGAAAGAGAGATAGAGCACGAGCAGGGGAGGGGCAGAGAGAGACAGAGAGAGAGAGAGAGAGAGAGAGGATCCCAAGCAGGTTCCACACAGTCAGCAAAGAGCTGGATGTGGGGCTCATGAGATCACGACCCAAGCCAAAATCAAAAGTCAGACACTTAACTGACTGAGCCACCCAAGAGCCCTAGGGACATCTCTACTAGAGGAAGGTAGCTAGTCACCTGAATTTCCAGATTACCTCCTATATATCTCATATGGGAAGTACCAAAACCCTCCAAACCCAGAACCATTTACAAGCACAGATAAAACAATTCTGAGAAAAGGCTGTTGCCCCTGGCCCAAAGATCAGGAAAAGGGTAGCTTAACACCAAAACACTTTTTTGGCAGTTTCTGCCCTACACCAGACAACCAACAAAAAGTTCTTCCATGCAGTTTCAGCAGAACTGAGCAGAGAACTGATCCTCCATGCCACCCTCCAACCCAGGAGAAACAAATGGGGATATTCAGATTCCCCTGCTGGAGGTGTCAGCAGACCATGAGGGATCCAATCTATCCCTTTCCCAGTGGATGTAAATGGTGGTGCTCCAATTCTCCTTCTGGGGTAGTATCAAAGGGACTGAGGGGGGACCTGATTTGCCATCTTCTTCTATCCGGCAGAGGTGGGCAGCACTCTGATTTGCCCTCTAAGCAGTGCCAGTGGGGGCCAGTGGCAAGCTGGGACCTAATGAGAAGATGCAAGACAGGGCTAGTCACCCTGTGCTTCCATCCACTCCAGCGTCATTGGGGCCCAGCCAGGAGCTGAGCCCCACCTGCTCCTGGCAGCCATGAGGCTGAGAAAGGTGTTGTGAATGGGGTTAATTTCCACAGCACTCACTTTCATCTCACCTCTGGTTAGTGGGTCCCCGTGGGGCTCTAAATGTCCACACCCAAAATCTGGAGGCAATGAGACTAAAAGAGATGGAGTAAAGCAGGGCTAACGAGCCATCCTACCCTGTGTCTGCGGGTCCCAGCGGGAGCTGAACCTGTGCCTCCATCTGGCATCAAAGAGACTGATGGAGGCAGTGCACATGAAGTGGGGTGTCTGGACTCCCCTTCCCCACCTTGCACTGAGCGGGGCATCCATGGCCACCCTGATCAAGGCCGAGTGAGGTAGCAGGAGGTGGGGCTAGTTGACATACAAATGGATCTGGTATTGTGCCAGTAACTTTTGGAGTGGCTTATTAAATAGCAGTAGATAACTGAAATAGAATTTGGGTACTGGAAGAAGAGTGTGCTATATTAAGTCCTAAACTATATGGCATTGATTTTGTGAGCAGGTATCAGGCAGTAGCCGGGCAATACTCAAGACGGCTGCCAGTGAGGACATGAAGGCATGGAGATATTGGCAGAAACTGTCGCCTGCAGTAACATGGGAAGTAGGAAATGTACCTAATGAACTCCATGGCATTGGTAATGGTACTATGTGGTTTCTTCTAACTGCTTATAACAAAATGTGAGAGGATAGAAATGAATGAACTATTCCATTTTCAAGTAAGATTTAAAGAAAATATGGAGGCTCCAGATATTCTTCATAGCCAGCAGGTTCTCAAAGTAAGAAATAGCCTATGGCAAAGATAAATTTCTGGGTGCTGTCAGGAAAACATAAAGCCAAGAATATGACTAGTAAAACCCCTTGTTAAGACCTCAGAAATATTTAAGTCACAATATCAAAGACCTTTTCATTAGATAAAATGTCTTCTAAGGGTCTTAAGTATAGGCCTTGCTCATCCTCTCCATTAAACAATAGGATTTCTAAGTACCTCAAGGGCATTGTTCTATAGCTTCAAGGAAGACCCGGGGAGAAAATGGCCTATTCTGAAAAGATTGGAGAGTGTTCTTTTATCTAATGGTGTGAATTATAAATTGATATGTAAGAAACCCAGTTTTTAAAATAATATGGCAGGGAGTAGTTGGGTGTCAGGCTGCCTACAGAAGCTTCCATGGCTCAGCCTGCCCACCTCTGTCTCTAAGGTCCACAGCCTCCACACCGTCCCCATCCCCTCAGGGTCAGAGGCTCAGTGGACATACCCTAGTGCCCCACAATGGGGTGCAGCCTCCTTAATTTCATTATTTAAAAAACCAAAATAATGATAATGATAATACACATTCAGCTCTCTACTTGTATGCAGTGACTGACTCTCATTTAGCTTGATTTTCCCAATTTATTCATATCAATTAATTGGATAATGAGTCACCAGCAATCTTTAGGTTTTGCAGAACCATTATCCTCATTTCCTAATTTACTTAGAGGAAAACGATGTATGTAAACATTTTCTGAAATATTAGGAGAGTATATCCATTTTTTGACACATGCAAAGTTTTTTTTCATTTAAACTCCCGTCTCAAAAAATGCAAGTGTTTTGTAAAATCCTTTTAGGACTTTTGTCTATTTATAGCTCCCCTTCCACCATCCTTAACCCTGTTTGGATGTGCTCTTTCTAAGATGCAAATCTGATTCCCTCATCTTTTTCCTGGCTTAAAAGCCTTCGTGGCTTCCCATTACCTTCAGGATAAGGATTCTAAAGGCCTTCCCTCCTCTGTGCCCTCCCCACGTCTGTCCAGCACTTAATGCCCAATTCCAAGCTGCTGGCATTTTTCCCACCTGCATTTTTTCTCCTGTCCTCCTGTGTGCTACACAAGTAGCTGCCATTGTTTGGATGGCTTTTTGCCATGTGTTGTGGCACAGTCTTCTCTTGAGCCCAACTTCTTAGCAGTTCCTGATACCTCTTCTTCTACCTTTCACAGTAGTCTAGGTATCCCTCTTGTGAGATCATCTCTCAGAATTGATACACTGTGCGGCTCTCACTTGTCCCATCTGTCCCATTTAACAGGGAAGGCTTTGAGGACAGGGGCTGCCTTTCATTTGTAAACACTCAAATCTCCAAGGATTGCCAGGCATATATGGGGCTCTCAGCATCTTTTGTGAATGAATAGGAAGAACATATGAATTGTTCTAAAGAAGGGTGTAGAAGTTCATAAGTGAAAAGACAGGGGGTCCTCATTCATCTTTTATACAAGGGAGGGTACTGTCTGTCTCCTTATTTTTGGAGAAATCTTCAAGTCATCAAGCTTCAGATATTTCAATGCAAGAGCTTTTAGGAGGAAACATCCTTTTGGAACCCAGAAAGCTGCCAATGTTAATAGGGCTGCTAGAGAAAGATTGCCTTATAAGGTGATCATATGGGATGACCATTGATCCTGGCAGAGGGGCACAAAATGACTGTCGCTTTGATTCTTTTTCAATAAAAATTCATTAATTTAACGTACAGTTTTTTGAGCACCAACTATGTGCCTGGCACTGAGGATTCAAGAATGAACAAGATATGTGTGATCTCTTCTCACCAAATTAAAATGGGCCACAGGAGACAAACATAAACAAATCTACAAACAGGTGACTGCTAAATCCCAGTCAGCAGCTGAGCTCAAGGCCATGAAGGAGATGCTGAGTGCTTTGTGAGGCTGCACATTTTAGATTTTGTAGAAACATTAGCTACATTTGTTCATTCAAGGAAATGTTCGATGCAACTTAACTTGATCTGTGGAGGCAGTAAAAGCTTCTCTAAGAAGTCTAAGAGTTTAGGGGTAGTGGGTGGGCAAAATGAATTCAGGAACGGCACTGCAAGAGAGAAAACTGGAAAGAAGGCAATTATCATCGGTCTGCGGTGAACAGGGGGTACTAGTAGCCTGAAGTAAGACTGGAGAGGGGAGCATGGGCTGGATGACACCACTTGTAAGCACTTGCTGAACAAGTTCTGCTCTTTTGGACTTTGGCTGTCTTTGCAATAAAGTCTTACAAATGTAATCCATAGAGGAAATAGAAAGCCTCTGAAGATATCAGACAGGTGAGTCTGATGTTCATATGTATGCTCATTTAGAAGTATCATTCTGGCTATTGTGTGGAGAATAGTTTGGAATGGAGCGGCCATGGATGTGGGCAAATCATGAGAGAAAATTTATCTAGGCAAAACCTATGAATGATGCCATGGGAAAACAATGACAAACATTCTGTCCTGGCTTCCTTGGTGATTTTCTATATGGCTCTTAGACTAGATGCAATTCAATGGCTAAGTGCCAAGCACCAAAGCCCTGTGAGAAGAGGTGGATACATCTTACAGTTCGGTTTCCTGCCTACATCCTTTATCTGCCAGGCCCTGGTATTGAGAAGGCAAGATATCAAAGGAACAAGGGCCATGTCTCAGCCACACATAAACAGCCATATGGAGACTTTTGAATTGATAGTATCTACAAATAAAAAGGCATTAAGTCAAATCATCAAGTCAAATTCTACCTTGGACAATCAGATTGTGAGAGAAGGAAACCAAAGACACCCCATGAAAGAAAAAACATGTAAGAGGTGATTGGGCGGGGCTGTCATGAAAGTTCTCCAAGATCACTGAACTCCAAACACGTTGACGCCAAGCCCCTTGATTCCAGGGCATGAGTGACTTATGGAGGACACTGAGTGCTTGTCTTTGTTCAATCAGTTCCTGGATGCCTGAGAGGACATGGACAGCAGATCATGGTCCTCAATTAAAACTCCAGACCTCTAGTCTCTCCAGTCTCAAGCAAAGATGAGACTCACGCTCCTTTTCCTTTCCAAGTCTCCCAGGTGTTCTGTCTATATCTGCTATCTCTGGTCTTCAATAAACTCTGTTATCACTTCCTGCTGCCTCACATTTGATTTCCATCCTGTGCAAAGCTAAGGGCCCTCCTGGTTGGTCCTATGGGATCCCCTCTGGGTCCTCAGTCCTGGCTTGCCTCAGGAGTTTGACTTAAATAACCCTCCTTACATTTAAGTGGTTGTCCCATTCTGTTAAAACCTAGGCAACTGAGTGGAAAGGATCACTGAATGACCCCTTCTCACTGCAAGCATCTAACAGAGGAATATAAGTTTTTAAATTTCCTGAATGGCAGGGTCCTTATTCGTCTTTGTGTTCCCAGCACCTAGAAATGCCTGGCACTTAGTAAGTCCTTAACAAACAGAAAGCCTTATAACATAGTTAAGAGCTTGGGTTTTACAGGCAAATGAGGGTTCAAGTCCTGGATCCACTGCTTCTCAGTAGTTTCAAGTTAATTAACCTTTCCAAGCCTCAAAGTTGTATTAGCAAGACAATGATTAAATGTTAAATTCTTAGCTCATCACCTAGCAAATATGAAGGACCTAATATATATTAGCTCTTGTTATTAATGTTTATTGAATGTATGAATGAATTCATAATGAAACAATTAAACCATTCATGAACCTGATGATGAAAAAAAGCAAAATGTGCTAAACTTAGGGGCTCACCATATTTAATAGGTTTTTCAATGTCTGCAGTTGTTCTGCTTCCGGAATAAGATTTGGTGTTTCTAACACTTAATTTACATAATAATAGATCTTGGGGGTGGTAATCAAGCCTTCTATAGTCTGAGGAGCCAAACTTCTGTTGCTTTAATCCACATATGGGGGTTATTGGTACAGCCCTGGCTTCGAGATAATGCAGTGAAATGTAACCTGGTCTTGGTGGTCTAGTCAGGTAGGAAAGGCATCAGCCGGCAGAAACTATGCATTGGGAGAGACCCTGATGATGGGTCCGAGTGCATGTCTGCCAGAAATGAAAGTGTTTCAAAATTACACACAAAACAGATCTATGTAACTTGGGTTATTTTCTACTTTGCAGAGAAGCAATTAAAGCCTAGAGTTCCTAAGAGACGAGAAAGCATTAAGTTAGAGATTATTGCAAAATTTTTACATCTGAATAATTTCCAAGGATGGATTTTAGTTAGAGCACCTGTGTACGTTGCATTATTAATATTTTGTGTCTGATTTTCCATAGGTTTATAAAACTGTACATTTTGAACTTTAACAGACTAAAGTAAATAAAATAAAATAAAATAAAATGACCCAGAATCCCATCATTTTAACATAACCTTGGCCAATATTGGCATTTTGGTATATTTCTCTTTTAAGTCTTTTTTCTAGCTACTCTTTTTATTTACTTGTAGGCAGTGCACACATAAATGTTTATATTCTATCTTTCTACTTAGCATTTATTAGGCATTTATTATAACGATTTCTCATATTATTTCATAATAATCATAAGCATTGTTTTATTTTTATAAAAACTTATCCCCACTAAAAATGTATATGGTGTCAAATAATCTTACTTTTTAATATTTTACTTGTTTATTTTAGAGAGAGTGCGTGTAGGGAAGAGAGGCCGAGGGAAAGAGAGAGAGTCCCAAGCAGCCTCCGCACTGTCAGCATAGAGCCCGATGTGGGGCTTGATCCCACAACCCTGGGATCATGACCTGAGCTAAAATCAAGGGTCCGATGCTCAACCAACTGAGCCACCCAGGGGTCCACCAAGAATTTTTAAATTGGAATGACAGCTTATATAAGTTTAAATTCTAAAGCCAGTATACAAGTAAAAAATTACTTTTAGATGAATTATTCTTGAAACTTATTTAAAGGACTGCAAAGTGAGCATACTAAACACTAGCTCTTCCTCAGTCAATCCTTTTCTACAGCCCTCAATTAATTCTTCAATTTCTCCTCCAAGGATGCTGACAAAATCACATATCTTATTTATCTAATTATGGAAATATTTTAAGTTATATTCACAGGGAAAATCTTAAAAACATGCACATGTATTTTCCGTAAGTTTCCATGAACAACGTTGGTTATTTCAGGCATGATTACATATGCTGCCAGAAGCAAAGGACCGCTGAGAGAAATGGCTGGTAAAATGCCAGTGTTATTCAAGTATCTTTCTGCTCCCCAGCCGCTGGAAAGTTGCAGTTGATTATGTGTGACTTAAACAGAAATACCATGCAATTCTGTCATTGAAAATACTGCCTATCTTGCCACCTTCTTTCCCTATCCACATCCCAGTAGTAACCTCCATTGAACATTTTTTAATGTGTAGGCCTGTTGGTTAAGGCCCCAACATTCATTTCATAGATATTCAAGGGTCTAACAACTAATTGAACAATTCAGTATGCCTTTCACATGGTATTTTCTGTACATGCAATGAATGGCTTACAAAATGAATAATGATAATGACTATAATAATAACAACACAAAGCTCCTGAGGCATTGTTCTGTATCAGGTTCTGACTGCTCACTTTACAAGCATTATTTTCCACCTTCTTCACAATGATCATGTGAGGTAAGTACTACTATGAGAGGTTAGTAACTTGCTGAATATCATGGAGCTAATAGCTGGTAGAGATGAGTTTATAATTCTGGGTCTCTGCATAACTTCCAAGAGCAGTATGGCTAACCATTGTTATTAATATCACTTAGATACTATGCTAAGACTTCTAGTTCTTTTTAAAATCTATTTTGTTTTTTATTGAAATATGACCGACATGTAATACAGTATTCATTTTAGGTATATAATGTAATGATTTGACATATGTATATATAGTGAAATTATCACACAAGTGTAGTTAACATCCATTACCAAAACTAATTACAACTGTTTTCAGTTTTTTCCATGTGATGGGGACTTTTAAGACCTACTCTCATAGCAACTTTCAAATATACAGTACAGTATTTTAATTCTAGTCCTCACGCTGTACATTATATCCCCAGGACTTCTTTATCTTGTAACTGGAAGTTTGTACTTTTTGACTACCTTCACCCTTTTGCCCACTTCTCTGGCGCCCACCTGTGGCAACCACCTATCTGCTCTACATATGTATGAGTTCGTTTTTTTTAGATTCCACATAGAAATGAGCTCACACAGTATTTGTCCTTCTCTGACTTATTTCACTTAGCATGATTCATCCATCCAAGGGACACCTCCATTTCTTGATTCTCATTTTTTTTGGTATGGACTCCTTGCTATTAAATTTGAGAAATTTAACTTGTTTATATTTCGAGGGTACCCAACTTGCCCAGGTTTGTCTGGGACTTTTTCTGCATCCCAGGAAACTCATCAGTCCAGGGCAAACTGCCCCTTGGAATTATCTGGTCCACACTCCACGATATTTGAATAGTTCTTCTAATTGTAAACTTATTGTTACTAATTATTAGCTAATGATTGTTTGAGTAGGAACTTAAAATATACCTACCTACCTATTTTTCCATAAACATCAGACAGTGCTTCTTGCTTTCTATTATGCAAAATGAAAATATTAGTACTCAGGCATCGCCCCCTCTTTTCTTCTTCTTCTCCATTTCCAGATTGCTGCCAGCGTGTGGCATGCACTTTCCATACTGTAAAACTGAAATTCAGTCTCTATTCTTCGTCTAGAGATTGATTCGAAAAATGGAAAACTTGTAAAACAGCATTGGAGACCTCATGATTATTAAGTAAATAATATTCATTTTTATTCAAGTAAGTCATCGGACACCTAGAAACAGAAATACCACTATTGCTAAGTCGGTGTCACTGATGGGAGTTTTTCCTTAAAAGTAGTTTGTTTCGTGAAGCATCAAAATCCAGTGAAAAGTCATTTTCTCTGGGCATCAGTTTCTCAATCTGAATCCATTTCCATTTGTTTCATCTAGAAAATTATCTTTCTGCTCTAATTTTTGTTTTTGTTTTTTTTTTTTTGTGCAATTCCTGCACATCTTTCTTTTCCTTTATTGGAAAAAACAGCACACGCCTCTCTCCGGTTATCACTAATATCTTGCAGCTTCTCAAACAACGCATCTGCTGAACTGAATCCATCCTGTTCTTCCTGAGGGATCGTGGCCCCAGATCGTCTCCTTCCTGTTCCCGTTGCGCTGGCTGTGCCCCTGGTGTGCTGTCAGCGTCCTGGAAGTGTGTTCGGAAGATTGGTTCCCACTGTTTGTTTCTTTACTTTGCATTTTGTCTGTACAATTTCATCTTTCTTTTCATTTTGCTAAACTTTATCTTTAGGTAATATTTCAGAACATGTACATAGAGGTAACAATCTCTCATTTCTTGGCTAGCTTCAAATGTTTATTTTCACCCCTCCCTCTACTTGACAGTTTGAGTAAGAATGAAATCTAAATTCAAAAACATTTTCCTCTACATCTTCAAAGACCGTACTTCATCATGGCTGATGATATCAACAATAGAATCATTCCTTTCAGAAGAGCGGTGTTTCTGCTGCCTTCTCACCCCTCCACCCTGATCTTATTTTCATCTAATGTAATTTTCCTGTTTGATCTCACGATGCTTATGTTTTTGAATATTTTTAAATGTCACTTTGCTTAAAGAGCTTGAAGAGGATATACATACACACAGACACGCACACATGCTCACACACGCGTGATTTTTTTCTGTCAACTAGGATAAAATGTTCAGTGAAGTTTTCCTGTAGTGAGATCTAGTTTCAGAAGACTATCCTCATGCATGGCTTCCGACACTGTTCTAAATTAAATCTATGCCTTCATCTTCTATTCTCTCATCTAGGCACCCTTGTGGGTTTATCATATACTCGTATTTCAACATCTATTTTATGACTGTAACACTACAACTGGCAAGGTGCTCTATTTTTCTTCCCTTTATGTACCATACTTTTTAAAAGCATTTGGAAGGATTCTAATCATTCAACTTCTCATGACATTTTTGATGAGTGATATAAAATAGAAAGAGATGTCTTTGAAGTGGAGAGGTAGGAGATTTTTGTGCGTGCGTGTGTGTGTGTGTGTGCGTGTTTGTGTGTGAATGTTTTAATACAATTTCTCCCACACCCTTCCCCACAGCCTCACAATTTTTCTAGAGTAATGACATGGATATAAAGGCTCTCCTAGATGTAGCAATTTTAAGAGAATACTTACATTGTGAGATTGGAATGGCCTGGAGCAATGCCTTTATTTCCTTGTCAAATCTCATAAACTGAAAAGGTATTAAAGAAATGGTGTTGGGGACTTTGAGGGAAGAGTGTCTTCTCTTTTGATTTCTCTTTCTTCCTATTCCCACAACACTGTCCTGGTGGGCATGAGACTGCCACAGGGATTGGTCTTTGAAGAGCCAGGTAAGTGACATTCCCCTTGCAAAGACATGCTTGAGGTCGATGCTCTGAGATGACACGGCTTTCTCACGGTCAGGAGGCTTGGCCACTCTGCTCTCCTAGATTTCGGGCTTAGCATAAAATTTCTCTGAGAGAATGGGATAGAAAACGTGGCGGTAGCTCTCCTGATGTGAGGAAGAATCTGATACATTAAGCAACGATAATAATGATAATAGAAATGATAATAGCAATGATAATTATTCTTAGCTCCATGGAACACTTCTTGTGTGCCAGAAACAATGCTAAGCACTTCACACCTATCATTTTATGTAACTTCTACAATAACCTTATAGGGTTAATGGCTATTATGGTTCCCACAGAAAAAATGTAGTTTAGAGATGTGACCATACTTGCCCAAGGCCACCCATAACAAGTGATACAGCAGTGATTCAAATGGGGTCACTGAACCACAGAACCTGAGCTCATGAGCCCCACTGTGTCATTTGCAAATGCTTACTACTAACAAGGCAATTAGTTCACAGGATAAGTATGTTAGAAAAATATTTTTAATAAAAAGATTTATGGCAGGAATTAGAAGTCTAAGTCATCAGGGTATGATCACTTCTTTCCTCAGAAAGCCAACAAAACAAAACTTTCCTCAGAGTCATTTTGATGTAAAATCTAGCAATATCTGTTACTCCTCCAACCTTTGAATATCTTAACAAGCAAGAGTGCTTTTAGGCATTTTTATTTTTGGAGATCTCCCCACCCCTAATCATATCAAATGTATTCTAATGTATTCACATCCTAGGCTCATTTTTTTTCCATATAAAAAAATAAGAAGTGAATAGAGGAAAAGTTGAACAACAAGCTGAGTAGTTGACATGTTACATTTCATAGACATTTAATTAATTTTCATTGTGTTGAGAGGTTTTTTTTTTTTTTTAGCTAAAATTTCCAACCAGTACATGTTTCTTCGGTATGAATACCTTTACACATCTTTGCATAGCTCACAGGATTTAATCTAGAAGAAGTGGCAAAAGCAGACACTTTTTTAGGGGGTGGTGGGTTGGGGATTGAGCAGGACAGGTGAGAGCCTGCTATGGTTACAAGGCCACCAGCCCTGTCCATTCCAAGCTAGAGCTTTAAGGAAGTCAACTTAATCTCTCAAGGGCATAGTTCCTGTGCTTAAAGTGAAAGGCAGGTACAGTACTCAGATTATTACAATGATAGTTACATTGATAATTTAGAACTATTTCTTTCTATTCAGAAAAGTATGTCACGAGGGCTTATTATTATGTGCCAGGCGCTGCTCTAATGTTGGGGTGCACCAGCTCTCCAGGGTGGCGCATGGAGGAGGACTCCAAAGAGCCTGCCCTCTTGGACATTATCTTCTGCGGGAAGAAACATCAGTCAACACTGCATGCACACTCAGGTGGTGATAAGGCCAAGGAATAAAAGTGAAGTCACTGAAAGGGACAGAGAATGAAAGAAATCTTTGTTTCAGAGAGATGGTCGTAGACGTCTTCTTTAAGAAGGTGACATTTGAGTCGAGGTAGCTCGTCAAACCATGTGTGCCTGACATTTCCTAGAGGACAGGGAAGGATATTAAGATTGGAAGTAGTGAGAGGGGTATGATGGCAGCACGACACAGACATGACACAGATGTTTCTAGAACTTCATGCCATTTTTCTAACTCCCTAGGCTGGCTCTGTTCTGAGTGCTTAGGAACTAAAATAGCACAGAATCCCATTTGGTGTCCATATTCTCCTCAAGAAATGTGTTAGAAAATTACAGAATTACAGTCCTGTGCAAAAGAGTTCTTTTTTTTTTTTTTTTTAAAAAGTTTACCTGATGCAAATTCAAGTCTGTGAATTTACAGTAAATGCCAATCTAAGTTTGCAGTAAATTATTACAGAAGCCATAAAGTAGCACATAATAAGACTGGAAAAAGACACGAAATGATGATTTAGTTTACCTCTCCCATACAGTGGTGTCACAGATAAGTGTCACCAACCCTATTTCATGGATGACGTCCAAGGCCACATGGATATTAAGTGAAAGACACTGAGTTGTGATCTTGGCCTTACTCCAGCGGTGTTCAACCTTGCACCTTAGCCACTTTCAAAGTGTACACTTTGGTATTATATGCAGACTTTTAAAAAATTGAACATCATTATGAATATCGGTCACTTATCGATAGAAGCAACCAGGACAAGGTTCCCTAAGAGAATCCAAAAAAATGCGTCAGCTAATAAATGTCTGTGTGGCAGCTCCAGCCAGTGAATGAACAGAGGGGGCAGAGATACGGGAAGAAAGGGCCTACGTCTTCAAGGAGTCAAGAAAAGAAGGCAAGTCCAGCAACAACAACAAAATCACACATGAATAAATATCCAGAGGATTTCTTTTCTCATGCCCCGTAGGGAAATTCTGGCTTTAAATGCTTTGCATCTCCTCACATCCAGCTCCTGAACTTTATCATGAGCTTTGGCATGGAAAACAAAAAAGAGGAGTTAGAAGGTTTACCCTGGAGACAGGAGGGGAAGGGATACCAGTGGTTCTTAACCCATTAGAATCTCCCTGGGGGGCTGTGAAAGATGCTGATGTTCCTGCAACACTCCAGGCACTTCAGGATGTCTGGGTGGATCCGAGGAATCTGTATTTTTTATATATATATATTTTTAAATTTATTTCTAGGAGAGAGAGGGAGACAGCGTGAGCAGGGGAGGGTCAGAGAGAGAGGGAGTGACAGACTGAAACAGGCTCCAGGCTCGGAGCTGGCAGTCAGCACAGAGCCCGACGCGTGGCTCGAACCCAGGAACCACGAGATCATGACCCAAGCGAAAGTCGGACGCTTAACCGACTAAGCCACCCAGGCGCCCCGAGGAATCTGTATTTTTAAAGTACCTCCATATATTTCCAGTTTGCAGCTAGGTTGCAGAAAAGCTGGACAAACAAAAGAAAGACAGTATAAGAAAAGGCAACGAGGGTAGACAGGCAGAATGAAAGACCTTGTGGGTTAGGCTTAGGTAATTTTGAGGACTGAGTGAATGCAGTGGCCAAAAGAAAGAATTTAGGAGGGCATCTGTCATCCGTAAGGATGATCTTGAGAATGGCAGAGGTGGAGAGGAAGGAATTTGAAGATGTTTGGCTCTGTAGTAATAACATATTCCCTCTCCCTCCAATAGTTTCTCAAGAGTCTAAGTAAAAATAAAAATTCTTTTCAAGGTGTTCTTTTTGCCTTAAAAGATTGCTTTTCTTCATACCATGCAAAGAATACATGATGCCTCACTTATTTTGGGGTTTCAGGAGTTTGAGGGGGGTGAAGAACAATGAACTAAAAATAGTTATGTAAAGGCCCATTTGCTTCTGATTTTATGAATATGAATGATTAAGAAGAAGAAGAAGAATGATAATCACAGCTAGAATGAGCAGTAAGCTTGCCAATATTCTCTTAAACGTATTAACTAGTATGTCCCGATTATGTCCCAATAACTCTATTATTTCTGTTTTCAAATGAGAAAATGAAGCAGAGAGAGATTTAAAAATCTTTCTCCAGGTTATACAGTTAGAAAGTAGTAGAGCCTAAATTCAAGTCCAGACAGTTTTATTCCCAGGAACTGCTTTTAAGCACCAAGCTCTCTGCCATGAAAGAAAGAGAACCATGGTAACTCAGGAAGAGAGTATTATTGAAGGTGGATAGGAACCATTTTTAAAAAAAACAAGGTTCAGAGGCCTGCAAGGGCATGGGTTTGAAGAGTAGGAGAATCAGGAGCTAGGAGGCAGCAAGGATCCGTAGAACAGAGAATGTACAATGGAAGGCTACAGGCTGTGGCTGGGTCTCAGTGGCATATAAATCAGGAGGAATTCATAAACCAAACAAAGAAATTGCAAGTTGCTTTTGCCTCTGTCATGAGTCATTCATTCCACCAATTTCTGATAATGAAATAGTGACCTTGGATCCAAGGAGTTTAGGAATCTAAAAAGAGAACACAAGAGGCACCTGGGTGGCTCAGTCAGTTGAGCTCCCGATTCTTGATTTCGGCTCAGGTCATGATCTCATGATTTGTGAGTTTGAGCCCCGCTTCCGACTCTGCCCTGACAGCATGAAGCCTGCTTGGTTTTCTCTCTCTTCCTCTCTCTCTGCCCCTTGCTTCCTCATGTTCTCTCTCTCTCTCTCTCTCAAAATAAATAAAACAAAAATAAACTAAAAAAGAGAACATGAACTATATAACATACTATAGAAATGAAGTGAAAGAGAAGTTTAGAGAATGCTGCTCAGGCTTCTCTAATAAAATGAACATGCAGATACAACCAGATATCCCATACATTTCTGCATTACTCTTCCATCTATCATTCAGAGGAGATAGGAACCTGGAAACGTGTCTACTGTTACTCAGAAGTGTGTTTGATATGAAAAAAAAGAACTAAGGTGTTTAAATTATCAGTAACTCTCTTAGTTTATTAAAAAAAGAAGATAAATGCTTTATTACAATCTTGAAATCATTTATAGGATAATTAAAAGTGTGCATTACATTGAGTTTCTTTTGAAATTGACTTAGGTACCATCTTATTTACAAGTGGGTTAAGTCTCCAAATAGAATGAATGAAAAAATATATTCATATATATAACGAGCAATGAAAAATGAATAATGAACTAAATTCTCTCTGACTCACGACATTAGTTACCCTGTTTATAGAATCAAGTGGCTGAACGTTCTCTTTCTGCTCTCAAATGCTATTAGCTTATGTTTGTTTTATCAGTATTTTTTACCTTCATTATATACAACTCAAAATATCATGGGCTACAGATAAACCAAACATGAGCCAATAAGCAATCAAAGGCCTTTTCATTTAAAGGAGGCAATGTTTGATTTCCGAATTTTATTCCAGGTGCTTCTGAGGTTTTGCACATTTTATATTTCGTTTTCATTCTTTACACATAATTACAAAATGCAATGGACAGCAGCATGTATACTTAAATGGCAACAAGCTAACTTGCTCACCAGGTTAACCAGACGGTCCGTTGTCCCTGGCTAAACTGCCTCGCGGCGTTCTTGCGCACGTATCTGAACTATTCGTTGAGTCACCATTAAGCTGCTTACACTTCTGCCGGCCTCTGTCTCCTCGGGTAACGCTGTCCACAGGAGGGCGCCAGACAGCACTTGTTCATCGCTGCTCTTGGAAATGCTCGTGGGGCTCAGGTGCTGGGCCTCCGTGCTGGTGCCTCCCCTCACGTGTGGCCTGGGCACAGTAAAAGTGCGCACTGACCGCCACCGCATAGTAATGCTGCCCTGTGGAGAGTTTCAGCACTTCTTCTTGTTTTAAGGGCTTCCTGTGTGATTTTTATTGTACGAAACACTGGAGTCCATAGAGAGTATTTATTTGTTGTGACTGGGCTTTAGAATCAGCGAAACCTGTACTTGAATCCCCACCTTCCTTCAGATAGATGCGGTGACCTTGACGAGCTTATGTAACCTCTTCTGCAAAATAGGGATAATAGCGATGTTTCCATATTTCAAAAGGCAGTTAAAGTACCTAGCACAAGGCTTGGCACATAGGCGGTGTTCGAAAAATGCAGTCAACAGCTGCATGTACTATTATTATGACTTGGGAGTTTAAATGGAGAGGTGAAAAATTAGGTCGGGTACCCTCATTACCCCCAAATCCAGTCAGAGGTGGCATTAGCTTCTAATGGCTGAGGAAGCTGTAAGATCAAGACTGTTTCCTTCTATGAGAAGGTGCGACCATGAGGAGCTCTTCTGTGATCAGCATTCATCAAGTTTTCATGGGAGTATAGGGTCCAATTTGAGGCCCTTTGTTGGAGGCAGGACGGAGAAAATCTGAGAGCTCAAAAGAGAGTGACTAAAAATGATTAGTTTAGAAAATGGATCCTTTGTGGAAAAGCTAAAGAGATTTTGGTTATTTCTCATGAAGAAAAGTATCCTGGGAGGTGGGCAGAGGGGTTGGGGGAAATGTGAACACAGTTAATTTTATTTAAATTTTTATTTAAATCATTAGGCACAAAAACTGAACTTTAAAATGTGGTTCTTATGAAAAGCCAAGTCCTGTAAGCTCATGTTGTTTACAAGGCAGAGAGAAGCCTAAATGCCGAGTTTTTTTTTCTCAGAAGATATACGTTATACATTTTAAAGCAGTAATTTGTTTTGTTTTGTTTTCACATACCTCTTGCATTTACAAAGAAAATGGGGTGGGCTCTCTTCTTTTTGAGAAATTATTAGAATCAAATGAAACAGAAACTTTTAACTTCTTTGGGAGGAAAGGCAAGTTATGTCTTAATTCAGAGGTAGTTTTCCCCTGGTGTATTAAGATGTGTTAACAGCTGTCTCCCAAAATAAGGCATCCAAAAGATTTATTTAACCAAAAATAATAAGCTTTATATTTAGGTGTGCATTTGTTTTTGTCGCCAAATGACATCTTTAATTACTTCTTAGCAAAATAAGAATGTATATTGATTATTTAAGTCACACTTGGGAATTCTGTTTTTTAAGAAACAAAATAAAATAGACATCATTTAGTCAGGTCAGTGGAGAAAAAGTTGAAATATTCAGCTGCATGTTGTAGTCTTGTTCTCCTTCTCCTTTTTATTCCTATCCTGGGAAACCAGGAGTCTCTGTTTTTTCAGTTCCTAAATGTTTTCTCAATTTAGAATAAATTAGTTCAATGAAAGTAAACATTCTTCCTACACCTGTGAAAGAGCTACTGCTGCTAAAAATTAGATTATTGCTTTAAAGATCTGGATTGAATTCAGGTGTTTAAACACCTTTTCCTAGTCGCCTGTATAAGTTCCTTTCAAATCTGATCAACAAGTGCTCGTCTTAAATGGTTCATTCTCAGTCGTGAGGCGCATTCTTCTTGATTTTGGACACGTCTGTTCCATGTTCTTCTCCCAGTCAGTTCTGCTCCTGAGGGAGTGTTAGCAAGAAAGAAAGGAGCTGGGGAGAGTGGGAGACACCTGAATACATATTCGAGTATTTTTAGTAAAAGGTACTTAAATAAATGATACTTGGTAATTCTAGTTCCAGGAGAATAATCTCAGTTTTGACTCCTCTTAGATAGGAACTGATTTTGCATGGGTCTAAGTTATTTTTAAAGAACAAGAAAAATGGGGCGCCTGGGTGGCTCAGGCAGTTAAGTGTCCCACTTTGGCTCAGGTCATGATCTTGAGCCGTGTGTGGGGCTCTGTGCTGACTGAAGGGTCAGAGCCTGGAGCCTGCTTCGGATTCTGTGTCTCCCTCTCCCTCTGCCCCTCCCCAGCTAATGCTCTGTCTCTCTCTCTCAAAAATAAATAAACATGAAAAAAATTTTATAAAAGAACAAGACAAATCAACACAATCTCAAATCATTCTATGATTTTTTTAAATCAACATTTTAATTCACCTCAAGCTTTAACAATGTGATAGTTTTTGTTGAGTGGATTCCAGTGAAAATAAGAAAAAAATGGACACTTAACAATCAAGAGCTTAATTAGATCTTAGAGTCATCTTTTCATACCCTATAACATGTTAGAGGGAGAGACCGCGCTCTAAGCTGTGAGCAGGTGATCCGGCAAAGGTAAGGGGATCACAGGCCTTTGCAGCTACTTAGTGGGTAGGGCAGGTGTGGTAGCTCAGAGTGGTGGGAATTCACTATTATTCTTCCTACCACCCAACACCTCTGTCCCAGTATATACTGCAAGCTACATAATCACTTTCTCATTAGATTTGAAAGAAAATAAGGGATGCACTACTTTGTCTGCTACACTGGGCATGAATCTTTGTGGTTGACCAAAAGATTTATACAAGCCCCTTGGTATTATCTTCCAAAAAACTTAGGTGGTCCTTTCTCCAGGAGGCCCAAGATAGGATCGCAGTTGGGCCTGATGTACTGGTACTTTTGTTTCATTTCTGTGTCGGGGAGCTGAAACTGCTCTTTGAAGAACAAGCTTTAACTTCTTGTTAATGCTGCAAATGTCCATGGAGCTTTAAAAACAGCTGCTACTATAGAGGGTTTTAGCAATTGAGTCAGGTGTAAAAAAAAGCAATTGAAGTCTGCCATTTTTGGTATCTGCCCACGCTGCGGGAGCTATTATAAATTCATAGAAACATAAATAAAACCATCCCCTTGAAGTAAATAATTAAAGGTGGATTATGATTTGAAACCTCCTAAACCATACAGGTGGCACATTTGCAAATGAGTATAGTGGGCTGACTTTGGTAAATTCCACAAAGTAAATGAGAACCAGATTTTCAATGAGGTGAGGCTGTGTAGTGTATTAGTCGGGGTTCTCTACAGAAACAGAACCAGTAGGAGATTACAGAGATAGATAGATATGGATAGATATGGATATGCATATATATACAGATGATACAGGAAGAGAATAATGATGACAACCGTCTAATCATGAAGGGTGAGAAGTCCCACGATCTGCCACCTGCACGTTGGAGACCTAGGAAAGCCAGTGATGTCACTTGGTCCAAATTCAGAGGCCTGAGAACTAAGGAGACCAATGTTAATGAATCCCAGCACAAGGACAAGAGACAGATGCCCCAGCTCAACATGCAGGGAGGAAGCAAAAAGAGTAAATTCTTCCTTTCTCTCCTTTTTTGTTCTATTAAGGCCCTTGACAGATTGGAACAGGGCCACCCACACTGGGGAGGGCGATCTACTTCACTGAGCCCGCTTGTTCAAATGCTAATCTCATCTGGAAACGCTATCACAGACACGCCTGGAAATAATGTTTCCTGTGGGCACCCCTTGGCTTAGTTGAGTTGACACCTCATACAGTAGGAAAATTAGTCCCCTCATGTAGTAGGAAAACTGATGGTAGGCATGGAATCTTCAGTGGGAGAGAAGGGAAGATGTCTACCTTAGTGTTTACAAGTCTTTCGTAAAAATGTGGAGAATCTTCAAGACAATTAAGTAAACTCACTAAGTGCAGTGAGCATTAATTATATTCTTTGCCATGTTAAATGCTGTCACATTTAAAATGAGAGTATTTATTATGAGGATAATTTATTATTAGCCTTTTACGGTCAGCCTTCCCTTCCCCTAATGTCTTTCCTCACATATACTATCCAATCAACGAACTTTTATTTACTGAATACTTGTTCCTCCACATATGAAAAATTTCTCATTTAAGTGTTTGATGTTTAGGTCCATAAAAAGACCATTAAAAGTTCACCAATACTGTGATGTGTTATTGATGCCTATATTGTGGAGCACTTATCAGTAAGTAGTACATACAAGTTTCTTCTAATTTTTCACAAATGAGTTATCCTAGCCATGTGAAAGGAAGAAGATTTTTAAGTGTATAGTTTTAGAAACTTTATCCTTTCCCAATGTTAATGAAGAAGACTGCTTTATAAGACAGGATCAAAATATGACAGGTTGCTAATTAGATTTTTATTTTAAAAATCTTTATATTTTTATTATACTTCAGATGATTTGAAATATTCCCCTTTCATACTTTTGTTTTCTTATTTGAAATTAAAGAACTTTTTTCATCATTGATTCTATTGTTTCAAGCCTGGAGCCATTTAAATTAATTCTTATATACTGTACTCAGTTTAGTAAAATATTTAGTGTTTTTATAATGATGTAAACCATTAGGCTGTAATTACACTAACCTGGTACAGAGACTAATAGTTCCGTAGGAATACAGCAGTGATGCATGATGGCCTTATTAATATAATAGTCCTGAAACACTAAGAATATTAAAAAAATTAATCATTGTTACAGTCTGTATTTAGTTACAGGTTATAAAGAAAACTACTTAGAATTTTACTGCTGTTCTTACAGCCTCTTGGAGAGGCCCTAAACAATTTCAGTAAAGGTCCAGAAAGTTTTGTGCATGGCTTCAATACACCTTGATGATCCGGCTGTAATTTAGTGAATTTTAAAGCATCAATAATGTTACAAATAGGAGCTAGGCTACTTGAGAAATGACAGCGTTGATCTATTCATTCAAATATATCACCTCATGGCTGCTAAATGGCTGTAAATGAGGCAGATGGATATCAGTGGGAGCTGAAATCTAAACCCCACCTGGTTCACTATCCTCACTAGATTCTAAGCTTTGATGAAGTCAGGCTACTTTCTATGTCTTCTTCACCAGGAGCAGGAAATACACGGAAGGGGCTTAATGAAACATGGGTTATATGAATAAATGCTCAGAATCCAATACATTAATCAGACTCTGCTTTCAGTATGAAGACTGTATATTCAACATCCTCTACTCTCTTTCTTGCTTCCTACCTCTTTGGCTCTGCTGAGCCAGACACTTTAACATTGCTCTTTCTCTTGATATCTTTCTTCCAAGCCAGAGGGTGAAAACGGTAAAACTCTTAAGACTTACATTTCGGATATTGAGGGAAGTATGCACATTCATTTTACTTTATTAGAACTCTTTACTGGAGTGCCTAACATTCTTGAAGCTATTAATAAAGTGGAACTTTGATTCTTAGTAGTTATTTTAAGTAGTTTTTGCAGGTGGCCAAATTCGACTCACTAGATAGCCTGCTATTTTGCTAAACCATCTGTCAATTGCATAGTTTTTGGACTTGTTAGCACCGCCACCTCAGAGCAGATGACCCACCTGCTTCTCTGAAAGTCTTATCTAACCTTCTTGTCCTCCCTTCCTATTTGTGACTGAACTCACTATGTTTTGGTTTTGACAATTTTAGCCCATAAGATTAGGGAGGATCTATTTTTCTAGGGGAGAGAACCGGTGCTTACTTCTCCCCTTTGCACTATTGTTTATAGCCTCAAATGCCTTTTCTGATTTTAGCTCTTAGCACTCAAAACTACTGTCTGACTGCTTCTCTGACTTTTGATTAGGGTTCTAAATGGGAAAATCAGACCTTGAGGGTTTGGAGTTTAAATAGCTAAGGTCCACCAGCTACTATATTGAGCATCTATCTAAATTAACTTCTCTAGAATCACTGTATAAAATTCATCCACTAATTACTTGTAGCAAACAATAAGTGTAAAATAAAACAGCATAAGAGAGCAAAAGCCTCATTACTACCTCAAAGGCACCTGATAGGAGGGTGTTTATTGGCAAAGATAGGTAGGCTGGATGATTTACTGGAGAAAAGCCTGCTCATAGGTATACAAATGTACATTTAATTATTTAAACACAGACTACTGAGTCACTGCTGTGAATAAGATGCAAATTTTCTGGTGATTAAAGATAAATAATGATGAATCTGACAGTGATCTCACCATCAAGGACCCTCAATCTAGAGGAGGGGGGAGGTATATTCATTAATATAAAAATGTGTACAGTGTGAGATGTGAAGCCCATTAGATGATAGGACTTGCCTTGAGGTAAAACAGAAATTCAGGACTGGACAGAATTGAAAATCTAGTTCATCCATTCTCCCCTTAACCTCCCTATCATGTGGCTATTCAACCCTGACTTAAAAATCACAGGAGATAGGAAGTATGATGCCTCCCCCAAGGCAACCTATTCCAATTTTATGTCTTAGAGTTCAGATCTGCCTTCCTGCAATTTCCACCATGGATCCTACTTTAATTTACAGGATCCATCCAAGGTTAAATCTAACTTAGCCTTCAGACAATTCCCAAAGTGTTTGACAATAGTTACGGTAATATGGCTAATACTGATGGAGCAAAGAAAACAAAGACATTGTTTTATGTGTGTTCATTCATTTAAGCTTCACAATAACTCATGAAATAAAAATTATTTTTACTGCCATTTTATGGATGAAGACATGTAGGCACAAGAAGCTTTACATGACTTCCCAGTAGGACCCCACCCCCACCCCTAGTAAGTTCTGGGGCAGGGATTTGAAGCCAGGCATGTGGCTTCCGAGTTTACATTGCCTCCCTTCCTTCTGAGTTATTTTTAAAAAAAAAATCTCTCTCATTTTTCTGCAGCATGTTTTTAATTCTCTCATTATGCTATTGCTACTAATAGAGGTTGGTTTTTTTTTCCTATGTGATTTGAACTTTAAAGGTGTAGTTTAAAATCTAAGGACTAATCTTTACATAATTTGCTTTAGAAAGTTCCACAATGTGTTTAAAATACAAAAGTGTCTCTTTGAAGCTGTGATTAACTACATACCATACTTTTGGATGAAGCCTGGGTGCTGATCAATATTTAATAATGATTTCTTGGTAAATGGGTGGGTATGCTCATTAGAACAGTGAGAAAAAGATGCATTTTAATGGAGAATTAACAAATGGAGCTGGAGGGCAGGGAATATTTGGTTAAGAGATTTGCTGAAATTTAAAATAAGGTGTCTTAAATATAGCATTCCATGCATTTCTTTTAAATGACAAATTGTGTCCTAGATCTAAAAGTGTTACCATTATTATGATGGATGTGATCTGAGATGAGGGCTGAACAGCTTAAATAAATTAACATTGTGAAAACATGGCTCAAAACAATTTGGAATGGCTTCAGCTTTTAATTCATTCAGAAACAAGATGTATTTCCTATGTTCTTAAATTCAGTAGCATAATTAAAAGTCTAGAATTTTAAGTAAAACTTTTGGTAAGTCCTCTACTTTTTTTTCTCTTTCTTTTCCATGGAATAAAGTTAGATCAAGATCTTCTTCCCCTGGGCTTCAAAGCCAAGAAAAATCTCCTTAGATCTGAAGATCCCCACTGGTTAAAAAAAAAAAGAGAGAGAGAGAGAGAAAGTAACTACTGTATTACTGTGGTGAATTGAAAGAGCAGGCTAGACTGGCCATCACTATATAGTACAGTAGCATGTGCTTATTAAACAATTGTAGATCTGAAAACAAAATTCACATTCCATGCTAAACCACAAAGACAGTGAAAGGAGAGACTGAAAGTTTACAGACCACTGAGAGCCTTAATTAGCATCTATTAATTTGCAGATAAGTACAACCTCATTAGAATAGAGAACTCCAAAGGCAAAAGGAATCTATTGCCCGTGGAAAGCAAATTGGCCGAGTTGCAACCAGAGAGAAAATAGATCTGCACCCCAAGATCATATTTCTATTTTTAAATGCTGGAATTTTATAATAAATGTGACATGAAGGATGATTTACTTTATCTTTATTTTGTTCATTTTTGTTCTAAGTGAAAGTGATTAAATTACTTTCACGTGCTATATTTGCTGTGTCAAAACAAAAATTAAAACAGAGATTAAATTTCTAGTAGCAAGTCATTCTAGAGATCATTTTTTAAAGTTTACATATTTATTTTTGAGAGAAAGAGAGACAGGGAGGGCCAGGGAGAGAGACAGCGAGAGAGAGAATCCCAAGCAGGCTCCACACTGTCAGCACAGAGCCTGACACAGGGCTTGAACTCATGAGCCTTGAGATTATGACCTTAGCAGAAATCAGATGGAAACTTAAACCAACTGAGCCACCCAGGAGCCCCTACAGATCAGTTTTTAAATCTAAGTATATATATCTACCAAGATCTTATGTTATTTTTAGTTATTTTATTTAAAGTACAATTATGTTGGGGCACCTGGGTGGCTCAGTCGGTGAGCATCTGCCTTTGACTCAGGTCATGATCTCACAGTTCGTGGGTTCGAGCCCCGTGTTGGGCTCTGTGCTGATAGCTAGCTCAGAGCCTGGAGCCTGCTTTGGAGTCTGTGTCTCCCTCTCTCTCTGACCCTCCCCTGCTCACGCTATCTCTATCTCTCAAAAATAAATAAGACATTTAAAAACAAACAAAAAATAAGGTACAAGAATGTTATTTTGTTTGCAGTCAAATAAGTTTAGAAAGAACTACATGGCTGTTAGTATAATTCAATAAAAATGTTTAAGGACTTTCTGGGTGTCAAGGAAGTATGACATGCCACAAAAAGTTTAGGGATTATGTGGACTGTGGTTCCAATACCAGGTCAAACACCGTGAGTATGCAATCTTGGAAAGCCACAATCCTCTGAAGTCTCAGTTTCCTTGTCTGTAAAACAGCATAACAGCTGTTGGAATAAACGTAAGAACTGTCACCTGGTGTTACCAATTTTATGTGGTAACTGTGACAGAGGTTGGACTAGAATAAACTGGTGAAGATCTTATTTCATTCATACAGAAAGCAGAGTCAGAGGAGTGAAGGAACATCTTGGCCAGGAAAAATGAGTTGGAACTTCTTTCAGGCAGGAGCAGGTCACCAGTTCTTCCTCACGTCCCTCGCCTCTGGCAACGATAGTGTGGAGAAAGAGGAATGGCAGACTTTTGCTGTGAGGGAGTAGGCTCTGGGACAAACCTTCTCTTCCAGACTTCTGCGAAGAAACGAGGTCAAACATTGACGAATCCCACTTGGACTCTGTTATGGGTTGATCATGTCCTCTCAAAAGTCGTCTGTTGAAGCCCTAATTTCTAATATCTTAGAATGTAACTGCATTTGGAGAGAGGGTCTTGAAAGAAATTATTTAAGTTAAAATTAGGGTTGCCGTAACCTAATCTGATTGGTGTCCTTTTGAGACGAGGAAATGAAGAGTCACAGTGACACCATGGGTGCACATGCACAGAGGAGAGACCAGATGAGGACACAGGGAGAAGGCAGCCATCTGTAAGCTAAAGAAAGAAGCCTGGGAACCTCAGAACCAAGCTTTCCAACACTCTGATAGTGGACGTCTAGCTTCTAGAGTTGTGAAAAATTTTTTTTGTTGTTTCAGTAATGTAGTATGTAGTGTCTTGTTAAGGCAGCCTTCGGAGCTAAGAAAGACTCTAAGTGTTGATACCTCTCTTCAGCACACTTACACAAGGCAAAATAAGTTTTATCCTTGACTTTGACCAATGCATGAGGAAGAGTGGAATGAGAGGGAATGGAGAAATGAAGAAATTATCTATTAACCTAGGAAGTAAGGGAAGGTCTTCTGGAGGAAATCATGCCTGAATTAAGTAATGATGGAAGAGTAAGTTTTAACGCCATTAGTAAATATGGGAATGTCATTACAGAGAAAGCTACCTGAGTGAACTCATAAAGGCGAGAAATAACATGATATTTGATCAATAAAACTATCTGTAATTTGATATTAATAGAGAGTAAAGCGTGAGATGGGAGTGACAGGAGAGCCTGAAAACGGAAGTAGAGGAAGTTGCTATAGGATTTCTTCTAAGCTACAGGAGACGGTGTCTGGGTTTTCAGCCAGACACAGGTGGTCCAGGTGTCTTAGAGTGAGCTCTCTGGCTGCCATACCGGAATGGATTCAGAGTGGGCATGGTTAGGAGAGGATAAATTAAGCACTTATTACAATCAGGCGCACTAATGAGGCCTCAGTTGGGCAGTGATGACATGTGTGGAGTGGAGGTCATGGATTCCAGCCACGTCTCCAAAGGAGACTAGAAACCCTGCTGATTCACTGGATATAGTACAGGAGCCATGAGGCTGGATCTTACCACTGACAGAGGAAAATGTGAAAAGGAGCAGTTGCTTCTCATTTTTGGAGCTAATATGTTGAGTTCTCCATTTCTTTCTTTCTTTTCATTTTGTTAAATTAGATATGTTTTTTCCATATATTTACAACTTTATTCTGTCATGTAATATATCCAAATTTCTTTAAACTTTGTCATCTGCAAACTTGATAAGCATGCTTTCTAGGTCTTTGTTCAAATTATTGAGTGAGACAATAGCTAAAACATGGAAAGAGCCTAAGTGTCCATCAACAGATGAATGGATCAAGAAGATGTGGTTTATCTATACCATGGAATACTACATGGCAATGAGAAACAATGAAATCTGGCCATGTGTAGCAACATGGATGGACCTTGAGGGTGTGATGCTGAGCGAAATAAGTCAGGCAGAGAAGGACAAATACCATATATAGGTATAGGAGGATTAGGAGGAACTTGACGGAGGAACAAGGGGGAGAAGAAGGGTGGAAATGGTGGGGGAAAGGGAGAGAGGCAAACCATGAGAGACTCTTGAATGCTGACAAAAACTGAGGACTGATGGATGTGGGGGGGAGGGGGGGATGGGCATGGAGGAGGACATTTATGGGGATGAGCACTGAGTGTTATGTGGAAACTAATTTGACAATAAACTGTTTGTAAAAAAAAATTTAAAAAAAATTATTGAGTGAGAGAAGGCTGCATACACACTGATCTATATCATATGCCTTAACCCTTCTGAGTTGATACTGATTCAACAGTTTAAACTTTTTGGATATAAACCAATTAACTATAGTATTTTCCAGCCCATATTTTCCTTTCCTACCAATGTCTTGATGAAATCCAGGTAACTGTGCCTTTGGTAATTCTCTCTTCACCCCTCTAACTCCCACCACTCCTGAAAAACCTGAGTAATCGGATGATATTATTTACAAAAGAAATTGTACATACACTGTACTATGTCTTACAGACAACTGTGAAAAACATATTTATGTCTAGTCTACATGTGAAAAGATTGTTAGGGATCATGTCCATTTATGTGACTATAAACTGATAAAAACGTATTTATATCTTTATGATTAGAGTTTCAATATATATTGTCAAGAGTTCCATTTGAAAAAATATCACAACTATCTCTATATGATTAATTCTGTAATTATGCGTGAGGTAGACTTGCCATTGAATAGGTCAGACTTCTTAAAACACAGTCTGCTCTTGTGAACCAATAAAGTACAAAAGTTATTATGCCTTCATTTAGAATATAATTTTTCCAAAAACCAAATGGCTTATACATTTATAGGTAGTAGAAATCGGAACAAACCTATTAATTTCATGTTTTTACTTCAAATTTGTGTACCTACTAGATTCTTCATCACATATGAGTTGATCGATCTTCCTGGGCAAAGAGGTCACTTCAGAGCAGTGGTTTCCCTTCCTGGGACGTTAGTAATGTCTGGAGACAGTTTCTGGTTGTCACGACTAGGTGGGGGTAGAACTGGTGCCTGGTGGATAGAGCCTAGGGATGCTGCCTAACATCCTATGATGCATACAACACCTTCCAACAGTAAAGAATTACCTGGCCTACAATGTCAATCTTGTGGAGGCTGAGAAACCCCACTTTGGAGGTGCCTGATTACTGTGCACTGCTTTCTGGGGTGTAGCACTAATAACCACATCTATGCTACCATAATATAAATTTTCTTAAAAATAAGTTACTAGGGTGACTGGGTGGCTCAGTCGATTAAGCATCTGTCTGAAGCTCAGGTCATGATCTTGCGGTTCATGGATTTGAGCCCCCCATGAGGCTCTGTGCTGACAGCTTGAATCATGGAGCCTGCTTCAGATTCTCTGCCCCTCCCCCACTCACGTTTTCTCTCTCTCTCTTTCTCTCTCTCTCTCTCTCATAAATAAACATTAAACAAAATTAAAAACAAAAAAGAAATGTTACTGACCTATAGTCCAAAGCACCTGATGCCTGGTTGCTTTAGAATGGAAATGGCTACTTACCTAAAGGCTGTATTACAGTTTTCTACTAGGTATTTTTAATTCAGTCTTATAATCATTTTTCTTAGAAACGCTTTAGTATCAATTCTACAAATTACTCCATCCATTAGTTCTTCAACTGATACTTTAAATTTTCCATTATTATTGTATTGCTAGAACTAACAACATCCAACTGCTCTAATCCCACCCCTAAACTTTGCCTTTTTGTTTTCGTTTTTGTCCACGTTTAGTTCTAAATCGGGTTTCCCAGAAGCAATCCATGAAATGCAGATTCCTGTGCAAAGGATTCATTGAGGAAGTGCTCTCTGGAGAAACTAGCAAAGTAGGAGTTGGAAAAGAACGGGGGAGACGGAAGTAGCCGAGAGAAGAGGCCATTTCAGGACAAGCGCTGCGGAGGGTTGCTTCTGTGTCTTCTGGTAAGTGGCGTCTGAAGTGGAAGCTATGCATCAGTCACCCCCCTGCAATAGGAGAGAGCTGGGCTCTCATTTGCCCTCACAGGGTGGTCATTGGCTAAGAGCCTCCTTCGTGCTTAAAAATTCCCAGCACTCCTGCTCTCTGTGCCTGCAGGCAAAGCTACTCCCTTGGCATGAGAAGTCCCCTCAAGGAAGGAAAACACAGGGAATGTAGGAGGGAGGTTCCTAAAAATTGTAAGATGGTACAGAGGAGATCTGGGAAGGCCACTGACAGTGGTTCCTCCATCCTGAAGTAACTATATATGGTAAGGTTGACCACCATGGGGGTGTCAAGTATCCTCCCTCAAATACTTCCATAAAGGTTCAGACTCACAAGAGTAATAGTTTCCAAGAAAAGTTAGCTTAAATTTTATTGCACGACTCATTGTCACTTTATAATAATTGCATTTTGTATCATAGCTTTAATATGAATTTCACATTTCCCATTTCTCTTCTTATATGTTCTTAATCATAATAACCATAACTTCTGTACTTCAGTGGGATTAGCGTTCCCCCATGAACTAGAACTATTAAATCGTTAATAGTCTCTCTATGATTTTTCTACTTGACTTGTTATGACACATTAATAATTTCATCAGAGTTTAGGTATTGTGAAATGTTACAATTTATTCTGCTGGGCTTCAAACACAAGGCATTAATAAAGCAAATTGTTCACTGAAAATAAAATATTAAATAAGTTAATACCACATGAATTATTCTGTTATTTTTTAATTTAAAATTTTCCTTTTATTGATTGTGCAGACATTGTGAAGGTATCCTAGATGCTTTTTGTAAGATGATTTCTGATTCTTTTATGTAAACACTTTCTTGTTGCTCTGACCGGTGCTTGCCTCAAATATTACGTAAGTCAAAAATTAACTTACAATCCATGTGCATTTCAACTTTGATTCTATCAGTTTTAAGAGCTTACATCTGAGAAACCAAAAGTGATTGGTTTTTGCAACCATGCAAAGCCCCAAATGGCTAGATTCCAAGTCCACTTTTATTCAAGGCCATAGGCAAAAAAAGGGTTTTTCTTTTTACCCAGAGTTCTCTTCTTCTCCATCTCTACTTGGAGACTGAATTGTTCTATCCTGAATTTATCTCTTTTCTATAAAACTTTGCTGAGAGTGAGGAAAAATAGTAACCACCACCATTTTGAATTTTCCCTAATTTCTTCTTTTTGTTACATCCTTAAGGATACTGCCTGCCTTCTAGGATACCACTGGCTGAGGTTTAAACAATATTTTTAACAGCAAAAGATTCATCACCTTCTAAGTTCTGATATTTGAGATCTTCTGATCACCTTATATTTTAGGGTTTATTATGAGAGCTACCCCAGTACAGGTATCAAATTCTATAAGATACAGATTTGGCAGAAAATGGAGATCCCAATTCACTGTAGTGTGGACAATAGAGAACTATTTTTTTTTCTCTGTCTTTCTCTCTCTCTGATAACAATCTGAAAGTAGGAAGTCGAGGGCTAATATGATAGCTTTGTTCCACAAGAATGTATAAGGATCCAAGCTCCTCCCATCTTATTACTCTACTTTATACTCAAACAACAGTATGTTAGAAAGGAGGAAATGAGGATATATTTTCTCTTTAAAAATAAAAGGGGAAGTTATGTTCATTTACATTCACACCCATTTGTCAATACATTACCAAATGGCCACACTTAAATTGAAAAGAGGATGGGAAATACATTCTTTATTCTGGGCCATACATCAAATTACACATTCTTTTACCGTGGAAGAAAGGGAATATGTTTCTTGGAGGATCTTTCTAAGTCCCCACCATGCTATAGCTATACTATAATGATACATAGTTCAATTAAACAGGAATATATAATAATTCTAAACTATGCAACTAATCACATGATTTCTAAAGATATAATACAAAATTTAAGAGAACTCCAAGAATAGATAAACGAATACATCTTCATAATGGGAACAGATACAACCTCATAATGGGAATTGTTTTATTAACAGTTATACTAAGGATTAACTTCTACACAACAAATTGCACATTTAAAGTGTACAATTTGATAAATTTTGATACGTATATATTCCATAAAATCATTATCATATTCAAGATAATAACATATCCATTGCCCCGAGTTTTCTTTACACCCCTTATTGCCACCACTCCTAGCCATTCCACCTAACTCTGTCCAGGAAGTCACTGATTTGCTTTCATTTCCTAGAATTTTATATGAATGAAAACATTCAACATGCATTTTTAGAAATCTGGCTTCTTATATTCAACATGATTATTTTGAGTTTCATCCATATAGTTGCTTACATCAATGAGTTAATTTCACTTTATTGCTGAATAGCTTTTACCTTGGTGTGTTTAACCATTCACCTGTTGCTGGGACTTTGATTTGTTTCAGTTCTTGGCTATTACAAGTAAAGCTGTTACAAACATTTGCAAACAAGTCTTCTATGGACATATGCTTTTTATTCCCCCTCTTTAGTAAGTATCTAAAAAATAGAACAGGTGGCTATGTGGTAGGATGTATATTTAACTCTATAAGAAACTATACAAACAAACGTTTTTCAATTTTACATTCTCACCAGCAATGTAAAAGAGTTCCAGTTCCTCCATATCTTCACTAGTACTTGGTATGGTCAGTGTTTTTAATTTTACCCTCTAATGAGGGTGTAGTGGGATTTCACTGTGGTTCTAATTAAAATTTCTCCAATGACAAATGATGAATGTTTCTTCAAGTGCTTAATAGCTAACATATATCTTCCTTATTGAAGTGCTTGCCCACATTTTTTTCCCAAATTTTTAAGGTTGTTTCTTCTTGAGTTTTGAGAATTCTTTATATAACATAATACACATTCTTTATCAGATATCTGATTTGTAAATGATTTCTCCAAGACTATATCTGGCTTCTTCTTCTCTTTAACAGTGTCTTTTAGAGAGCATATTTTAATTTTGATGAAATTCAATTTACCAATTTTTTCTTTTATGGATCTTGCTTTTGGCATGCATCTAAGAAAACATCTAATCTGAAATCAGAAAGATTATCTCCATTTTTTTCTAGAAAGCTTATATTTTAGTTTTTACATTTATGTATAAAATCCATCTTGAGTTCTTTTTTTATATAAGATGTGAGGTATAGATTGAACTTTTGCTGCTGCTGCTTCTTGCATACATATGTATTCAATATTTCCATGACCATTTATTGAATAGAAAATTATTTTTTCAACTGAATTGCCTTTCACTGTTGTCAAAAATCAATTGGCTTGATTGTGATTCTATTTCTGGATTCTGTTTTGTTTCATCAGTCTATTTATCTATCTTGACCCCATCACCATGCTGCCTTTACTAATGTTTGTAGCTTTCTAAGTAAATAAACTACAGTAAATAAACTTTATAAATACATAAGTTTCAAGATATTTTGGATGGGCCTTGTTTTAAGTTACTGTAAGCCCTCAACTTTCTTCTTTTTCAATGTAGTTTTTGGCTTATCTATTTCCTTTGCTTTACCATGGAATTTTAAAAATCAGCTTGTCAATTTCTACCAAAAATTCTAAGTTTTTGATTGGGACTGCATTTAATCTACAGATAAATTTAGAGAGGACTAATATTTTAACAATATTAAATCTTACAATCCATGAAAATAATGTATCTTTTATTCTAGGTCTTTAATATTTCTTAGCAATTTTTTTATGTTTATTTATTTTTGAGACAGAGAGAGAGACAGAGAGATAGTGAGAGACACAGTGTGTGTAGGGGAAGGTCAGAGAGAGAGGGAAACACAGAATCTGAGGCAGGCTCCAAGCTGTCAGCACAAAGCCCAGTGATGGGCTTGAATTCATGAACCGCGAGATCATGACCTGAGCTGAAGTTAGATGCTTAACTAATTGAGACACCCAAGTGCCCTCTTAGCAATGTTTTATAGTTCTTGTTGAACTTGTCTTTTATAATTTTACACTTAACACTATTTCATTTTTTAAAAATCAGAAACGGATATATATTTTGTCAAATACATTGTCTGCATCTATTGAGATAGATTAATTTTCCCTTTTCATCTGCTAATATAGTAAATTATATCAATTGATTTTCAAATGTTAAACCAACTTCTTATTCCTGGGAGGAAATGTGGTCCTAATGTAATATACTTTTTATGCGTTGTTGGATTCAATATGCTAAAATTTTGTAAGAATATTTGTATCTACAGTCATGAGAGATATTAGTCTAGTTTCTTTCTGTTGTCTTTGTCTGGTTTTGATACAAGAGTAATGCTGGCCTTTGCAGAATCAGTTGACAAGAGTTAGCTCCTCTTTGATGGTCTTTCAGAATTTGTGTAGAATTTGTATTATTTCTTATTTATCTTTGGTAAGATTTACCAGTAAAGATATCTTCAGTTTTCTTTGACAGAAAATTTTTACTAAAAATTCACTTCAAAATATGTATAAGGCTATACATTATTTATTCCTTCTTGAGTGAGTTTGGTAGTTTGTCTCTTTCAAGGAATTTGTCGATTTTGTCTAAGTTGTTGAATTTACTGGCACAAAGTTGTTTGTAATACTCTCTCACTAGCCTTTTAAAATCTGTAATGATACCCCTTCTCATTTATGATACTGGTAATTTTTGTCTTTTCTCTTTTTTCCTAATCATCTTGAGAAGAAATGTATCGATTTGATTGATTTTATTTTTTAAAAAACTACCAGTTTTTGGTTTCACTTATTTTCTCGATTGTCTTCTTTTCTTCTGTTTTACTGATTTGTGCTCTGATCTTTATACTCTCTTCACTTACCATGAGGCTCATTTGCCCCCCCCCTCCCTTTTTTTATAGTCTTTTAAGGTTGAACTGAGGTCATTGATTTTAGACCTTCTTTTTTGCTTAATATAGGCTTATAGTGCTAGAGGTTTCCCTCTTAGTATTACGTTAGCTGTATCTTGCAAATTTTGATATGTTGTTTTGCCATTTTCATTCAGTTAAAGATATAATAGTAAAAAGAAAGCAAGAGAGCAATGATAATAGGATTAAGATTAATGATTACTTTGGGGTAATGAGAGGCAAGGTATGAGATAAGGGGATTATTTTCTTTACATATAGAGATTATAAGGAACTATCTTAAATTAGCCAAATAGAAGCAGGGAGGCATGAACAAATCATAATGATGAGAGTGTATCATTAACCAAGGATGTGATTAATCACATTCTATATAATATAGGTAGAAAAAAAGAGAGCCAACAACTTCACTGTTAAGCATATATTCTAAAGAAATTCTTGAATATAAAGAAAGTAAGCAAAAGAATTTTCAGAGCACTATTATTCATAATAGCAAGAAAATAGAAACAACTTAAATATCCATAAATCATAGGAACAATATGCTACATTCACATATGAGAATACTTTATACTAATGAATATACAATTGCAGTTATAGAATCCACAATTATGATTTCCTGGAAATCATTGTAGCTTAAGAATATATGACACCGAGAGTATGACACCATTGATAAAAAGTACAAAACTTTGCAAAAATTTTGTATATATTTTGAGCAATTAGCATATATGCAGTCAAAGGAAAATAAATTAATGTAAATGATAAACACCATATTCAGGAGAGTGGAGAGAGAGAGAAATGAGAAGAGAAAATCAGAAGGCTTGTATATTAATAATAATTGATTTCTTAAACTTGCTGGTATTTGCTCTATATCAATAGAAGTGCTAGAAGATTATTCCTAAAACCACTTTATCTTTCTACCACTGCCCATTCAAACCTGCACAGGAGAGTTCATTTTTCTCGGATCTTAGGGTAAAATCTAAGGTGAATGGCATGATTATTTTGGTAACAGATAAAAAATTTCCCAGTTACTTCTAGTCACTAAAAAAAGTCCCTTTATTAATTGGTATATCTAGTTTGGTGCAATAACAGAACACCAACTTTATGTGGAGATAAAGTGTCTTCCCTCCCCTACCTGGGGCCTGCTTCAGGTTAGCATTTCTGCCTGGAGTGAGTGAGGTGAGCTGGACTTCTCATTGCCTTGTATAAGTACAGGTTCCCTTCTTCCACAGACCCGGTTGCTTCTGGATTCTGTGGGGTTGAATTGTTCTCGTGGGTGGGAAGGAGGGAGGGGAGTAATACCTAACTGGATTGAGACAGTTACTATGATCTAATGTTGGAATTCTCTGGGTTTGAACTGTGATTGAAGCTGACTTTCTTGAGGCCCTTTTGTGTTTTCTGTTGGTTGGAGAGACTGCTCTTCAGTTCCACTACTGGGGAATCTTTGACTTTCAATTACCCTGTGTAAAGGAACTCTCTTATCCCCGAGGCATTCAGTGGCACACACCCAGCCTCTTTCAGTCCCGCTGTCGTGGGCTTTGGTCCGGCTCTCGGGGTCTCTCAACTTCCCAGCTGGTCTCTCTGCCTTCACCTTGTCCAGCCTCCAATAATTTCTCCATATTTCCATCAGTGTTAGTGACTGTGCCACTTTTCTATTTCAAATTTGAAGGCCATTTCTTGCTGTACAATATTGCCTATACTTTTTAGCATAACATACAGTGACATTCACAATCTACAAAGAACTTAACCTTTCCAATTTTATCTCTTACCCCTCTGTGCCATGTACACGCCACTCTAGCCACACCAGCCTCTTACGCATTTACTTTCATGAATGCATATGCTTATACATGCTGGGATTTAGTTGTCTTTTATCTTCTGCATTTCACATTTGAACTGCTGCCCTATGTAACACACATTCATTAGAGTGCTCCTTATCTCAGAAATATATATTCATGCTTCTACATTCCTTATATCTATCTATCTATCTATCTATCTATCTATCTATCTATCTATCATCTATCTTATGTATTAATATGATTGATGGTTAGTCTAGGCTCTTAGCCAGTGAGCAGTAAGGAGTGTTTCACAAGATGCTTCAGTTTAATGGTGCTATACGGTTTTATTTTTAATTCCATCTTTATTCTCTTTCTTCCATTATTTCATATTTTCATGAACAGTTCTGATCATTCATAGCTGACAAAATGAATAAAAGTGGTGCCACCGGAGGTACAGCAAATTTGCCAAGAAACTATACCATGATGTCTTATATATTCTATGGCACATTCAAAGTAATGGTCAATTAATGAGAAAGCAAAGATGGGCAAAAAGTTAAAGATTAGAAGTACTTTTACCTTATAAAAGGCATCATATAGATCCCTACAGCTTGGGAGGATTGCTCTACTATTGTATGAAAAGCATGTGAATAAAATTTTGGCCTGAAATTTGTCATGCTTGAGGGCATTTAAAGAGAATTCCACAGCTGGTTTGTGTATGACGCTTGGTATGCATTTCCATGGGGACCTTGCCACAAAGACAGCTCATATTGCTTAATCACTCGTTTGTTCATTCATTTTTCAGAAACATATAGCCTGCACTAAACAGAGGTATACCCATATTATCTTACCAATTTTTTTTTAATTTTTTTAATGTTTTATTTATTTCTAGGAGAGAGAGAGAGACAGCGTGAGCAGGGGAGGGTCAGAGAGAGAGGGAGTCACAGACTGAAACAGGCTCCAGGCTCTGAGCTGGCAGTCAGCACAGAGCCCGACGCGGGGCTCAAACCCACGAACCGCGAGATCATGACCTAAGCGAAAGTCGGACGCTTAACCGACTAAGCCACCCAGGCGCCCCAATCTTACCAATTTTTTAAGGCCCCATTAAAAGTATACAAAGGTCTCTGCAACCTCTGTTCCTGACTAGCCTAGGCAATGCCAACAATTACATCTTTTCTATTATCATATCATCTATATATACCTTTCCTATAGCACTTACCATATTGAAATGTGTATTTGTGTCTCCCAAAGTATATTTTGAGCCCCTTTGGGGCAGGGATCGTGGCTTATTCATCTTTGTGTCTCTAACACCTAGCATAGAGCTTGACACATAGCAGATGCTTGATAAATATTTGTTGCAACAAAATAAAATATTTACTATCGTTCTTCATTGAAACTCATAAAATTTGCACTCCCTTCCTCCCCAGACACTTAACCATCTATGTGAAGGGAAACTTGATTCAGAATAATGAATAGAAAATATTATACTATGTAAAGCTGGCCCTGAAATAAAAGACAGCTTTCTGGCTTCCACTTTTTTCACTTCTCTCAATGGCTGTCATCAGAATCACCTAGGATCTAAACTCTGAATACAATGATAAAGATTTTCAGCCCTGGTCTTACCTTCCCACTCTGCCATATTGACACAGTTAACTGCTGGCTCTTGCACTCTTCATCTGAAGGAATTCTTTCCTGTCCTGATTTCCTTAATGTTGTTCTGCTCCTTTCCTCACCCCACCCCTTACTGCTCGTTCTTAGTTTCTTATACCTGTCTTCTTACTGTCCTTCATTCTTTCGCACTGTTACCTTCTCATTTATACATGCTTTGGAAATCATTCCTGTTTGGGTTTTAATTATTATCATATATATTGATCACTCCCAAATCTCTTTCTGTAGCCTAAATCTGTCTATCAAACTCAGAATTACATAATTACCATTTATCTGTACTTTCAAAGAGAACTCCAATATAACACCTCCTCCAAGAAACAAACTTCCTATAGTATTTTCTTTTTTTTTTTTAATTTTTTTTAATGTTTTATTTATTTCTAGGAGAGAGAGAGAGACAGCGTGAGCAGGGGAGGGTCAGAGAGAGAGGGAGTCACAGACTGAAACAGGCTCCAGGCTCTGAGCTGGCAGTCAGCACAGAGCCCGACGCAGGGCTCGAACCCACGAACCGCTAGATCATGACCTAAGCGAAAGTCGGACGCTTAACCGACTAAGCCACCCAGGTGCCCCTCCTATAGTATTTTCTATTATTGTTCTGCCAAGGCAGAAACCTGAGAAGCAGTGATGAATTCTTGCATCTCCCACATAGGGTCATTCTTGTTGGAAAACCCTCCTCTCTCTCCCTTCACACCCATGGCCTCTGTGCCACACCTTCACTCTCTTTCAACCCCAGCTCTACCATCTTGCCAGAACAATTCCTCCAAAATGTGAGCTGATGATATCACTCTACTGTTTGCAGTCTCCTCATGGATCCTTGCTGCAATCATAAAGAAATCCAAATTCCTTAGCATAACATAAAGCTTCTTCATAATTTGGGCCATTTCCTGTCCGGCCTTACCTCTAGGTCTCCTCCTGTCTTGCTCTAAGTCCCTTCCAAGATGAAATACTGGTGACTCCTTAAAGTGCTCCCCTCACGTTCTGCCTTTCCAGATGCAGCTTGTCCACTTGGAATGTCCTTATCCCACTTGTGTTTCACTTGGCTAAAGTGCCCTTCTGAAGTTCATCAATCACTAACATTTCTCAGGTTTATCACGTGTTTGAGATACTGAGCTCCAGAGACAACTGCTGAACAGATTTAGTTTCTTCTTTCATGAAGCGTACATTTTAACAAGGGAGACAGTAATTAAACAGATAATTATACTAATAAATATGTAATTACAAGCTTAGGTGACGGTCATAAAGAAATGTAAAGAGTATGCTGAAAAATGGCCACAGTAGAATTTTCTTTTCCATAATAGTTATCATACTGCTTTGAAACTGTTTGTGAAGCTCCCCAACTAGGCTATGAGCCCCCTGAGTGCAGGACTTCTTTATTATTTCTCTTTAAATTTGCACTGCTCAAATGGATTTGGGTCCCAGAAGGTGAGGAGCAGTTATTTCTTCTAATGAAACTAAACTTGTACCTGTTGAAATAAAAGTTGACAGGGAGTTGGCTGTTTCTGGAAGTGTCATGAATTGTGGCATAGCGGGACAGTCTATTGCTTATGATTCAATGAAACCAATTCCCATATTTTAGAACACGTAAATGAATTGATCTCTAAGATCTCTTCCAAATATCATGATAAGATACTGACCCATGGGATTAAATAACATACAGAAAGGAATTTGCCTTTATATTTTGCTGATTTGATGTCTAGGGAAATGCTTCCATTGAGCAAACCTTTACTCTGTAGGATATGAGGTTACAGATGCCATTTTTAACTTCAGAATAATCCAGAATACAAGGAAAGAGTCCACAGATGGACTCAGAGTTGATGGGGCTTGGCAAGCTAAATAATAGCTGGAGGGCTCAACAGCTATTACTATTTTTAATATTGTAATATTTTCCATGTTAATTATAATATTTACTCAGTCCCTGGGTCTAAACCATGCTTTACGTGATATAAAATTAGAGCAAAGAAGAGGCAAATTGCAATTTTCTGGGCCGACACTGAAGTGCAAAACTAGGTGACATTTAATAAGCCAACTCGTTTTTCTTCCTTTTCTGCTTCCCTCACCCTGGAAGTGCAGGCCTGCTTTCTGAAACTGACAAGAACTGAACACCCTTTGTTACAGCATGAGATGCCTGATCCTATTCCAAGATTTTCTGTCTTGATGCCATAATACACACCCCTCTTTTCTTTGAATGGCACTTAACACAATGCATTTGTGACTTGCCATGTTCGAGCATGGAAATGACTATTGCCTGGTGGAGGGAAAAATTACTTTTCAGTGGTTTTTGTTTTTACTTGTTATGGCTCTGAATTTTTCCTGCTTTGCCATGACGGCTAAAATGTGCACAGCATTTCTGTGCCATCCGCAAACATATTTTCAGCATGCCTGTTTTCATGAAGAAAGTGAAGGAAGCATAAGCTTGGCACGACACTAAGTATGGGGTGTGTACATGGGGACCATCTGTTCTACATACACTCTGCTCTGCTCTGACATGCAGTAGCAAAGAAATCTGTGAAATCGGAAGGTGGATTTTTAAAGGTGTTAACCACCGAATAACTTGGGTAATGGGTTTGGGGGCACCACCCTTGCTATTTACTGGGAGCTCTTCCTCCCTGTCAACTTCAACCCCATGTCGGTTAGTCACGGTCAGACCAATGGGGTCAATACTTCATAAGACAAAAACTGTCATTATTTTTATGTTGGGATTGGAAGAGGATGGGGTGCAGAGTGCTAGTTAGTAACATATTTTTGTTAAACAATGTGTCAGCCATTAGGGAGAGGTGTGGCCGCTTTTGCTATGCTTCTCTGGAGCCGCATGCATATACCTGAGACTCTGGAACCCGCCCTGCTGCACAGGCAGCGTGACCAGTTTTTCTGGGGACTGGAATTCTGGGGCAGCTGCCAGATGCCACCAGAAGTGACCACTTCTTCTCACTGATTTCTTCCTATGGAAAATCAATACTCATTCCACAAAACTACAGAACTGGCCTCAGCCAGGTAAATGAAGATTTGTGTCCTACTTATCAATACAGAACATGGCGAGGACCCAACATCAGGCGTTCCTGAAACTGGTTTCTCTAAGCATTGGCTTAATATTAGTAGTCCCAACTTAATATTTCTGATGCAAATGAGAATCCTCATTCTCCTGGGCTACTTCTTGATCTTGATATAAAAAATAGAACTGATGCTCGATCAAAAAAAAAAAAGAGAGAGAGAGAGAGAGAGAGAGAGAGAGAGAGAGAGAATTGCAGTCCCCTGATGATATTGTGTGATGTAAATGGAGGCATAAAAAGCTTTTTCCTTTTGTCTTTTGCAGAAAGGAAATAGTGGAGCCAAAATCACCTGTGACTCTTACCAAGCTCCTTGGTCACAGAAATGATAATCTCATGACTACCACGCTGCATCAGTTTCCCTAGGGAGTGAGTGTTTAGGAAATGGATAACTGGCTGATTTGCATGAAACAACCCTGAAGAAAGCACGGGTGTGGGCTGTCTTCTGTGGACAGTCAGATCCACTGGGCTGGACTTGACATTACAGAACAACCAGTGATGTCTTAACATCTCTGGGAAATAACAGGGCCACTTCCCTGAGATGCCTGACACTGTTCTCTTGCCTCACTTGGCAGCTTCCTTTTCTGTAGGAGCTGGATTTTTGTTGCATTCCTGAGTCCAACCCACTGTTCTTTTACTGAGGAAAAGTCTGATTTAAATACAAAGAGACAGACTGATAAGTCCAGGTCTGTCCCCAACAACCCATCATCTGGAAGATTGTACTAAACTATTGTTATCAAAATCTATTTCTACAATCTTAATGCACGTGGAAAATAGACCAAGTAAACATAAAGGGTGAAGGATGGATTCTACCAATTGGATTTAATCAACAAGCATTTTTTTTTTCCCTTTGGCTAAGAAGGGAACTGGTATGAAATATAACATAAAAAGAGGAAAAAGTGACTCTTAGCTCACTAAAAAATGTATGTTTTGGAGCAACCTATTATGTATTGGCTGCTCAGGATAAAAAAGTGAAAAATTAAGTACTTACTTATCTTTAAGTTACCGTCTTTTGAATCATCATCTAGTAAGCCAACTTGTGAGGTGGCTGGAATGGATGCATTCTCAAGATACTTAGGAAGCAGAGAGGAAAGAGCACTGAAGTGTGCCCGGGATGAGGGAAGTTTCTGGAGGAAAGAGTGCTGCGTCATGTTAGAGGACCAGCAGTTTGGGGTGGCAGAGTGGTAGGCAAGACGCAGGTTTTCTTAGGGACCAGTAAATGCCCACCACAGAAGAGATCCAGTGGACTTCAGAGGAAAGGAGGGTTCAGTCTGTCTGAAACTCTGGAAGCTGGGGATGGGGAGAAAACTGCAACTGACAAGAGATATCCAGTGGCCACATTGTACGGGCCTCTCATGATTACTGAAAGCTCAAATTCTCCTTACAAAAGGAAATAACAAAGATATGTCTCCATGTGGGGAGGCTGGCCTGCCTGCCTATATACTCCTCAAGCCCAGGCTTTTCTCTTCTTCATTCAAAGATCTTGGACTGTTGCAAGAAAGCAGAAAGAATAGGAGAACTATGCCCCAATCCCTGTTTCCTCCTCTTCTGACTGCTCCCCCTTGAGAACTAATCCTGAATGGCATTTCAATGCTCTGAATTTTACATAGAGCTTTGTTAAAAAACAAAATTCAGCTGAGCAAATTTGAAAATCTAATTGGCTTTATTCAAAGATTCATGAATCAGGCGGCATCTCATCTAGCAGATAGAAAGACGTTCTGAGGAGCTGAACAAAATGGAAGGCTTTTACAGGGAGAAGTGGGGAACGAGTGGATTGTTTCAGGCATGGTTACCTTTCTTTAGCGCACAAAAGAAGTGTAGAAAGTGGATGACCTCACTGGTACTGACCAGGAAATTCGAGACTGATCAGTTAAGATTATGTTTCTGGAGGAGGCTGAAACTTCAATTAGGTTAGGAAGTAAGTCTTGGTTTGGTGACATGGCCTTAGCATGAAAGACTCCATTTTGGGCCTGTTGTATCTTTTTAACAGTTTCAGTATACAGCAGCTGTTACTGGGGAGAAGGAAGGATCACATCTCTTGAGCAAATATCCTTAAAAATGTGAATCCACAGAAAGGGACATCCCAGAGGGTGTATTTTAGGTCTGGCTACCAGGAAGAATACAGTAATAATAGCTTTCCACAATCAATAAAAAAAGGGCCTGGGATATTCTCTATCCCTCTTATTAACACCTCCATCTCCTTCTCCTATCTTAGTGTTTCATCATTTGAGGATTTAGTGAAGGGCACAGATCCCAGACAAAATAAGTTTTTGCATTTCATTTTCCCAGTTGTTGTCTGACTGACATCGGGGATGCAGATCAAGTAAAAGCGACAGCTTCTCTCTCCCCTCCTTCCTCTCTGTCATCCTGCAATCCTATTATCTTAAAAGGGAAAAGAAATGATTTCTTTGCCTAGGTACTCATCCCATATCTCTCCCACATGGGAGAAGTAGACCTCCTATTTTCTAGCAGATTAATGAAGAGGAAGCATCTTGTTCAGCAGGCGTCCATGATTGGAGGTTGGTTACTGAATGTGCTTATTCACATTTTCACTGTGCTGGCTGGGCTGCCTGCTGTCCCACATTCTGTTTCTATCACTAGTTGCCTTTTGCCTTTAGCTCCTTCATTTGGCTTTATCTGTCTGTTTTAGCTGCTATCTATTTCTCCTGTATATTCCGTACGGATTGCAAATTCTGTTTGTGATGAAGGGAGTTTTCATTTTGATGGTTTTGATTTTATTTCACAACAGAGCTAAAGCAAAATAGCCTTTTCTGCACCCCCTCTCCCTTTCTGGATTATTGATTCAAACTAATTTCAAAAGTAACCTGTTTGGTATGATCTAGCCACATCACACATTCTAACTTATCAGAATTCAAGTCTCATGACTAAATGCAATAAAAATGCTCAAATATATCCAAACAGAGTTTGGTTTTGAATTTAGATGAAAACCTTATGGTGTCAATCAAATATACATGACATATGTAACTTAAATTCTTTGCCGCTGCAGTGACTCAGAGAAAAGAAATCAAGGATCAAGTTGGTTTCTACTGACCTCTTCCTGGGGTGAGGCTTATAAGCCTGTAATTGTATCACTCATATTTCTATCATGAAATGGAAGAACATAATTTTAATATTTGAGCAAAAGCATTGGATCTATGATCTGGAATTATTTAGTAGGTTTCAACAGTCACAGAATATTGCCAGGGTTTCACATGGTTTCACACCATTTCTCCTGATGCGTGAGGTGGGGTTAATCATGTGTTAATATTCAATGAAAATTCACCGGTGGAAAGAAATCTTTACCAATTAATGACTAAGCTAACGATTTCCTAATCTCTACTGTGAATACAAGAAAGCCATGGAAAGAGTGCACAATTAGGCTTACAGGAGAACCTATAATACTCCAAAGACAAGTTAATTGTATCTTACAGTATGTCTAAATTTTACTGACTATTTGATATTGATGTTTTAAGCTTTTGATATATGGATAACCTTTTCAAAAGCATTTCATCTTTATCACTCTAGAAAATTGTCTTTTGTTCAATCACCAAAGGTATAAACCGTAATCTTAAAGCATCTTTTGTTTCTTTGAATACAGTAAAAACTTAGACATTCACAATTTAGTTCAAGTATTAATGCTTTTGTTTTCAAGTAATAAAAGTATTGGGGGATTTGATAGTGATAGATATTATATAATGATGATTTTGGTTACCGAGAATAACTAGACTAATGAGCTCCACCCAGGGACTCTGTGCCATGGTACATCTTGATTTTTCTTTTTGCCTGCTATAAAGTACAATGGAGAGGCTTAAAAAACTGTAGGTAACAGGGGACTGACTTAAGGAGGAGGTTATTTTTCAGATATAATTAAGAGCCTAGAAAGCAGGGTGCAGCTGGCATTGGTTGAGGGGTTCAAAGACGGTAGAGCCACTGCCTCTCGGCCTCTCCTCATGTGTCAACTCATGGTCACAGAAAATGGCTGCTGCACTTCTGCTGATCATAATGGTACTTACATTCCATGCAGGGAAGATGGGTGTGGCTGCAGGGCATCCCTAGAAAGACCACTGAAACCGACTTGGGAGAAGGAATTGTGGGTGGGGGCTAGGATAAGTTACCGACAGCAGCTCTTACAGAATGTGCTCAGCATAATCACAGCACTAGGCTTTATTTGCTCATTTTTAATAATACCTTAAGCAACAGTTGTATGATACAGAAAGGAAGTGGGAGCCACCTAGCTGGTCTTTCCTATGTCCCCCTTCTGTGTGCTATACTTGTCAGTGTCTCCTATGATGGCTCTTTGGTATCTGGGTTGACCTTAACTAAACATGCATTAAATTAAGTTCAGAAACCAACGTAATGCGCTGTGAAGTGCGGTGTGATATATGCCGTGACTACTGTCAACCACTGCTGCGTGCCACAAACTTCCAAAACTCAGCAGAGTAAGACAAGCATCACTTTTTCTCAGGTGGCCATGGGCAGCTAATTAGCCTGGGTTACCCAGGCTCTGTGCCCCAGCTTCTCTCAGTCTCCTGCTGGGAACAGACAGCAATCCCAGCCATATTCTTCCAGGGTGAGAGCTAGGCTCAAGCACCAAGTTCATCGCAAAAGCACCCTTAGCGCCTCTGCTTGCACCCTGCCTCCTAACATGCACCGGGCCGAAGCAAGCCCTGAAGCCAGGTACAGAATTAAGGAGGTTGAGAAATAAATTTACCAACAGAGTGAACGTTTTTGAAGATGAACCTTATCTGCCACAAGCTTTCCACCATCTTCGGCACATTGACTGAAAAATAGTGATTGCTCTGGCATGTCCAGAAGAGCATAGTACTGTTTTCACCAGGGGTTTGAAAAACAATAAAGATTGCTTCACATTCTAACCTTCTGTTCTTAATAAATCTATTATTTTAAACACTGAGGGTGATAACACCTGCTCTCCTGCCCAGAGGCACTATAAAATGTTAATGAAGGGGCCCCTAGGTGGCACAGTCGGTTAAGTGTCTGACTTTGGCTCAGGTCATGATCTCACAGTTTGTGAGTTCGAGTCCCCCGTGTCGGGCTCTGTGCTGACAGCTCGGAGCCTGGAGCCTGCTTCAGATTCTGTGTCTCCCTCTCTCTCTGCCCCTCCCCTGCTCACACTCTGTCCCTTTCTCTTTCAAAAATAAACATTAAAAAATTTTATAAATTTTTTTTAAAATAATAAAAAATGTTAAGAAACTTGCCTGGCGACTCCAGTGAAGCTGACAGAATCCCAGACCTCTTAAGGGAGGAGCCCCTAGAAATGCCATTTTCAAGGCAGATATGTATTTCCAAATCTTAATGCAGGAAAGACCTGACTTGGAGAAATAAGTTTAATATTATATAAATGTGCAAATGTCATGAAGAGTTCTTTCTTTTCCAAAGGTTAGGGCACATACCTTAGAAGAGAATGACCCTGAAACATCATGCTTGCTGTGCTGACAAGATCCGTGGTATTTCATGACCTAAGTGATCCAGTCATAAAGAGCTTTATTTTGTACTTCAAAATTTTCACTCTTAGGGTATCTAGGTGGCTCAGTCGGTTAAGCGTCTGACTCTTAATTTCAGCCCAGGTCCTGATCTCACGATCGTGGGATTAAGCCCCTAGCACTGGGCTCTGGGCTGATAGTGCAAAACTTGCTTGGGATTCTCTCTTTCTGCCACACTCTCTGTCTCAAAAATAAATAAACATTTAAAAATAAAAATAAATAAAATTCTTATTCTCCTATAATCATCGCTCTCTTACACAGCCCATCTTACACAGTCTCTTACGATGATCTGGATCTTTCTAGATCCTTCTTATTGTTTCCTCCTGCAGAGCAGGTTCACTATGCTTGGTAACACATTTCAGGACTTATAGCAACTGAGTAAAAATAGTAAGAATAAAAATAATAGATAACAATCATCCAACACTTCAGACATACTACATGGGATAAATGAAATTATTTCCCCCTTGTAATGGATAGAGAAATGACCACTTTGTACATGTAAGCAACTTGCCTAAGGCCATTTGGTAGGTTTTATTTACTTAAAAACTAAAAAGAGTCTATAGGTTTTAAGGTCAAGTTAGAAATAAAAGATAATTAATATGTTTTACTGTGTATTGAATAAAAAATATTAGCATTGAGGATGATGGACATGTTCTTTATTATGAATAGATTAACTACACCTGGTACACAATACCGCCTACATCACATAAATAAAGGAAAAAATTATCATAGACCTTTGTAATGCTTCATGAGAAATAGAAACGCCAGTGACGAGGTCTTCAATGTGATCTTGAAAGAAGATGAACAATTTTAGAAAGGAAACACAGCCCAGAAATACTTTCAAAACACTGCAATGCAAATCACAGCATTGGTTCATGCACTTATTTGAGGAGGAGGTGGTCTCTGAGAGATGATGGGATTGACCTGAAGAATTATGATAGAAAGAGTTCACAGTATTAAACTACTTTTGTAAGTGGAGGAGAGACAGAACTCCATTTTCTGAAGAATTGATGTGCACAGTGAGCGGAGTGAATATCATCCATAAAGTCAAGAGCTGAGCTGGTTGAACGGATAGGGCACATATTAAATTGATAGTGATTAATTAGTTTCATGTTACTTTGGCGCTTTTAGACTTGTTCATGGTGTGGTTTTCAATTATTTTAGTATTATTGGAAGAGCCAAGATTAGACCCTAGTTATTAGAATTAGATGAGTTACCTTATTTGCAGAGTAGGATAACCTTTGCTATTTTCCTTTCACGTGATCAGTGCCATTTGAAAAGAAAAAAAAAAGGGAGGTGGTGTGAACATATACAAAGGCTTAACAGTGGGCTACATTTAAAAAAAAAATCAGATAAACTATGTGCTCAAGATTCAAAAGGATATTTAAGATAGATGTTTAAATTCTCATTGTCACTTGCTATCATTTGTAAGTTAGTCATAATAAGATGCAAAAAGACAAGCAGGGACCGGACATCTAAATTTTTGAGAAACAATTAGAAAATGAAAACATCTTGAAAACCTCACATTCAATTCAAAAAATATTTTCCCTGTGAAGACACACAAGATAATATTATTGAGCTCAATCTCTATCTATCTATTATCTATCTATCTCTCTATCTATCTAAGAGGCTCTTAATGAGACTCTCTGAACTACCACAGGGATCAAATGGAGTATAAAGCTGGAAGCCTTGTTTCTTACCAAGCTTTATTCTATTACATTGTCAGTTGAGGAGTGAGATCAAAAAGGTCAATAATCCTTTGGACGTTATTAGCAAATGCGACAGCATAAAATCATGCTCCGCATAGAAAGACAGAAGGTCCAAGAGACTGTGTATATGCGTGTGTGGGGGGGGGAGGCAGGAAGTGAGGGAAGGAGAGGGAGGTCCAGCAAGTGACTAGTATGGAAATTCTTCTTTCATAGTAAACTCTTGGTGAAGTACAATTCAATCTCTTGATATGAATTCTACTCCCTGTCACTTCTTCTGAACTCTCATTCCAGTATTTGACCTATTCTCTTTTGTATAGTGAAACTCTTTCCCCTTAACATAGAAACAATCATCTCTCTTATTTTAAAGCAAAATAAAGGTCTGTTGTCAATCTCATGACATATTTCCCTTCCTTTCAGAAGCACTTTTCTGGAGAGAGTATTCTCTGCTTCCATGTTTTCATCCAGTGAAAAATGGCTATATGTTTCAGTAAAGATTGTTGTTGATTTCTAAATCCATCTTTTAACATCCTGTATAATGTATTTATTTAATTGTATTGCCTGTCTTTCTCCCATTAGAATGTAAGCCCCAAGAGGGCAAGTATCTTTATTTGTTTTGCTCACTCATGTCTCCGCAGATTATAGAATGGTGCCTGGTGCATATGATGTTCAAACCAAATCTACTGAATAAGTGAATAAGTTAATGAGAAGGGAGCTGTAGCCTGTTTAATTGCTAATACTGTTACTGGCTCCCTTTCCCATCCAGGTCCACTGAGTGGCAAATATCCCATGGCTGGGAATTTCTCTCATAGGGTGCTTTTGGATATTCTTTACAAACCCCATTAGAACCCTCTACACCTCACCATCTGTAGATGTGAATAATGCATTGTCTGGGGAATTGGGCAAAATCCTTTTATGGCAGCTCTAATCTGCCCTCTTCTTAGACATGGGAGTTCATAAACCCTTGCACCCTCTCACTCAAGTCAATAAAGGAAAAGTAGAATTTTGCTAGAATAAAGACTACTTGGAAAAAAAAAACCTGATGATTAAAAAGAACTGAGAAATTATGAGAATACATTTATCCTCTAAATATTCAGCTTTAAAACCTACACATGAGTCAGAATAGAGATAAGCAGACTCACCTAACTCACAGGCCAGGGAATGAAGGTATTAACATATCTGAGAAAATAAGAGGCTACAGAGCTACAGGAATGGAAATACAGGAAAAGTCACATGCAAAATTTGGCAATAAACATCCAAGAGTGAGCAATTTTATTTTCTTCCTTGATCAATGAACATTTCCTACTGAAAGCTTAGTGCCTTTGAAATAAGAATAATACAGTGTAATTTCCTTTTAAGAAGTCAAAGAGCTTAAAACAAGAGGCATTTCTATGAACATCAGAAACAAACAAGGATAGATCGTGTGGCAGATCAATGAAAGTAAGTGGAAATCATATGTGTCATTTCAAGTCTAACAATCCTCCCATCATCTTGTCTACTTTTTCTCTCTCTTCCCTCATCTGCCTCCCCAGTAGAGGACCCTGAAATATTGGGGAAGGTAAAACCTTCAGTCTTTTAGTCGCACCTTAGAAGAAAGCTAACCGTCCACAAACAGCCACATTACACTCTTTGCTATTGCGGTAAGTCACTGAAATTTTAGAGTTTTTATTACAGCCCTGAGACAAACCTGAACACAGGCATTGTGACCTTGAAGGAGGCAGTAACGTAACTTAAGATTTGTAACACTGGCTGAGCACTAGTCAGCAAAATATAGTTGGAAAAGTTGAAAAGAGGGAAACTCATGTTATGCAATGGCAGAACATTTCCTATTATCACCTATAAAAAGTCAGAAAGCAGTCCATGTACGTTCTACACCTGTAACATGAGATCAGGATTTCTCAACAGAAGCACAACTGAGTAATTCTTGCAGGCTAAGTAATTCTTTGCTGTGTCGGTGGCTGTGCTGTTAATTGTAGGGTGTTGGCAGCATCTCTGGTGTGTACCACTAGAAGCCCCCACATCTTCCTAGTCCTGACATTGCCAAATGCCCCCTGGAAGGGTAAACTGCCTCAGATGGAGAACCACTGCTTTAGAAGAAGTGACTGGAAATAATAGGACTGTTTATATTGGCCACTTCCCCTTTGGTGAAGTATTAAAATAGATCAACTCAAGGAAGCATTGACTGGTTTATAAGCAGAAATAAGAGTGAATAGAGAGACTATACATTTGGAGTTTCCCAGGCTAGGAAAGGTGAATTGTTCCTGGACTTCAGACAGTAAGAGATAAGTTTGAAAAATACTTTGAGCATCAAAGTCTCAGTAAAATTTCTCAGAGAACAAAGAGAGTTAGTCCTACAAAAGAGATCAGATAGAGTATGATCTTTCCACCTTTTATTTCAGAGGGCCTATAGGTATTCATCATTATACTAAAAGAGAGAGTCAGGGAGGCTGAAAGAAAATAAATCAATTTGGTTTCAGAATTATGTCTAAGAATAAACGTTGAGTGTGCTTCCTGGCATACGAAATTGACTGAAAGCAACAGATCAGAGACCTGCTGAGTTTTTTTTTCAGGCTTTATGAAGACTATATTCTAGGAAGATGATAGATAATAAGTTATCAAATAGTAAATAAATAATAAAGCATCACCAAAATGAAATACTATTTTATGCTTCCTTATTTGGCAAAAATTGAGAAGTCTTATGATACCATTAGAGATGGTGTGGCCCTGGGACGCCTGGGTGGCTTAGTCGGTTGAGCGTCCGACTTTAGCTTAGGTCATGATCTCGCGGTTCATGGGTTCGGGCCCTGCGTCGGGCTCTGTGCTGACTGCCAGCTCAGAGCCTGGAGCCTGTTTCAGTCTGTGACTCCCTCTCTCTCTGACCCTCCCCTGCTCATGCTGTGTCTCTCTCTCTCCTAGAAATAAATAAAAAAAAAAAAAAGAGATGGTGTGGCCTGAAAGATTATCTTAAATATGGCTGGTTAGAGTGTAAACTGGAAGACAATTTGTTTTTGCCTTGTAAAGTTGAACATAACCTAAAATCCAGCAATTCTATTCCTAGGCACATACTCAAGAGAAACTCTTGCAGATTTGTACCAGGAAATGTATGCAGAAATGTGCACAAAAATACTGTTAATAATAGCAGAAAGTTAGAATTTATCATATAAAATGGGAAAATTGGTATATTTACACTATGAAATATTACACAGTATATGAATCACAACTTACAGATACCAACAACAGCATGATTAGGTTGTACTTGAGTACCAGAAGTGGGCCGCAGATTACATTTGGCATGATGACCTTTAATAAAATTTAAAAAACAATTTTAATTAAAAAATCATTGTTCAAGCAGGTGTGTATTTGGGTAAGAAAGAGAATTAGGCTAATGGCTAGCTGCCTCTCAGGAAGGCAGGAGGATGGATAGAGAAAGAGTACATTAGTGGAACTTCATTTTAATGTTTTAGATCTAGGGGTTGGATGTTAGGTTTGGGGGTGTTCTTTATATCAGGAAAGAAAGAGAGAGAGAAAGAGACAGAGAGAGAAAGAGAAAGAAAGAAAGAAAGAAAGAAAGAAAGAAAGAAAGAAAGAAAGAAAGAAAGAAAGAAAGAAAGAAAGAAAGAAAGAAAGAAAGAAAGAAAGAAAGAAAGAAAGAAAGAAAGAAAGAAAGAAGGAAGGAAAGAAAGAAAGAAAGAAAAGGGGGGGGGAGTGAGGGAAGGAAAGAGGAAGGGAACGGAAGAAGGAGGGGAAAGAGGAAGGGAGAGAGAGAGAAAGAAAAGAAAGGAAGAAAGACAGGGAGGGAGAAAGGAAGGATAATGGAGGGAGGGAGGGAGGAAAGAAGGAAGGAAAGAAAAGAAAAATGCTAAATTTTGACTAAATTGTATTGCCAACCCCCCCTCCAACAAGTCGAGACTAAACCAACTGCTGGCTCTCAAGCTTGCTCCAGAAGAAAATCAGTTATATAAGCTATTGTCTTCCCAGAGAAAGAATGCTCCTCAACGTTCACTTCAGATGTAACCCTCACCCATGCACTTCTACGCCTATAAAATTTACATTTAGCAAATTAAAAAGATAATAACTTGCAAAGATAATAACCATGATTCTTAAGAGTACTGGTACATCAGCCCTGGATGGAGGGCTTCAGTGGTCATGTATTGTCACTGTAAGTTCAGTCATGATGCCATTCATTAGCATTACAGAATATTTGTTCTGTTAGAAGCAGTTTTTTTGTCAATTTAATTTTGATGAAAAGAAGAAATCTAACATAAAAATATTTTTTAATTTTTTTAATGTTTTATTTCTGAGAGAGAGAGACAGCGTGAACAGGGGAGGGTCAGAGAGAGAGGGAGACACAGAATCCTAAACAGGCTCCAGGCTCTGAGCTAGCTGTCAGCACAGAGCCCGATGAGGGGCTCAAACCCACGAACCGTGAGATCATGACCTGAGCCGAAGTCGGACGCTTAACCAACTGAGCCACCCAGGCGTCCCCATAAAAATATTTTTGAAAAAAATTTTAGAATACAAAGAAATGAGACAAATCAGAAGCACTGTTATCAAAATTTATGGTTCTTGTGAAATTTAATTTTATATGCATGTTTATACATTTGTATTTTGTACAATACCACTTTATTTCAGTGTATATTCATAAAACACAAAACTGATATATGCACACTGAAACAAATGAAATGATATGAATACATAAAAAGTTAAGATATTTCCTTCCCCAACCCCTCTTAAACTCCAATGTTTCTTGTTAAAATCAATACCAATAATCTTGTGGTTTTCTGGCCATTTCTTCAGGTTCATAAAAACATATTAATATAGATAAAACAGATGAGAGATCGAGCATGCGTGAAAGAAATTTCTGGGGTTTTGTTTGCTTTGCTACGCTTTTGCTTTCTCTGTGTTACTTTTGTGTGCTGGTGTTGGACAGAGTGGTATCTAGACAGATGCATGATTTTATACTTGTCCCTGTGCCCTCAGACATTCTTCCCTTCTGTCTTCAGGGGCCTGGGAGGCTGTTCTGGGCCAACTGCACTGATGCTTATCCAGGGTTTGCCTTGTGAGAGGTGCTGGACGAATATCAGAAGGAAAGAGAACTGATGCCCCTTTGTATCCCTTCTGACCAAAGTCCCTTTTTCCATTGCTGCCAGGCTAGCTGAGGCTGTGTTCCCTTTCACACAGTAGTGGCAGGGACTTTCTGCTGTTGCTACACTCCCCCCTCCACCCCAGCCGGCCCCATCATCCTTCGTTGACTTCCTTCCTTACCCTTGCCCCCTCATGGCATGGTCATCAGTTAAGCCCTACCATTGTGCTCTTCATGGGTTCCTGACTCAGACACATATTCACAATATGCTAGATACTGGGTCACATTTTTTCCCCAATTAATCTATCATGGTCATCTTTCCAAATTAGTATTTATATCTTCAGTTCATTGTTTATAACAGCTTTATTTTGTTAACACTTGTCTGTTATGTCTTATTCTGATTCCTCCTTTAAATGTTTCTGAAGCTTTTGGTTTTGGAAATGTCATTTTTAAACAACATGTAATGAATGTTTAAAACTTAATCTGACAATCTCTGGTTTTCCATATTGGAGTATTTAGCGTATTTACATTTATTTAATTTTTGGAATCAAACTTATGAAGTATAACTTATAATCAATAAAATGCACATAGTTTAAGTATACAGTTCAACAAAAGCACCCACCTATTTAACTACCACCACAATCATAATATAAATTATTGTCATCACCCCAAAAGACTCCTCTGTGCCCCTGCTTAGTCAAACTCCACCTCCACACCCAGCCCAAACCCAGAAACTACTGATCTCCTGTCACTGCATATTAAACTTCCCTTTCTTAGTATTTTATAGAAATGAAAATCATTGTAGTATGCACTTTTGTGTCTGGCTTATTTTTCTCAGCATAATGTTTTTGAGATTCATTCATGGTTTTGGATGTATTAGCAATTTATTCTTTTTATGGTGAGTAAGACTCCATCTTATATATAAACTACAATTTATTTTTCTTTTCAAAGGAAATAAAGTTGGATTATTTCCATTTGGGGCTAATATGAATACATCTCCTGTCGAGCAGGAAGATCTAGCTACCCATCCCAAATGGGGATTCTCACGGCGTGGATGATGGCAGAGACTGTACCATGGCCCACCGCCAGAAGTGGGAGTCCACACACCTAATCCAATGCATCTTCTATGCATTTGAAGTCACCAAGGAGGACTTGCACACCAAGCACTGATCGTAACAAGATGTATTCACAGAAAGAAGAGACATGGTAATATCAGTGTCTGTAGGGTGCACTGGTCTCCCATGGGCAACGAGATCTATCCAACAGCTGATGCAGAGAAACACCTTGTTTCCTCCGCAGGTGACACTGGTGGGAATGGGCAGGTGCCATGTGATGCACATGCTTACACAGTGCATGGAAATTCACAGCATGCCCAGAACAGGGAAAAGCTTTCTCCTAATAAAGAAGAATATGGGATTAAGCAACACCTTGCACATGGCTGCCATATAGATGACTGTTCCCAGCCCAGGGCAATGATGGGCAATCCCAAAGAAGGGTGACTGGTCCCACAATGGCTTCTTCCCCAATACCTCCCACGAATATTCTTGTACAGGTCTTTGTGTGCATGAAGATTTTTAATTTATCCTAAGTATATACCTATGAGAATTGCAGGACCCTATGTTAAGTATATATTTAATGCCTTAATAAACTGCCAACGGTTTTCCGAAGTAGTTGTGCTATGTATATATCTACCAAGATATGAGAATTCCAATTGTCCCACATCCTTATTGACAATGGTATAATCACTGTTCTACTTTTAGTCTTTTTTTGTGTGGTTGTAGGTGTATCACACTGCCATTTTAATTTGCATTGACCTAACAGGCAACTGACGGAATGGGAAAAGATAGTTGCAAATGACATATCAGATAAAGGGCTAGTATCCAGAATCTATAAGGAACTCTCCAAACTCCACACCCAAAAAACAAACAATCCAGTGAAGAAATGGGCAGAAGACATGAACAGACACTTCTCCAAAGAGGACATCCAGATGGCCAACAGACACATGAAACAATGTTTAGCATTCCTCCTCATCAGGGAAATACAACTCAAAACCACACTAAGATACCACCTCACGCCGGTCAGAGTGGCTAAAATGAGCAAATCAGAGGACTCTATATGCTGGCGAGGATGTGGAGAAATGGGCACCCTCCTACACTGTTGGTGGGAATGTAAATTGGGGCTGCCCCTCTGCAAAACAGTGTGAAGTTTCCTCAAAATATTAATATGAGAACTCCCCTAGGACCCAGCAATAGCACTGCTAGGAATTTACCCAAGGGATACAGGAGTACTGATGCATAGGGGCACATGTACCCCAGTGTTCATAGCAGCACTCTCAACAATAGCCAAAACATGGAAAGAGCCTAAGTGTCCACCAACGGACGATGGATGGAACTTGAGGGTGTTATGCTGAGTGAAGTAAGTCAGGCAGAGAAGGACAAATACCATATGTTTGCACATAGAGGAGGATTAGGAGGAACTTAACAGAGGACCATGGGGGAGAAGAAGGGGAGAAACAGTGGGGGAGAGGGAGAGAGGCAAACCATGAGAGACTCTTGAATGCTGAGAACAAACTGAAGGCAGATGGGGGGGGGGGGAGGGAAACAGGGGTGATGGGCATGGAGGAGGGTACTTGTGGGGATGAGCACTGGGTGTTATATGGAAACCAACTTGACAATAAACTATTAAAAAAATTTGCATTGACCTAATGGTCAATGAGGCTGACCATCTATTCTGGCCTTTACTGATCTTTCATGTATCTTATTTTGTGTAGTGTCTATTTCAAATCTTCTGTTCATTTTTGAGGTTGAAATATGCAGGTTTTTAAGTTGTAAGAAATATATACTTAGAGCCAAGATCTTTGTCATATATATAGGCATTGCTAATATTTTCTCCTTGGTTGGCCCTTGCCTTTCAATTTCCTTAATGTAGTCTTTCAAAGAGCAGAAATTTTAAATTCAATGACTCCATTTTAAACTTTTTTTCTTTTAGAGCTCATACTTTTAAAATATCTTATTTAAGAAAATTATTCTTTCACTATGATTGCAAATAGTTTCTCTTATATTTTCCTTTAGTTTATAAGAAGTATTGCAGGTTGTCTTTTACGTTTAGGTCAATGGTCCATTTTGAGTTCATTTTTGTGAATGGTATGAGGTAAAAATTAAGGCTCATAAGGTTCAAAAATGGTAAGTTTATTTTTCTCCAAGTTGATATCCAATCTTTACAGCCCCACATGTTTTCCTCATGGAATTACCTTAGTCTCTTGTCAAAAATTCTCTCCTGGTTGAGCCCTGAAATGCCTGCAGACCTGGCTAATATCTTGCTTACAATCTTACAAGAGACTCTTGTAAGCCAGAAATACCCAGCTAAACTTCTCTTGAATTCCTGATCCACAGAAACGATGAAATAATCAATATTTTTCCAGCCACTAAATTTCAGGGAAACTTGTTATGCAGCAAGAGATATCTTATATACTGGCCTAATAAAATGAAGAGATAAGTTTTCCCTCTTGATCTATTTTCTAAAAGAGTTTCTATAGGATTAAATGATAGAACTCACTAGTGAAGTCACTGGGCCTAGAGTTTCCTTAATATAAAGAATTTTTAAAGCAAATTCAATATTTTTAATAAATATAGCATTACTTGGGTTTTCTTTTTCAATTACAGACTTAGCAATTTATTTCAGTCAAAAAATTTGTGTACTTTGTCTGAAATCCCCAACCTATTAACATAAAGGTATTCATAATACCCGTCTATTATTCTTTTAATGGCCATAGTTTCTGAAGTGATGATCCCTTTTGGTTTTGGATATTGGAGCTATTGACTGAATTATTTTTCCCCCAAATTCCTATCTAAAAGCCCTAACTCCTAATGTGGTGATCCCTGGAGATGGGGCCTTTGGGATGCATTTAGGTTTATTTAGATGAGGTGATGGAGGTGGGGCCCTCATGATGAGATTCGTGCCCTTATAAGAAGAGACAGCAGGGAGCTTGCTTACATTCTTTCTCTCCTCCATGTGGGGACACAGTGAGGAAGCAGCTGTCTGCAATCCAGGAAAAGGGTTCTTACCAAGAACTGATGATGACTATGCTGATACCGCTGATCTTGGGCTTTCCAGCCTCTGGAACAATGACAAATAAATTCCTATTGTTTAAACCACCCAAGGTATGATACAGGAGATCCCTTAGAGAAAGCATTAGTATTACCATGCTCTGGGATTAAGGTCCATGGAAGACTATAAGAACCCAATTCAAATAGAGCTCCTAATGGCCCAGAAATTTCAGGAATGAAGTTTTGGGTCACTCCACTGGGTCTTTACCAGCCACAACCAGTTAATGTGCTTGCTGAAGGCAAAGGGAATATAGAACAAGTAAAGGAAGAAGGTAGTTATAAATACCAGCTATAAATATGGGGCCATTTATAGAAACGTGGACTATAATTTTTATGAATATCCCCTCCCTGTTTTGTTATGTTGGATCATATAGCAAGAGCAAGTTTAGTTGTTTAAGACACTGCCATTATATATATTGGCCATATACATATATATATATATCAGGAACTTCAATAATATTCATCATAAGTAAAAGGAAAGAGTACAACAATTATAGGCTTTCTTGGCTCTTCATCCTAAGATCATGCCTTATGAAGGATATTTTATTTTTTCAGGAATTCATTGGTCAAACTCACCTCATATTGAAATTGACAATGTGTGCATATTTTCATTGTGGGATTCTGGGTTAATAATGTTTAATAAGTTCATGGCCCTATCTTTTTGCAAGGCAATGGGTTTTGATACTTTAGGGATTTTGTTTGTTTGCTTTTTTTTTTTTTTAACATAGAGAATTAAGGAGGACAGTGTCTTTCTTCTCTCTCTTCCAGGCAGAAACACATAATGATGTGATGGTGAGGTGCACTGTCAAAGAAAGGGGCTCAGCTTGCCTTTGATGTAAGCACAGCTCTTTTTGGAAGGTATTAGTTCCCTTAATACATAGAGAAAGAGAGCATGAAGAAGCAAAGTTTCATTTCCGGAGTAGAGTATAGTGAATTTAAGTTTCAAAGGGGAAATCTTAAACTCAGATGTGAAGAGGAAAGGCAGCAGGGAAGGCAAGTGGGGCCCAAGGACTTAGATATGACAGTAGTCAGGGATAAATAGTTCAATGCTCCAAGAATTTTTCCCTTATGGTTTTTCTATATATAAATGTTCAAACCACAGTCAGTAGTGTCTGATAGAAAACCCACTGGACTTTAAGTTAGAAGACAGAATTCTAAGAGTGGATCTGTGACAAATTGTGTGATATCAAGGAAGTCAATTAGCTCAAATGTGTCTCTAAAATGGAGACACTGCCCATTGTCTCATCGCTGCCCCACCGGGTGGAGGGGAATCTAAGAAGCCATGCGGCAGGTTGCTTCGAAGAAGTCAATACAGACGGCATTACTTTTCAATACTAGACTTTTCCATGGAACAATCATTTGAACCATACCACACGAATGCTTCTTCTGCATAAAATGTGACCATTATTTAAGGCTTTGAGAGCTTTGAGAAGTAAAGCAATGTCTGCTAAGCAATTTATTACTGGAAATTTATTATTAACCAAGAAAACAATATGTTACATTGGACTGACAGGAAAACCTTAAGACTAAATATTACCAAATGAATTCTGGCCTTTTATAAGACCAGGGAAGCTCTTCTAAAAAGTTACTGAGCAGAAATATTATATTAAGACAGTATCTAGTCTGAATACTACCCTCTCAAAAATTCTATTTTCTCTCTTTGGATCTTAGATTTCACTTTGCTTTACCTGTTTATTGATTTCCTTTCTTCTGGTATCTGGATCATCTTTTTTTCTAAGTTACAACCTATACAAAAAGTGTTGCAGCAAGTTTACTAGAATTAGAACAGGAGATAGAATTTTGTGACAGCTTTGCAAAAGGCACATGTATCCCATGTACTAGTAAGGTTTATCATAGCAAATCTTTCACAGACTCATTTAGTTATCTTTAATGTTGCAAAATGTAAGTAAAGTAGTAGAAGTTAACTTCTTTTGTATGCCTCTACCCCTCTCCTCCCATTACATACATCTAAGCCAGAGCCACATAGTAAATTCCACCTCAAGATCAACCTCTTCCTCTAAGTTTTCCCTGATCCCTCCCTGATCCTTAGCCCTTAGGACACTAACCACAAATATGGCCTTTACCACTTTGTAACTTCTATTTTGTTTATATCACCCTTTCCTACCCAACCTGATAGGAAACACTACCTTTTATCACTTACTTCCATTTTCCACCCCTAAAATTTAGGGTTTGGCATATAGTGGTAAGTGTTCACTAAATGACTTTTGAATAAATTAATATGTGATCCATCTATAAGCTGAATTTATTGATGCTTTTTTCTAAGTAAAAAAACACTTCACGTCAACAAGAAGTATTCATAGAACATCTATTTTGGAACTTGTAGAAGTTCTATGAATATAAGCTACTATTATAAATATTTGTTAACTACTTAATAGTGTTTTCCTATGTATGTATGTATGTATTTATTTATTTAGAGACAGACATTGAGAGAGAGACAGACAGAACTGAGAGAGAGAGAGAGAGAACGCATGCATGTGTGCATGGGGAGGGAAGGGGGCGGGGTAGATTTTAAGCAGGTTCCATGCCCAGCATGCAGCCAGATGCGGAGCTCAATCTCACGACCGTAAGATTATGACCTGAGCCGAAATCAAGAGAAGGATGCTTAACTGACTATGCCACCCAGGTGCCCCAATAGTGTTTTCCTTAAGAAGAAAACATCTTTATTGTAATATAGTTCATATATCATAAAATTTACTCATTTACAATGTACAATTCAATGGTTTTGGTATATTACAAGTTATGTAATCCCCACTATTTATGTTTAAAAATTTTTATCATCTCAAAAAGAAAACCAGTACTCATTAGCAGCCACTCTCCATCCCCCCTCACACACTCCTGCACACCCTCATCCCCCAAGCTCTTGTGAACCATTAGATATGCCTGTTCTTGACATTTCATAGAAATGGAATAAAAATATATGTAGTTTTTGTAACTGATTTTTTTCCATTAGCATAATGTTTTCATGGTCCATCTGTGTATCAGTGCTTCATTGTTTTATGGTTAATATTCCATTGTATGGACACATCACATTTATCCATTTATCTGTTGATCAATATTTGTTTTGTTTTCCATTTAGGGCTTTTATAAATTATGCTATTATGAACATCCATACAAGTGTCTGTGTCGGTGTATATTTTCATTCTTCCTAGGAATGGAAATGCTAGGTCATATGGGGGCTCTAGGTTTTCACATTTGAAGAACTGCCGACCTATTTTCCAAAACTGTTGTACAGTTTTACATTCTTACCAGGAATGTATAAGGATTCTAATTTTTCTATATCCTCATCAACATTTGTTATTATCTTTCTGATTTTAGCTATCTTAGTGGGTATCAAGTGGTATCTCATGTCATTCTGACTTGTATTTCTTCAGTGGCTAATGGTGTTGGGCATTTTTTATATCCTTATTGGCCATATGTATATCTGTTTTTGGAAAATGTCTATTCAAATCCTTTGCCCATTTAAAAAAATAGCTTTATTGAGGTATAATTGACAATACAAAAAAAAGCTGTATATGTTTAATGCATACAGTTTGATGAATCTGGATATATGCATACATCTCTGATACTATCATCATGATCAGTGGATAATAAACATATCTGTCACCTTTGAAAGTTTCCTTGTATCTTCTTTCTGTATGTGTGTGGGAAGACTCTGAGGTCTACCTTCTCAGCACATTTGTAGCACACAGTACTGTGTTGTTAACCATAGGCCCTGTGTTGTACAGGGTCTCTAGAATGTATTCATCTTATATTTGTATAACAGATAATTTATACCTATTGGACAATAGCTCCCCATCTTCTCCTGTCCAGCCCTTGGTAACCACCATCCTGTTCTCTACTCCTATGAGTCTGAATATTTTAGATACCTCATAAAAGTAGAATCATAAAATATTCATTCTTCTGAAACTGATTTATTTTACTTAGTATAATGTCCTCCAGATCCATCCATGTTGCCATAAATGGTAGGATTCTTTTCTTTTCTTTTTAATGTTTTTTTATTTATTTCTGAGAGAGAGACAGCATGAGCAGGAGATGGTCAGAGAGAAAGAGGGGGACACAGAATCCTAAACAGGCTCCAAGCTCTGAGCTAGCTGTCAGCACACAGTCCGACGCAGTGCTTGAACCCAGAACCGTGAGATCATGATCTGAGCTGAAGTCGGATGCTTAACCGACTGAGCCACCCAGGCGCCCTCCTTTGCCTATTTTTAAATTGGTTACTTGTTTTGTCCTAGTGTGTTGTAGTAGTTTCTTATATACTTGGAATATTAACCTTTTATCAGATCAATGTTTTGCAAATATTTTCTCCCATTCCATAGGTTTCCTTTTCACTATTTTTCCTTTGATGTGCAAAAGAGTTTTTTAAGTGTTTATTTTTGAGAGAGAAAGAACGAGTGCATACATGAGCAAGGGAAGAGCAGAAAGAGAGGAAGACAGAGGATTCAAAGTTGGCTTTACACAGAGCCTGAAGTGGGGCTTAAACTCACAAACCATGCAATCATGACCTGAGCCAAACTCAGACACTTAACTAAGCAACCCAAATGCCCAGTGCAAAGGTTTTTTAACTTGATGTAGTCCCACTTCTCTATTTTTGCTTTTGTTACTTATGCTTTTGATGTTATATGTAAGAAATCTTTGCCAAGACCAATGTCCAGAGCTTTTCTTCTGTGTTTTTTTCTAGGAATTTTACAGTTTCAGATCTTGTGTTTAAATTTTTAATCCATTTTGAAACAATTTTTATGTCTGGTATAAAAGAAGAATCCAGTTTCATTCTTTTGCATGTGGCTGTCTAGTTCCATTTGCTCCCATTGCTTCTGTTCAACATCACACTGAAAGTCATAGCTCCAGCAATTCAGCAAGAAAAAGAAATAAAAGATACTTAAGTTGAAAAGGAAAAAGTAAAGCTATCTGTAGATAACATGGTCTTATATGCAGAAAACCCTAAAGACTCCACACAAAAGACCTGTTAGAAACAACAAACCAATTCAGTAAAGTTGCACAATATCAAATCAGGTTACAAAAATCGTTTATGTTTCTATACACTAACAACAAACTATATAATAAGGAAATATTAAAAAATCCCATGTGCACTAGGTCCTAAAAGAATAAAACACTTAGGAACAGACCTAACCAAGAGTTGAAAGACTGTACACTGAAGATTACAAAACATTTGATAAAAGAAATTAAAGAAGATGCAAGTAAATGGAATGATGACATCCAGTGTTCACGAATTGGAAGACTTACAATATTGTTAGCATGTCCATACCTCCCAAACAGATCTACAAAAATACTATCTCCATGAACTCCTAATGGTATTTTTTAGGGATATAGAAAAAACGAACCTAAAATTAACATGGAACCATAAAAGACACAGAATTGCTAAAGTGATCTTGAGAAAGAAGAATAAAGCTAGAAGAATCACACTTCCTGATTTCAAAGTATATTACAAATGTAGAGTAATTAAAAATAGTATGGTAGTGTCATTGAGACTGACATATAGACCAGTGATACAAAATAGCCCAGAAATAAACTCACAGATATGTGGTCAACTCATCTTCAACACAGGTGCCAAGAATACACATGGGGAAAGGGCCATCTCATCTGTTCAACAGTGGTGTTAGGAAAACTGGATACTCTTGGCGATTTTTTATTGGGTTATTTGTCTTCTTATTGAAGACAAATTATGTTCTAAATACCAATCTTTTATGAGATACATGAGATACCAATATAGTGTCTGGATGTAAGAATAATTTGCAGATATTTTCTTCCATTTGGTGGGTTGTACCATTTGCAGCAATTACGACTTTCTTAAGCTATATTGAGACTGCTGTTCAGAAGATAATCAAGTTTTGATTACATTCAACAAATATTTTAAAATTTCCATTATTGACTTCCAACGTAAAGCAACACAGGAAAAAGTCCTTACTTTCCAGAGTTTTCAATCTGAAGGAAGATCAGAAAATTACTTTTCATAAATTTTTATTTAATAATAAGAAAATTTTAGGCTATAAATTTGTACTGGAATACGGAATTGCCTATAATATACTTACTAGTCTGTCCATTTCAAATGTAATTTAAATTTCCTCCAAATGGCAAAAAGAATTAAACTAGGGGAATCTTTTAAAAACTGTCAAGTGTAAGAAAAGAAAGAAATCGGGGCGCCTGGGTGGCTCAGTAGGTTAAGCGTCTGACTTCAGCTCAGGTCACGATCTCTGTGGTTCCTGAGTTCGAGCCCCCACTTTGGGCTCTGTGCTGACAGCTTAGAGCCTGGAGCCTGCTTCAGATTCTGTGTCTCCCTCTCTCTCTGCCCCTCCCACACTCACATCCTCTCTCTCTCTCAAAAATAAATAAACATTTAAAAATTTTAAAAGAAAAGAAACAAATAAAGTATGTACAAATTATAAGCAAGGAGGAAATAATTATTTTGATTTATTTGTGTGTGTGTGTGTGTGTGTGTGTTTAAATTTCTGAGAGACAGAGAGACAGCGGGGCCAAGGGTGTATCAGAGAGAAAAGGAGAGACAGAACGTGAAGCAAGCTCCAGGCTCTGAGCTAGCTGTCAGCACAGAGCCCGACGCAGGGCTCAAACCCACAAACTGTGAAATCATGACCTGAGCCGAATAAAGATACTTAACCGACTGAACCATCCAGGTGCTCCTTTCTTTTTTTACGTTTTTTTTTTCTTTTTTTAAATTTCTGAGAGAGAGAGAGACAGGGGAAGCAAGGTATTTTGATTTATTTGGAAAACTCAAAGATTCAACAAAAATAATTACCAAAAATAAATTGATAAATGCTTGGGTACAAACTGAATAAGCAATAATTAGTAGACTCCATTCGTATCAACATCAACCAGTTCAAAGATAGGATGGAAAAAATGAATCCATTTACAACAGCAATGGGAAACCATAAAACATCTCTGATAAATTTTACCTGAAATGTACAAGCTATATGAAGAAACTATAAGACTGCAATAAGTAACACAAAAGAACAAATCTTGTTTTCAGGAAGGATAATTTATACCATAATGATGTTGATTCTACTTAAGCTAATTTATAAATTTAGCATGATGCCAGTAAAAATATCAGTAGAAGTTTTTAAAAATCAGGCATATGTAAAGTTATAGATAAAAATTAAAAATCTATAAAGTCAAGAGAAATAAAGAATAGAAAGATGAGCATTATGAAATATTCAAAAACATCATAAAGTTATAGTAAAACATACTCAGAAACTTCCAAGAAAAAGTACTGAAAGTTCAGATCACACTGAAATAGTTTGACAATGATGATATTTCAAATCAGCAGAGGAAAGATGAAATCCTTCCAAAAAAGTGGTGTTGGACTAACTGGATAGCCATTTGAGAATAAATAAAGTTATATTCCATTTTACATGTCTTACTAAAAGAAATTCTATGTGTATCAAATATATAAATGGAAAAAAAAAATCTACAGTCCTAGAAGCAACCATGGAAAATTTTTTTAAAATATCAGAGTAGGAAAAGTTCTTCTAAGAAATACACCACAACCTGACATCATACCACTAAAGATAGATAAATTCTATTACATAAAAATATCTTGATTGTAAACACCATCAGAAACTAAATCAAAAGATAAATGGCCAGTATAAAAATATATGCAACACATCTTAGAAAAAGATATAAGTAACTTGATACATAAATAGCACTTGTACTTAGGTAAGGATAAAGTGAAGAACGCAACAAAAATGTGGCCAAATAATTTGAACAGTTTTTCAAAGATTTGAGAAATCAAGTTCTCAAACTCCAAGGTGACCAAGCTTACTCATATTAGGAGTAATACAGGTTAAAAATAAAGAAATATGTTCTGTCACTTAGACTGGCAAAGATCCAAAGTTTATGTTAGCCATAGAGTAGGAAAACAGGCAAACTCTAAATATAGGAGAGAGTGAAAATTATTTCAAGCTGTATGAAAAGCACATTGGAAATACTTATCAAAATTTAAATGCACATACCATTTTATCCAGCAACTCCATAGCTAGTTTTATATATTTTTGGTTAAGTTTATTTTTAGATACTTTAACTTTTTCCTTGCTACTTGAAAAAGTGATCTTTTTCTATTGCATAATCTAACTCTTGATTTTTATATAAGAGGGGGAACTTAAATCATTGGATACTTATCCATATGAAATTATCCAATTATTTGTAATGGCAAAGTACAAACTTTGCTTTCATAGTAGCAGATATTAATTATACATATTAGTAATCAACCATTAAAAAGAGTGAAATATTTTTTTCACATACAGTACTAACATAGGCAATCCTTAAAATATATTTTTTGTTAAAAATAAAGATACAAAAGAGTAGTTACAACTAGTAACCACAGAATATCTCCAGAAAAGTATCCCTCCCCTAAAATGCTAAGAGATGATCTTCTGGGGTTACCACAAAATTCTGCAGGTGTTCTGCCATATTTTAACCAATGTGTAAAGTTTACTTTTGTTACAATTGAATATGTGTCCTGTTACAGAAACAAAAGTCAGCGTAGGGGGGTGATACAGTATAGTGATAAGGATGTAGGTTTAAGATTATCTAGATTCAAATACTGCTTCACCACGAAAAGCTATGTGTCTTAGACTATTTGTTGTGCAATAATATTGTCATATCTAACGTGAGAGGGAAAAAGATCAAAACTTGTTGAATTCTAGTGAGAACACCTACAAAATTCTTCGGTGACTGGCACACAAGTAGACATTCAATATGTTGTTAGCTTTTATCATACTAGAAAACTGAGCTGAGCAGATTAGACAAGAGTGGTAGACCATCAGTACAATTTGTTGTGAATAAAGGTGATTTGGGGTTTGGTGGAATAGATAAAACTTTAATGTATGAGCGTTAGACAACACAGTGCTAATCAAAATGACACCAAGGTAAAGAGCAACCAAGTAAACTATGCGATGAGGTGGCTGTTCCTACACACTGAACTATAATTACCCTTAGTCGCATAAATATAAATGTATGTCTATATTTATGAATGTATGTGGTAAATTTATAAATGTATGTAGTATGGTTTGAAGATCCATCTTTTTTGGTCTCCAGTTTTGCCAACAAATTCTAGTTTCAAATTGTGTCTTGTGCTACACAGTGGTGAAGGATTCTGTCATAGAACTGACACTTTTAATCCTATTCAATGATATTTGCCTTCAGTTTCATGCTCTTTTTCTTCATTGATCTGTTTGTTTGCTGTATGTTTTCCCATATTTTCCTTTTACATTTCTGTTTTATGCATTATTTTTATGGGACAGAGTATAGGATTTGGACCTTGCCTTAACCATGGGGACTATTTTATATAGTTGTTTAACTTGTAGTTATTGCTTTTGCTCATTTATTTAATTCTTTTTGGTAATTTAATGCTTTCTAGAAAATATTTCCTTGCCATATTCTGGTTTCCAAAATCTCCTGCAGTGTGTGCTTATTTTTACTTAAGCTATTAATCTTGTTTTTAATTTTTTTCTGTTCTCATTTCATTTTTTAAAACATTTCAGTTTGGAAAAGGCAAGTTACAGAATGGGAGAAGATATTTTCAAATGACATATCTGATAAAGGGTTAGTACTCAAAATATATAAAGAACTTATCAAGCTCAACACCCCACCCCCAAAATGAATACATCCAATTAAAGAATGGGCAGAAGACGTGAATAGACAATTCTCCAAAGAAACCATCCACGTGGCCAAGAGACACATGAAAAGATACTCAACATCACTGATCATCAGGGAAATGCAAATCAAAACTACAATGAAATACGACCTCACACTTGTCAGAATAGCTAAAATCAACAACATAAGGAACAACTGGTATTGGCGAGCCCTCTTGCACTCTTGCTGGGAATGCAAACTGATGCAGCCGCTCCACTGTAAAAACAGCCTGGGGGCATCTGGGCGGCTCAGTCAGTTGAGAGTCTGACTTTGGCTCAAGTCATGATCTCACGTTTCATGAGTTCAAGCCCCATGTAGAGCTCTGTGCTGACAGCTCAGAGCCTGGAGCCTGCTTCTGATTCTGTGTGTGTGTGTCTCTCTCTTTGCCCCTCCCCTACTCACGCTCTGTTTCTCTCTCTCTTTAAAAAAGAAAGAAAAAAAAAACAGTATGGAGATTCCTCAAAAAGTTAAAAATAGAACTACCCTATGATCCAGCAATCACACTACTAGGTATTTACCCAAAGAATACTAAAAATACTAATTCAAAGGGATCCATGTTCCTGCATGTTTATAACAGCATTATCTACAATAGCCAAATTATAGAAATAGCCCAGGAGTCCGTCAACTGATGAATGGATAAAGAAGATGTGGTATATGTATATAGTGGAATATTATTCAGCCATAAAAAATAATGAAATCTTGATATTTGCAACGAATGGATGGAGCTAGAGAGCATTGTGCTAAGTGAAGTAAGTCAGTCAGAGAAACACCATATGATTTCACTTATATGCAGGATTTAAGAAACAAAACAGATAAGCAAGGGGAGAAAAAGAGAGAGAGGCAAACCAAGAAACAGGCTCTTAACTCAGAGAACAAGCTGATGGTTACCAGAAGGGAGGTAGGTGGGAGGGTGAGCTAAATAGATAAAGGGGATTAAGCACCAGGTGATGTAAGGAAGTGTTGAATCACTCATTATACTACACACCCAAAATATTGTATGTTAATTGCAATTTAAATAAAAACTTTAAAAAGTATAAAAAACAAATACAAAATTAATTGAATAACCGTGAAAAGTCCAGTTTAGTTTGTACTTCTCTAATTATCACCATCAGTAACAAAATAGTATATTTTAGTCTCTTGCTTCTCCCAACCCATACTTGATCCCACTATTTACATATTTAATTTACCTATTTGACCCATTTGCTTCTTTGTTAAAATACATGAGATTTATTATTATTATTAATTTTGTATTTTTTCAATTTAATTTAGGCATTTGCATTCTTTGATTAAAGATATGTTTTAGAGTTAACTATATTTAAATGACTATAAAATGAGAGACCACTATCATCTTATGATTTTTCTTTTTTTCATTTATTTATTTTGATTATTCTCTTGGTTGGCTAGAGCATGTTTTCAGGGACTTTATCTCTTTCTTTTTTCCCAGACAGAGCACAGTGGTGATAATTTCTCCATATCTAAGAAATATCTTTCTGTTGTCTTTATACATGAGGATAACTTGCATTTAATCTTAATTTGTTACTACCTTTTTTAATGCAAATTTTTCAGACATTTTTCTTTGTGTTCTGGCCACCAACATACAGACTATAGAGTACACAGAATTTCTCTAAGAGGTTTGGCGCTGAAATAGTATCTTTGTGGAATACACTTTAGAAACATTGATCTAATTAATTCACTCCAGTCTAATCACAAGTACATTTGAGTCATCTGTAGTTTACGTGCGAACCAAGCTGGTTTAAGGACCATTATGGTTGATTCAGTCAAATAGTCATAATTATAAGTTTTAGACTGACTTGAATTGTTCTGTGTCTAATTCTTTAAGATAACTGAATAAACAGCAGAAGCATTTTCTAGTATTAATTCTTTTTTTTTTTTCTTTTTGAGGAGTTAGAGATTGGCTACAACTATAATGTGATGGAGAAATCAGAGCATCCAAATTAGAAGTAACTCGTGGATTAATATATGTATATGCTCACATGTATGTACGTGTGTGTGTGCAGCAACTTGTAAGGCTCTCTTAATGAGTTTTTAAAAATATCTACCTTCATGTCTAGAAACATTAGCAGCCACTACCAAGAATGTAATGTCTGTGAAATATCTGTTCCAGACAGGTCCCTGTGTGTGACTGTGACTAGAAATGTTTATAGGATATTAAAAACAAGAAGGAAATGGAAGAATTGATATTATCTTAATGAAGTTTATTTATAGGAATTCTCTTGTTTTCAACTCTGAATTCTCTTTTTTCTCTGTGTTGATAATGCATATTGGTTTACAAGTTAAAAATCTCAGAGCTCTTTCTTTGCTCTCCCCTCCTCCCACCATGTTCTTGCTAAGACAAAGCACAGAGTCAGTCCTTATCAAGCACTCACCCAGTCTGGTAGTAAATGGCATAGAATTTGTTGGTTTAATTACTGGTTATTTGTTTTCCTTTTGGAAGTTATAAACAGATGGTGGCTTCATATTATGTATGGCATATGTTTATTATGCAAAAGATATTTCTAAGTTTAAAAAAATGAAACATCACTCTAAGACAAAATACCTTTTATTCATTCTTCTTTGCAATTCTCTTCATTTTTTCCCTATTTATCTCCCCGCTCCCATAGTTTTTCTCCTTCCCTTACTTTCATCCCTTCTATTCTCCCAACCAGTTTCCCCTCCCTCTGGCATTTTTTTGCAATTGTTTTCTAAGTATGAAATAAGGTCTCTCTCCTGCTGCAGCTGCTACTCCATCCCCTGCTGCACTAAATTGACACTTGGGCAAGCAATGGCTCTCGTCAGTCACTCTGAAGCTGCTACTTCCAGAAGTGTCGATTTAGTGCAGCAGGGGATGAGGTGCCAGCTGCAGAAGTAGGGCACAGAAAAACTCCACAAAAAGCTCTGCCTTCCCTTACTGTTGTGATATTTAATATGAAGAAGAGGAGGAAAAGACCATCAGGATCAGGGATTGAAAAGTGGAATAATAAGAAGGCAGCAGAACAAACACCGAAATTAAAAACCAAGAAGCCTTGTAACTGTAGCTGATTTATGGAAGAAGGCAATGTAAAGTCTAAACTGAGGTTAACTTCCTCTCACTGGGTTTTAAGACTAGCTGGAAATACTGAAAAATCTGAACATCTGATCCTTTGTAGATGGCCTGTATTCATTGGTCATAATGATTTCCTTAGACATCCCAAAAGCACACAAATATCCTATTGACTTACTTGGTTGAGAAATGAACAGGTTGCAAAGGGAAACATGTGGAAGCTCTTAACTTTCTTGGCAAGTCTTGCTTTTCATTTCCTATTGACATAAATACCTACTCTGCTTAATTAAAAGTCCTCTGTGAGCTGTAACACTCCTGGCATCTCAGTTAGCTATAAGCTCTATAGGTAACCCTTCTACCACTTATAGTAAAAGTGTAGTTATATGTAAGTATACATACTCTAAGGAAAGAGACAGAGGCTCATCTTTCAGGAATATCCCCACCTCTATTAGTTTAGATAATTTTCTCTATTTGTGTGAATACAGTATCTGATCACGACCAAAGACAGAATATAGAGGATGAATTCCAAAATGCTACGTGCAAGGTATTTTTATTGCATACGTTGGGATTTTTTTAAGTAACAATTTTGAAGAGAGGCTTGTTTCAAAAGTGACACCATAGAAGCAAAAAATGCGTGTGTTACTTGTGCCGGATTTTGACCATTGTATTCATTATACACTCTTCGGGGTCAATTGCTATGGTAATTTGCTTTTCATATGAAATGCAAAATGGAAATGTCTTTTGTGTCAGGGAGTTCTGATATAGCTCCTTTGGAAGGACCTAGTATCTAGGTCAGTTGGGTTTCTTAAACCTGAAATAAATGAGATCTTTGATAGTGTAGGATCGTAACTGCAGGACATAGATTAAAAAAGAGAGGGGCTTTTGCTGAGAATTGGAAAAAATTTTCTATTATGACTTATTTTTATCTTATATTAGGCCAGGATGATTTTTATTGAGGTGCTCCTTTTCCTCTATCACCCATTTATTTGTAAAATACATTAAATGTATTTAAGGAGAAACAAATTAAATGCCTATTTAAATAGACCCAATTGCTCTTTACTACGTACTAATAGAGAACATAAAAGAAAGTAGTGACAGATTTATCCACCGTTTGGGAATGTATTAAGTGCATGATCAGCGAATGGATAGGGTTAATTAGGAAATACTTCTTGGAACAGGTGGACTCTGGAGAATGCTTTAGACTTAGAAGAGCAGGGGCGCCTGAGTGGCTCAGGCAGCCCTGCTCTTTTAAGTAATTATTTGATTTCTTGATTTCAGCATAAGTCATGACCTCCCAGTTGGTGAGATGGAGCCCCACTTCGGGTTCTGTACTGAAAGGGTGGAGCCTGCTTGGGATTCTCTCTTTTCCTCTCTCTGACCCTCCCCTGCTTTCTCTCTCTTTATCTCTCAAAATAAATAAATAAACACTAAAAAATAGACTTGAAAGAGCAAAACATTGGCCTCTGGAAGAAAAAATGAAAGTTGTGGATATGCTCAAAATCAAATGTGAGGGGATTGGCAAACCGTCTCACTCCCCAGAAAAGGAGAGACAGGAAAGATAAAATAAGTTTTCTTAGGAAAGAAAGTGAACAGCCTCCCTCAGATGCTTGAAGGGGTCTGTGATCCCTAAATGTAACAATAATATTTAACATGTGTTAAATGCTTCTTATATACTAGGCAAAGTTCTAAGTGATATGTAGTATTAACTCACTGAATCCTAAGAATGTTACATTTGAGGGGCACGTGGGTGGCTCAGTCGGTTGAGCGTCCAACTTTGGCTCAGGTCATGATCTCACAGTTCGTGGGTTCAAGCCCTGCATCGGGATCTGTGCTGACAGCCAGCTCAGAGCCTGGAGGCTGTTTCAGATTCTGTGTCTCCCTCTCTCTCTGACCCTCCCTTGCTCACGCGCTCTCTCTCTCTCTCTCAGAAAAAATAAAAAAAGAATGTTATATTTGAGGCACTATTATTATTTCCATTTCCATCTATAGACAAGACTACTGATGCAAAAATAGGTTACTTATGTCTGAAGTCAGAAGCTAGTAACAGGTTGAGTAGGAATTTGAACCCAAACACTATGGGTTCAGAGCCACACTGGATTATACCATATCGTTTTGGTTTTACATGACTTAGTTGCATTTATATTTCTTCTTAGGTATGTACCACATTTATTTTAGGAGCCACTTCTCTAAACAGACTCTCTAGACAGTCTTATTCAGAATTGGAATTTCAGTTATCATCACTTGCAGTCATTCTTACATTCATAACCTCAATCTCATGTTTGTTTATTAACTTCAGAGCATTAGTTGCAAAGTCTTACTGGAAAGTTCTACCTGGTCTTCCCACATGTACGCCAAACTTAATCTGCTTAACATTAACCTGACTGTTCTCTTATCTTCTTCATAAAAACAAAACAAAACAAAACTCTTTCTGTATTCTAGATGCTGAACTAATGGCAGCCACACATGGACCAATAATCTAGTTTAAAAGTTCTTTTCTCTCTTAGCACTCCTATCCAAACAGTCATTGAATACTGTTGAATGTACTTATTTCATAACTCCTCTATTCTCTTTTCCACTGTCAATACTGGTTTTTAGATCTTTCTTTCCTCCTTCCCTTTGTCTTCCTTTCCTTCTTCCTTCCTTCCTCCTTCCCTCCCGTCCTCCATCCCTCCTTTCCCTCCCTCCTTTCTCTTCATCTTTCCTTTCTTCCTCCCTCCTTTACTTAATGTACTCTCATTGTTCTTATTACTCTTATTACTCTAACCTTCTGTCTTGCCTCAACCAACACTATCCCCAGAGTGATCCATCCCTACCTCCTTCTTTTCCTTCCTTTTTCTTTCCCTTCTCCCTTTTCCTCCTTCCTCTTTTCCTTTCTCCCTCCTTGCCTGCCTTCCTCCTCTCTTTCATTCCTTCACTTCTTGAAATTTGAAAATCACAAAATAATCCAAAGAAGAAAATAGCAATAAACTATACTTTCACCCCAGAAGGAATTATTGTTAATATTTAGGCATATCTGTGTTTATTCCTTCTTTTCATTTTTTGTACAGACATAGCCTCCACTCAACTACTTCTCCACTCAACTATTTCCTGCCATTCTGGCTATCTTCAGCCTTTCTCCATACTTTGCCAGCTTTTATAATTTGCTTTTTAAAAATCCCCTTATTAACACATTAATTTTTTAATAGAATATTTTAGAACTTCCAAATGCATGAAGATTTGGCTAGCAGCTTAAAACAACACACATTTATTAGTTCACAGTTCCTATGGGTCATGAGTTGAGGCATGGCTTAGCGGGGTCCTCTGCAAATCACAAAGTGAGGCTTGACTAGGAAAGAATGCACTTCCAAATTGTTGTTGGCATCATTCAGTTCCCTTCAGGCTGCAAGACTGAGGGCCTTAGTCTCTTGCTTGCTGTCAGCTGAAGATCCCTTCAGTTATTTGTCATATGGCTCTCTCCATAGGGTAGCTTGTTTCCTCAAAGTCAACGAAGGAGAGAGACAAGGTATAAGGCCCTGGTTACAATCTTTTCTTTTTTTAATTTTTTTAATGTTTTATTTATTTCTGAGAGAGAGAGAGACAGCGTGAGCAGGGAAGGGCCAGAGAGAGAGAGACACACAGAATATGAAGCAGGCTCCAGGCTCTGAGCTACCTGTCAGCACAGAGCCCGACGTGGGGCTTGAACCCACAAACCATGAGATCATGACCTGAGCCGATGTTGGACACTTAACCAACTGAGCCACTTAGGTGCCCCGGCCCTGGTTACAATCCTATGTAACATAATCATGTACATCCTGTCATTTCTGCCCTATTTTATTGGCCAGAAGCAAATCATAAGTCTTACCCCCACTCAAGAGAAGGAGACCACCAAAGGTATGAACACCAGAAGACAGGAATCATGTGGGACCACAATAGAGTCCACTACACCATTTATATATTTATGCAAATATCAACCCCTATAAGCAAAACCTCCTCAGAATTTCTCTTCAGGTTCACTTCACCTTCTTGCTTAAGAGAAATCTGATTTTCCTCTGAGACACAGTTTCCCTTTCCCCCACCCAAGTAGTGGCAACTCTGTTTTCAACCATAAGCTTCTTAGACTGTGAGATAAGTGTTCTCCCTACTCCACAGATCATTCTCCTCTCTCCCTACTAACCTGCATCTTTTATATCTTGGTATCCAGTACCCCTCATTGTTGCTCTCATTCCTCTTCATTTTTTTCACCATTTGCTCCTGTCAGTCACTCCAACACCACTTCTGTCTTAATCCTAGGTGCTCATAATGCACATGTAGATGATCTTCCTAATACCCTGACCTCTCAGCTCCCTGACTTCTCCTCCAATGATGTGGTCCTACTTGAACTCAACCACTAGCTTCCACAGGCATAATCATGGGAGACACATCAAACTTTTCAACTCATCATGATTACAATATCAAACATCTCACACTCTAAACACCACCTCTTTTTTCCCTATTTCCTTTTAGTACTCTGACTCCAGCAAATACTGAACCTACATATCTGCTCTCTCCTATTCTTATCCAGCTTAAACCCCCTGGCCAATCATTATAATCACTGCCTTGCACATACCCTCAACTCCCATACTCTCCTCCTCCTTCGTCACACTTGCTGGGCAGAACCACAATCCTGATTCAGTCCAGCTCTACCAACTGCACATCAGCACCCATGTATCTGAATGTGGGTGGGGGAAAACGCACTCATGCTGCTTAGTTTCACTTTAATTTCATAACTGTGAACCTCCACTGGGCCCTTAGTAGGCTCGTGGGCCCCCAGGAAACTCACTTCCTTTCTCCTTATGGTTTCAAGTCACGCATTTTCATCTTTAATCCATTTTTGAGTTTATTTTGTGTACAGTGTAAGGAAGTGGTCCAGTTTTGTTCTTTTGTATGTATTGTCTAGTTTTCCTAGTACCATCTGTTGAAGAGACTGTTTTTTTCCCATTGCATATTCTTGCCTCCTTTGTTGAATATTAATTGATAATATATTCACGGGTTTATTTATGAGTTCCCTACTCTGTTCTATTGATCTATGTGTCTATTTTTGTGCCAGTACCATACTGTCTTGATTACTACAGCTTTGTAGTATATCTTAGAATCTGGGATAGTGAGACCTATAGTTTTGTTCATTCTTTTTAAGACTGCTTTGCTATTTGGGGTCTTCTGTGGTTCCATACAAATTTTAAGATTTCTAAATTTAGGATTTCTTTCTAGTTCTGTGAAACATACTGTTGGTATTTTGATAGGGATTGTGTTGAATGTGTAGACTGCTTTGGGAATATGGGCATTTTAACAACATTTGTTCTAATAATCCATGAGCATGGAATATCTTACCATGTGTTTTGTCTTCAATTTCTTTCATCAGTGTTTTATAGTTTTCAGAGTACAGGTCTTTTACCTCCTTGGTTAAGTTTATTCCTAGGTATTTTATTATTGTGCACTTGTAAATGAGACAATTTTCTTAATTTTTCTTTTTGCCACTTCATTATTAGTGTATAGAAATGGAATGGGTTTCTGTACGTTTTGTACCCTTTTATCATTTAGTAAATTCATTTATCAGTTCTAATACCTTTTGGTGTAATCTATATAGTATTGTGTCATCTGAAAATAGTGAAAGTTTTACTTTTTCCTCACCAGTTTGGATGCCTTTCCTTTTTCTTTTTTTTTTTTTTTTTTTTTTTTTTCTATGGGACTTCCAGTCAGTACTATGTTGAACAAAAGGGTGAGATTGAACACCCTTGTTTTGTTCCTGATCTTAGGGGAAAAGCTCTCAGTTTTTCCCCTTTGAGTATGATGTTAGCTGTGGGTTTTTCATATATAGCTTTTATTATGTTGATGTATGTTCTCTCCAAACCTACTTTGTTGAGGTTTTTTGTTTTTTTTTTTTTTTTAAATCATGAATGGATGTTGTACTTTGTCAAACGCTTTTTCTGCATGTATTGAAAGGATCCTATGGCTCTTATCCTTTCTCTTGTTGATGTGGTATCATGTATATTGATTTGCAAATATTGAACCACCTATGCATTCCAGGAATCCCTGGAAACCATGATCCCACTTGATCATGGTAAATTATGTTTTCAATGTAGTGTTGAACTTCAGTTTGTTAATATTTTGTTGAGAATTTTGCACCTATGTTTATCAGAGATAGTGTCCTCTGGTTCTCTTTTTATTGTGGTATTTTTATGTTTTGGGTCTCAGGGTAGTGCTGGCCTCATAGAATGAATTTGGAAGGTTTCCTTCCTCTTCTATTTTTTGGAATAGTTTGAGAAGAATAGGTATTGACTCTTCTTTAAATGTTTGGCAGAATCCCTCTGTTGAAACCCTCTTGTCCTGGACTTTTGTTTTTTGGGAGTTTTTTGATTACTGATTCAATTTCATTACTGGTAATCAGTCTGTTCAAATGTTCAATTTCTTCCTGATTCAGTTTTGAAAAGTTACATGTTTCTAGGAATTTATCCATTCCTTCAAGGTTGTCTAATTCATTGGTATATAATTTTTCATAATATTCTTTAATAATCCTTTTTATTTCTGTGGTGTCAGTTGCCATTTCTCCTCTTTCTGATTTTGTCAATTTGAGTCTTCTCTCTTTATTTTTGATGAGATTGGCTAAAAGTTTATTCATTTTGTTGATCTTCTCAAAGAACTAGTTTCGTTGATCTGTTCTATTGTTTTTTTTTAACTTGTATTTTATTTCCTTTCTAATTTTTATTATTTCCTCCCCGCCATGGGTTTGGGGCTTTGTTTGCCCATCCTCTTCTAGTTCTTTTAGGCCTATATTGCTATAAACTTCCCTCTTACAACACTTTTTGCTGCACCCCAAAGATTTTGGACTATATTCTCATTCTTATCTGTCTCCATGTATTTTTTAATTTTCTCTTTGAATTTTGGCTGGCCTTTTCATTGTTTAGTGAGATGTTATTAATCTCCATGTATTTGGTGTTCTTTCCAGATTTTTTCTTGTGTTTGATATCTAGTTTCAGAAAAGATACATGATATGACTTTAATCTTTTTGAATTTGTTGAGGCTTGTTTTGTGGCCTAACTTGTGGCCTATTCTGGGGAATGTCCCAGCTGCATTCAAAAAGAATGTATTTTCTGCTGTTTCAGGATGAATCTTCTGAATAGATCTGTTAGAGCCATCTGTCTAAAATGTTATTCAAAGCCATTGTTTTCTTGTTGATTTTCTGTTTGGATGGTCTATCCATTGCTATAAGGAGGTGTTAAAGTTCCCTACTATTGTTGTATTGCTATTGATTACTTCCTTTATGTTTGTTATTAGCTGCCTTATGTATTTGGGTGCACCCATATTGGTTGCATCAATATTTACAATAGTTATATTTTCTTGTTGGAATGTCCCCTTAATGATTATATAGTGTCCTTCTTTGCCTATTGTTACAGTATTTGTTTTATGGTCTATTTTGCCCTATACAAGTATTGCTACCATGGGTTTTTTTTTTTTTTTCACTGCCAGTTGTATGATAAATACTTTTCTATCCCTATACTTTCAATCTGAAATGAGTGTCTTGTAGATACCATACAAATGGGTCCTGTTTTTTCACCCATTCCATTACCCTATGTCTTTTGATCACAGCAGTTAGTGCATTTACATTCAAAGTAATTATGGATAGGCATGTACTTACTGTTATTTTGTTACTTGGTTTATGGTTTTTTCTTTTTTTTTTTAGTTCTTCTCTGTTCCTTTTTGCTCGTACTCTCTTCTTTCATGGCCCGTTGGCTTTCTCTAGTGATATACTTAGATTCCTTTCTCTTTATTTTTTACATTCTATTACTAGGTTTTGATTTGTGGTTACCATTAGATTTATATATATGTAACATCTTCTGCATATAGCAGTCTATATTAAGTTGATGGTCACTTAAGTTTGAACTAATTTAGTCTAAAGGCACTAAATTTTTTTTTTTTTTTTTTACAAATAGTTTATTGTCAAATTAGTTTTTACATAACACTCAGTGCTCATCCCCAAAGTGCCCTCCTTCATGCCCATCCCCCCCTCCCCCCCACATCCATCAGTCCTCAGTTTTTGTCAGCATTCAAGAGTCTCTCATGGTTTGCCTCTCTCCCTTTCCCCCACCATTTCCACCCTTCTTCTCCCCCTTGGTCCTCCGTCAAGTTCCTCCTAATCCTCCTATACGTGCAAACATATGGTATTTGTCCTTCTCTGCCTGACTTATTTCGC